>NW_027512473.1:0-1200000 GCF_048772815.1 Callospermophilus lateralis | reverse complement strand
TAAACTATACTACAGAGCTATAGTAATAAAAATGGCATGGTATTGGCAGCAATATAGACTTATAGACCAATGGAACACAATAGAGGACCCAGAGACAAACCCACATAAATATGATTATGTCATACCAGACCAAGGTTCCAGAAACATTCATTGGAGAAAAGATAGCCTATTCAACAAATGGTACAGGCAAAACTGGAAATCCATACATAGCAAAATAAAATTAAAACTCTATCTCTCACCATGCATAAAAATCAACTCAAAGTGGATCAAAGATTAAGGCAGCAGAACAGAGACCCTGTGCCTAATAGAATAAAAAACAGGCAAATCTTCACCATGTTGACCTAGGATCTGACTTCCTTAATGAGACTTCTAAAGTGCAAGAAGTAAAATCAAGAATTAATAAATGGGTATGTTCAAATTAAAAAGATTTTTCTCATCAAAGGTAACAATTAAAAATGTGAGGAGAAAGCCTACATATTTGGAGAAAAACTTCACCACATGCACCTCCAATAAAGCATTAATCTCTAGGATATATAAAGAACTCAAAAAACTTAGCACCAAAAAATCAAATAACCCAATCAATAAATAGGCTAAGGAACTGAACAGACACTTCACAGAAGAATAAATACAATTGATCAACAAATATATGAAAAAGTGTTGAACATCTCTAGCAATTAGAGAAATGCAAATAAAAAGTACTCTAAATTTTCATCTCACTCCTGTCCAAATGGCCATCATCAAGAATTCACGCATCAATAAATGTTGCCAAGGATGTGGTGAAAATGTTTCACTCATACATTGATGATAGGACTGCAAATTGGTGCAACCACTATGGAATGCAGTATGGAGAAAATTGGGAATGGAACTACAATTTGACCAAGCTATCCCACTCCTTGATTTATACCCAAAGGAGTTAAAACCAGCATACTAAAGTGACACAACCACATCAATATTTATAGCAGCTCAATTCACAACATCTATACTATTGAACCAACCTAGGTGTCCCTCAATAGGTGAATGGATAAAGAAAATGTGGCATATATACTCAATGGAATATTACTCAGCTTTAAAGAAGAATAAAATTGTGGCATTTGCCAGTAAATGATTGGAGTTGGAGAATATCATGCTAAGTGAAATAAGCCAATCCAACAAAACCAAGACTGAATGTTTTCTCTAATATGCAGATACTAATTCACAATAAATTGGGGAGCACTAGGGAAGAATAGCATTACCCTGGATTAGGTAGAGGAAAGTGATGGAAGGGGAAGAGAGGGGATGTGGGGATAGGAAAGATAATAGAATGATACAGACATTATTACTGTATGTATGTATGTGACTGTATGACCAATACGATTCTGTAACATGTACACTCAGAAAAATGAAAAATTATATCCCGTCTATGTATGATATATAAAAGTACATAAATGCAAACTACTGTCATGTATAACTAATTAAAAGAAATAAAAAGTTAAAGAAAATGACCATGTTGTAATATAAGTAGATTATACTTTTTTTGATCATTCTGGATACCATCATTGTCTAGAACAATGTATCTGTTTTTACTTTAAGAAGCTGATTATAAGAGGCTAAGGGAAAATTTTCTTGTTTTTTATAATTCTGTAAAAATTAGCAAATGAACACAGACTTAAGTTATGGAATCTGAATCCTAGCTATATTTAAGAAGTTCATAAACATAAATGTGTGTACTCTCCATGTCTCCATTAAGAGTCTTCTGAAAGTAGGTTAATTAAACAGTTCTAAGTGTACTGTTGAATGTTAATAAATATTTAATAATATTAAGAACCAATACAGTGACAAAGTCATTTTTCTTTCTAGATACAGCTTTTTTTTCAATCATCATCCTTAATAAACAGATTTTAACTTATATACACTTTATTGTGATTATCATTTCTTTGTATCTGTCCTTTCCTGCCTTTGGATTAATCTTGACCTTATTTTTCATTACTTTAAGTTTTTTTTTTTATTTTTTTATTGGTTGTTCAAAACATTACATAGCTCTTGACATATCATATTTCATACTTTAGATTCAAGTGGGTTATGAACTCCCATTTTTACCCTGTATACAGATTGCAGAATTACATATGAAAGGAATACAACAGTTACTAATATGGCATTATGTAAAAATGTGGATGTGTAACTGATGTAATAGTTACAGCTTTTTAACTTAAGTAAAGCAATTATATCTATGAAGGCCACCTGTTCTATAACTAAGCATTTAGAACCTATAGTCTTTGAGAGAACTCCATAGCAGTATCTGCATTACTATTTAAATGGAGCAGTGTTTTATGAAAACCAGCATTCTTGTTGAAATAATATGGTAGATTAGCACAAAACAATCTGTTGGGATATGATGTGACACTTTTCAATATTATACATAAATTGATTTGAAAACTTCCTAGAATAGATTAAATTCATTTCTATTGTTTAATTTTAATTCCAACAAAACTTTCTATTTGTAATTCCAGAAAGATTCTTTCAAAGCTCTTTTCCAAAAGAACCAGTAAAATTGACATGTATATATGCTTCTATATAAGAACCCATATGTATGTAGCTATTCATAAACAAGTACATTCTTTTAACTAAAATTTATAGTATGAAGAAGGAGGAAAGAAGGCTAAAATTAGATATGCTTTTGACATGAGCTTCATGTTCTCGATGGAAAATTGAAGAGATGGTTTTACTTAATGTTTCATTTATATTTTTTACTTTAAGTGCTTTATAAATCTTTTATCACATTTATCTCTCCATTTGCTGTTCTTGTTAACCAGAATAACATTTCATTTAAGGTACAAACCTGGGATTGGATTACCTTTTGAATAAAATGTGTACTTTGAAGAAAAAAGTTTCCTTCATTGATCCAGAGATTTCAGGTATTGGGGGGGGAAGAAACAGCATTTTTTTCCTTAGTCCTGAGACCTGTGAATTTTTCTTCTGCCTACTATGTGATTTTTGTTTCCAGAAACTTAAATATTTTGCCTAAGTAATTTATAACACTAAAATTTCTAATGACTGAATAAATTAAATATTTGGTATATTGAATGAGTACAAGTCTTATTAATTTCAACTAAAAATAAAACACTCTAAAGTAGAAAGCATATAAATATAAATATCTATTTTTAATGGATGTTCGTCTCAAAGCCAGACAATATAATTGTCTATCAATTTTTTATCATATTTCTAGAATTATATATGTTCAGAATAAGATAAATTCAGAGTTGGTTGAGGCTTTCTGTTCAGCACTACATGAAAATTTCAGTGCTCAGATACTAAATACAAATAAAGAAGTAGGTTGATTTTTTTCATCTTATTTTTATATCATTTACCTATCTAAATAAAATACTATTTAAAAATCGATTTTTAGTTCAGTGGTTTGAAAATGCAGAAGTGTTGGATTTCAATGTACTTATGAGAATGTTGGTGTAGCATGGAGACTTATTGTGCTTCTATGTTCAAATTATGAAAACAAAACATTTCAACCTGGTAGTCTTTATGACACAATCTCAAATAGGTATAACATATCTTGCTTTTTGTTTTGCTTCTTATAAGCAATCAATAATCTTAACACCCTTCAAAGATAGAACACCTGTTTAATTCAAAAGAGTTTGTGATAGACAATGTGTATAATTAAATGAATCAAATAAAGATCCCTGTCCTGTTGCTTAGGGATAGAGTTATTTTGGTTAAGTAGTTTCCCTTATTCAGTTTAACATTTAACACAGAAGAGTATGTGTATTGCCAGGAACTGTGGTTATTTAAATACTTCAAGAACTAAACCTTGATACATGATAAATAAGTGCACATTTAAGAGTATTAAGGGCTCACCTTATTGTTTTATAAATATTGTTCCTAGATTCCTGTAAGAAAATATTTAAAGGGAAGAATTGTTTCATTCCAAATTGTAGCACAAGTATCTCACAAAAAGTTCATACAATCCTGGGGGAGGATAACACATATGGAATAGAAGAAGTATATTTATCAAACCTAAAAGAACAAACTAGCTTCAAATTTAAATATTGTTCTAAATAAATTAAACTCATGCTAATAAAATTCAGGTTAAAAAATGTCTATTTTGTTCTACTGTTTTCTAGATGATGGTAAGGAAAATTCAAACTGCAGAATCACCTTTACCACTTTAAGCAGAGAAGAAAATGCTAAAGAAAATGTATCAGGGTTCCTATGTAATTGCCCAAGGCAAGATTAATTTAAAACTCAGTATCAATCAGGAACTTAATATTCCTTAAATAATAAATTATATTAAGATATCACTCTCATTTTAATGAAGAAAGAAGAATATAGATTGAGTAACATGATGAGTTCAGATCAGAAAGAGGCAGAGCAGAATTGTTGTGTCCTAGGAGAAGCTAAGCTTATATAATTTTATTTTCCTAAAATCAATTTGCTTTTCCTGTAGTCATACAGGATTATATTTCCAGGCATCTTTTGCTTCTAAGGGTGACTTGTTTTGGCTAAAGCAATAGAAAGTTTTAAACCTTCTCTTTGAAATGTTCAGCATTTTCCTGAATAATATATTATTATCAGACCTCAGATTAGTTCCAATAATGATGATATGACAAAGCCCCCCAAGGAAAGAACACTAAGATCTTTCCCATTACTTAGATTTTGTAGATACAAAGAATCAGATGGTGGGGGATCCAAGATGGCAGGTCAGAGAGAGGCAGCATTCTGTGTCACTCTGTGACCTGGGTCTCAACTAGTGGAAATACTGCTTCTCTGAGAGTGATAGAGGACCCCTCCACAGCTGCTCCCACGTAGTAATCACAGCCTCCCTGAATGTGCAGAGCTCCAGGCCTCAATATTACAGCAGGACTACTTGCCCACGCTGTCTCAAGGGTGCCTTAGTGGGACCACCAGCATCAGGACTGGCAGAGAATTCCCAGACACCGCTCCCATGAAGGACACTCAGCAGCTACCCATGTGCAGGAACTCCAGCTACACTCCTGTGTGGATTCCCATCTACCAACATGGGCTCCCCCTGGTAGGCTCCATCTTGGGACTTGCAGCTCCTGCTATAGTCCCTTATGCCCACCTGGTAGCCTACCTGCACCTGGGGACCTTGCATAGTCTCTAAAGACAGCTAACAGCCACAACACTGCACATCACAGAGCTCATCTCTGAACATATCACACAACACTATTGCCTGGCTCCCCCCACCCAACCTACCACCCCCTAGCTGAAAGCAGCAGCCTCCATCTAGGGTCACCTCAATTGCAATCATTAGTTGGGGCAACTACCAGTTTGCAACACCAGATAGCCTGGTACTCATAGTTTCTAATTCCCCCAATCACAGCAGCCACTAACCAGCACAGTGACTGCACAATACAAAACAGTCCTTTGCAACAAGTGAGTAGCCAACAGAGTGCAACACACAAGATCTTCAAAGAGAAATGTTCATGATTAGAAAGTAGAAAAGGAGAGGGTGAGAGAGATAAACTTTAGAGACTAATTTAGAGGCCAGGAGCTGTGAGGTCTACAGGAGAGACTAGGAGATAAGACCAGGCACCCACATCACAGGAGCAAAGACCAAAGGAGATTCTTGAGGTGCAGTCTCCCATTGGGACAGATGGGTACCATACCCCACCTCCTAGTGCCCTGCAGCCAAGACCAATCCTCATACCCTGGTAGCCTCGACCATCCTAAGGGCTGAGATACCAGCTAAGTACAGACAACCTCACCTATTAGATGAAAAGGGAAACAAGAAAGATGTTGATCACCAACCAAAAAAAAAATTATTGTTTCTTCCTTCATGTTTTTCTTTATTTATTTTTTTCTACCTATTTTCCCACCTCACGTTTTTCTTTATTTATTTTTTTCTACCTATTTTCCCACCTCACATCCCCCAACATTTGTGAAACCAAGTATTTTTCATGAATTTGGATACTGAAAACTGGAATGTCTAAATAGTATATTACAGTTGTGCTGTATATTCTTTTTTTCTTTCTTTTTCTCCCATTTTTAATATTGTTACATTTTAAAAAATGTTCTTAATATTTATGTGCTTTATGTACTCTACTGACTCCCCACTTACTTGTTTACTCCAAATCTCACTTTCTCTTTCTATTCCTGCTTCTAATCTCCTTAAGATTCCTATTTCATACGTTCTAAGATATAATAACTCTATACTCTCACCTCCTACCTCCTCAGCATATCATTCTACACCTCATCCAAGGTTTTCTTTTCCCACCATCAGAAACTGTAAACCCATTTACAAACCTATATTGTAGATAATAATTGAATTCACCATTTCTGTATATTGTGACCAAACTGAAACATCTTAATAGCAACTATTAGGTTTAAGTTTGTATATTGGGATCTGTTAAAATTGTTCTCCACCCCCCTAAAGGAGAGGTATTGGAACCCGGCAGAGACCCTATAAGCCTATAGGATAAAACAGAGAAAACTGGAAATCCATATGCAACAGAATTAAATTAAACCCCTATCCCTCACCATGCACAAAACTCAACTCAAAATGGATCAGGGACCTAGGAATTAAACCAGAGATTGTGTGCCTAATAGAACAAAATGTAAGACCAAATCTCCATCATGTAGAATTAGGCCCCAACTTCCTTAATAAAACTCCTATAACACAAGAATTAAAATCAAGATTCAATAAACGGTATGCATTTAAATTCAAAAACTTCTTCTCAGCAAAAGTAACAATCAGTGAGGTGAATAGAGAGCCTGCATTTTGGGAGAAACTATTTACCACAAGCACATCAATCAGATAGAGCACTAATCTCTAGGATATATAAAGAACTCAAAAATCTGAACACCAAAACAAAACCAAATAACCCAGTAAATAAATGGGCCAAGGAACTCAACAGACAATTCTCAGAAGATGATATACATCAACAAATACATGAAAAAATGTTGCACATCTCTAACAATTAGAGAAATGCAAATCAAAACTAAGATTTCATCCCACTCCAGTCAGAATGGCAGCTCTTAAAAACACAAATAACAATATGTGTTGGCAAGGATGTAGGGGGAAAGGCACACTCATACATTGCTGGTGTGACTGCAAATTGGGACTGCAAATATGGAAAGCGGTATGGAGCTTCCTTGGAAAACTTGGAAAGAACCACCATTTTACCCAGCTATCCCACTCCTCAGTCTATACACAAAGGACTTAAAAACAGCATACTCCAGGGCCATTGCCACATTAGTGTTCATAGCAGCACAATTCACAATAGGTAAACTGTGGAACCAACCTAGATGCCCTTCAGTAGATTAATGGATAAAGAAAATCTGGTATATATAAACAATGGAATATTATTCAGCAATAAAAGAGAAAAAATCATGACATTTGCAGGTAAATTGATGGAGTTGGAAAAAATAATGCTGAGTGAAGTTAGCCAATCCCCCAAAACCAAATGCTGAATTTTTATCTGATATAAGGTTAGTGATTCACAATGAGGTTGCAGGGGTGGGGTGAGGTTGGGGGAGCATTGGAGAACTGAATGAACACTAGATACGGCAAAGTGGTGGGAGGTGAAGGGAGGTGGCATGGGGGTAGAAAAGATGGTGGAATGAAATGGACATCATTACCCAAAGTACTTGTATGAAGACATAAGTTGTGTAGCTCTAATTTGTGTACATCCAGAGATATAAAAAACATGTGTTCTATACTGGTAATATGAATTGTAATGCATTCTCCTGTCATATATATCAAATTAGAATCAATTTTAAAAAATTAAAAAGAATAAAATGGATCAGCTAATTTATGTACTTTTCATCTTCAAAGGAGATTTTTTTCCCAGTGCAACTGATGTGTGTGTGTGTGTGTGCATGCTCCTGCACATGGGAGCACATCTGCATGCATGTGCAATGACATGTCTGCTAGTGTTCATAAGTTAGCTTTCTGAACAGGGAACAATCTAGATCTAGACCTGATGGATAAAACTCTTGATAAATTAAAGGTTCTGAGATTGGTCTCCAAAGGAAACTGGATTATAAAATTTTTCAAAAATATTTTTAAAACTTTTAATTGACGTAACAATTGTGTGTATTTATGAAATGCAATATGAAAATTTGATATATTTATATTATGTGTAAAGATCAAATCAGCATAATTAGCATTTCTGAATACATTTATTCACTTGTACCAGTAATTTTTGACCTCTTCTTTTTTAGTTCTTCCTAAAATATTTTATAAGTTATTATATACTATAATGACCCCGCTGCGTTGGAAGAGACTAGAACTTTACTACTTCCATGCAATAACATACTTTGGTACTTGTTCTACAAACTCTGTTTGTCCTTCCCCCTACTCTTCCTATTGTATAGTCACTACTATTCTAATTTTCACTTCTATAAAATCAGCTATTTAACTGCTATGAGTGAATAAAAACATGCAAATGATGGAACTTTGTGTGAAAATATTCTAATATAAAAGAAGATTCGTGAAATGCAACATTTGAAAGCCAGAATGGAAGAACTGCCCAGGAGAGTCAGTGGACCTGCAATAAACTATCAAGTTAGCATAAAATAAATTTAAGTTACTGAGTTTCTGAGGATTTTATTAGAAGTACCACATATTGCTCCAATTAATACACACTGATTTCAAAAATTATGCTTAAAACCAAATAACCCATTTTTTGAAAAGTACAATGGGAAAAATAAAATTATTACAAACTTTGATATTTATAGATTTAGAATTATTTTCACAGAATTATATGGATCCTAGTTGAATAGTATGTTCATGCAAAAGCACAGTGATAAGGACATGAAGATGAAGTGCAGTACAAAGAAAGAATTTCAAAACTAAAGAGAACAGAGAGCATAAGTGGGGGATATTTAAAATGACACAGGAGGAAATGAGAAATTAATATTTGAACCCCATAGTCTAACAGATTTCTCAGCATTTGTAATAGGTTGTTGAAAGAATCAGAATATTTTTCTAGTTTCTACATCTATTCTTAGGTTCTATTTTTGTCTTAATTTGTATAAAATGTGTATACATTTTCCACTACATCTTCCATAATACAATTTCCATGATTTCCTATTTGAACATTTCATCAGCCCCATATTAAGAGGTAACCCAAATGTTCTTGACAGGTTTCTGGTAGAACACACCTGATATTTACATTTGGAATACTATTGTCTAACTGGCAAATCAATTGAACACAACATTGTGCATGATCTAACTTGAGAAAGATCGTTGTTCACTCTTCCTATACTCACTACTTTCTGGGAAGTTTAAAGATCATTAAAATAAATAATATATGCTTGGGGTAAAATCATGCTCCTGACTAGCACCACACTTTCTTTTGCTATTATTACTTTTTTAAATATAATTTTTGTTGTCAATGTACCATTATTTTATATATATATATAGTGCTTAGAATAAAACCCAGTGCCTCACACATGCTAGGCAAGTGCTCTACCATTGAGCTACAACCCCAGCCCTGCTATTATTGCTTTAAAGAAACATTATGAGAATAATCCTTGATCAGGTGTTCTTTAGAATTAATTCATTTTCTACTCAGTGTTCTTTCTTTCTACAAAACACCAAGAACATCTAAACAATGTATAAAACAAGTATTTTGCTCCCACATAATGTGGTCATCTAAAGGAAATAAACCATTGACACAAAAATATTTTTACACTTTTTCTTCCACTCACTTTTCTAGCAACAGCACTGGTTCTCTTATGAGCATCTCTATTTTTCTCTAAGATAATAGATTATTCTTTGTCATTGGATCAATCACAAATTCACATTTTATCTAAGTTTCATGCTATAAATACGTTACTTTGTCCTCCTTTGGAACCCTTAGAATTCCTTGCATTTATGTGTCTCAGAAAACACATAAGAGCAGAATATACAAAGCCACCCACAGAATCGGAACTGAGGTCATTAGCATTTAGCTAACACCATGCCAATGGAAAGTGAGAAGCTAATTCAAGCTTCTGTTCCCTGCATCTCTATAATCACAGTGTTTCTCAGAGTGGTGAATCTTTGTTTTGCTTTCTTTCCATATGTTTGGGGTGGGAACTGAGTGGGGGTCAGCAAAGGACAATTCACTGTAATTATCTTCAGGAACAAAGAAAACAGAAAATTAAGTTAAACATTAAAGTAATTAACTGCAAAATTATTGCTTTCAACTCTGAGATCATTCTTTCTACATAATTTGAAGTTTATATAACAAATTGCCTAACTGAAAATGCAGCTTTGGATATTTTGATTCTCCATTTGATTCACACTGACCAAAATTTCATTGTGTTGAGCCAGGAAATGTGTGCCCTCCACCATAATTTGTGAAGTTAAAAAATAATGAGGCATGCTTTTAATTTGCATTCTTATTTTTCCTCAGGCAATGCAGTATCCTCCAAAGATGTTATTTCTCACTCCTCAATTTATTTCCTATGCAGATAAATCAAATAAGGAGGAAAAAAAGTTGCATGAAATCAAGTCCTTTAGCAATAACTCAGTTAAAATATTGGTTTTAACATTGCGTTGACTACAAGACAATTCTATACTTCTTTAAGAAACAGAAGTTTTAGAATTTAAAACTTAGATAAAATCTGTGATAAAAGTTTTTTTTTTTTCAACTAGCCTGAGGGCTAGAAGAAAATGGATCATAAGTTTGTGGCTGCTGGTAATTTAATTTACCATCTGGTTGAAACAGATATGAAACACAACTATTTATTTTTTGACTATGCTATTTAATAGCTGTGATATGAGTATTTATCAATGCAAGTCACATAATTTAAGTTCCACGTGGGCAGAAATGTAGCTTACCAACATATTTCCAACATGGGAATTAATGGCCTAAATTAGATGCCAGCTAAATAAATGCCTTTAAAATTTTAAATAGTTGGATAGATAAAAAACAAAATAAAAATAAAAATAAAACAATAGGTTCTGCTATCTTTTAAGTTCAAAATAGTCTGAAAAATTTCCACCAGCTTGCTGGAGCAATTGGGAAAAAATACACACAGTCCCTGGGCATTAGTTTCCTTATTTATGAAATGGAGAATTCTATTATTCAGTTCCGTGGTAGCTGCACTGATGAAGTAAAGTCCTGGATCCATCCTGAGCTCCATGTACAGTATGTGATTGGCCATGGTACCAGTTCTCTGTATCTAATTTGCAGCTGCCAACTTCCACGGATGTTATGAAGTTCACCTTCTTCCTCTTGCCTTAACAAAGACGGCAAATGCATGTGTTTGGTGTCATCATTCCTTAGAGACTTCTTTCTCCTCCACAGAAGCCATGGAGAGGAAACTGAATTGATGTTTTCTCTCTCTACATCCTGAGGGGGATTTTTAAAATAGCACTTGTGTTCAGAAGGGGAAGATTTCTTAACTTAGGCAAACCAAGCAAATGAAATGATTATAAGCTAAACAGAGTTCTTTAGGGATATGAGCCAAAACCAAATATTATGCAGTCTTCTAGAAGATAAGATAAAGTGCATTTTCTGCCATAGGAAAAGAAGCACAATAATGTGGAGTTTATTGATCCATAGATCAGGATCACATTAAATGTATTTGATGAAGTATAATTTGCATAAACTAACCTTTTAAAAACTCTACTGTTATTTTACACTGACAAAGTGACATGATATATAGTAAATAAAGTATTTTTCAAAATAAAATGATTGATTTTACTGTATCATGCATGTTGCAAGCACACTACTTACGTTTTAAAAATAGCATTTCTAAAGTTCCTTCTCTGCTTAATTAGGTGTTTGTTCACAAATTGATGGGGGGGGGAGTAAAAGAGTGCATACACTTGGAAATTAAATGTTTACAATGTTTAATCATTTCCTATTTTTCTTGTGATGTATAGATAGTAAGCCAATTTCTAAAAGTTAACAAGTAAAATGAACATTTGTTAAGAATCAAAACATCTTAGTCTCCCTCTGCTGAAAATACCTTTAATTCAGTTAATCCTGATGGATTTGATACTCTTATTGAAAATCATAGTAGATTCAAATAGGATAATTTGAATTGTAGGTGAAGATGATAGGTAGTTCACCCCAACAGAAAACACATCTTTCTCTGATTCTCAATCAGTAAACTTTATGTTGAATTTTTGGAAGTGATGTGTTGAATCTGCTTTATGTATGCCATTTTAATATTAAATGTAAATCTTAAGGAGTCTTTGAAAAATTATTGAAAACTTCCTAAATTTTGTTAGGTTTATTACAACTGTTTGGATATTATCTTTTCTTAAATTAATAGTATCAAGTTAGGATTCAACTCTCTATTAGGAGGCTAGAATGCCAAGATATCATCCCACCATTTCTAAATAGTATTTGTCTTATCATTTGGTTTTATGTTATTTGCACTATAAAATTATGGTTTGAGGTTACATTTTTAGGTCCTCTTTAATCTCCAGTGAATGAAAATTAAAGAAAAAATGAACTGTGGGATATTTACTGTGCTTTAGATTCTTTGCTAGAAGAAGACAACTCTAGAAAAAGAAAGAAAACATACAATCATATTTTCCTAATGATCTTTAAAATCAATTGAACCAGATACATGTTGAATACGGATGGCACATGGGAGTATTCAACTTTCTCTACATCATGACTAGTTTATAAGAGTAACCTTGAAACAGCAATGCACTTCCAGGAGACTTCTTACAATTTCATATCATTTGTTTTTTTAAAAAACACTCTTTTCATCTATCATGCTCTAGAAATCTCTTTCTGTACCCTGAATCCTCTGTAGTTACCTGAACAAAGTTTATTTCTGCTCCAGTTCCCTTGTTTTGGGCTGTTGTTTATTTCCTTTTGTCTTTGTCTTTACTCTTTGATAGGTTCTACTTCTGATTCTATTTAAAAGTATATGTTTACTTTGAAGATCAAAGTTACATATGTGCATAATAAATACAGATTTATTATAATGATTATAAAGAGAAAAGCAAAATCTTATTTTCAGAGGTAATAGCATATTTTTAAGAGTTTTCTATGGTTTAAATCTATGTATAATATTTTTTTAAAAAAATGGGATTGAAGAAAGAATTCATGAAAATTGACATCAGAGAAGGAATGAGAAACACAATATCCAGTGAGAGATGTTGGCTCTTATGACGTTTTTTCTTTCTTTTAGAATTGATGAATTCTAGAGGTTTTCAGTGGCATTTATTTATTTATTTATTCTCTCCAGTGAAAACAGTAGTCTTGGGGTTGAGTTAACTTCATTTTTACACAGAAATGACTGAGAACTCAAGTTGGCAGCATAGAGTCTTGAGAACCGTTTGTTAACCTACGTGATTTTAATTAGCAAACAAAACCACACAAAACCTCTGACTTTCAACTTGAAAATTGACTCATTCATTCTTTAAGTAATTTGAGCAAATGAAGGTATTATTAATTTTATAAAAACATTGAAAAATGAAACAAATTTACAATTTTAATATTCTACCCAGAAATGAATTCAAGAACATACTTAAATAATTATTTTCCAACAACAGAAAGTAAATTTTTTTAGGTAGCTTCAATTGATTAGCCTAATTACAAATTGTACCTACTAAATGTATTTAATAAGAAGAAAAAATAAGAAATAAGCACAGGTTTTCTCCATTTTCAAAATTACAAAAATATTGGTTTTAATTATTTTTTTAGGTTTTGTTCCATATAATTATTTCTAAGTATTTTTTCTAACATACAATGCATTTTCTTAGTTTCTGTCTTTCCCAGAAAATAAATTTTAACTAGCTAAGTAGATTGTAAATTCCTTGAACTTATGGAAAACATAAAAGTTCACATTTTCCCTGACGGAGTGACTTATTCAGGGTTAGTGTCATAATAAGTTCTTACATTTATAGAATGTAAAAAGGATATAGAGAGTAAAATGAATGACTATTTTGAGTAGGCCACTCAATCTAAATTTTTCATAATCACTGGAATATGATAAAACTGTAATAATTTGTTACATTAATTATTCTAGGCCCTACTTCCAAGAAAACCATTCATTTCTCTTTGAAGTAGAATTCTTCATTTTTCATTAAATGAGGTGTAGTCAATGAACTGGAACACAAATTCTTCTTGACAAAGACCCACCATCCTGTTTCAGCAAGTAGTCAATCTGATTAGTCCCCAAACCAAGACCTTTGTGGTAATCTTAAATATGACAGCTCATGCAAGGAGTTATTTAACAATTGCACAGAAGTTTAAGTAGCAAAAAGCAGATTAGGGTTGTGGACACCAGCAGTATATCATCAGCAGTATTTCTGACGAAAAAAATCATTAATTTTCCAGAAAATTTAATAAAGTCATGATTAATAAATGCCTCCCAAAAGCCTATATCAAAGTCACTCTGTTTAGGTGATAAATGTAAACAGGCAGACCCTGCTTTGCCAAAATCTGTATGTTTCACTTACACTGCTCCCTGATTGATTTGTCCATTGTTCTAATATAAAATTTATCACAATGAGGTGGACAATTCATTGTGTGCATTTCTAACCAGGGAGTTTTAAATAGGCAAAATGTTTCAGGGTCTTAACATGTTGCTTAGGTACTGAAATTCTCTCTCTCTCTCTCTCTCTCTCTCTCTCAAATATTATTTGAAAACTAATGAGATGATGTCTAAAAACCTCAAAAAATAGCATTTACAGAAAAAAAAATAGAAATCTCACATCTTACAAATTTAATTTACTTGAAAGCATTTTGACACATTCTTTCCTCAGGTAACATTTCCACTGCCCTCAATGTTTTATTCCTTGTGAGGGATCCATCTGTCATTAAACTTAAATCAATCAGAAATGGGATGATGTCTTGAACCACAAATAGAAGCATGCACCATTACTTAAAAGCTGGTTGAATTAAATTATAGATATTGCATTCTTCTCTCTATTTAAAACATGATCCATTGAGTAGTAAAACGTATTTGGTTTCAAATCATTTACTCTTTGATGCAGTCATCTGCATGACTCAATTCTACTGTTATATTTTGATGTAATCTAAAACTCAGTAAATGAATTTAGCAGATCCCATGAATATCTCATTAGGAAAAGTAGATGCCTGTATTTAAGATAAAAACTGGTGATAGATGGGATATGCCTCTGAGTTTCTGATGTGTACCTGAGTTTTGGAAAGCAAGGAATTTAAATATAACCTTCAGATAAGCAGATAAGGCAGTACACCATAAATCCCTTTATAATTTTAGAACTGAAGTGAAAATAGAAGACTAAGAATACTGAGTAGATGGTATAGCACATTGCATGCCTCCCCAGTTTACAAACACTTATATGTACTTTGTTCCTTCTCAACAAAAGAATAAAGAAAGAAAAAGTTCTTTTTCTTTTAATTTAGAAGAAAAGGACTTAAGACTTTCCAATTATAATTAAAACGCTATTTTATATCATGAACCCACATCTATAGAAATAATATAGCTATTTTAAACATCAAATGTTTGATACTATTTTCTCAAGGATATTGTAAAAATTAAATAATTTGAAATAAATGCATTCATTTGAGAACCATAAAGATATAATTTAGGTGATCAGGAAAAATGATCAAAAATTATATCAGAAGACATTGTTTTGCAGATTTATGTTCATATGCTTATGTTTTATATCTTTGGGCAGCACTATAACCAAAATCATAATTGAGCAAAAGTACATTAGTTTAAAGGATCCTATTTTGTTTTGTTTTGTTTTGTTTTTGTTTTTGATCAGATCTTCCTGGGTTGTGAAAGTTGACCTTTAACTCTTGGGCTACAATGATCCTTTGCCTCACCTCCTGAGTAATTGATGAACAAACACACATCAGGGTGCCCAGTCAGAAAAACAAACAAACAAACAACAACAACAACAACAACAACAAAACACATTATTTTTCTGCCTCCCCAAATAAGTCTCATATCCTGCTATAAGAATTATTTCATTGATTCTGAATCCACATTCATTAAATTAGTGATGTTTTGGTTTCAGAGACACCCTGAATTATAGTACTATGGAGTATCCTAATATTGATTTACAAATCCTACCCAAAAGCCTAAAATTTAAATTTTTTTTTGGTTAAGTGTTTGCAATTACAACTCTATGACTCAAATTACAAATATTTCCTTTAATTATAATCTAATTAAAAATTTGAAATACTTTGTTTAATTTAGAATATATAAATTCTATTTTCTCTGTTTGCATCTACAGATATATATTTAAGTCTTTGACTCAGATAATTAGTATCTCTCCTGCTCTTCTGACTTAACCCACCTGTGTCCTTACTGAGAGGAATCCTTTTGGCTCTTGAATGGTTGACTCTGGCTCTAAAGAGTATATAAGCTGTTTCCAGGTAGCTGACAAATGTACTTCTTACCTGCAGCTTTATTAATACCATTTATTACATTTTAAATGCTGAATTGAATTTCATATTATTAGAATATAATTGTCTTCAAAATATTCTTATTAAACTATATATTACCCCATTTTTATTTATTGTACTTTATTTTATTGTTTTACGGGGATTGAACCCACATTCACTTAGCCACTGAGCCACATCCCCAGCCCTTTTTAATATTTTATTTAGATACTGAATCTCCCTGAGTTACTTAGGGCCTCTCTAAATGGCTGAGACTGTCTTTGAACTCATGATCCTTCTGCCTTTCGAGTCACAGGGATTATGGGCATATGCCAACATACTTGGCTATTTCCACCCTGGGCTATCTCCCCATAATGTATCTCAGTACTTAATCTTGCAAATAAAAGTTCAAGATCAGCTTGATTTCTTTTTCCTTATGACTTTCTCATAAAGACAGAAAATTTATATTTAACTGTATGATTTGCTGAACAAGCACATTAAAATAAAATGAAGTTTTCTAAGTTATTTTATTTTTAATAAGTTCTTTAATTTGTTTTCTTACTCTTTAGAACCATTCAAAACTTTCAAATGCTTCAACATTCATTGCTACAACTTCCTTGTTACTTTAACCCACTTTTCAAAAATGTATCTTATTTGCCTCATGGGTAATCAGTATTATCTTTTATACCTTGGGAAATTATAAAAGAAATAATACTTTTTCAATAATTAAGCATTTAAATACATCTTATATTTTCTATTGAAAAAAAATTTGAATAGATTTCAAATAACTGAATTTGATGATAATTTTTTAAAAGGGGAAACCTTAACAATTTTTCTGTTTCAATGAACAATAAAAATTTTATACCTTTAAAGTGAATGCACTTAGCAGTGAACCACATAGATGGCATATATATATACCAGAGTGGTGGACTCTGTAACCCTCCACCAGGATATGAGCTCCATGAAGGTTGTCAACACCTACAGCAGATTCTATAGAGAATGCTCTCCAAACCATACATACTTTGTGAATCAAATTGGATAGATGTTGTTAATTTCACCTGTCAAATGTGTCATTTCTCTCCCTAGGCAAAATGTGTCATTGGCTTTGCCTCTGAAATACAAAGTGAATATGAAAGGATTTGTACTTATAATTTTGGCAGATTTGCTTTCAGGTTTTCTACAAACACCATTTGACAAATGATAATTTTATTTAGTTTTAAATCTCTATTTAAATGAAAGTTGATCACATATCTATTAGCAACACTTCAAGTACACACTGAATTTAGGGACAAGCAGAATATGGATTAAAAATTATGATAAAATAAGTATTTCTCAAAAATTCAGAAAAATGTGTGTGAAGTAATTGTCATTGGCAATGTGATTCTGAATAGATATGTTTCCTTGTTTTTTCATAATCTCAAGGGTGTAACTTCCTTCTGACTGCCAAGGTTCCTGGCAACTACAAAGCCCCCTCTCAAGCTGTGTCACCTGATGCTTTAGCTTGAGCAAGTTTACTCCATGGGTCTATTGGGTAGTTATAACATCCAAAGGCAATGACTGCAAGGTCTTTTCCAGCTTTTCAGATGCCAGAACAGCTTTGTTCCCACATATATATCAGTTTTTGGTTTTCCTGCTGTTTCTCCTATTCTTTGGTCACATTCTTACACATTCATTCTTATTTGCATTGCTTTTCAGATCTGATTTATGCTTTTCAGGTTAAAATGAGAAATTAATGTGCATGATACCAGATATATTCTTTACATTATATTCTATAAATATTATTGTAGATCCACTTAGAAAAAAATAAACAAGCGTATCTCTCTGGTAGTGAAGCTAATGTAAATGTAGAAACTGAGAAATATCAAAGTGAAACCAACAATCTCAGCCTGGAGTAGTTTCAGATATGTGTGCTATTTACATATCTTAGAGAATCAAGAAGTTATCATAATTTTCAACAAGCCTAAAAAGGACTTCTGCATGTGCATGCACACACACACACAAACACGCACACACACAAAACCAGTATATTATTCTTCTCTTAAGAATTATTTCAACTGGGCATAGTGGCACATGTCTGTGATCCTAGCAGCTTGGGAAGCTGAGGCAGGAGGATCACAAAGCCAGCCTCAGCAAGTTAGCAAGGGCCTGTCTCTAAATAAAATATTAAAAAGGGCTGGAATGTGGCTTAGTTGTTAAGTGCCCCTGGGCTCAATATCCGGTACAAAAAAAAAAAGGAATTATTCCAATATTCATAAGGAATTTGATTACTTATTTTTACAATGAATTGCTGGACATTTAATTTGGTGTAAAAATGCTATTGCATTTTACAAATGTACTTATTATGAATTTCTCATTTCATTTCTATATAAATTTACAAAGTATTAATATCCCATATTCTAGAAAAACTAGACTCCAAAATTTTTATTCTTTCTACCATATTGTGCTACAAGGTTTTTTTTTTATATAGAACTGGGGTTTGGGACAAATATCAATGCTAACACTTAATTTGAATTTATGGGTTTATATCACAATGATCACAATGTACATCATGATAGTGACATTATAATCAATGTAAATCATAAATCATCTCTTAAAGAAGCCAGCTCTTAAATTTTATCATTGTGGTGTGAAATTCTTAGTCCATTTACTTTGTATGGCAATTATAATTTTGCTTAACAATGTAAATCAATGTTTCTCTGTCTGTCTTTCTCTCTCTGTCTCCTCTCTCTCTTTTCTTCTTTCTCCCCCTCCCCCTAACAGGGTAGGATTTTCATATTATCCTGGAAAGGAAATGGAGACAGGAGAGGATGTCTTTAGTACCAGAAATACAATCATTATCAAGAAACAAAATAAATGACTAATTTGTCTGTATTTTCATGGGATTCTTCATGGGAGTAAGTAGAAGTGGAAATATTCTTAATAAGAGAGAATAATTCTGAAGAATTTGGAATGGTACACTGCAAACAGCCAACCCTATTTATCAAAAAGCAGAATAAGATAATTATAAAGATCACAAAGATCATGAAGTAGAATCATGGGACCACAGACAGAAGACAACATGGATGTAAGTAAAAATCAAGAGACACGAGACTGCAGGTAGTGAACATCAAGCATGGTGAGAAATAGAGCAAAGAGCACTTCCTCAAAATCTCATCTGACAGATAACCCTAGTTGGGTTAGGTATACTTACTCTGAAAAAAAAGTTAATTATAATTTCGACTAATCCTATTTTCAGTAGCTTAGTTCATCATCATTGATCATTGAATTTTTTTTAAAAAAAAGGCCTTCTAAACTGTCATTCTATACAATGTACTAGAATCTAACCTACATTTTTTGGATGCCAAGGGCCATCTTGTTTGCTTTATATTTATATTCAGTGGTCCTAGCTCTGCTTCTGGCAGGTGACATGTGCTCATAAATGCATGCTGGATTAAACTAATCATTTCAGCAGCAATTATAATAGTGACAGGAACACAGAGCACACAATACACTTTTTAATTTGGAAGAAAATATCCAGAAAAATATTGTATTATCAAAACTAATAACAAAAATTTAAGCAATACATTATTAAATTTCAATATTTGTTAAACAAATAGACAAACTGAACCATGGTGGTCATAATCAAGTGTTCTTAAATATTTTAAGAATTTTTTTTTGGTATTGGGGATTAAACTCAGGGCACTTGACCACTGAGCCACATCCCTAACCCTATTTTGTATTTTATTTATAGTCAGGGTCTCACTGAAAGACCTTTACTTAGTGCTTCACTTTTGCTGAGGCTGGCTTTGAACTTGTGATACTCCTGCCTCCACCTCCCCAGCAGCTGAGATTATAGGCATGCACCACCATACTGGATTATTGTAAGAATTTTTAAAGAGGTATTTTAATTCTAAGGAAGAAACAATGATTGTTCAATGAGGTATTTTAATTCTAAGAAAGAAACAATAATGGATCATATGTATCACAAAGAACATAGAAGTTCTTTAAATGCAATTGTAAACTCAGCCAAGCTTGTTTCAATTTTAAAGTGATATTTTTTGTAAAGTTTTTTTCTCAGCAAGAGAAACAATAAGAGAAGTAAATAAGGAGCCTACATCCTGGGAACAAATCTTTACTCCTCACACTTCAGATAGAGCCCTAATTTCCAGAATATACAAAGAACTCAAAAAATTAAACAATAAGATAACAAATAACCCAATCAACAAATGGGCCAAGGACCTGAGCAGACACTTCTCAGAAGAGGACATACAATCAATCAATAAGTACATGAAAAAATGCTCACCATCTCTAGCAGACAGAGAAATGCCAATCAAAACCACCCTAAGATACCATCTCACTCCAGTAAGATTGGCAGCCATTAGGAAGTCAAACAACAATAAGTGCTGGTGAGGATGTGGGGAAAAGGGTACACTTGTACATTGCTGGTGGGACTGCAAATTGGTACGGCCAATATGGAAAGCAGTATGGAGATTCCTGGGAAAGCTGGGAATGGAACCACCATTTGACCCAGCTATTGCCCTCCTCGGACTATTCCCTGAGGACCTTAAAAGAGCATACTATAGGGATACTGCCTCATCAATGATCATAGCAGCACAATTCACAATAGCTAGACTGTGCAACCAACCTAGATGCCCTTCAATAGATGAATGGATAAAAAAAATATGGCATATATACACAATGGATTATTATGCAGCACTAAAAAATGACAAAATCATGGAATTTGCAGGGAAATGGATGGCATTAGAGCAGATTATGCTAAGTGGGAAAGAGCATGAGGAAAAGATTAACATTAAACCGAGATGAGTGATGGGAGGGAAAGGGAAAGAGAAGGGAAATTGCATGGAAACGGAAGGAAACCCTCATTGATATACGAAATCACATATATGAGGTTGTGAGGGGAAAGGGGGGGAAGGGAGAGAACTGAACAACAACAGATGAGGTAGAGAGGGAAGATGGGAGGGGATGGGAGGGGGGATTGTAGGGGATAGGAAAGGCAGCAGAATACAACAGTCACTAATATGGCATTATGTAAACATTGTGAATGTGTAACTGATGTGATTCTGCAATTTGTATTTGGGGTAAAAATGAAAGTGCATAACTCACTTGAATTAAATGTATGAAAGATGAAAAAATGAAATAAAAAAATAAATTTAAAAAAAAATCTGTGCTTTTTACACTCTGAGTATGTGACTATCATCTTCAACAGTGTGAATTCTCACTGGAATTTTTGTGTCAGTTTAGGAGACTTTAAAAATTATATCATAATGTAGTCAAAATATAATCTATGCCAAGAGTTTACACATCACCATAGTGAACTGAAATTCAGAACAGAATTTACAAGCCAACTTGTGTTTTCATCAAAACTTTACCACATTTTAACTAACCTATTAAGTAAACTATTAATCCCTCTGAGCCTCAATTTGCTCTTGTAATATAAGAATGCAATCTTTATGTACAAAACATATTGGAAGATAAATATGAATACTATATATCGATATATCTGAAACAGTAGGCACTTAATAAAAAATTATTGATATTATCAAAGTGGGCCTTTCTTTTTACCTTAGAAGTTTATTTAAATGTAAGCAATTATGAACATTATTACAGAGTCTATGTATTTAATGTTACTACATTTGAAGATAAAATTGTTTCTCAAAAATATATATGTCTTTTGATTCTCTTATACTGATATCTCTGGAAAGATTTCCTCTGTAGTGATGTGTTTCAGTGGTTATCTTGGTCCATTCTGGCTGCTATGACAAATTTTCATTAGTTGGGTTGGTCTATGGAAAACAAATTTGTTTCCCAATGTTTGAGGGTTTGCAATAAAATTCAATCTGGTGAGGACTTGCATCCTGGTTCATAGAGTGCTGTTTTTCTGATGAATCCTGGTGTGTCAGAAAGGTGAGGCTCTCTTTTATAAGGGGGTCTTTTGTATAAGGACATTAAAACTATTCATGAGGGCTTTACTTTCATGTCCTAATCACCTCTTCAAGACCCCAACTCCCCAAAACCATCACTTTGGGGGTTAGGATTTGAACATATAGCTTTTGGAAAGATATAAATATTTCTTTTATATTGATAAGTCCCATCAAGAAAGTCCAAAATTTTGTTTTAACTAGACTGCATTGTTAGATAATCAAGAAATAAAAGTTTATTTGAATTTTAAAAAATACTTTTTACAGAGTGGAGGTGTCTAAAATATATTGACATATTTTCAAATGGAATACTCTGAAATTTCTTTCAGGTACTTGGAAGATTTGTCCTGATAAATAGATGTTAACCCCACATTGACCTAATATATAGGTCAGATATTAAGGAATAGATGTAGGTCAATAAAACTGTCAAGTTAGAATTTGTTTGTCAAGCTAGATGTCCCAATAAGCTAGTAAAATATCTGGGTGCGGGGGAGACAGGGTGGGGAGAGGGAAGGAGAAAGAGAGAGATTACATGTGAAATGGTTGCAATAGAATCTTGGAGGGAAGTTTAGGATCAGTGAGAACAAAATAAAGACACAAAGGTGGAAGAATGCTCACAAAGAAAGTAGATGAAAAATCTACTTTTTCCTTTTCCAAAAATTTTTTTCTTTTATTTTTTTCTTTTATTTATTTTTTACTTTAATTTGTTATATATGACAGCAGAATGCATTACAATTCATATTATACATATAGAGCATAATTTTTCATATCTCTGGTTGTATATAAAGTATATTCACACCATTTGTGTCTTCATACATGTACTTAGGGTAATGATATCAACCTCATTCTAACATCTTTTTTACCTCATGACACCTTCCTTTCCCTCTCACCCCTTTGCCCTATCTAGAGTTCATCTAATCTTCCCATGCTTCCCCTCCCAACCCCACTTTGAATCAGCCTCCTTATATTGGAGAAAACACTAGACATTTGGTTTTTGGGAATTGGCTAACTTCAAATAGCATTATCTTCTCCAACTCCATCCATTTACCTGCAAATGCCATGATTTTATTCTCTTTTATTGCTGAGTAATATTCCACTGTGTATATATACCGCATTTTCTTTATCCATTCATCTACTAAAGGGCATCTAAGATGCTTTCACAGTTCAGCTATTGTGAACTGTGCTGTTATAAATATTGAAGTGGCTGCAACACACTGTAGTATGCTGATTTTAAGTCCTTTGGGTAAAGATCAAGGAGTGGGATAACTGGGTCAAATGGTGGTTCCATTCCCAGCTTTCCAAGGAATCTCCATACTTCTTCCATATTGGCTACACCAATTTGCAGTTCAACCAACAATTTATGACTGTACCTTTTCCCCCACATTCTTTTTTTTTTAAATAGCTCTGCTAGGGCTTGAACCCAGAGCCTCTCACATGCTGAGCCAGCATTCTACTCCCTCTCTCCAGCTATTGCTCTTCCTGCTGAATAGTGACTAGTAGTTTACCCCCAAGCGATCTACCTACCTTACCTTCTCTATGCAGTGTGAAGAGATAAAAAAATGTGTACTTCAAAAACATTGGAGACACATTTCTTTTTTCATAGATTGGTATTTGAACTTCATTATTGGTTTTTTATTAAAGCCAAGTTTGTGCACCTGGCATGTGAAACAATTTGTTGTAGATAGAGGTCTTCATAAGACTGACTTTACCTATATATGCATGAATCTGTTAGTCATAAGAGAGGAGGAGACAGGGTAAAGAAAAAAAATATTAGGCATGTTAAATACTACTAGATATAGAACTGTTAGCTTGAGCTGGGAGAATAATGAATTTCTACTTTCCCCACCTCCAGGATGCAGCATGGATATCTCTGGGTACACAGCTGGAATGAACACTGAAATGTAAACCAGTAAATTATATTATTCAGAATTGCTTCCTTAGGAAATTTCAGGTGGCTTTTAAGGAAGTTTTGTCTAACCTATAGGCACTACCTTAAATTAACATATTTTTGGCAGATATTTGCTAGACACTATGAAAAGTAAGATTTTCTTATTGATTAGTTCTAATTTAAGAAAATGTTACATTGCTGGTGGGACTGCAAACTAGTGTAACCACTCTATAAAGCAGTATGGAGATTCTTTTAAAAACTAGGAATGGAACCACCATTGACCCAGTTATTCCACTGCTTGCATATATCCAAAAGACTTAAAATCACTGTATTACAATGATATAGCCACACCAATGTTTATAGCAGTAAACTTCACAATAGCTAAGCTATGGAGCCAGCCTAGGTGTCCTTCAACCAATAGATGGATAAAGAAAATATGGTATATATACCCAATAGAGAATTACTGAACTATAAAGAAGAATTACTTTATGACATTTGCTTGTAAATTGATGGATCTGGCAACTATCATGCTAAATAAAATCCCCCAAATCTATTTTTTTCTCTGATATGTACCCACAATAAGTGAGTAGGGGAATAATAGAAATTTAGTGGATTAGGGGTTGGGGTTGTGGCTCAGTGATAGAGTGCTTCCCTGCACATGTGAGGCACTGGGTTCAATCCTCAACATTTATAAAAATTAAAAAAAATAAAATATATTGTGTCCATTTACAACTAAAACTATTTTTTTTAAATTAGTAGATTAGACATTCAGGGGAATAAAGGGAAGAGAGGGGTATAGTAAAAGGGAAGACAGTGGAATTAAACCGATAAAACTTTCCTACATACATATATAAATACAACATAGTGAATCTTACCTTCATGTACATCCACAAGAAATTAATTTCAAAAAATAACTATTGGTAAATGGCAGAAATATCAATAGAAGAAAGTGAGCAAGTTGAAGGTAAAAGAAGGGAAGGAGAGGTTCTAAAGTCCAAATTAGAATAAGGTATATTCCATACACGTATAATTATATCAAAATGTATTCTACTATCAGATAACTAAAAAGAACCAATAAAATAAATTTCAAAAAAAAAAGAATGTTAGAATTCCACTTGAAGAAATTCTGTAGATCATGTGTTGAGTAAGTAATAATCGATTAAATCATTCTTTTGTAAATGAACCAGTAAAATGTTAAAGAAGGTACAAGTCACTCCAAAGTCTAAGGTTGCTAGTAGGTGTCCCTTCACCAACAGCTATCACTGAGAATCATCATGGAGGAGAATCAACATATCACCCAACTTTTACATACCCTGAGAAAGAAAGCGCTTTGTGAAGGAATGAAAGCACTTTGGTATTTTGGTCCTAAAGCTCCTCCATTTGAAACACTGAAGCAACTTCATATTGGGCATAATGTTCAAAATTTATAATGGCTACATGAATTTCAGTCCTGCTTACCTTAAAAAGTCTAATTTCCCCATTACACATCAAATTCTTATTGTGCTAGGCTTTTTATAAGTGATAAAAAATGCCTGAAACTGCTTCCTTTGTATAGTAGTGTTATGATTTGGATATAATGTGTCCTCCAAAAGCTCATTTGTAAGACAATGAAAGAAGGTTTAGAAGAAAAATGATTGGGTTATGAGAGCCTTAACCCATTCAGTGAATTGATCCCCTGATGGGCTTAACTGGGTGGTGACTGAAGGCTGGTAGGGTGGGATTGGAGGAGGTGGACCATTGGGGCATGCCTTTATGGTATACATTTTGTATCTGGTGAGTGGAGTCTCTCTCTGTGGACTAATCATCATGTGAAATGCTTCCCTCTGCTACATTCTTCCACCATGATATTTTGCCTCACCTCAAGCCCGGAGGAATGGAGCCAGCTGTCTATGGACCAAGACCTCAGAAACTGTGAGCTCCCAAATGAACTTTTCTTCCTCTAAAACTGTTCTTATCAGGGCTTTTAGTTACAGCAGTAAAAAAGCTGACTAAAAAAATCAGGGACTTATTCCTTTATCTTGAATGTTCCTCTTCCTTCCCTACTACTTCTATCATGACCAACCTTGCTATCTCCTTCATTTTTCATTGCCAATTTAAACCATAATTTCTTAAAAAGCTCTCTCTACCCCATTTGCTAGATGACATAAGAATCATTTGACATACAACCTCATGGACACCACACATTTCATAAGATTTAAAATGATCACAAATAACACATCTGTCTTATTATTTGTCTGAGGTTAAGTTCTCTCAGAAGATTCTAAGATCTCTGCATGTGTGAGCAATTCTACTGTGTTCAGAAATATATTCCCTGCACCTAGCCTAGTATCTGACAGAGCTGGTAGTCAAGTGCTGACTGTACAAACATCAAACAAAAAAATAAATAAATCACTATACTCCACTGCCATTGGGATACTGTTGGCTGATGATCCTATGTGTTGTTAAATTCTGATGTGTCAGTGAAAGATTAAAGTTATTGTTTTCCTTTCTCTTAGGAGAACTTCCTTCAATTATTTTTTGATTATAGGTTAATTGGGTACAAATTATCTTAATTTTCCTTCTGATGAAACTCTATTAATTCTTGAAGAATTTTCTTACAGGACATACAATTCAGGATTGTTCTTTTCATTCTTTTTTTTTACAGAGAGAGAGAATTTTTAATATTTATTTTTTAGTTTTCAGTGGACACAACATCTTTATTTTATTTTTATGTGGTGCTGAGGATCAAACCCAGTGCCCCGCGCTTGCCAGGTGGGCTCGTTACTGCTTGAGCCACATCCCCAGCCCTGTTCTTTTCATTCTTAAGAAAGGATATGGACTTCCTTCTGATTCCATAGGTTCATATGAGAAATCAGCTGTCATTTAAACTATGTCTTCATGATAGGAAATGTGTCATTTTTCTTTAGTTCAGTTCAAGATTTGTATTTGTTTTTAGTTTTCAGATTGGTTATGTTATATCTTAGTATAGATTTCTTTGGGTTTGTTCTGTTTGGATTCTGTTCAGCATCTTTAATCTGTGGATTTATGCATGTACCAAATTTGGTAAATCTTCAGCCATTATTTCTTTGCTTAATTTTTTGGCTACTCTTCTTTTATCTTATTCTGGGATATTTTAACATGAATATTAGATCATTTGTTTTGGGTACA
The DNA here is from genome assembly GCF_048772815.1 of Callospermophilus lateralis. NCBI lineage: Eukaryota > Metazoa > Chordata > Mammalia > Rodentia > Sciuridae > Callospermophilus > Callospermophilus lateralis. The sequence continues at coordinate 1,172,758 of NW_027512473.1, read as the reverse complement.
GAGATCTCTGAATCTTTTTTAACTTTTTCTTTTTTGTTCAGATTTGGTAATTTCTATTGTTCTATCACAAAGTTGATTCTTCTTTCATCTTCACTTTACTATTGAGCCCATGCAGTAAAAATTTCTTTATTTTTTTTTACATTTTCAGTTTTTAATTCCCCCAACAACTTCTTGCCTTTATTTTTCCATTCTATAGCTGATTTTTGTTTTTGAATTTTTTTTCTAGGTTTTCTATTTTTTTCACTTGTTACTAGAGTTCATAATTGCATACCAAAGCAAATTTTATCTTTGTCGAATGATTCTAACATCTGAGTCATATCAGTGTTGGCATCTGTTGTTTGTCTTTTCTCATTTAAGTATAATTGTCCTGGATCTAAAAATGATGTGTGATTTTGGATTGTGTTCCGTACTTCTGGGATATGTTGTAAGAATCCTATTTAATCGTCTTTTTCAGCAATCACCCCATTTATCTCCACCACACAGATCTGGGTGAAGATCAATGTTCAGTTTCCTATGAGGCATCACTGACATTGTTCCGCAAATGATAGAGCCTGGAATTGCACCACCTTTTTGTTGCTCAGTGAAGATATGAACTCAACTCTACTGATTCCCAGGAAGGATAACATAATGTCAACTCATACCACCTCTTGCAACCTCACTGCTGATGGTAGGAGTGGAGGACAGTAAGACACTGTCCTCTTGGATTGACTGTTACTAACTGAGAAATATGGGGAAGTAGTAGTAGTTCAGACTCATTAAAACTATTCTTGTGAAATAATCAAAATACTGTCAGTTGCTGCCAAGTAAAGGGTGAAAATTTGGCTCCATGCTTGATTCCACTAACACCAGGTATAGGCAGGAGACAGTTTTCCACTAGTGTTAGTTGGAGGTGGGCTGGTATTTTTTTTAAATGCTATTCTACTAAGACCACCTTTTCCTAATTCTTTGGTGGAAGAAGTGGGTTTTCCCCAGTTTTTTTTCCCCCTGCTTCTTTTGGTGTTTTTAGGTTGCAACCTTGTCTTGTGTCCCATCCTAGAGAGATGGGAGGCAAAGAATAAACTCAAGAAACTCAACATATTTTCATTCTTCAAGTCCCATAGGCTTCAGCCAGGTCATCATTTTCATTCCCTCATTTAGAGTCTTCCTATGTGTGCTATTTTATTCTGTTCAAGTTTATGAATTATAAGTATGCCAAGGGAAGAAATAGGTTGTTTTATTCTAGCTCAAGCTAAAAGTCTCCAAAATTTATTATTTCAATATATTCATTAGTTTTCATGTCATTGTATTTTTCTGTTTTGAGAAGCTGTAGAATTAAGAACAATGGAGAGTGGTTTAACTATGGTCCTATCCTAGATTGCTGGTCAAGAATAAGGCCTAGGGAAAGAATGTGGTTTCTATGAAAATAAAAAGTTCAATAACTTGTTTTATTTCTTAATTGCTTCTTTAATATTCGTTATGCAATGTATTTTAGTAATTATATACATTTTATTCAACAAATATACATGCTATGCACATTATGTGCCAAGCACTTTGTTGTTCCAAAGCCTGAGGAAAAAAAAATGTTAAAACAGAAAAAAATGGAAACATAAAAGTAAATATAATGATATAATGAAATCACACATCAAAAGAATGTCATGCTAGTAACATGCAACAAAAAATGGATTGCTAAGTAGTTGAGATAAATTTCCAAATCACTCAATTCTTAGATGACATACATAAGAGAACAATTGAAATCAGTCTTATATTTTCCAAGTTATTTCTATTATAATCATTAAAATATTCTGTGTCAGGTAAAGCAGTGTTGAGAGCAAAGTTGCCATCTTCTCAGCTATCATTCTGGGGAATGGGATATAACACCGCACCATGCCTTTCTCAGCTTGTCAGGCTGAGAAAATTGCCACTTCTGCTTTCTCTGTAACAATTCTTTTCTCCTGTCAATTACCCAATTGCATCCACTTTACCATGTTCTTGGGAAATAATTTTATTTCCTGTTTCTCCCACTCTTTTTCTCCACTCAATCTCTCTCTTTCTCTTTCATTTTCTCTTTTTCTCTCTTTCCCTTCTCTCTCATCTGTCTATCCACCTCTGTATCCAACCACCTACCCATTTACCAAACACATATTTCTAAGTAAAAGCAGAAGTAGGTATCTTTAATGATATAAATAAGATGACTCCTGAGACAAGCTGGAACCAAGATTTTCATTTTGCACCTTCATAAAAGGCTAACACTCTAATCCCAAATTTGTAGCGAGTGGCTTAGTAGGTCCATGTCACTCCCTATGTAAGCTGGTTTTCCTAGAACTCTTGCTTTGACTTCTGAATCTTTCTCTGGATCTCTACCTTGCCATTATGTTATCTCTCACTCTTACACATGCTCCCACCATCCAAAGCCATCTACCATGATGTCCGGCACCTAGGTGGGTTTGAATCAGAGCTGACACCATGCTGTTTGAAATTTCAACCTGGAAGTGTAAGCTAAATAAATGTTTTCTTTTCTTTAAAAAGTGCTCAGCCTCAGATATTTTGTTGTAGCAATAGAAAATGAACTAAAACATCATGTATCTATAAATTACATCTTCAAATAACAGATGTTAATGTTACATATACACAAGGATATATGCGCACATATATCCTTATGTGTATTTATATATAAATGCATAAATTATATTTATCTATAAATGTATGCATAGTGACATTCTATATTTTGTGTATTCATATAGAATGTACCAATGCCTATTGCTGTAAATGAGTTATAAGTAGCTTTTTCTTTTATTTAGTGAGGAGTAAAGGATTTGTATTTCTATAAGCTTAAATCAAGCCACAAACATTTAAAATTATTTTTTAAAATGTAGAAAAAAATTTTAAAATATATTTGGCAAATTAACTCTTTGTTAGCAACAGGATGCATAAAATTAAGTAATTAAATGTAGAACTGCAGTATCTAATAACTATGTCTGGTCTAGGAATAGTTCTTCCTCTTTTGCAAACAAAAAAGAAAATTGATGTGAACTATTTAGAGAAATGCAAAGGAAGATTGTAGCAGAGGGCAGTCCTGGGACTTCTTGCAAGAAGACCTAGAGAATCAGTCATTCTTTATGAGATAATTTACTGAAGACTAACAGTGATGTGAGACACCTAAGAGTCACCTGTGCATATTAGACACTCCAGAATGATGAGTGAATCAACATCAAATATTGCCAAGTAGTATTTAAATGCTAAATGTGGATGCTGGTAATGGAGCAGTCAGATTTAAGGAAATAACACACCATGTGTACCCATGGAATAAGAGTCTTTTAGTCTGGATTAATTCACTTCAGGGTAATGTTTGCTGATATTCTATTTAATACTTTTTGTTTTGTTGGTTTTTGTACCAAGACTTGAACCCAGTGGCAATTAATCACTGAAGCACATCCCCAGACTTTTTGTTTGTTTGTTTGTTTGAGACAGGGTCTCACTAAGTTGCTTAGGGCCTTGCTAAATTTCTGAGGCTGACTTTCAACTTGTGATCCTCCTGCCTCAGCCTCCCAAGCCACTGGGATTACAGGTGTGCACCACTGCACCTGGCTATTTAGTGCTTATTTTTTTAAAATACATATTATGTGATGCTGAGGATTGAACCCAGCACCTTGTGCATGCTAGGTGAGCCTTCAACCATTGAGTTACAACCCCAGCCCCTATTTAATGTTTTTTGTTTTTGTTTTTAAAGCTGGTATTCACAGGTGTGATTGACCTGGAGTTCTCTTTATTTTGGGGGACAACACAGCAGATTGAATATATCTTTTATTGCTGTTTTAGGTTAATATTTGGCTATCTTCTTTTCTTTTTTTCTGTATTTTAGAGGATTTTTAATAGCTTTGAAATTATGGACCCCTCTGCCCTTGTCTGCAGTTTTGCTTTCTGCAGTTTTAATTAACCACAGCAAACCATGGTCTGAAAATACAAAAGGAAAAATTTCAGAAATAAACAGTTTTTAAGTTTTAAATAGTGAATCTTCCTGATTAGCAAGCTGAAATTTCATGCTGTCCTGCTCCTTCTGCCCTGGAAATTAATTATTCGTTTGTCCAGTGTATTTATACTCTATAGACTGCCCACATATTAGTAACTCAGTAGCTGTCTCAATAACCAAATCAACTGTGGCAGAACATTGTTGCTTATGTTCAAATAAGCTTTATTTATTTATTTATTTTTTTCATAATGGCACCAAAGTACAGTAATAGTAATGCTGGCAATTCAGGTATGCTAAGGAGAAGCTACAAAATGCTTTCTTTAAGTGAAATGGTTAAACTACAAGATACCATTTTGCAAATAGGAAAGAAGAGAAAGGACCTCTCATAAACTTATGATAATATAATGTTGTAAATGATTTATTTCATTATTATTGTTATTATCCTTTCATTGCATCAAATATATAAATTAAGCTTTGTCATGGAAATGTAAGCATAGGAAAAAACATAGAATATGTCAGATTCAGTTATAGGATTCAGTATGGTCTGTTTTTCAGGAACCCAGTGGGGGAGGAGGTCTCAGAATATATTCCCCACAGAATATATGAGCAAAAATATTTCAATCATCTCTTAATTAATTGCATGGGTAAACAGTTCATTTTTTATCATAAATCTTTTTTAAAAATTCGGTTTCTTGCACTACTCTAATCAAGGTATCTTTCTGTTTTGTGGTTGGTTGTAGCAATATATATTTTTCTTAAAAAATTATTTATGTTATTCAGATCTAAAATGTATTGATATAAAGTAGAAAATGTAGCCTTACATTATTTAGTTAATATCCCATTTATCTATTTTTTCATCTATAATTAGTGTGTATGTGCATTTGATTTTAATAAATTTTTCCTTGATTAGTTTAGAAAATAATTTGTCTTATTGTTTTATTAATTCATTTAGTTCTATTTATTCTAATTTATTGATTTATGTTTAGGTTTGTATTAATTCTTATGTTGATTTTGTAATTTCTAATTTATTACCTAATGATTCATTTACTTTCACTCTATTATTTCCATTAATATAAATATCCATGACAACCAGCATAATAGAAATCTATATAAAAGATCCATTGGACCTTGTCATTAGAAAGCAAATTTACAAATTCACTTTCAATAAAATCTAGGGTTTTTTCCCCCAAAAAAATATCATTTAAGAGTTAAAATTTATCTCAAGTTTCAGTTAAGGTACTGGAAAGCTTTATGGTTTCATCCAGGAAGATAATATTCTAAAGTATAATCAATTTATAATATGCATATGACAATATTGTTATTGTAGAATAATCATCTGCTTAAACTAGTAATACAATAATTTGTTAGTGTGGTTTTAGGTTCATTTTGGATTCAGGACCATGTAATATGCTTGACTAGTCAATTAGTCAGGTTATTATAATATGCTTCTAGCTTTCCTTCAAAAACAACACAAAAAACCTTTAAAAACGATGTCAATTTTAACCTGTACATCCACAGAGCTTCAGCATTCACTAAGTAATTTATGGAATTCCCATGGAAACAATTCATTCTAATTATTGTTGCTCTATTATACCTAAAATTGCAAGTGAATTTTCTCTCCGATTCAAACATTGTTATCTCTTGAATTTGTTGAATTATTAATTGATTTCCAAAGTCTAATCACCTCAAGGTAAAGTGCTAAAATCATGATTCTGAATTAAAATTCAAGAAAAGTTTTGCAAATCCAGATTTCACAGCGAAATATTTCTAAATCATATATTACAGTAAAGCATGAAAACGTTACATTTTCATTGCTTGCTTTATATCTGTTCCACTAAACCTGAATTCAAAGCCATAGAAATTTTTATGTTAAAATTAATTGGAAAAATACATTTTGAACATGACTCTCAAGACATTGGATAACAGAAGTAAATTATCCCCAAGAGATAAGAAACAAATAAGTTGGACACAGAGTTCTACCAGATGATTTTCTGATGAAGTTTCTCACTAGAAATCAGAAAGTAGAAACTCAAGCACAGTCCAATATTCACCCTGAATAGAGGAGACAAATCTGGGAGTCTGAATGACCAAAGCTGATACGATAGACAGGAAAGGGTGCCTGGGAGGAGAGAGCTGCACAGTAATTGCTTTAGAGACCTTCAGAAAGTCGCACTGGACTATACCATTGAGTCCTTACAGGAATAGGCAGGTAAAGACACTACTGTGAACTAAAGGAAAGTCTAATTAAAACGAGAAAGAAATCTAGGAATATACAAAAAACAACAACAACAACAACAACAACAACAACAACTCTGAGTCTGTAAAGGAGAAACGTCCATGTTGGGGTGTGGAATGGGGGGTTTGGGACTATTTGTGAGTCATGAGCCAGACAAATTAACTAAGTGTCACAAAGTAACTAGGAGGTATGAACACACTGAACAGCCCATAAACTACCTTGCAACTTTTCAATTTTCTCTAAGTATTCTGGAATGCAGCAAAGCATAAACTAGACATAGAAAGTGACCATTAACCTAATCAAACTAAGAGACCATGCCCCTTTGGCTAGATAATCTGATTGACCACCTGATGGCCACAGACATTCATGTAAGCTAAAGCCAACATGCCAGACCAGGCCCCTAATGGGGAAACATTGTCTTGCTCAATATTTCCCAATCCTGAGGAAAATCCAGGCCCTTTGGATTATAAATATTATACCTTAATTAAAATTAAAAAACAAAAATTTGACCATAAGCCCTTTTGGCAGGTCTTTTTCTGGAATTAGCCTGCATTGTGCTCTGAGAATTAATATCTTCACATTTTACTTTCTAATGTAGCTTTTACTATCTTTGTTGAAACCTTTTGCATCCTTAGATTACTTTCTGCAACATGTCAAGAGTCAATAAATTAATAAAAGAGGCCTCTTATGCCTCTGAAGAGACTTCCTCAAATCCCCTAAAGGTGACAAAAGGATTAGAACAAATAGTGCTCAAGATTCACTTTGGGCCAGAAATAGAGCATGCTCCAAAACCAAGTGGAGAGCCTCAGAATTCAGTGGACATTCGTAGAATAATCAGATGGATGTTGGCTCAGTAGTAAGAAAAATGGAAACTAGTGAACAAGATGGTAGATTTAAATTTTGAATATATCAATAATCAAGATAAATGGTCTAAATGCTCAGATTGATAGATTGTATTAAAGAGCAAGAATCTATACCAGCTTATCATAGTAACATTAAAAAAAATAGCTAAAGTTAAGTCAAAAAATATCTACAAGAGATAGGCTAGAGTATTCTATGGTAAAACACAATCCCCAAATTCAGTGATGAATGTGAGGGTTTATTTTTATTCACTCTACATGTCCTCATTGGAACAAATGTAGCTCTACTTTATATCAATTTTATTCTGAATACAAGTTGATGGAATCAAAGAAAGGAGTATAAGGAAGTATGTGATGTCTCTTAGAACTTTACCCAGAAGTAAACCATGTCATTTTTGTTTATCTCAAAAAAAAGCTTAAAGAAAGTGAAAGTAAGCCCAAACTTTAAAAAATGTGTAATTATAATGTATATATGCATATAACTAATAAAAATAAAAATACATTCCAAAATATATTAAAATGCTTATAAATAAGAGCAAGACACACAGCACAAGATTTGTGAATGGTATTTCTTCATGTAGGAAATGGGAAAATGATTAATTAAATGAAAAGATACTCAATTTCCTTAGCAGAGAAATTTAAATTTAAAAAAAATACAATGCAATTCCACTTTGTATTCACAGATTTCAGGGGGAAAATGTCTGAGAATAACAAGTGTTGGTAATTTTTTTTATGCATATACAGAGAAACTAGAGAGAAAAATAAGATGATGGTAATTACACAGTTCATTCAGATAGTGACAATCTCTGAGGAAGAGGTGGGTAAGCATGGTCAGGATGGAAACAGTTTATTTCATTTTGAAGATTATATTAATTTAAATAGGGATGGATAAGGCTAACATACTGCAAGAGAGAATACAAGATACAGTGGCCTAAATATTCCTATCTCTCTCTACATATTTTGGAGGTAGGCAGTGCAGGTTGGTATGGCAACCCTGATCCATGCAGTGATCCAGAGACCCCAGTCCTTCCATGGTGCTCCTTAACTGCTACCTGGGATATTGCCCTCATCTGCTTGATTGAAGGACATTCCTATCATGTGTGTTGCAGAATAAGAGAATAAGAAAGCAGGACAAACTTCAAAGAAATAAATTTATTTAAACTGGAAAAAAAACTCAAGAGATACCTTTATCTCTTCTTCTCCTATGCTGTGGGCCTGATAATAGATTAAAATTTGCTAAAAGGGAGGCTAGACTCTATAGCTCTACATGAAAACAAGGAAGAAATACATTAAAGACAACTAGCAGTTTGCCACAGAAATATTCTTTTTAAAGTACATGATTAAAAAATTATTTCACTAACAGAAAATTAAGACTTTTTGTTAAGAGAAAAAAATTTCATTTTCAGCACAACTTGATTCCACATATATCAAAGCTGATAAATTTTTAGTGCAAGCTGTAGAAAGCTGAATTTGTTTGACCCTGGTGTACTACTCATATTAAATCTAAATGAGGAAAATTATCTGTCCTGAAAAAGGAAAATGAGTCTTTTGTTTTGTTACTGGGTTTTTTGTTGTTTTTTGTTTGTTTGTTTGTTTGGTACTGAGAATTGAACTCAGGGATATATTACCACTGAATTACATCCCTAACCTCATTTATTTAGAGACAAGACCTTGTTAAATTGCTAATAGTCTCACTAAATTGCTGAGGCTGGCCTTGAACTTCCAAACTTTCTTAGCCTTCCACGTAATTGGGCTTACATGTGTGTACCACCGTATCACACAGTGAAGCTTTTTTTTTTTTAGAAAAAAAAAACAACTATCCATACATTCATTTTATGAAATCTATAGGATTGATTTTCAATCCTTAAATAAAATGAATATATGGGTTCCCCTTTTTAAACTAAAAATCCCTGACTCTTTTCCCTCAGTGGTCTTTGTGTCATATGTGGTTTTAACATATATAAAACTTCAAATGAAGCAAACCCTTTTTAAAATTATTATTAATTAAAGAACATATACAGAGTCAGAGGACTTGAAAACATGAAGGAATTCTTAAGTTTCTCAAAAACAGAAAGTTGACAAAGAAGTGTGAGGTGATAAAAATGTCTTACTTTAGAAGAGAAAAATTGGAGTTTTGAATGGTTCTGAAATTTAATAGTTTAGGCAGAACAGTTCAGAAGCGTAACATTTTTTTGAATTCTAAGGTTTGAATAATAGACTGGTTGTAATGAATTCAAGACTAAGGATCCACAATTTTAATCAGTCTGTTGTCATTTTATGCTATTGTTCTAAATTTTGATCTTTATATTACTATTTCATCATTAATATTGTTTCAATTAATGACATTAGAATAAACTCATTATTGTTAAAATGAACAATACTTCAGCATTATAGTAATACAAAAACAATTTAAAGGGGCTGAAAATATAGCTCAGTTGGGAGAGTACTTGCTTTTCATGTGCAAGGCTCTGTGTTCAATCCCTAGCACCACAAAAAACTACTTAAGAAACAAAAATAAATGCAAATATATAGTTATTAACTATTGCAGGAACATTATAAAGGAACAACTTTATATTTAACAAATTATCACTTAAAAGAGAATACTAGTCACAAAAGTTAGTAAATGAATTAAAAGAGCATTAATTGTTTGGTATTGTGCTAATAAATATGAAAATGAACCTAAAATGGAAGGTTTTATTCATTACTTAAGAAGACCACAGAAAAAGTTGGAAGAAATAAAAATACATATTAAGGATATTACTTCCCAAAAATCTTGTTTATTTTATTGCTGACAAATAAATGGATAAAACAAAAAATAAATGCTGGGGGAAAATAGTAACATATCTGACTTATGTGAAAAAATTACAGAAATTTAGTGACAAACAATTTGAACATCTGTGGTCTTTACTACAATTTTATAGTACTATTAAAAATGTTCTTGTAATAGTACAAGAAATCTAGACATATGAAGGCAATTAGCTCATCTTTTTATTGTTATTTTAATTCCATAAGCACTGCATTTTGAACTCAGGAAACTTTAATTTTTTTATTTAGTCAAATTTGTTGATCCTTTATATACCTATTTGCATCATTTTTGTTCTTCAGAAGTTTCTGTAGGTAAATAATTATTCCTAGATTTTTCTTTAGTGCTTAATTTTAAGTGCTTAGTTCCCCTTTTATGAGAAATGTTTTATTGCACGGAATAAGTTGCAAATATTTCTTAACTTTTATTTCCCAAATGGCTAATTTTCCCAACATCTTTTATTGAAAAATGTTATTTCATGTTTGTTTTCTTACAATATTTTTTCCATTCATTAACGGTGATGTGTGAGATCTGATTCAGGGTCATTAACTTTGTTTCACTGGTATTATTTCTTAAATTATGCACATAAATTTAATGATTTTAAAATTGAAAATTTTATCATGCTCAAGAAAAAGTCCATGAAAATGTGTAGACAAATGACAATAAAAAAGTAAATAAAAGATGGGCTATTAGTCTGTGAGTATAGATTTGTCATAATCAAATCTGAAAAAAACAATTATAATACCAATTTTTAAAAAATTTTAAGAATATAAACACATCTTCTTGTGTTTATAGAAAACGTACCTGGGGAAAAAGCCACTTATCTACTTATGGATGTTTATTTTCTCCATGTGTTTTCAAATATGTTTATCATTTTCTGTTTTAAAACTTTTGAATGTTTTTGATATCTTTAAACCTTGCTAGGTTGGAAAGTTGATAAACTTTAGTGCTACCTTATTCTAACTTGCTCATTATTAACCATATTCTCTGATATTAGAGTTAGAAATCCCAATTTACAATTTTATGTCACAACAAAACATAGCAGCAGTTCACCATTAATAATTCTGCCAAAGAGCAAAGATATTGAGAAGGAAAGTGGGTCCTGAAACTATGGAGACATACCGAGATGATAATACTATGTCCTGAATTCATGACTTTGAAATATTAAAATGTATGGCTTTCAAATACCAAGTGATGTATGGGTAGATTAAATTTTAAGAGCTCCCACCTCACTATCCACACTTTTGTGTAATCTCCCTTTGAGTCAAGGCAGAATCTGAGATCTAACAGCATATGAAAAAGATGGTCACGGTATCACTTATGATTATATTCTGTTATACTATAAGGGAAGGGGTTTTAAAAATATTACTAAAATATAACTAAAGCCCATGATAAGTAGATTTGAAGATAATTAAAAGAGAGATTCTCCTTATATCCTTTAAACAGTGAGCTCTGTTTGTGAGATTACCTATGAAGGAGAGAACATGCCAAAGACCTGATTGTGGGCTCCAAAAGCTGAGATCAGTTCCTGAATGACAGCAAGCAAGAAAACTGAGACCACAGCTGGGTGCGGTGGTACACACCTGTAATCCCTGTGGCTCAGGAGGTTAGGGCAGGAGGATTGCAAGTTCAAAGCCAGCCTCAGCAAAAGCAAGGTGCTAAACAACTCAGTGAGACCCTGTCTCTGAATAAAATATAAAATAGGGCGGGGAATGTGGCTCCATAGTAGAGTGCCCCTGAGTTCAATCCCCTGCATGAAAGAAAGAAAGAAAGAAAGAAAGAAAGAAAGAAAGAAAGAAAGAAAACAAAACTGAGACCTCAATCATATAGCTGCAAAAAAAATAAATTCTTCTAATAACCTGAATCAGATTCTCCCTCAAAAAAGCCTCCCTATAGGAAAAAAGGTTGGCAGGGGACTTGATTGCCACCCTATGAAACCCTAAGCAGAAATACCAGCTAAGCATTGCCTAGAATTCTGATTCACAGAATCTTGGAGATTAGAAATGAATGTTATTTAAAGGGGCTATATATTTGTAATCTCTTATACAGTTATAATAGATAACAGATACATGTATGTCAGAGTATTTTTCTCCCAGAGAGTGGGAAGTAGAATCAATGTATTGGGAAAATTGTCATTGATCAAACCATTTATTTGCTTATCTCCTAATAAACTCTGATGTATAATTGCCAACATTAAAATCATAATATATTGACCACCAAATAATAGATTCAGGGATTTTAAGATAATGTATGTATTACTAAATCATGTTATTTCGATGTAATGTCATAGAAATGGAATTTCATGTCAATATCAATGTCATAATAAGATGTTTATGTTTTATCTGTTTTACAAACCAGCATAAGAATTTTTCACTGGACATATACTTCAGAACAGGAAAGCAACATTTTGAACTCAACAGAAGCTGAAATATATACTATTTTTAGCTTAACTAGAGGTTAGTCCATTTCTTATACACTATCTTTACTAATTTTTTAACACTAAAATCAAGCTTAAAATTCTACTAGTGTCTTTCAGATGTAGGGCAATTTGAAAAATCCACTTAGAGGCAGGTCCTTTTCCAGTGATGGCTGAAAAAATCATTAGAACTTATTTCAAGCACTTTTCTCAGTCAGCATCATGAATTCAGAAATAAAATATCATTATTAATAATTAAATACCAAAATAAAATGGCAAAGCTGTTTTAGATCATGACTTTTCATCTATATAGAACAAATTATCTTTCATATTTTTCTCTCATACACTTTTGCAAAGAGAGATTCATATTCCGTTTGTCAGTGGACTCATCCAACTGTGAAGGTAAATATCTGCCATCCGATCTACTCAATGGTTCCCTTCTGCTGTTATACTATGTGTATTTTACAGTGCCCAACTCTTTTATTTGATGTCTGAGTCCATTTTCTGCTGGTATAATGGAAAACCAGACTGGACAATTTATAAAGAAAAGGTATTTATTTAGCTCACTATTCTGGAGGCTAGGAAGTTCAAGATCAAGGGTTCATCACATCTGGTGAAGACCTTCTTATTGAATCACAAAACAGCATCATGTGGCAAGAGAGCATAAGCAAGACAGAAGTTGGGTGCTGAATTTAGTCCTTTCATCAGGAGCCACTCATATAATAAAAAAAATCCACAAGAGCAATTATGGCACTAATCCATTTGTAATAGCAAATTCATGAAGACCGAATCACCTATTAAAGGTCCCACCTTTTAATATTCTGAAAATGGTAATTGAATTTCAACCCAAGTTGAAAGAGGACATTCAACCATAGTACTCGATAAAGGGAATTTGCCAATAACAAATACTCCTGACTCTGAGCATACTTGTCATTCATTTTGCACAGTTTTACAAGCTTCTTAGAAATAATGATTCTCTTTTTGCTACAAGATGTGTAATTTTCAGCAGTAGTTCTACAGTGTTGGTGTCTTTTGTATCTTTTTGGATGATATTAATTCAATATAGAAAAAAAATTTTCAATTATTTTGTCTCAGTTTACCAGAAAGAGAACTTTGAAGATGAAGATTAAACAAAGTAAAGAGAGTTTTGCCCAAAATATACTAAACACTGAAATTAACTACTCATTTAGTAACATACAATATTTTATATTTTCTATGAGCATTTTTCCTCTTCCAGCCACTTGTTCAAAATAGTTAGTGCTATGTTCACTACAAATGCATTACAAACATTCATAATCTACAGTTTTTCTAAAGTCTGTTCTCATTTAACTTTATACTGTTATTCTAAATTTTGGTATTGCTATTAGTATTGCCATCACTAGTGTTATGTATCAATTAATGATGTCACAGTCAATCCCTTAGTTTTAATTGTTGCTATACTTCAGCATCATAGAAACTCAAAAATATTTTAGAAACATAAATAGTAGTTTGCAAGTACCATGAAAATATGTTAACTGAGTATATTTCTATCTTCATAATTATGCATTAAAGCAGAAAATCTCACTGTTACAGTATAGTAATAATTCAGAAGACAAATTAAGATGATGCTCTTTCTGAGATCAGCTACTTCTAAAAGTTTTTATTAATACTTACAACAATATTATGAAGAAAGTGTAATTATAAGCCCCAATTTATACTAGAAAGAAGGAAGGCAGAAATTGAATAATTTTTCCAATATCTCAGAAGTGTTAAGTGTAAAGTCAGATCATATGAACAGTGTGACTGTGGAGTTGAATCCTCAATAAATATGCACTATTAGATTTTATTCAACTATTTACTTTTCATTAATTTCAAGCTGGACATGCGAAGGTAGCAATAAAACTGTAGTTTCTGTGGTTTATCTCAATGATTTAGTGACAATGATCTGTTGTAAACAATCTTTGCTATTTTGAGACAGAGTTAGGATTTTCTGTTTACCAGCCCCGAAAAGGGTGGTAGGATAAAGTTATCACCAGCCTCTCCTAAGTGTTTGTGGTGGAAATACTCCAGGTGAAAATGGTTTCTCTATCAATATATGTGAATGTTAAATGAATAATTTGAAGTGATTTTTAACATTTTTGCTTATGAGAAGTGATTGGTTAACCAGGAGCTCTTTTGCCTATTTTCTACATGACAAGAGAGTGAGGGAGGATGATGTTTCAGAAATAGAAATTAACGGGGCTGGGGATGTGGCTCAAGTGGTAGCGCGCTCGCCTGGCATGCGTGCGGCCCGGGTTCGATCCTCAGCACCACATACAGACAAAGATGTTGTGTCCGCCAAATTCTAAAAAAAAAATAAATACTAAAAAAAAATTCTCTCTCTCTCCCTCTTTCTCACTCTCTCTCACTCTTTCTTTAAAAAAAAAAGAAAGAAAGAAATAGAAATTAACACAGTCAAATCTTCAAGTAAGCTGATGATAGAGCTCTGATGTAATTTTCTAACAGGAGAATCCTTTCTGTGGATACAATGAGGCACACCTGCTTGACCAGATTTGTTGCTGATGAACAAACCATGAGCTATGGAATGGTGGAGCATGAATCTGCATGGATCCTGAAAAATGTTCCATAAATACATAATTATGTGACTTCGTGAAAAATGGGGATATTTCATGCCCAAAAAGGTTCTGTCTGTGTTAAGTAATGTAGCCTCCAACATCATTAAAATCTCACAGGTCAATTCAGGTCAGAGTGTATTGATAATGGCTAAACAAAACCCACGGAGAGACACTGGAGATCCCAGACTTCTTTCTGCTTTTCTTGAACCTCATGATGTTTATCCTTAAACCTAATGGGAAAACTTGATATTCACTCACATCTCTTCACCTCATGAGTCTGATTTGACAATAGGATATATAACATCTCAGATCATGGAGTGCAATATCAAAGTCATTATACATAGTTTGGAAGTCAATTAACTTTGCTAGTAGAATTTTTAAGTTTAAAGAGTAAATTGATTTTTTCTGTTAATAATAGAGGATCTTGCTGCAACTAGATTTATTTCCTCAAGTTTATTATTTTATTAACCAGATTTAAGTTGCCATTGAAACTTTGCTTTTGATGAGACAAACAATAGTGCATTCTCACTCCCACAAAACCTTCAGGCTAACTAGTATAAAAGCAACTGTACTCTATCATAACTTATCGTATGATAAACTTATTTTTTCTACCTTAAATTTCAAAACGATTTTTTAGCTTCTAAGTAATATATTACCATTAGTTCTTGTTTTTTTCTATCTGTTTATTGGCCAAAAAAAATTATTCTCTACCTGATGGAAATGAGTTTATAACACAATAGAAATTCAAGAGTGAGGATACAATTATCACGTAATGTTCAAAAAAAAGAGCATTTTTAAAAGTCATTCATGCTCCTTTGTTTTAATCAGCTTTTTCACTGTTGCAACCAAAAGATCTGATTAGAACAATTTTAGAGGAGGAAAGGTTTATTTAGGGGCTCACAGTTTCAGAGGTCTCAGTCCATAAGTGGCTGCCTCCATTACTACAGGCTCAAGGTGAGTCAGGACATCATGGTGGAAGGGTGTGGCAGAGAGAAGCAGCTCCCATGGATTGGAAGGAGAGAGAGAGTACTCCACTTTCCAGATACAAATATATACCCCCAAAGCCACAACCCAATTTCAACTTCCAGACACACCCTACCACTTAACTGACTACCACTCAGTTAATCCATCAGGGGATTAACTCGATGATTGGGTTAAGACTCTCACAACCCAATCATTTATCCTCTAAACCTTCTTGCATTGTCTTACATGTGAGCTTTTGGTGGATACCTTACTTCCAAACCATAAGATTCTTTCAACAATATATGATAGAATTTTGAATAATTTTATAATAATTTTGTACCAGATTTTATAGTGCTCAAAAAACATAAAGTCAACTTTTAGGAAATAAAAATGGCTTATATATAATATTAATTTCTTTCAAAATTAAGCTTAGAAAATTATCCCAAGGAAAATAATGATTTATTTATAGTTGTATTGCAGTCATTATAACAAATTTAAAGTGGTAAGTATATACTGTAATCTCTGCAAGATTAGTTTTTGATGCAATACTTACTACCTTTCCTTTTTAGAAGAATAAATAATGAAATGAAGTAAAAATCAGTATGATTGCTACAGCTGGGGAAATGGCTTTGGGAAGAATGCAATCACTGACCAAAACCTCAATCAATTACTCACTAAATGACATATATTTGTTTCTCAATTCTGGTTGCCTCATAGACAAAAATACACACTTTATTCAAAGTTTGCCTTACCACACTAGAAAATGTACTCGCTGTTCCAACATATCACTGCTTATGCCATCACCCTCTCATTTTTCCAAGGGATTAACAACTATTTATATTTATTTATTTACTTACTTACATGATTATTTATCTATCCCCCATGGAAAATTCACAAAGACAAGGATATTTTCCAACTTGTTCCCAGATTGTATTCTCAGTGTATAGAGTACTCTCTAACACATATGTTTTTATATTAAATAAATAAGTGAAAAAGATAATTCCTTACTCTTTGAACTGGGGCCAGATGCATTTTTAATGCTTATAAGCTTTGCAAATACATATCACAATGCATTTATTCATAAATATGGTATACATTTTGTCTTATTGTAACTATAAGTGTAATTTTAGCCAGTACCAGTTTTGCTACATATTTCATAAGTTGGTGACAACTTGATTACCATGCCCTTTTATATGGAAAACTAAGAAAAAGTAAAAATCGTCATTTGTTACAGCAAAGAAACATCTTAGTTCTGAATTGACTGTTTTCTCCTGTATTTTAATTATTACTAAAAATAACTATTTTAAGGAATATCAAACAAGAGAAAGTCGGGAATTAAAATCTTCCTAGCATCTTCCACATAAGCTCTTAATGTAAATGCAAAACTCATGGATTACTTCTCATAAGTTAAACATCATAAGAGTATTTTAGAAGTAGTATTAACACTCTCTAATAATAATAATAATAATAGAGCCTGAGTAAAAGTTATTCAGTTATCATACAAGTTCTTTCTGACACACAGTATAAAATCGGCATTTTTCTCCAGTATATGTAGTTAATGCAAATGAGATCATAACCTCAACAAGCTTTGGGAATGAACAGAAGGTGCAAGGGTCAACAAAAGTGAGCCTCCTGCAATAGGAAAGGTTTCAATTTTGCCATTTTCTAAACACAAAAAAAATGTATCCCTGCAATTCAGAATATTGAATGTCTTATGGAAAGCGAAAGGTCATTTGTAACTGTCCAAAGGATTGATGGAGTTGAGATACCTCCTTGACCTTCACCCTGCACTCATAAAGAATAGTTTCAGATGACAGAGCATCAGGCAAGTTTTGAGAAGAAAAAATCTTTTCTTCTTTTATATTGCATAGCAAGATTGTTACCTGATATTTTCTTTCATAATTGTATGTCAAGATTTAATTACCTTGTGTCTTCCCTCATTAAAAGTTAACTGTCATCTAATGCTGCTGAGCAATGTGATTTGGACTAATTCAAGCAGTTCTCCCTGCCTTTGCCATTGTTTTCCATCTCAGTTTCTCCAGTAATTGCTTTGGAAGCCTCACAAACAATGTCAAGGTCATCCTTTACAAATACTAACCACTACATCCTCAACACATACATGCCCCAATTAGTTATTGTCTATTAAGAATACGTACTATGAAAAGCACTCACTTTCCTATAATTCAGTGAGTTTTTAATCCCCACAACTTTTTAAAAAATCTAGTAAAAAATCTTAGTGTAGCTATGAAAAATACAATAGAAATGAGAGACAACACTCACAAGTATTGAATTAGTGTGTATATAGGTGTGTTTATGTGTGTGCACTTACCACATTTGTCAACTGTAAAATATCTATGACTTAAAGTGATTTATGATCTCTAAACTTTGAACTTGCATGATAGAAAATATGTTATTATGCAATACTTTCTATGCAAAATAATGCTACTGACACATTCTGTGGAGGGCATATGCTTCTGTTTTACTCATAATAATGATGGATTTGAACTGATCCTACTGCCTCTACTGTCATTTAAGCTCCCTTTATATTTCAGCTTGTACAGGGCAGCAGCCACTTAACTTCTTGTGGTTTCCAGTGTTAGACAATTCAAATTTGTAATCCTTTATTTCTCATATATTAAAGAGAATAATAAAGGAAAGATCCTTAAAAGTTCCAGAGAAGATGAGAGAATGTAGAAATAATGCAACAGGAACCACAGGAAAATTTTTAAAAATTACATTAAAGAAAATGAATTGCTGTATTTTGAAATACTGAATAGTCATAATAAAACAAATACATTTATTGATCTTCAGCTTTTTGAATGAATGTATAAACCTGGGTAATTTTAGTAACAAAATAAATACTGAAGATGTAAAGGTACATGCAAATAAGATTGAATTTAGTTTTTTTTAAGCAATGAAAAAGAGAAAAGTAGATATTGCTATTGTATACTTCAAAGTTGAGAATCAAATGGTAATGTCAACTGTTGAAGAAATACAAAAATGACTATACCGTGCATATTATTTAAATACAATGTTTTCCAATTAAGACATGAAAATACAGCCAACTCTACCAGAAAGAAATGAGAGAAGAAATAGGAGGGAATTGGTAAAATAAGCTAAGTACTTAATTTTTCAAGATTTCAATTAAAACATAGTTATTAAATTTAAAAAAATAGCACTATAATGCTTAATGTAGGAGAATAAAAATATTAATCATTAACAAGTGACTGCCTTTATAAAATGACAAATATTTGTTGAGAGAACTAATGGTTACCTGTTTGTTAATTTTCCCACATGCAAAGAAATATCAGTTTTTGTTTGTTTGTTTTAATTGTGAGCCCCGCTGTACTATTAATTACTTGAAAAACATTTAAAAGTGAATGCAGCTTTTCACAATGAAAGAGATGAATTATTTTAAAACAGAATACAGGCATAGTGAAAAGCTAAGACATAAGAAAAATAGTTTGAGTGGACAAGGGTCTATTTTAGAGGGTTAAGAAAATAGAAAGAAAGGAATTTGAGCTGAAAGAAATATTAGGCAAAACTAAATTTGGTGAAATGAAGAGGCAATCATACATATTTATAAGACCCAAACCTAAAATTTAGAGTCTTTAGAAAATTGACTATAATTGTTTTTGACACTGATAACTATCTGGGGGAAAATTGATAACTGAAAAGTTACAGTGTATAATTCTTAGATGGTGTACAATGCTGATAGCTCAATTTTAATAGAAATGAGCAGATATTTTGTTTTTAAATTTATCTCCATGGTCCATGACTAGGAACTTCACTTTTTATCTTATAACACTGAACATCTTTATAATAATGTTGAACTATTTAGCACTTTCACCAGCTATGATGATTAATCTTCTGCCTCAACTTAATTAGACCACGGAATACCCAGAAAAGTGGTTGAGTATTATTTGGAGATGGGTCTGTGATAAGTGTTTCTGACAGAGCTCATCACAGGAATTGAACTGAGGAAAACAAATGGCCCTCCCCATCTGATCCCTTGAGGGCCCAAACTGAATAAAAAGGCCAAGGAAAATTAAATTCATCTTTTCTTAACTGCTCTAGCTAGAATGTCAGTCTTCTCCTACCCTCTGTGCTCCTGGTTCTCAGGTTTTAGGTTCGAACTGGAGTCTACACCATCAGTTTTCTAGTTCTCAAACCTTAGAACTATGAAAATGTTTTCCTGTGTCTCCAGGTAGTAGATGGCAGATCATGGAACCTCTCTGCTTCCATAACCATGTGGGTCAATTCCTTATAAGAAGTTTTATTCTCTATTATTTCTCTGTCTCTTCTATTTCACTGGCCTGTTTCCTTGTAAAATCCTGATTAATAAGTCTAATTTTCCAAAATTTGACCATACTGAAAACAAAATGAAGATTTTGGGCATTAATTTTGCTCAGGAACAATGTGGGGCAACATAACACAAAATAAATTATTTTTATACGTACTAATACAATATAGTAAAATATACAAAATACAATATAGTATTCTCCACATTAGACATATCTTTTCCTTGGTTCTGTCTTCTAATTCTAGTCTTCTGTATCTTTCACTCCATCTGTCCTCCATATACTTCAGTTTGCACATGCCTAATTAAAAAAAAAAGCAAAACCTGAAATCTGACATTTACCCAAATCTGAAACTCTTTGATTGCCAGTAAGATGTCACAAGTGGGAAATGCCACACTTGGCCTCATGTAATAGGTTGTAGTCAAAATGCAGGTGCATTAAAAAAGGTTGTATAAAATATCTTCAGGTTATGTGTTTAAGACATGTGAAACACAAATGAATTTCATATTTTAACTTGGGTCTCACCTCCATGACATCTCATAATGTTTTTGTGAATATTCCTAAATCCAAAACCATCTAACATATTTAGGCTCTCAAACATTTCAAATAAAACATATTTAGCCTATACTCAAATATGAGTCTTCTTTTTGCTATCTCTTTTAATTATACAATTTCTTTTTTTGAAATTTAGGCAAGAGCCATAAATGTTTCTTACTACCTAATCAATGGCTTTTTTTCCTCTTTTTAATTTTATTTATTTTAATTTGATATATGTGACAGCAGAATGAAATTCAATTCATATTACACAAATAGAGCACAATTTCTTATGTCTTTGGTTGTACACAAAGTAAAGTCATGCCATTCATGTTTTCATACATGTATTTAAGGTAATGATTTTCGTCTCATTCCACCATCTTTCTTACCCCCATGCCTTCCTCTCCTTTCTCTCCCCTTTGCCCTATTTAAAGTTCCTCTGTTCCTCCCATGCTCTGCCCCCCACCCATCACCATTATGATTCAGTGCCGCAGTCCGGCTGCAGCAAAATAACAGGGGGAATGAAGAGCAACTTGTGTAGATTGATACAGCTGGAGTGGGAGCCATTTATTGTAGGACAGGAGGGGTATATATACATTACACACAGCTTATCTTAATTAACATAAACTAGATACAGCAGTCAACCAATAAGGAATCTCCACACTTAAGAGCTCACTGGCATTACTTCACAAACCACTCCCTCTGGCAAAATGCCAGGAGCCATCTTGACTTGTTTACAGATCCTTGTATCAGAGAAGACATTTGGAATTTGATTTTTTGATTTTTTTCAATTAGCATTATATTCTCCAACTCCATTCATTTACCTGCAAAGGTCATGATTATATTCTCTTTTAATGCTGAGTAATATTCCATTGTGTATATATACCACATTTTCTTTATCCATTAATCTACTTAAGGGCATCTAGGTTGGTTCCACAATTTGGTTATTGTGAATTGTGCTGCCATAAACACTGATGTGGCTGTGTCCCTGTAGCACACTGTTTTTAAGTCCTTTGGGTATAAAACAAGGGGTGGAATAACTGGGTCAAATGGTGGTTCCATTCCAAATTTTCTGAGGAATCTCCATACTGCTTTCCATATTGACTGCAACAATTTGCAGTCCCACCAGCAATGTATGAGTGTGCCCTTCTCCTCACATCCTTGCCAACACTTATTGTTGTTTGTATTCTTAATAGCTGCCATTCTGACAGGAGTGAGATGAAATCTTAGATTAGTTTTGATTTGCATTTCTCTAATTGCTAGAGATGTTGAGCATTTTTTCATATATTTGTTGATTGATTGTATATCATCTTCTGAGAAGTGTATATTCATTTCCTTGGCCCATTTATTGATTGACTTATTTGAGTTTTTTGTTTGTTTGTTTGTTTGTTTGTTTGTTTTTTGGTGTTAAGATTTTTGAGTTCTTTAAATACCTAGAGACTAGTGCGCTATCTCATGTGTATGTTCTAGAAATTTGTTCCCATTCTGTAGGCTCTCTATTTACTTCACTGATTATTTCTTTTGCTGAGAAGAAGCTTTTGAGTTTGAATCCATTCCATTCATTGTTTCTTGATTTCAATTCCTGTGATAAAAATTATGGAATGCTTCATGAATTTGCATGTCATCCTTGCATAGGGGTCATGCTAATCTTCTCTGTATCATTCCAATTTTAGTATATGTGCTGCCAAAGTGAGCACCTGATCAATGTCTTTTGAAAACATTTAATAATCTTAATACATACTTATGAATGTATTTTCACATTCATAAGTGTCTTAAGAATACATTTTTTTCCTTGAAATCATGTATTCATAAGCAATACCTTTGGATCCTTGCAGTTACCCAGTGGAATATGTAATATTGTGAATGCTAATTTGTTTTTGATAGTTTACTGTTCACAAAAACACTTTGACAAACTGTTATAAGCTGACTGTATTCCCTTGTAATTTATATATTGAAATCCCAATTCCAAGTAACTTAGAATGCAATCTGATTTATTTAAAATTTTTTCTTTTAAGTTATTTTATTCTAATTTGTTATACATGATAGCAGAATGCATTACAATTCATATTACACATATAGAGCACATTTTTCATATCTCAAAATACATTCACACCATTAGTGTCTTCATACATGTACTTAGGGTAATGATATCCATCTCATTCCATCTTCTTTTTTACCCCCATACCCCCTTCTTTCCCCTCCCACCCCTTTGACCTATCTAGAGTTCATCTAATCCTCCCATGCTCCTCCTCTAGAATGAAATACTATTTGAAGACAGGATCTTTAAGAAGATAATAAATTTAAAGTAAGATCATTAAGGTAGGACCTTTTCCAATATGTCTTGGGTCCTTATAAGAAGGAAAAACTTGTAGACACAAAAATTGACATTGGGAGATGATATAAAGAGACACAAGAAGACAATGTCAACCTACACACCAAGGAGCATGCTGGAACATTTTCTCTCCTTACAATGCTCAGAAGGAAACAACCCTGGAAGTTTGGACTTTTGTTTTCCAGAAGAGTAAAATGATAAATTTCCACTGATTGAGCCATTCAGTTTGTGATTATGATAGACATTGTCAGCTGAAACACGCGCCATCTTATTTGATGATTATATGTCCATCATGTTTTTCATTGCTATTTTCATTTAAGTGAAAGAAGGAAATGTGTACTATTAGATTTTTTAAAAGCCCTGTATTTATTCCATTGATTCTCTCTGACAGTAATTCCCTTCCATGTTTTTACTTCCAGCTAAACTCCATTTTTGAAACACTTTTTAAAGCATGTTTTTCTTCCAGAGGATTGGCAGGGATAATATGAAGTAAATTTTGTTCACCTTCCCTAATCTCACTCAGTGCTCAACTCAGATTTTGTAACTTTTCCTTCAGAAAATCCTTTAAAACCCCAAATTAAATTTACTGTGTCTTCAGAATCCCGCACCCTGCAGCATCATGCAATCCCATCACTAGTGACTCCTTCAGACTCATCTTAGTCTTCTAATGTGCCCTTTGCTCTGACTCCATTTTTAAAAGTCTGAAACTATGCCTAGAACTTTTATGCTTGTCTTAAATCAGGCAATTCCTGTCTTTCATTTCCCATATAAAGGTAACTTTTTCAACAAAACTCTCCTTTGAACCTTCTGTTTTCCAGGACAGTGAAACAATAAATTTCCACTGTTTCTATCTTTTTTCTTCTCAAATCTTTCTATTAAGCAATTTCATAGACACTTGTATTTCTTTATCAAAGAATGTGCCTCAAATATAATTAAATGTAACAAATCTTTTAATATTTTAATTTTATCAAAAAACACACAATATAAAATTTACCCTCTTACCTATTTTAAGTGCATGCCCATAATTTTTTTTTTCTCCTTGATGTCAATTTCTTGTGACTGAAGTTATGTTTTATTCATAACTTCTCAGCTAGTATCTCACATAGGACATAGAGGATGCTTATTTGATGTTTAAAAAATATTTGTTGAATGAATAAATTCTTTTTTTATTTGCTTCCCTTCAATCTTGATGGCAAAAACTGTGTGCTAAGCAACTCTGAATGATTGACACATAATGCATCTCAAAAAATATTCTGAAATCATTCATTTATTTAAAATATTTGTTAAGTGCTTATAAAATGCCAGACCCTATGTTTAGCCCTGTAGACATGTCTATGGATAAGACCAACAAAAATTTGCCTCTTGGGTGTTAAAACTTGTGAAATAACAGAATACATAAGTAAATAAATACATAGATGACATAAATAACAATTATCTTATGTATGAAGGAATTAATAGCTTAGTGATATGATATAGATTAACTGGCCAGGACTCAGTTCACAGGTACTCAATAAATATTTGTTGAGTTTATGAAGAATGATCATAGACTGTGTGGAAAAGAGAGAGTTCTCTGATGAGATACAACTTAAGTCTAGAGCTAAGAAGTTGACCCCAGTTATGAAATTATATGCACAGGGAGTTAGTGAAATATCATTTAGACAGATAAAAATGAAAATTTATAGAGTTTAAATTGCAAAATAATTGGATTTACACAAGCAAAAGAAAGGACTAGTGAAGCTGAATTTGAGTTCAATAATGTGAATTTGGAAGATTAGATAGCAGCCTCACAGGTAGAGAGCTCAGCATTCACTGTCAGTGCATTAACCACTGAAGAGTTTTAAGATTGCAGTGTAATCTGGCTTGTGTGTTTTTTTGAAAAATTACTCTGACTCTGTGCTTAATGGAGTGTAATGGGCAGAGGCTGAGGCAGAAGCTACTGTGTTAAGGAGGCTGTGAGGTAGCATCTGGATAAAAGATAGTAGCACCTTAACTCACATGGTAGAAGTTGAGATGGAAGAAAGAATAATTTGTTCAGAGTTTAGAGCCAAGAAAATTTTTCCAGGGTTTACCTAAGGAGTTTATGAAAAAGGCAGGTTTCAAGGTTGGTTTCTATTCCAAATCTCTATTCTTCCTATGCATTCTTAATCCAATTATAAAGTATTAGTTATGCCATTAGTATAACCTAGAACTATGAAAAATTTAACTAAGTCACTTGGAGTTTGAACACAGTCCATCTAATTAAATTAATTCTGGATACAAATTGATCTCTTTTTCAATTCTACAGCTCATGTATTTTGTATATAGCTTGTGTTCAACAAATATTTGTCAATGCATGTCTGAATCTTAGATGAGAGAAATGTCCAAATATAAAACATCATTACATATTTGGATTTGATTTGGGAATTCATTTTTACTACATAAGTATAAAATCTATTGCATTATAAAATTACATTCAAAGATATAAGAGCTTTAGGTTCAGAGTTTAAAGATGTGAACCACATATACTGTGTTTAAAATTCTTATAAAAATAGATTGGAAGAGTAAGAGGAAAAATAAGGAGAAGAGAAATAGAAAAAGGAGAGAAGAATCAAAAAGGAAAAGTTTATCGGAAACAAAATGTGAAGGAAAAAAACTACTGGCTTGAACATTTTCAAAGTCACTTCAAAAATGCCTCTAGCCCTATGCACTAAAAGTGTTTACCACAGTTTGCAGATGTTTCAACAAAGTGCAAATTTATACATGTTCTATTGAAACAAATTTCATCAGCTTATAACAGTTGCTGATGAGAGTTGCAATTATTCTGTAATTATTTGACAAGTTTAACTAATGAGTTATCAGTTGTTCCCCTTGTTATTTATGTGCCAATAATAATTTATTTGCAATTACCTAATCCAGATCTTTTCTATCCTGTATAAAACTGTAAGTAATATTAACAGTTTATATACAGGTTTAATGCCATATAACCTTGTACCTAAGTAAAGCTTTTATATTAATATAATAAAAATGAGTATAAAATTCACTATTCCATTATGGGCAAGAGTACATTTATCTTAGAAGTCTATCTTGCCTCGCTGTATATGGGGCAATGGTGGAATATATTATTGATGTTTTCTGTTAGATAATCTACTTTTAAATGAAAAGGAAAATGAATAGTTACTAAATTTTATATTGACCAGATATTATAGGCCAATGCTACCAAAAGAAAAAAAGAAAAGAAAGGAAGGAAGAAAAAGAAAGACAGAAACTTAGAAAGAGAATTTAGCAAAATTGAATCAATATGAAAAAGGCCAAAGAATTGCCCACTATAATTAATAGCCCACTGTCCAGATTACCAGCATCTGGTATAGGTAAGATACACTGCTCTATATATTCTTTTGTAAACATTGTGATTTAACTCGTAAATTTATCTACACTGGTTCTAAAATTTCTACAATTCCCATATTGTTTAGAATGTACAGTCTCTGAGATAAACAGACCTGAAGGACAAATTCAGCACATATTGAATTTTATTTTTTCAATTTAGAAGAAAACAGTCAGGTTTATATTTGACTGCCATCCCCAAATCCTGTTCATCATGGAGAAATTTCCCATAGTCATAACCAAAAATCTTAACTTATACAACATTCTATATTTCGCCATTGGCGACAAAATCACAAGTAATAAGTTTCACGGACTGCAATTAACCCCAGAGAGAAGGCTTGTTATTGGTACAACATTTGGTTTTTAAGGTTTGAAAATGTGTAATAAATTTATACATTCTATAAGAGCACACTTCTTTTTCCAAAGAAAGAAAAAATGGAAATGTTTAAAAATTGTTGTTCCTAAAGGCACAGCTCTTTAAATGATCTATTATTGTTAATTGTTTAAGAATTTAAAATATCACATTTCAAGCAACTGATCAATCTGTGTTCATTTTAATGTAAGTATTATCAAAAACATTAATAATCCCATCCTTCATAAAGAAATGATATTTAACTCTTTAGAGAAATAAGAAAAAAATGCCCATGATTAAATCAGAAAATATTCTTGTTTACAAAATACCAAAATTTTGTTATTTTGAATAACCATTCAGTCTAAAATGTCATGAATTTGGATTTTTAGAATATTCTAATCATTTTTTTAAAATGTGACTCTATTGTGCTTTGGTGTGATCAAGATCATGAAAAAAAAAAGATATTTTCAATGGCAGACCTCTCTAATCTCAAGTGAGAACCAATAACCTTTTCCAATGTATTGTTACTGAGAAGCTTATATAACCATTCACTATGCAAGGAAGAATTCCTATGCTATATTATGCTATATAAAATTCACTGGGAAATAAGTAGGTAGTAACTATGGGTCACATGTTTCCCATATATCTCTGTTAGGAAGAATTCTTACTACTGAACCCATGTCTATTTAATGATTTGTAAACCACATGCATTGCTAAATGCAAATATATTTTAATGACCTCACATTTTGGTGCCACATTGTGGGCCTTCGGACTTATAAATTTCTGTAAAGCAAAGTAGAAAGTAATATTTTAAACTGATAGGAAATTGTGGAAAATGGAGCATGATGAAATAAAAACAAAAAATTAAGGGAAAACATTTGTTGGTATTTTTCCCTACAAGCCTATTTGTATGTGATAAGACAAAGGAAAAGGTAAAGATAGAACACATAAAAAATGGAATAGAGCAGAGCACCTATGTTTCCTCCAATACTTTATTCTCTTCATTCTCCTTAGATTTTTAAATGTCATAAGCAATGAATGGATGTGAGAAATGGAACATGTAAAGGGTGTAATTAGAAAATCAATTATCTCAACTTTGCAATAGAAGAATAAAATACCCAATTAAGTCATGGGGCGGCAATAGTTTAAATTTATTGGTGTGTTTTTCATATGGATAGTAAAATCCTTTGGATATTTTAATATTGTTGATATAAAAACCTCTATATATTCTTCATAAAAAATAACATTAAACACACACATGCATGCATTATTCTATACTTGGAATGTTTTGTATGTCTAGACTCCTAGACATATATTCTGCTATATAGAAAAATAGTCCCACAAAGAATGGACTCTACAGTGTATCACAATGGAAAGCCAATGCTAGCACTATAATTTATTAAGAGATTAATCTTGAATATGTTGTGAATTTCCTCAAAGCTTTATTTTCATTACATATCAATTGAGACTACAATCTTCTTTTATGACTTTTGGGAGGGTTAGGTGAGATGCTATATATAAAGCAATCAGCAAACACAACTATCTCAAAAACTGAGATTATATACTGATTTATTTATTAATTTGAAAATAAAAATCAAGAAATAATAGGATAGTTTAAATTTTGGGTCCTTTGAGTACATATGAATTTAAGGTAGGTTTGGTTGAGTGAGAATTCCCTTTTTAACTTTGATCCAGTTCTAAAACCATGCCTCAAAGTCACATTATGGAAACATGATTATTAACAATTTACAAACTTTTGTTATCTATTCTCAACACTATTCCAAATATCATTTCACCTCAATTTATGTGATCTGAATATAAAGTGAGATTTGTGCTTTAGATAAATACCTGGTCTTTGTGCAAATTCTTTTCACTTATTAAAAGTGAAAAATATGCATGTGGAGTTTCTGTTGAGAATATCACATTATATATATATATATATATATATATATGTGTGTGTGTGTGTGTGTGTGTGTGTGTGTGTGTGTGTGTATAAAGAAAATCTCAGTACCCAAATAACTAGTTCAGCAAATCGGTCATCAATTTAATTTTTAATTTTTAATAATATCAAATATACAATGTGCAAAAATATTTATTTTTCTTTTACTGCAGTGACACTAGTGTACTATGTCTCAGTAGAAGAGATCTGATGTTGACCTTGTCTTCATTCAACTAAATAAAAGGTATGGAAATGTTCTTTTACTAAGTAATGAGAATACAAAAACTTGTGCTCAATTTATACATAAGTCCAACATGATTACTTTTGAGCAAATCTCAGAATGACTTATTTCAATTCAGCAGTCTTTGAAAACAAATCTTTTTATTATTTGATGAAAATACTAATTTATTCATTTGTTATTATTGTTGGTAATCTGTGGATGAAAAGGGACAACTGTATTTCATTAGTTAATTTTAAATTTGTATTCACATTTCATTAGTATTTATGTTGATATGATAATTTAAGATTTTATGAAAAGTGTAACATAGCAATGGTTTTGTTGTTGCTGTGGATTTCTCTGACATTTTATATCCTTACAGTCTTCATAGTGTTTACATCTTATAGCTACAGGATGAAGATGCAATCAGTCATGCAGAGAGTCAACTGTATTCTATTACTTTGAAGATATATTTGCTCAATTCTAGCATGAGAATAAATTTAAAGTTCCTTAATCATTTTGGTCATTTCTAACCCTCACTATTTTTAGAGATGCCAGGTATTTTAAACTAAAACTTTACAAAAGATAAACATTTATATGTCAGGGCTTATTTTTAGAACTAAATTGTAGTTACCATATGTATAAATGATGACACCATTGAATTTATTTAGGCAATGATTATTTAGTTTCCTAAAAAATGGTGCAAGAAATATATACACATATTGTATGCATATAAACTTTACTGAGAAAACATTTGGATGATATCAGGTAAAACAGAGAACATGACAAAAATGCCTCTTATCTAATCACAGGAAAATCAATCCTTTAGTTTTTTTTCTTTTTCCCCATGATTTTGTCCAGTTTTCTCTAATTATGCAGTACTTTGTTTGGTTTCACTTCTTCAATAATACAAGTAACACTGCAATAAACTTTTAAAATGGAATATTTATTATGTTTTGCTGTTTTTTTTCAATAAAGGTCCCAAATGAGATTACCAAATTACAAATTATGAATATTTCTACAGTTTAAACTTTTACTACAGCATTCATTTTTACAATTTGGAAACAATTATGTATATCTTTTCTAAACTTTAAGCTAGTTTGTCTTGCCACAGATGATACATAACAGTATATATGAGGCTATTGTAATCCTAAAGTGTAATGGGTCATAAAGAACAGAATAAGAATCTCCATGACTGAGATTTTTCTTAAGTAGAAGTATATATTAAAAACAAATTCCACAATTTAAGCACCAAATGCTTGAATAATATGCTGCTAGATAAAGAAAATCAAGAAGACAAGCAAGTTCCTTGGAACTCAAAAATTTGAAAGGGGTATAGCATTCAGATTGGCAAACCCTATCATAATATTAAAGATTGAATGGTTTAGAAAAGGGAAATGCATTTTCTCCCAGTTGTAAAGAATGAATCTTTCCCAAGACCAAGTTTCCATCAGGGTTATACCTCTAGTGAGGACTCTATTCTTGATTTGCAGATGGCTGCCTTCTCTTTGTTCACATGGCAAGGAGTGATAAAGAGGTCTTGAGCTTTTCTTCTTGAATGAACCCACTAACCCTATTATTAGAACCTCACTTGTATGACCTCTTTGCATCTTAACTACTTTCTAAAAGTGCTATCTCCAAATGCAGTCTCATTAGGATTTAGGGCTATAATAAAAGTTTGATTGAAGAGTGGGACCCAATTCAGTCCATAGTAAGTGGTCAATGATTCTTTGTACCAAGTTAGTTTTAAATATAGCACTAAACTGCCGCAGTCTGGCTGCAGCAAAATAACCAGGGGGTGACGAATAACTTGTGTATGTTGATACAGCAGGAGTGGAAGCCGTTCATTGTAGAATAAGAGCGGTATTTATACATTTTATACAGCTTATCTAATTAGCATAAAATAGATACAGCAGTCAATCAATAAGGAATCTCCACACTTAATGGCTCGTTTTTGTTACTTCACAAACCACTCCCTCTGGCATTTTGCCAGGCACCATGCAGACTTGTTTACAGACTCTAACATTTCTCTGGCAAAATACCAGGTGCCATCCTGACTTGTTTACAAACCTTAACACTAAACAATTCTCAATTTTAAGTAAGAGTTGGACTTACCAGAAATGTTACTCAGATATTTAAATAACTTTTAATATTGACTCCAATGAGTCAGTATCATTAAGTTCTAAAGATTTATTCCACTACCACTAGGTATTCTGTAGATCTCCAAATCCAGAATGATGCTGATATTTTTAAAGAAAAAAAAAAAACCTTACCAAACAAAAAAATAATAATACCTTAGAGCCATTTATTCATATCAAATGGCAAGATTAATGAATCTTGTAACACAATCAGTCCAGTAGTATTTAAACATTACTTGATATAAAGTAGATCCACTGAGCTAGATTCATGAAGAAAATTGATGATAGAAGAATATCTAATAAGATTCTGGGTAGCAAGCTGAAGTCACAGGAAGCAGAGCAGTCAGAAGAAATGTTATAAGAACTTGCTGAAATGTAACTTCGAGCAATACATCATTCCTGGAGGGCACCGAGTAGCACTGGCCCTGGGGAGATGGAAGTGGCTACAGGAATAAGAGACATATTAGATTTTTTAGAGCCCTTGGGTAAAAACATAAGGGGGGAAATTCTATTTTCACAAACAACAGAACTTTGAGAATGGACAGTGATAATTAGTACTGTGTATAACTCTTCTTCTGGCCTTCCACACTTAGGTTTAATTCAGAAGTGAATTCTGAACAATCTCAAAATAACGAGAAAAAGAACTATTATTTTCTGATAATCAGGTACTAGGCAAGGTACTCTAAGTAAATTATTTAATTAAGTGCATTTTTTTGCAATGAATTCTTCCATTTTTATGTACACTTCAAAATTGAAGACACTTAGGCCTTGAGAAGCTAAGTAATCTACGCAAGAGCATGTAACTATTATCAAATAGCAGTTACATTAGTCTGAACCTATAACTTACAGCCCTAAAATCTTATTCGATCCTGTGTTCTTACAAGTAATACTTAGGCATACTGCTAAGTGGCTTAACATCATATGCTTTTTTATGTATATGTTTTTGCACAGAAAAATATAATGCTTCATTTGCTTTTATTTGGTGATTTTATGTGATTCATAAATAAATGTTTAACTAAATGTCTTGTTTTAACTCCTAAGCTTACATTTTCTAATTGTTTGGAGACAATTTATGAATTAAAGGAGAGAAGAAACCCTGTAATCAAACTGTTGTTGACTGATTTGAAAAACATATATATGAAATAAAATATACATTGGATTCTATTTCCATTTAGGCAGGGTGCTCTCTTCAGAGCAATATATTAAATGTGATACTAGGCTAACTTTTAGTTTTTACAAACTATCTATACCTCTAACACTAAATGCACTTTTCCTCCTAAGAACTCATTTTGAAGATATTACCACTGCAAATCAGAATTACTGGTGATATTCATATGGCATCTGCTAAAAAAAATAAAATGGTAACCACTGTTTCCTCCTCCTCTTCCCTTCCTTTTACCACTGGTTCACAGCTTGCAAGAGACATCTGTATCATAGGTTTTGTTTTTAGACAACTGATGCAACTGCATAAACGTCCATCATTTAGACCCCATTGATTCAATATTTTAGGGAGTATTTTTTTCTTTAAAAGCAGGCTGAAATACACTTTTAAAATACAATAAAATGTCTAGCATCTAGCAATGATTTGACATTTAAAAATGGTATCTTAGAAATGAAATAGAATAATTTAATCAACTCCATACTCAACCTGACACTAGAGCTGAAAATCCAAATGAAAGTCAAAGCCTCCTGCCAATACTGTTCAAGAAAACCATCCCTGACTTGAAGCCTTAGTGAAACTTAAAAAAAACTTAATTTGTTTTTTCCTATGAATCTGCATGGCTCTACCTGCCTCAGGAAAAGTAAAGGTGCAGATCTCTGCCCTCCGTGACAAAATTCATGTATCAAAGAAAATTGATTTCATGAAAATTGTGGGGCTGTTCTTTTGCTTTATCAAATGGCATTGCTGGAAATCCTCAAATTCAAATGAATTATATTGCAAGTCTGTATTTGGAAATGAGTTTGCAGGGAATAAGTCAGAATTTTTCTTTCTTCCTTCCTTCCTTCCTTCCTTCCTTCCTTCCTTCCTTCCTTCCTTCCTTCCCTCCTTCCTTCCTTCCATTCTTCCAATATTCCTACATTCCTACCTTACCCCCTATCAAAAGACAATGTAATATGTTATCTGTGTGCCTGTATGTATTGTGGGATCAACATTGATTTTTTTTTTTCTTTTTTGGAGGGGAGCTCTGGTAGGCAGTACACTTGTGGTACTTTAACACAGAGAACATATAGTGGGAAAAGGAAGGTGGGAGGAGGGGAAAACAGCAGGGAGAGGAATTTTGGAAACCAGAGTATCTCTGTTATCCATGCCATGAAATGCTACAATTCTACATTATTTAATGTAAGTACATATTTTAATTTCCCTCACCTAATTATAATCTCAGTGAGGGTACAGCTCAAGTCTACATTGACTTGCTGATGAAATGTCAATGTTTAGCATAGCATCCTGCATATACGAAGTGTTCCATGAATATTTCTTGAGTCAATGAAATGAAATGTGGTCGAGAGAAAAATATGGAGAAGCTGAATTTCAGCCCGTCTCCAAGATGCTTTTGAGGATCATAGATAGAATGCATTATTCCACAAAGGGGACATTTTTCACTAGGAAAGCAATATTAATCTAGAACCATGCTGAACTATGTTGCAGAAATAATGAGGCACAATAGCAAATGTGCATTCCTGACCAGTAGAGTACCAAGTGGACAGCAGTATCTCTAACACAGTGTGTGTGTGTGTGTGTGTGTGTGTGTGTGTGTGTCTGTGTGTGTATAACGTCACCAAATCCAACATTCTCAGAGCATACAATGTAATCGTGTGGTTTTCAATCCATGAATAGTTACTCAGTGGTGATTTATAAACTATCATTAATACATCATGTCTAGAACTTTTAAGAAATCAAAATAGAGTAGTTTCCCCTTACCTGAAATTTTGCTTTTCAATTTTCAGTTAGCCATGGTCAAATATGAAATGGAAAATTCAAGCAAGAAACAATTCATATTCATCGCAATGAAATCTCTCTCTGTCACACACCATCCCACCCAGGATATGAATCATCCCTTCGGCGTATCCATTACTTACAGGGTATCCAGTTAATCACTTCATAGCTGTCTTGGTCATCAGACTAATGGTAGCAGTATCACAGTACTTGGGTTCAAGTAACACTTAAGAATAAACCCATCAGGTGTGGTAGTGAACACATGTAATCCCAGCAGATGAGGAAGCCCAGGCAGAAGGATCACAAGTTCAAAGCCAGCCTCAGAAACTTAGCAAGGCCCTATGCAACTTAGTGAGACCCTGTCTCAAAATAAAAGATAAAAAGAGCTGTGGGTGCAGCTAAAGCTTAAAGAACTGTAAGATAATTTGAGAGAGAGAGAGAGAGAGAGAGAGAGAGAGAGAGAAACCACATTATATAACTTATATTGTTAAATTAATCGCTTTATTTTATTATTGCTATAATCTCTTATGGTGTTAGAACCATGAATTAAGCTTATCACAGGTGTGTACATACAGGAAAAAACATAGTATGCAAAAGGTTCAGTACAATCCACAGTTTCTGTCACTGGAACATATGGTTCATAGATTAGGGGGGACTACCACAATCTAAAAGAAAATAGAAATGCATAAGCTGGAAAAAGAATAGAAAATATCAGAAGGCACTAACAAGCACTTTAAAGACTGATTGTTTTACATATGGCATTCTGACATCCCTTACGGAAGAGCACAGTGTTTTACTGTATTTTATTACATTTAATTTTGTCCATCTAGCTTTGTTCTTTTCATTCATGATCGCCTTGTCTATTCTATATCTTTTATGGCTCCATAAAATTTTAGTATTGTTTTCTTATTAACATAAAAAAAATTATATTAGAATTTTGATAGGAATTGCATTGAATCTGAAGACCCATTAGGATAGTGTAAACATTTCAACAATATTAATTCTTCCAATCCATGAACACAGGATCTATCCATTAATTTGTATCTGCTTTAATTTCTTTCATCAATATTTTATGGTATTTATTGTATAGATCTTTCATCCCTTTGTTAAATTTATTCCTAAATTTTTTATTTTACTTTGGTATTAGGGAATGAGCCCAGGGGTGCTTAATCACTAAGCCACATCCCCAACCCCTGACTTATTTTTAGAGACAGGGTCTCCCTAAGTTGCTGCAGCTGGCTATGAACTTGCAATCCTCCTGCCTCAGCCTCTCAAGCCTCTGAAATTACAGGCCTGTGGAATGCACTCAACTCTAAATATTTTACTTTTTCATGGCATAATAATTGGGATATTTTATTAATTTATTTTTCAGATGGTTTGTTACTAGTGTTTAAAAACATAACAGATTTTTAATGTTAATTGCTTATCCTATAATTTCACTGAGTACCTTTATTATCCTTAACCGTTTTTTAATAGTATGTTTAGGATTTTCTATACATAAGATTATGTCATTAACAAACTATTTTTCTTCCTTTATGATTTTGATGCTTATTTTTATTCTTGTCTAATTGCTCTAGCTAAGCTAAGACTTCCAGAACTATATTGAATTAAAGTGATGAAATTGGGTATCCTTGTCCTGTTCCTGATCTTAGAAGAAAAGCTTTAAGCTTTTCACCATTGAGTATGATGTTACTGTGGGTATATCACATATGATTTTCATTATGTTAACATATATTTCTCCTACACTTAATTTATTGAGAGTCTTTATCATGAAAAAATGTTGAATTTCAATTCTTCTTCTGAGTACATATATGCAAACAAAATGAAATAAATTTGTCAAAAAGATATCTGTACTTGCAGGTTCTGTGCAGCATTATTCACAATAGCAAAGACATGGGATAAACCTTAGTGCCCATTGACAGACAAGTGGATAAAGAAAATGTTCTTTAAGTCAACTTAAAAAGGAACAAAATTCTTTGGTCACTTGCAGGAATGTGAATGAATCTGGCAGAGATTAAGCTAAGCAAAATAAGTCAAGTACAGAAAGGCAAATATGGTATGATCTCTCTTACAGGTGGAATCCATAAAAGTTGAACTCAGTGAATAAAACAGTGGCTGCCAAAGGTATTCAACAAAGAGTACAATGTTTTAATTATGCAGTATAAATACCTTTTGGAGTTTTAGTGTACTTTATGGTGAATCTCGTGAACAATACAAATTACATATTTGAATTTTGCTGTGCAGATCTGAACTTATCTCACCTAAATACAAAACAAACCATGTGAAATGGTGGATCTGTTAAATATCTAAGTTTGCATAATCTTTTAGTAATGTGTAAGTTGTCTCACAGCATGTTTACATAATGCAAATATATACATTTTTGTTACATGCCTCCATGAAGATGAAAGAGCTTTTTTTAAAAAAAATTGTTCTTGGAAATGAACATGATAGAGCAAGTCATTGTTTTAAAGAAAGCTGTGTCTGAACAAAGTTAAGAATTAGAAAAAATTTAGAGAAATTGGTAGCAAGTAAACATAGCAATTATTTTCAAGTTAAATAAATATAAGCCATCAGTTAGTTAAACTATCTGTGGTGGACTGTTTTAAAATAAATTAGTAATGTGTTTGTAAAAATCAGCTTTTGATTGTAGAGAAAAGAATGGAAAAAGAATATGTGATATTATGAAACCACGTTGAATATTTGAGATCCTTCTTGGTCTTCTGACAAGTTATAAAGAAGATAAGAAATTAACTTAAGCACACACTTTCAGAGAAGCTATCAAACATTGCTGTTTGCAGCTATCAGAGTTTTTGATGTCACAATGATATAAATAACCAGAGCTGTGCTCACTACTATGGTTGAAGGTTTGACTCAAGCAGAGAGTCAGGGTAAGTGGAAGGAATTCCATTCACACCCTTGGATGTGAGACAAGTGGTATCTTCTGAGAGCTTCCAAGCTAAACAACCCTAGATTTGTGAAATAGTTACCAAGCCATAATTTTCTTTATGAAATACTCTAGTTGTGAATAACATTTTTATATAAGGTTATTAAAAAAAACACTAATTACATGTTACCAATCACAAACATATAAAATTTTACTGTAACATTGCTGAAAAAAATTTAGCCATAAAACACACCTATCTCATACCTACAAGAAAACTGGCTGGCAACACAAAAAGACTTTGTTATGAGTTACATTCTCCTGCCCAAAAATCCCCTACTCCAAAAAAGATACCTAACCACTAGTATTGTAGAATTTCATCTTATTTGGAGATTAGGTCTACAGAGGCAATTCAGTTAAAATGAAGTCCCAATTTTTTATATGTTCTGTCCTTATGAGAAGGGAACATTTTGGGTGCAGTGAGACATGCACACAGGAGAATGCTCCGTGAAGACAGTAGTCATTGCTACTAGAAGTCAAGGAACTCGCCAAAGCTAGGAAAGCCCAAATAAATTTTTCCTTGGATAATTATGGCCTGGCTGACACCTTGATTTCAAACTTCTGACCTCGGGAATGGTGAGATAATACATTGCTAATCTTCTAAGATACTCAGTTTGTGGTATTTTGTTATAGCAACCCTAGAAACAAACAGCTCATTATACCCTGAATTAGAATATACTACAATCAACAAAGTGGTTACTCCTCAAAGTAGCTGAATTCTTATGGAATATTGACCTTGTTCCAAACTCAAACCTTAAAACTGACAGTTGATATCACTTTACTCACAGATTACAATATCTGAATTAAACTGAAAACGTTAGGTGTCCTGAGCTTTCCAGATGGTCTATTAGACACTGGATCTACTGGTTAGCTGAATGACTGACTGCAGGGTTTGGTTTCCAATGGATTGTTGTGGTGACCAAGATTTAAATAATAATTCTTAATTTTTTTTAAAGAGTGGAAGAGTTCTGCATGCTAAAAAAATATTTCAAAATGTTGCCACTGCACATGATTTAGAACTGATTTTTAAGTAACTGGTTTTCTTGATTTTAAAAAATGTGTTTGTATTTGTCTTATTTAATCATCACACAGCTTATTCCATGTCTGGCTAGCAAAGTTTATGTAATAAGATATTTTTCAGAATGGAAGTTAGGCTAGCTGTGTGTTGCCTGGCCTACCATTAAGTCATCTGAAGTGTGTTGTGCTCAGAAAAATGTATTATAATTTAGATCATTACTAATCTATAGTTATTATTTCTTTAGGGAACAAAAGAGCAAACATAGTTACTTTTTATGGTTTAAATGCCAAATTATTTAATCTTTAAATGTTATTTGCAAAATGTGTGGCCTCCAATGGAAATTTCTGCTAACTTTGTTAATAAAGGAGATTTTTAACCACTTCTACTTATATATACCAAACCATACACAAAATAAGATGATGAATTAGGAAGGAAATGCTATTAAGAGAATTACTATAAGCATGAGGAAACTATTAGAGCAGAGTTTTCAGTAGTATAAAATTCTGAGATTTGATTTTTAAATGATGAAACATCCAATAAGCCAAATGACTCTGCATAAACATGTACATGGAATAAATTATTCTAAATGAAAGCATGGATGTTATTTGTTCAGCTATTTTAGTTGTTGGAACATTAGGAACAAAAGCTATTATTGTTCGATGTATTTTTTCACAGGAAATAGACAGTGGCAAACATACAGTAGTTCAACACATGAGATCAGAGACATGGTTTTTATAGTAAACCAACAACAGATGTTGGAACGATTCAAGACCTTTACAGAAATTATTAGTTATGTTTGCCTTTGAAAGCAAAGAAAGTTTACAGAGACTCACATATCTGATTATATTAAGAAACAGACAGGTTTTCAAATCCAAAAGCTTTAACTCATTCAAGCTAAAAGTTTCCTCTGCATAAATTCTGAATCTGGTACTTGTAACTACTAAAAATATTTTCATTGAGTTTCATGTTACCCTACTGCTTTCCCAAATCTGTTTATTTTTTACTGATATATGTATGTGTGTATGTATGCATGTTTCTTTGTGTATATGTAACATGCATATGTATATACTCATATATATGTATACACACACATACAAAACCCGATTGCTTGCCTACAACCTAAACAGATTCATTCACCCCAAGTAACATTGAAATAGAATTTATACCTAATGTATACATCTTTTTAAAAATACTTTTTAAAATTTCATAATTTTAATACTAATCACTGAAATCTATCTACTCATAGATATTAGGAGAAAGAAATTTTCAAAAGAGAAAGGTACATTTGAGTCTGAACTGAAAGCCAGCAAGTGACATTTTCCCTACTTATAAAGGCCAGTATAAAATAATTTTACCCTATCAGAATCTCTGAGTTATACATGGCTACCCCCAGCATTCACTGTTCCTCCCCTGATGTAGAATCTCCATCCATTCTTACTCAGCTCACAGTCCTCATAACATCACCACTTTACTCACTCCTTAGTAGACATTCAAGGTTTCTTTCTTTTTTACTTCTTTCAAAAAATATTAAGTATTTATTTTTAACTGGCAGATAAAATTGCACATATTCATTGTATATATACAACACTGTCGAGTGGTTAAATAAGCTAACTAAAAGAGGCATGATTTCATTTAAGTATCTTTTTTGTGGTGAGAATACTCAACATTTCCTCTCTTAACATTTTACACACATACAATATATCATCATTAACTAGAGTCACCTTGCTGTAAAATAGATCTCTTGAATTTATATCTCCAACTGTAACTTTGTCTCCTTTGACCAACTTCTCACCAGCACCTACCCACAACAGCCTATGGCCACCACCATTCTACTCTCTACTCTGTGAGATCTTACTTGTCTTTCTATGTCTGGCTTATTTCACTTCATAGAATGCCCTCAATTTCTCTGCTGTCTCCGGTCCTGTGGCATACCTTGGCCAAAGTCTCCCTCGATTAATACTTGGTTATATCCAACTCAGTATTCACTCTGAATTTGTTTTAATACCTCCTTTTGTCATTAAAAAATTGCCAATCATGCTGATTAGTATTATTCTGAATGTGTTACCTTTAACTTCATATGGGTCTTTTATGCAGCCAAACCATAATTTCTAATCTGTTCATTCTCCCAAGGACTATTCCATATTGTTCCCCTCAGGTGAGACTTTTAAAGATCCTCCCCTATCTTTGAATTCCTAGTTGATGACCTTTTGTAGACTTTACTGAGAAAACTGAAACCAATCAGTAGACTTTATAAAATGTCACTAGCCAATGTAACAACCTACTTGCTTCTCTATGCATGCTAACTTCTCTCTTAATATTAGAGAAACATTACCTTTCCTTTTGGCTAAAGCTAACATCTCAACTTCTACCTTGTATGCTATTTCTTCTAGAGGCTTAAATGTTTTCATTTTTGCAAACATGTCTTACACAATTGCTTTCATATGCACAAAGTGCAAAATCTCTTATATTAAAAAATAATAATTAATTGACTGATTTTTGAAAACCCACCTCTCTTCAATATATACTCTGTTTCAGGTCCTTCTCCAATTCTGCACCACGTTTTTTATAGTAAAATTAAAAATTATTGTCTATTTTATGAAAGAAAAAACATATTGATTAAGTTGCTAAAAAAATTACAGTTATCTGAACTTGCTGTCTATGCTTTCACTTCACCTCAATGAGTTCTCTTCTCTACTGGGACCCCTTCTATCAGATTCACCAAGATCTCAATATAGATTAATCCAATGGCAATTTTTTAGTAATTTTATTATATCAATACATTATTTCTTCTTTTTAAAGGTACTTTTCAAAGTTTCATAAAAAATGTTCCATTCTCTCTTTCATTTTTTTCTTCCATAATGGAAATTATTTCAGTCTCTCTGGACCCCTTCCTCATCTTAAGTTCTTGGATTTCTTCTTTTTCTTATCTACACTCAGTTATTCTGTGTTCTCATTAGGTTTTGATGAAATAATTCAATTCAAAATTTTCTATGTACAGCTCAGATTTGGACTAATATGTCTAATTGCTTGTGTGTCATCTGCACTTGGATGAAATAGATATCTTCAATGTAGCATGTCTGATATAATTAATTTTGTCTTTCACAACTTATTTTACTAGAATTATTCCCATCTCAGTGAATGGATTTCCATTCATTTGTTTGTTCAGACCTGTGACTGTGGAGTTATCTTTAATTCACTCTTCTTGCACTCCTTCATTGACAAATGATGCTGTGTCTATCATCAAAACATAGCCAAACCTATACCGTTTAACTAATTCCAATCATATCTTCCTGGTCCAGTCTCACCATATGGTCCCCCTGGGATAGTATAGTAGCCTAATTTATGTCCTTGTTTTCACTCTTATTCCTATATACTCCATTCTCCACAAAGTAACTAGCGTAATCCATTTGAAATAAAAGTCAAGTAAAAACATTGATCTGATGAAAATGTTCTTGTGCCTTACATGTCACTCAGAGTAAAATTCAAAGTCATTTAGTGCCCTACTGATCTGTTGAACTATACAGCCACAAGCTCTGAACAGTGGCTGTATCCTGATGTCTTCTACCAACTCCTCCTTCCTTACATGCCTCCTTGCTGTTCTTCAAACATATCAGACATGATTCCATGTCAGGATTGGATGAGTTTTTCCTCTGCTTGGAGTATTTACATTCTGTTGACTCCTGGCTCCCTTTCCTGCCTCTCTCCATTCTCTGCACCTGTGCTGACTAGTTAGAGAGAATCTTGTACTTTTCCTGACCTACTCATATAAGAGACAAACTCCAAATGTATTTTTCTGTATTTTAACCTAACACTGGTTTCTTCATAGCATTTAGGACTACCAGACATAGTATATATTTATTTGCTTGCTATTTATTTTTAACCTCAGAATATTAAGTTCGTGAGAGAAGAGAATTTTTAAAATTGATTGATTGGTTGTTGTACCCCCCCTAGAATCCTGTATTCTAGTATTTGGCACATAATATTTATATATTAAATGGATGAATGAAATAAATAAAACTGAATTAATAGCATGAAAATAGTTTTTTTTTCAACAGTTGACAACAGATTAATTTGGGTTTAATCTATCCATGAGAACAGATAATTGCCCTTATTTTCTACTTGTAAGACTTGCCTTACTCATTAATTTTTTGAGAAACAGAAAATAATAGTACTTACTAATAATATTGAGCATCAAAATGATTATTTATATATATATATATATGAGTTCATCCAAGAAAAAGCTCTGAGAACAGTGCCTAAAACATAGAAAACACTCTGTGAATGTCAGGTTTTATCATTGCTTATACTATTAAATGTATGTAGAAGAAATCATCGTGCAATTCAACTGAGTAATTGCTTCAGTCCATACTCTCACCACTGATAATGCAAATGATTGAATTTTTGCATAACTTCTAGAAGTATATTCTCTTAATAAAAAGCATTTTGCAACAGGAAAATGCAGTTACAAAATACTGGTGAAGTAAAAGGATGTAATTGAGAAATTCTGCTTGGTTACAAATTAGTCAATGATGTGAAATAAGTCAAAATGCTTGGCACTATACCATATTTTCTTTAGGAAATAAAACAGAGTTTCCTATTGCAACTTTGTTATTATCAAAATAATTCAAGCTGAATTAAGCATGATTAAACACTGTACAATAATCACTAGTGGCATAAAGCTGCAGAAGGTACTTTAAAGAAAATTTTTAGAGGGTTTTTTGGTTGTGTTACCTAATACTTCAGAATAATTCATTATATATATAATATATAATGAATATATATGCATATATA
This sequence comes from Callospermophilus lateralis, assembly GCF_048772815.1. Lineage (NCBI taxonomy): Eukaryota > Metazoa > Chordata > Mammalia > Rodentia > Sciuridae > Callospermophilus > Callospermophilus lateralis. Next base: position 1,130,082 of record NW_027512473.1, on the reverse strand, counting down.
TGTATATATGTATTCATGTGTGTGCATGTTTGTATGTATAAACAAACATACATATCTACTAATGAAATATTACCAAATATAAAACAGTAAAGTAAATTGAATTAAGTTTTAATTTTATATTTCACTGACAAAGTATATCATGTGAGGTAGGAGAACAGTCTTCAGGGTTAAGCTTGGATTCACTCTATCACCTATTATCTATCACTTCCTTTCACTTACCAGCTTAGATAAGGTACAATAGCTGTATAATCCTCAATTTCCTAATCTGTAAAAGTGTTGCATCTAATAATCCTATACATAGTATATTTATTTAATGTCTTAATATTTATAAGTGTTTAAAATAGTAACTTGCACACAACAAAAGATAAGTGGAAAGGGAAGTAATTCAATAAACTCAAAAAGATAAGCCACTTTCAAGAAATGGATAACTGGATAGAAAAATAGCCTAATACAGATTTACAGTTCCATCAATTAGTCAATTTAAAAAGAAATTTACCTTTGACTTAGTTTAAAGCAAATAATTTGGTAGCGAATGTTTCTCAATCACTGTATTCAGTTGAAGCCTAACAAAAATCATTATGGCATCTCCCTGGAGGATTCTCAGCAATGTTCTGATGGCCAAATAACTAAGAACATTTCCATGGAGGAAACTTGAGTAATAACTTTTTGGAGTAGTTTTTGCAAAACAAGAAAAAGGCTTTTAGATGGAATGTATAGTTCAAAATCTAACTCAAATGACTGCTTCTGTTTCAATGTAGTTCTAGAGAAAATATTTTATGACCTTATTTGAATGTTTGAAGATTTTTATTGAATAATAAAATGTAGTGCAAAATTGCTTCAACATTACAATTCCTGACAAAAGTGATGTTAAAATAATTTGCAATTGTTATGGTTGAAGAGTCAAAAGTGCAATATCTTAGAAAAAAACTCTTTCATTGTAATAGAGAAAAGCAACTTATGAATAATTTTCTTATATTAAAAAAGTTATGCATAAGATTATTAAGAATATTTATCTTTATGTTTTAGGATAAAAGTAATTTCATCTTGCAAAACTATATATTTATTTTGCTTTACTTTTTATTTAATTCTAAAATGGTAATTGAAACAATTTGGCAAGTAAATATCAAAAAAATTCTTGATAATTACAATTATCTAGTTTCCACATGTGAGAGAAAAAAATACAACCATAGATTTTCTGAAACATTATTTGAAACATTTAATAATTAATGTATAAATATTATTTATTAATATATACTATATAATATTTATTATTCATATAATAATCACTATTTATGAAAAAGGACAGTACAAGAAGGACAAAAGAATGAAATAAGAAATGGGTTTAGGTAGATGGTAAAGGGAAGAAGTAATAAGGGAAAAAAGAAAGAAAGAAGAAAAGACCAGCTGTGTCTTTATCAAAATTGATAAAACTTAAATAAGGAAAGCCATAAGTAATGGTGCTTTTATCATAGCTAACAAAAATTCCTAAATCAACAAATAACCAAGATATGAGGAAATGGATGTCTTAATAAACAGAAGATTCATAAGTACAAGAGAGTTATTTGTTATTTGTAGATAGAGTAGAGAGAACAGTCGTTGCCATTTTTATCACCTTGACCTCCATACTCTGGCCGTGGGAAAAATATCAACATATGTAGATCAGTGATTAAAAGAATATATGATGACTGCCTGCTTTGATAAGCTAGATGATACCCTTTCAGGGTGCTGTCAAACTGACACTACAAGTCCATTTTTTCAAAGATTGTTTAATAATTCTATGGAGTTGGGATGATGGGGTTCTTGAAAGACCAATGTTTCTGTATACATAAATTCATAGCAATATTTCTTATATATGAAGTTAGTTGGTCTGAAGAATTTTAATTGGTGATGAATTTGTTCATGACTCCATGGACCCTTATGATGGCAGAAGTCAAGCCAAGATGACAAAATATATGTCAGTTGCCTTTGTCTGTTCAAAGGAGAAAATGAATGGAAGGGTCCCAATATAATTAACCTGCCAGCAGTTAGTTCTGACCCCTCCATCATGTGAAGTCATTTTGAATGTTTACCACTGGTTTATACATTTGGTAGATAGATACACCATAAGAGTAACAAGTAGATCCATCATGTTCAGGGGCAATTGATTTCATGGAGAACATAATGATCACTATCACTATGAGATGAACATTTTGTTCATAATCCCTTAGAGAAGGAAAAAGGGGATCTGAGGAAGTGGTTGACTGAAATGCATACAACATATCTCCTTGTGAATATGATTATGAAGAGCTTAATTTTTAGTAAATGACTTTTAGTGAACTTCTACCTGAGACAAATATCTTTGAATATGTGGTCCATCCATACCTCACTGACTAGTTCTTCTTGCCACCATTCTTAATCCAATTTAATTCTTTCCAGTTTTCTAAAAATTAGATCAACTAATGGTGATTTCTCATAAATGAAGAGAAATTCATGCTTCCAGCAATTTTTAAGGTTACAAGTTCAACAAGTCAACATCCTTAATAAAGTCTTCTTATGAAGGAGTGTCCCTTTTTTAGTGTTTTTCAGAAATATTTAATATTGGGAATGAAATCCTACAATAATGCATAACAATATAATTAGCATATTTCATATATCTAATTATAAATCTGCTTGAGTAAAAATTCCTTTTCAGGTATGTTATTATGAAATTCCTATGAGAACATATGTACGGATTTAGGAAGATGATATGTGGAGAAAATTAAACATTATCTGCTTATGTTATGTGAATTGTTTGGCTTTAAGAAATGCTCAAGAAAGATTTCCTATTTATGTAAATGTATGTGAATAGACACACAACATACATGTAAGAACAATATATTGGTCAGGAATAATTAAAAAATTACCTCGAGCAGTCCTGAAAGATGTGTGTGTGTGTGTGTGTGTGTGTGTGTGTGTGTGTGTGTGTTAGGTACTATTCTTCATACTTATAAACATTTTTTCCTTATTTTGAAAAGCCATCTCCCATAATCAAAAGGGTTATATGTGAGAGAAAGGAAATTTGAGAGAGATATGATAAATATTCATTTTATCATGGGAAGTTCAGATTGTATGATCGCATGATATCCTATAGTCAGGTGTAGTGCCTTTATTGAGACCAATAAGAAATCAAGATTTGTTTCAAAACAGGATGGTTTTTTGTAAAAGAGTTCAAGGCTTTTCTCTAAATCCTGGCAGGAGGTGACACTAATCTCTAATTGGGGTTTTTCTGATGCTGCATAAAACATCTTTACTTGCCACAGAGTCTGTTAATATTATTAGGGCTTCAAGGTTGCAAAACTCATGCAGAACACTTTGGCATATAACTTTAATCCTCCATCATGACAGCCTTAAACATTATTCAGTGAATGGTTTTTAGTAACACTTCAACAATGCTGTATGTTCTCTTCAAATATCAGACCCAAGACTTAATAGGATGTGACATAATTTATATAAATTTGTAGCTTATTTGGTGAGGATATATTTTAAACAAGTTAGTTCCCAAAAATTTGTAAAATGTCATTCTCTGAGCCTCTTGGCTCTCATTTCCTATTTTGTGTGCCTTAATAAGACATCCAGGATACTCTCTGCTCTACAGGTCTAATTATCAAAATGTTATCAATATTTTAGAACAGTATGACATTGTGAGTTGTAAAGACAATTAAGATATCTAAAGACCTCTGGGCATGGTGGCACATGCTTATAATCCCAGTGAGTCAAGAGACTCAGAAAAGTGATTCACAAGGTTGAGACCAGCCTGGGCAACTTAGAAAGACACTGTCTCAAACTTAAAAATAAAAATGGCTCAGTGCTGGAATGTACCTGGGTTCAATACCCAGTCCACAAAAACAATAACAACTAACCATAGACTGCCTTTTGGCAGAGAACAGAAGAGTAGGAACAATCCCATAAAAGTATATGCTGACCTTACCAGGTACAAGCAGATTGCTTCTGGTGTTCTTTTATAAATAGGTATAGAGAAATAGAAGTCATTGCCAAGTAAATAACTGCATATAAGACACCTAGAATGGTATTGTTTTGCTCCATTAAATATATCAGTTCTGAAACTTTAGTGGAATGTAGACCAATGAAGTTGGAATCAATGTACATAATTATTCAAGGTTCACCTACTCTCTGCACAGGCTAATCATAACAAAAATGGGAATAGTAGTCAAAATCACTCCCTCCCTATTATTTTCTTCTGTTTCAGTGCAAACTACCATATTAAGAAATCTTAGACTGGGTAATTTATAAACATAAGAATTTTATTTCTCTTAGTTCTTATGGTTAAGGAGTCCAAATCAAAATAAGAGAAGATTTGGGTTTGGTGAGAGGTCCCTGCTTCACTGATGTTGCCTTCTTGCTACATCTTCATATTGCAAAAGGAGAAAACAACACCCTTTGGTCCTCCTTTATGAGGACAAAAGTCTATTAATGAAAGTGAAATTCTCATGTGCCAACCATGCACTAAAGGTCCATTTCTCCATTCTATGGCATTCTGGATTAAGTTTCAAGATATGAATTTGTAGAGGCATGAACACTGAGAACTGAGCACTTCATAAAGCATTTCTACAGTTCCCCTAGGAAAGCAATGTAGCTTTCACTTAATGCTTTCCAGCATTATGCATCTGAGCAATGCATGGCTCAGATGTTTCAGGGACCAATGTGGGAATTTTGCCTGTTACTAAGAAAGTATACTTCCCTTATATATATATTTCTCTTCTCTTTAAAAGAGATCCCAGAAAGTAAAACTCAAAGTACACTGAAAGGTCTTACCTGGGTAAATGATATTTAAGCTAGAACCTGAACAATAAATAAACCAAAATGAGATTTATTACTCTTAAAGGGAGATAAAAGAAATAAGAACTGGCATCAAATTTATTACTTTCCTGCTAGGTAAATGGAGACATCATTGACTGAAATGGTAACAAAGAGAAAGAAACTATGGGAAAGAAAGTGTTAGTATTCCACTTTTGGAATTAAGAATTTATAAATGCCAATAAAACGTCCAAGAGATGATACCAAGTAGGAACTTGACGAAATTACTAAAGAGAACTAGAATGAGTATTTAAACTTGAGAGCCATAAACATAAGGTATTCAAAGTGAAAACATAAGGTATTCAAAGTGAAAAGAGCGGATGTGAACGCATACAGAGAGAGAAATTACAAGACCCATGAATGAAGAGAATTTTAGCAATTTTTGTGCAGACATTTTCCTTAAGAATGGTCACAAAATAACAGCATCAACTTTTTAGCTGGAAGCTTTTTAGAAATGCAGTATCTCAGGGCCAATTCCAGACATATTGACTCTTAACTTGCACTTAGAAGACCTCTTGACGATCCATAAGGTAAAGTTTGAGAAGCTCTTGAATGAAAGAGAATGGGTTGGCTGAGGAACAAGGAAATAAAAGGAAAGACAAAACAAAAAAGTTGTGGTGCCATAGAAGCTTTTTGAGGAATATTTAGGAGCAATCAGCAGGGTGCTATATTTTGGGAGAACATTCATGAGGATGGAAATAGTGTGCATTAAATTTAACAGCACAGAGTTGAGCAAGCAACATGAAGTAGTGCAAGTGGAAGCCAAGATTTTAGTTGATTGAAGAATGAATGGAAATGGATCAAACAGTGACAATCACATATGAACAATTCTCAGAAATTTGGTATTAAATAAGAATAAGGACAGCTCAGTAAGTAAGGGCAATAAGAGAGTGATGAGGGTGTCAAAATATATGATATTAACACAAACAAAATGATAGATGATGTTGAAAATAATCAATTATAAAGAAAAATGTTGAAAGTTAATAAGAAATGGAAAAAGCAAAGGAAAAATCTGATAATAAAAATGAAAACGTAGGAGTTATAAGCAAACGCAGGATATTTATATTTGATAGGTGAATTCATATCATTGTTAATGAAGTAAAGGCGAAGATGAGTATAAATGGTCACAGCTTAAAGATTTGTTATAAGGACAATGGGAAGTACCTACATAATTGCTCCTTATCTGAGATAAATTAAAATTTCAAAAATTAAGATGGCAAAGCATGCAAATTATTTGAAAAAAAAGAATATTATTCTTCTCGGATAAAAGTACATTTTATTTAATCAATAATAATTTTTTTAAAAATCAGTCTTTAATGTTGCTGCAATTTCAGAAGATAGAGTTCACTTCAAGTGACGCACTCAGATACAAACCCAACAAACTTACTTCATTCAGATCCATTCTTTGACAAACTTCAAAGACACTTATTTTGTAGAAAGAAAGAGATTATCAGAGAAACATAAAAATTTTCAGTGATAATAAATTTTGATGATAAATATCAGCCAAATTTTGCTATAACCAGAAGAACACTGTCCTACATAAGTGAAAAATAACTTAATTTCATTCAGATTCTTTTTTTCTTTGCTTTGAAAATATTATATGGCCCACTGAGAAGAATTGATAATATATTAGCACAAAACATTTTTAAAACACTTCATAAAGTATTTTAACATACTTTATTTTACTATACATTATCAATAGTTAAGGACTGAGTATATTTTCATATACTAATAATTTTTAAAGATAATTTTAATATTGTATTTGAACATGGGAGGTCTTTCATCTTCTAGTATCTTCTCTTTCTCTTTTAGTGTTCTGTTGTTTTGATTGTAGAGAGTTTTCACTCTTTGGTTAGATTATTCATAGGTTGGTTTTGGGGGTTGTTTGTTTTGTTGTAAAGCTATTTTGAAAGAATTGTTTTCCTCATTGTTTCTTAGCAGATTGATTGTTGGTGTGTAGAAAAGGCATTTAGCATCTTGCTACTCTGCTGCATTTATTAATTCTAGAAACCATCTGGTGGAGTTCTTGAGATCTTCTATATACTGGATCATACCATCTGCAATATGATATTTTGGAAGCAATGATAATTTGATTTCTTCCTTTCCAATTGGAATCCCTTTTATTCCTTCTCTTGCCTGATTGCTTTGACTAAAATTTCAGGTTTTATATTGAATAAAAGTAGTGAGGGTGGACATCCTTGACTTGATTATTATTAACAAAAAATGCTTTCAGATTTTTCCCATTCAGTATGATGCTGACTCTGGATTTGTCAAGTACAACTTCTTTGAAGTTTCTTCTATCCTGGCTTTTCAGGGTTTTTATCATGATGACTACTTAATTTTGTCAAATGCCTTTCTTCAGATATTGAAGTGATCATGTGACTTTTGACATCAGTTCTTTTAATATGATATATTATACTTATTTATTTATGTATGTTGAACCAGCCTTTTATCCCAGAAATGAAACCAACTTGATCATGTTATATGATCTTTGTAATGTGTTCTTGAAGTCAATTTGCTAATATTTTATTAAGGATTTTTGCATAAATGTTCATCAAGGATATTGGTCTACAGTTTTCTTTCCTTGATGTGAGCTTTTCTGATTTTAGTATCAGGGTAATACTGGCTTCATTGAATGAGTTTCAAAGTGTTCCTTCCCTTCCTATTTCATGTAATAATTTGAGAAACATATTATTTAAAGATCTTCTAGATTTCAGCAGTGAATCCATCTGATCCTGGTGTGTGCATGCACTTTGTGCGTGCGTGTGTGTCTTTGTATTCAATTTTAAAATATAATCACAATCTAATATCTCTTGTCATCAGTGGATTTTGGTGAAAATTATGTTTTCTGGTTGGTAGCAAGTGTTAGGTTCAACCATCATTAGTAAAGTTCAAGTTCCCGTTCAAAATAAGCAAACTTTGATTATGACTGAGATAGTTGGACTCTGACATGATTCTATGTAATAAGGAACTTCCACGGGCAACTTTTCCATGCTATTGAAAAATAATGTGCTCTGAGAAGCCTTAAATTCTTTTTCAGGGGATTAATATACCCAGCCCTTTGTAAGTGTTGCCAGGACAGTAGAAATTTTATGGGTTACCACCAAAGGATTTGGTAATAGTGAAATTATAACTGAGAAAATGTTATCATGCCAAAATATAAGAGAAAATCACAATAGCCAGGGGCAATGACAAGAAGAACAAAAGGGTCAGGCCCCCCAAAACAGTGACTGCCAACATTGTAATAAAACTTCCTACGGCCTAGAGCAATAAAAACAAATTAGCAAACAAATAATTCATCTTTGTCAAAAAGCCAAGCCATATACTCAGTAAAACAAGTTCTTGCCAAACCAATAGACAAGTGTATGACTTGGGAGGTTGGCTGATTCTGGCCCATGAAGTATATATATCTACAAAATAACAAGGAAATTAGGAAGCCAATAAAAATAAACGACTGAAATTCAGCAGGATAAAATCTATGTACTCCATTTTGAATTTCTTTTCCTCATCACCTTTATACTGCAGCTCAGATTAAAGCCCTTAACTATCTATCATCTATTTATCATCTATTTTAAATGTGTAATGAATCCTGTTGGAAATAACCCTATACAACAGGTGTCATTCTAAATTAGGTGCTATTTGCCAAGGCCATGAGATTCCGACTGTAACTGAAAATTGATCCAACTAGTTCAGGGGGTTGTTTTTAACTTAAGAGAGACCCTTAAATATTATTGGCTCATATTTTTATAAAAAAAAATGTTTGTTGAGTGGAACTTAAAACATATTAAGGAATAAAGTATATATAGTTTTAGTAAACAAAATCTAAAGACAAAATTACTATAAATTTGTTAGAGTCTGTAAACAAGTCAGGATGGCACCTAGCATTTTGCCAGGGAAATGTTAGAGTCTGTAAACAAGTCTGCATGGTGCCTGGCAAAATGCCAGAGGGAGTGGTGTGTGAAGTAACAAAAGCGAGCCATTAAGTGTGAAGATTCCTTATTGGTTGACTGCTGTATCTATTTTATGCTAATTAAGATAAGCTGTGTGGAATGTATAAATACCTCTGTGGTCTTACAATAAATGGCTCCTACTCCTGCTGTATCAATCTACACAAGTTGTTCCTCACCCCCTGGTTAGTTTGCTGCAGCCGGACTGCAGCATAAATTTACTTTAATTGAAATTGGTTTTTATTCACAATTCTGAGACTTCCTTTTGAGAATGGCAGAACCATGGGTTTTGTAAGATGGGGAAAAGGAAACGGGATAATAGAAAAAAAAATACTGATTGATTAACATCAGGCTACATTGGGTTACTTTTTCCTAAGAGTTAAAGCAGAGGAAACTTCATTTTATACTAACTTGGATAGAAATGAAATGTCCTATTTTCAGGAAAAACTAATCTGTTTAGGAGTCCTGTTTTCTGTTTCCTTAAAGTTTTAGTTTCATTATGCTACCGATAGCATGACTTACTATCTTGGCTTGGTCTGATATGTTGAAGTCTCCTGTGAGAGCTCAGTATAAAACAATGGTATCTTATTACTTTTTAAATAACTTAATATTTATCTAAATGTACATAAAACTCAACATAAAGGCCATATCTCTTTAGTATTAGACCGAGATTCATTTTTCTTTAAATTATTGTTGAAAACAATTTATTTAATGACCAAAGGAAATGTGTGTTTAGATATTTTTCTTTCTAGATGTTGTTATATACTTGAATTTTTGTCAATTGATATTGGTGATCTTTTTTTGTATTTAATGTTACCCTTTTCTGTATGATAATCTCTATCAAAGTGTTCCTTTCCTTCAACAGTGAATTCTATGTGTGAAAAAATTCCACAATTAATAATTCTATAATTGATTAAAATTAATATTTAAAATTCAGAATGTTTGTCTCTTCAGTTTTATCAAACATGGATCTGTTTGTTCAGTTTCACAAGGTAGAAGTTTCTTCAGTAGAATGTAGACACTTATTTCTCTAATGCATAATTTTGAAGAACACTGATGTTAGTTCTATTAGTGTATTTGAGAATGGCTTCTAGTCATTTTGCTCTGGACAGCCAAAAGAAGTTTATAGATGAACTACATTTTTTAATGGAATAAGAATCCTATTCAATCTGAAACCCACTTGGAAGTTTCTCCATTATGGAAAAGTATGTAACTTAATATAAAGTCCTATCTTTCATTACTCATGTCCATTTTAACAAGAGCCATAAGTGTTTCTGCAGAAGCATGTCAATGTAATCATTTCTATGAAATACAAATACTCTGATGGAAAATTTCAAAAACCATAGTATCTAAGGTTTAGTTAAATATAAATAATTAAATAGTCTGTCAAACAATTGATAATATTCAAAATACCAATGAACATGATAATATCTGTATTTATTTGCATTTGTGTACACTTTCATCTTAATAAAGATTTACAAATTAAGTACTACAAATTAAACAACTACATCTTTCACTTCCAATCTTCAGTTATATTGTTTTGAGTAGAATATTAAATATACTTAGAATAAAATAATAATACAATGGAAGAGTTAGTAAGCATCATTTATTTCATAGTTCATTTACTAATAAAAACTTGACACATATGGTTAATTTTCAAAAAAGGATAAACAGATATGTAAATCTTCATATAAATATTATATTACAATTGGATCATATTGATCAGATGTGTTATAGTATTGTGCACTAATTTTAAGATGATGCCAATATTGGTTTTAAATATTTACATATTTTAAGTACTTAGTTTCTCATGAATAATTTAAAATTAACTTCCAGGTAACCTAGAACCACCCCATACCATCCCACTTTATCTAGCACCTGTCTTTCAAAGTGGATATTCAACATGCTCACTGAAAACATGGACATCTTTGGCTGCTGATATCCAGTGATATCAGGAGCCAAAGAAGGCTAACTCAAATTTCTGTCTTGATTAGAAAGTATTTGTCAGTGTTGAAAGTCATTCATGGTAAAATGTTCAAAGCCATCAGTTCACCAGTTAGCTGTGTTACTGAGTAATACAGGACATTACAGATTAGGCATGCTTAAATTTTTATGCATTAAAATTATACATAATAGCATAATTCATTTTGCCTTATTTGTACATGCACATAATTTTATCAGTCTCATCCCCTAGTACTTTCTCTTTTCCACTCTTCCTCTCTCACCTGATGAAATAGCTCTACTTTATTGAACACTTTTGTTACTATTATTTTAATTATATATATATAAATATGATTCATTATGGGATACTTGTACATAGACATAACATTATTTGGTGGATTCCATTCCCTAGTACTTTCCCACATCCTCCTCTCCTCCTGTCCTGTCAATTCCCTTCCTTAACTATATTGGTTTCCTTTCTATTTTCATGAAATCCTTTTTAATTCCTTTTCCCCCTATTTCTTTCTGCCTAGTGTACACATAAGAAAGACAATTTTTGACCCTTGACTCTCTGAGACTGGCTTATTTCACTTGACATATTTTCCAGGTGTTTTTTTTTTTTTTTTTTTTAATGACTCATTGAAACTCCATTGTGTATGTAGGCCACATTTTCCTTATCCATTCTTTATCCATTCATTGAAACAACTTAGGGTGGTTCCATAACTTTTTGACTAATGAGAATTGTACTACTTTGAACATTGGTATGCATGTATCAGTATAATATGCTAATTTTAGTATTTTTGAATAAATAAAAGGAGTGTGATGGCTGTGTCATATGGTGGTTTCATCTCTAAACTTTTGAAGAACATCAATACTACTTTACAAAGTGGTTTTACTAATTTGCAGACCCATCAACAATGCATAAGTGTACCATTTTCCCATATACTTGACAGCAATTATTTGTAGGATTGATGATTGCCATTGTAACTAAGTGAGACAAAATCTCATAATATCAGCATAATTTTTAATTTGCACTTTCCTAATTGCTAAGGATGTTGAACATTATTTTCACACTTTGAGTTGATTTTAGTGCAATGTGGGAGATAGGGTTATTATTTCACTTTTCATACATATATATCAATTTTCCCATTACCATTTGCTAAATGTAATCTTTTCTGAAACATGTTTTTGACACCATTGTCAAGATCACTATGTGGATTTGTCTTTGTGTGTTCTACTGCATTCCATTGATCTTAATGTCTGTTTTTATAGACATACTTAAAATTTATACAGGAACCAGAAGGTTAAGCTACTACCCTGTTGTGGAATATATATAAAGTAGTCAAAATGTTCTTTTACAGAGATTTTCAAATTTATTAAATAAACCTAAAAATTATACGGTTTTAATTTTGACAAGGCTTTCTTATTTTTCTTTAAACTTTTTAACAGCAATGAGCTCATAAGAATAAAAATGTACACTTCATATGAAAGGGAGTACAAATGATCTATGTCTCTTGAAATGTAAAAATATTTTTAATACCTCATATAATATTTGTTGACATTTACAATTCACTGTGGATTATGCTTTGATATTACTGACCATTTCATCTAAAATACGTTTATTAGATTAAAATCAGTGTACTTCAAATTTTAAGAATTTATATTGTGAAAATACATTTAGACAGTTTGTGTAAATGACATCTCAGACAAAATTAAAATTTTGATTCTAAGTTTTTTAAGCACATACAAAGTCATAGTTAATGTATTTTCTCCACCTGGCTAAAAATTTGAGAATAAAATAGATGATATCAGTGTTTTTATCAATGTAATAAGAAGCTTAAAAAAAGTTAGCTGTTTATTCCAAAAATGATCAGTTTTAATTTTTTTTAATTAGTTGCTCAAAACATTACAATGATCTTGACATATCATACATTTGATTCAAGTGGGGTATGAATTCTTATTTTTCCACGTGTACAGATTGAAGGATCACATTGGTTTTACAGCCACGTTTATACAATATTTTTTTTTTAAATCAATGTGACAATTTTGAAATTTTTCTGAAAAGGTAGAGCATTGACATGATAAATTCTATTACAATATCCATTTAAATTTTCAATGTTGAACATAAAGTATTTGCTTCTACATTGACTATAATACAAGAAATTGTAGTAAGAAAGAGCATCTTGACAAAATATGTACTATTTTAATTTATGTACATATACATATTTACTAACCTAAAAAACTTCCAAAGTAGAAATTAATTGAGAACTGGAAAAAGCATATAAACTTATCCTAGTGTTCACATTCTGATATTTTAATTATTTAAGTAACTAAAATTTAAGATATTTATACAAATTAACATAGAATATAAGTTAACATATGATAAGTTAACTACAAAAACATAATGGTTTTGAGTGATAAAAATAAATACACTTTAGCATGACATACATTCGTTCACTCTCTGTTGTCTTCAAAAGTTTAAGTTTAAAAAAGCTTGAGTATTTGAAAAGTATACTTTAATAGCATAGAATATGTCTGCAAATAAGCTTTCCAAGTTATTTTGCACCTTATTCAAAATCACTTGAAAAACCTTAATAAAGTACTCAGTTAATACGATACCAAGAATTTTAAGTACTTAATACTTTTAGCAAATTTCCTCTATCAAAAACAAACTTACAAATTAGAGCTAACACAAAGTAATAGATTAAATTGTGTAACTGTAAAATTTATTATTGAAATATATTGACCTGTGAGAAGAACATCTTGATGAGTCAATTTATATTCTTTACTGGGATAAAATAAAATTATAAATGACTATTAATTTTGAATAAGGGGAAATATTTGAAATTTTATTAGTAAAGACAAAGTATGTATGAGTTTTCCCATATAAAACCTGTCAGAGAGCAGAGGATGAAAAAAAAAACACCTAAATTAATGAACACTAAAAAGTGCTTAGAACATCACAGAAGACAAGAGACCATCATGGAAGAGTTTCTTTCATCCCTATTAGAACTATAGGAGGAAAAGGAATATAATATAGAGTAAGAGCTCATACACTAATTCTAATAAACTTTTAACACCCTGTTGTGATTTTTCATGAGATGAGGCCTGGTACAGAGAGTTCTACAGCACATGACAACTCTTTTTTCATGGATCTTTGCTAAGTCATCTGTTTTACTACCAAGTTTCAAGGAGATGGAAAAGAAGGGTAAGAATGATGATGATGACCCCTGCACTGCAATCTGTGGCCACTCCCCTCAAAGTATAAAACAGCAACAGTACTAAATAGTAGAGATGGATTTTGAGGCTACATGGCTTAACAGGAGCTACATTTATCACCCTGCCTGAAGCAGTCAAAAGACATGATAAAATATTTGCAAACATTTCAAGATAGTTGACATTGGGCAAGGAAGGACAATGATATTTAGCAGATGTTAAGTAAACAAGTGAGTCCTACAATTTTTCCTATTATACAGGCTTAAGAAAATTTCAAGGAAATGACACAGGAACATCACTGGATTCCTTGAATTGAGGCAACAAATCTAAGAATCTAGAGACAATAGTCTCTAAAGTCCATAAAACAAAGCAGCACCATAAATGAGAAAGTGAGAGAGCCTCTGAGACATACCGAAACTTACCTTCAAATATTTTGCTGAGCCCAGCATGGTGGGCATGCCATTAATCCAGCCACTCAGGAAGCCCAGGCAGGAGGATCACAAATTTGAGGCCAACCTCAGCAACTTGGTTAGGCTCTAAGCAACTCAGTGAGGTCCTGTCTCAAGAGAAAAATAGGAAGATCTGGGGATGTGGTTCAGTGGTCAAGTGCTTGTGGGTTCAGTTTGGTACAAAAAAAGAAAAAATATATTTAGCTAAGTATAATCAGTACAGGCTTTTGAGTAAACTATCTGTTATTATATGGATCTTAAATACATTCCTAAAGGTCCATGTGCTAATGTCTTGGTCACCAGGCTTTGACCCGAGTGGCAGGAGGTGGAACCTTTAGAATGTCTGGCCTAGTTGAAGAAGTTATGTCATTGAAGGCATGCTCTTGAAAGTGATATTGGATCCCTGGCCTCCCTCTGTTTTTCTGCTTCCTTCTGCCATTTGGTGAGCAGTTTTGCTCCACAATATGCTACCCACCAGGATGTTTTGCTTCGTTACAAGCCCATAGCAATGGAACCAAGTAATCATGAACTAAACTTCTGAAACCATGAGTCAAAATAAAGCTTTCCTCTCTAATTTGACTTATCTCAGGTATTTGTTGCATTGATGGAAAGCTGACTAACACAGAAAATTGGTACCAAGAAGTGGTGTTATTGTTGTGTATATAACTGATGATGTGGTTCAAAAGCCTTTATAGTTGGTTTTCAGGAGGAATTTGGAAAAATTGGGAGAAGCAAGTTGGAGAAGCCCAAGAATGATATAAACAAAGCTTGATGGTAGATTCTGGTGAGGGTACAGAAGACAGGAATTCTGATAGAAAAGTGGAGAGTAAAAGCCTGTGCTTATGAGGCTTCTTTCAGAAAGAAATGAAGCTCTATTGGGAAACAGACTAGAGGCCGTTAGTATTGCATTGTAGCAAGCACATTGTCTATTTTTCGTTCATGCTCTGAGACTTTGCACGCTCAGTTCAAAGGTTGTGAACTCGTTTATTTGATAAAAGAAATTCCAAGGAACACCACATTAGGGAAGTGTGTTATTTGCTACTTTCAGTCAGATTTACAATGAAAACTGGGAACAAAAAACAGGGTGGATCAATTTGAAAAATGTCCAGGTTGTCCCCAAAAGAGCAAGTTTAAAATTTCTGCCAAGCAAAATGAGATTATTGAACAGATTATCACCATTAAAAAAGAAGCCAAATACTTTTCATGGGGAAAATATGAAAGATACCCTGAGGGTATCTTTGTTAAGATTCTGTTAAGATCTCATCCATTGAAGGCTCCAAGACTTTTGAGAAGAAAGCTCCTAGGCTCCCAGCTGGTACAGGGATACCCATGGAATTGTTTCCTTGGGATTGATTTTCTCATATTTACCTATCCAAGAACTTAGAGGCCACTGTATCCAGGGATCAAGGGGACCTTGGAATATAGCTTGAGCTAGCAGCAGACCTTAGCATGATCCACATAATGCTGGTTTTGCAGGGATGGGGTCATGGAATCTTCCAAAAAGGTTTCAGAAGAAAAACTTGGAACTCCAGGTAATGTTTTTCAGGGTCAGAATTCCTGCAAGGAGCCTTTGTGAAAGGTGATGTATGAGTTTGTAGGAGTGAAGTCTAAGCTGCAAAGGAAACACCAGGAAGTTAGAGATGGTAAGAATAGAGCATGCTTGTTGAGTGAAGCTACTTGTGGCATGCAGAGCCAGCCCAAGAGAGATGCTATATGGTCAATAGATGATGCCAGCAAAGTCATTAGAGTGAGGCTGCCCAAGCCATTTCAAACTCATATGTCACTATCATGTGCCCCAGGTGTCAGACATGGATCTATAATGTTAGTATTTTTTCTACTGCATTTCAGAATTGCTTCATTCTTATCTCTCCTTGCTATTTTCTTGTTTTGCCATTGTTATTGTTTAGATATGACATGTACCCCCAAAACCTCATGTTTGTGATAATGCAAAAAAAATTTAGAAGTGAACTGATGGGTTATGAGACTTTTACCTTAACCAGTGTAAGGATTAATCTCTGGGTAGGGATTAACTGGGTGGTAATTACAGGCAGGAAGAGTTTGGGCTGGAGTAGGTGTGTCCCTGGAGACACACAAGTATCTTTGGGGTGTATATCTTGTCATTCTTGAGCAGAGCTCTCTCTGACTCCTGATGGATGTGTTTTGAGCAACTTTCCTCCACCATACTTTTCTGCCATAATGTTCTGCCTCACCTCGGGCCAATAGCAATGGAACCAACCATCCATGGACTGAGACCTCTGAAAGCATGGGACACCAATTAAATTTGCTTCCTCTAAAATTGTACTGTCCAATGTGTTGGTTGAAACAACAAAAAAAATCTGACTAAAACAACAAGATTTTTTGACTCACTACAGACCAAGAGCAACAGGACCAAGTAACCATAGACTGAAACCTCTGAAATAGTAAGCCCTAATAAACTTTAATCCCTTTAAGTAGATTTGCCTCAGACATTTGCCACAGTAAGAAAAACTCACTAACAAAATATTCAAGGATCAAGAAGGACCACCCAATATGATTAATGTCAAAAGTCCCTTTACCTCACTCAGGACCAGGAACAGTACCTTTATATACTATTCAGCTTTTTAAAGAATCTCATTATTTATGGAGCACTGGGTATAGTACAAGAATGGTCTCATATCTGTTTAAGGAAAGTAATCAACCATGCACTGTGCATTTTTTTTTCATTTCCATTTAGAAAAAATAATAAGTCTTGAAAACATCAAAACTCTTCTAGCAATTTAAGTGCATCCTGAAACAAGGCTCAAAAATATTTACAGAAATACAAAAATATCCAACACTCAATAAAGTTAAAATCTCCAATTTTTATCATACAACCAAAAGTTAAAGTCATACAATGAAATTGAAGACATATCTCCCAAATTAAGAATAAAATTTAATTAAAGTCAACTTAGAATTAACACAATGTGAGAATTAATAGGACAAAGACATTAAAGCTATTATTATAACTATATTACATATATTTAGAACTTTAAATACAGAAACAGAAGATGTGAAAATTATGACACAAGTTGTCTATTTCAAGATAGTATTTGTACTTTATGAGATGAAAAAGACTGATGAGATGAGTGGAAGATTAGATGTTTCACAGAAAGAAAGCATAATTAGTGAATGTGAATATAAATCTATTGAAATAAAAAAACAGAGAGAAAAGATAATTTGAAAACTAATAAACAGAGCACCAGGGATATGAGGAATGACTTAAAATGCCCAAATGTTGATGTAACTAAAGAAATTAGTTATCAGAAGAAAGCAATGTAGTTAGAAAAATGTATTTAAATAAACAATGAAGAAAAATTTTCAGATATGATAAAATACATAAACCCACACATTAAATAAGTTTAATTAACTCCAAGACCACAAAAATGGAGCATAATCAAAACACTCGATATCAATAAGGGTAAATCTTAGATGCAATCACTAAAAAATTAGAGAGAAACCAAATGTAAAATAATAATACTTTTAACCTAAGACTCAGATAAACTGCATGTAATTCCCACATTGTAGCACTCTGAAACTCATACTGTTTTTAACACAAATTTAAAATATATAAAGAACACTGAAAGACACAAAAAGAAGCAAGAACATGGCCCAGGAAAGAAATGCTCTGTAGAAGTTGACACAGAGATGGTCCTAATGCTGAGTTATTCTACAGGAACTTTTAAATAACTATGTAAAATGTGCTGAAGTTTACAACATAACATAAGGAAAAGAACTCCACATATGGGTCAGAATCCATTGTAGAAGGAAGACAAAAAGATTATGCTATTTTTTAAATGATTCTTTAAAGCTCAGCTCCATATGTTTTCAGAGCAATTCCTCCCATGTAGCACTTCCTACATCAGTTTTCTTAACTGTATCTTCAAGTATTCTACAATTCCTGAAGACAAGAGGACCTTATTCTAGGCTATATCTTCATAGTCATCATAGTGTTCAATACAGAGAAGATGCTAAATAAAAATATTTTGAATAAGTATTGAGTAACAAATAAAAAGGTTAATGGTAACTGCACTGGAATCAAAATATAGAAAAGAAAGAGAAAATCCACTGAAAAAAATAAACAACATGTTCAGAATACCAAGAGTACTAGGATGTATTCCTAAATTGTACTGAGGAATTACTAAAAATACTACAAAGAGCCCAATTAAGTTGTGTCTATAAAATATATACATTGTGAATAAGAATACTGAATTATTTACATAATTCTATTTCTGGAACAATTTGACCTCAACTCTGAACACTTGTTTAAATTAATTTTTTATTAAAAATTCTCAAACTCCACAATTTAACAATTCATCATTTTTTGTGTGCAGTAAGAATCAGATTAAATGCCCATGCATGTTAACTCCATTGCAGTCACTTTTATAGTATCATAATCTGAAGAAGGCAAAACACAAACATCTGGATAGACACTGAATGCTCTTCAAGGAAATTAGTGTACTGGACTGCATAGTGAGGAAGAACTCGGGGAATTCCTAGACTTACCAGGACTGAAGGCTGTGGAAGACATGGAAAATGGAGAAACAGCCCTTCAAATTGCCAGTAAATTTTTTACCAACTTGACCTCCTGCATATAAGATCCACATTAGAAACTTTCAAACCATGTTTCCATTAAAAATAGAGTGGAGCCAGGCATGGTGGCCATACCTGTAATCCCAGAGGCTCTGGAGGCTGAGGCAGGAGGATCACAAGGTGAAAGCTAGCCTCAGCAATTTAGCGAGACCCTAAGAAACTTAGGGAGAACCTGTCTCAAGAGGTAAATCTCTTTGATCATTAAAACAGTACAAATTAATAGAGCAATGAAGACTCATATATGGATGAATACCATGTGTTAAAATACAGGGCACCCTGTGATCTGACAGGCGGTTGACTTCATGGCGAAAAAAAAAAAATTTGTACATACTTCATTCTATCATCTGACATATATACATACATACATATATATACATATATATACACACACACACACACACACACACACACATATAGATATAAAGAACAAATTTAAAAATATAAAAATAAAAGATAAAAAGGGCTGGGGATGTGAATCAGTGGTTAAGCACCCCTGGGTTCAATCACTTGTACGAAAAAAAAAAAAAAAAAAGGAATTCACACAGCACATATGGGGGCAGAAAAGGCAAGAGGGAGAACAAATTAATGAAAGAAAATTTGCTTCCCTTCACATGAGATCTTCATTGTAATAAGTAAATTTCCTTATAAACTCTGTTTTGCGGAAGTCTGCAGTGATTATTTTTTCTTTGTTGGCAATGCCTGACTTAGTATAAACTCAGTAAAAAAGGAAAAAAAAGGAGAAAAGTGAAAGTAATAAAGAATAACAAAATTGGTACATCCAGACGAAATCCCAAAGGAGCCTGTGTGTAGGAAATAAAATAGACAAAAGACAGAGGATGCTGTTTTAGCAGGCAAGTCCACGCATTAATTTTGGTCTCCTTTTTATATTTTATACCATATCTCTGATATAACAAAAAGGTAAACTTTACAGCTAACTAATATCATATTTTATTTACAGCTAAATATAATATTTATGGCATGGGCATATTCTGGGGGGTTTTAACACTTCTTGCACATTCCCTTTAAAAATAGAATATTATTTGCTAATTCAAATGTTATGTTGGGGCTTAGGATTCAAAAGTCAAGTATTGTATCTGTTTCTCAGAATTATGAAATATTCTTTTATCTTGTGTCTCCAAAATACATAGCAACTATTAGTAGATGATATTATTTTTATTTGAACTACAAATGTTATTTGTTTAAGAATTAGAATCCAAATTGGGGAAAATGGATGGGTGGTAAGGATTTTATCTTTCAAAAAAGCAAATATTGTGTATTTTCTTTTTAAGAAAAGGAATCTTTATATGCCACTTTGAATATTTTATCTTTTTAAGTAGGAAAATAAATGATATATCTAATAAAGTATGATTTAAAATTACAAAAAATCAAGAAAATATTAGTTTTTAAATTTTAATAACTCCTACTGCAACCTCTTTTGTAAGAATAAATAATATAAATATGAATTGAATTTGATCATCTTGAGAAAAATTGATTCATCTCTAGACAGACTCAGTATTAAGAGTTTTTTTTTTTCCTGATGGCTATGAGTCTTAATTTTTTTTTTCAAAAATCAATAGGTCTGGTCTCATTTGTAGGAAATTAATTCAGTGACCTTTAAAAACACTTTTATATTGCTTTTTGTGAGTCTAATATAACTTAAAAAAAACATTTGAACAAGTCATGTTAATACTTTAGGACATTTTTTACCCATTTCTATGAATTCTAATTGAAGAATCATTAGGGCGTCATGCCAGCAAATTAATCCTGGAGCAGGCACATTTGTAATTGTCCTTAAAAGAAGCCTGGTACTGATGGACAATTAATTTAAGTCAGAAAAAGAGAAAGACAGATGGACATGCAGAGAAAAGGGAGGAAAAAGAGAGAAAGGGACAGATAATAGAAGGAAGCATGGTCAAAATTATTTTCACCATGATGCCAACCTGCTGTCAGATCACAGGGTGTCCTGCATTTTGACACATGATATTCATCCATATATGAATCTTCATTGCTCTATTAGTTTGTTCCATTTTAATGGATCAAACAGATATTCTCACATTTATATTTTATAAACACTTTGGAAATTAACATGCCTAAGTAGGAATGTCAAGTAAAATTCATTTGTAAATATGAATTGTTAATCATAAGAGATGTTCAAGACACATATTCCTTTTAGAAAGTACATTTCTTTTGCATCTATGTCATTGGAGAGTTTTTTACTTTTTAGGTTTTTCAGTTTCCACCACTAATCTTTGAATGTGTTCAAACATGTTTTTCAAATCCCCCTCTATTGTGCAACTATTCTCTGTGGCAGTCTCTTGTCTGCAAAGGTCATTTACTATCAAGTTTACTGTATATGCCTAATTTTATATTATGCAATAAATCTTCAACATCCCCTACGTGTGACAAGTCTGGAGGTTCAATCAGAGGTTGGATGTATCAATGTTTAATGCATTTCTCAATAAAAAATTAGCACACGTCATCAACTAAAATAAATGTTCTTGCTTTATGTGCTCTGTTTTACAAGACTATTAAAATGTTTTTTTATTATAGTTTTAGCATTCGGATAGGGATGGTATCAAATTGAACTGCTAGGTTAACAAAGTAAAATAAACTGTGAAACATGACTACATAAAATCTGAAAAAATCTAGAAAACACAGGTATTTAAGCAAATGAAGACAAGTGACCTTAAACAAAATATATTTTATCTCTATAAATAATTAAGTATTTCATATTTGAGAAAACATTGGCTCATGTGTTAAGAATTGAAAAAATTAAACTTGTATTATTTTTCCTTCAGAGATAAAAATTTTTCAAAATATTTTAACTGGAATAATGATAATTATATGAACAATGATGATAGCAAAATCATTTAATTATTTTCCAAATTATCAGTAACAGAAATTGTTTTCCAGGATGTAAGTTATATTTAGTAATAATGTTTTCCTGATTTTAATTGTGGTTTAGCCTAAAAGTTAAACTAAATAAAATAAACCCTTTAAAGTATTCTAATAACTACACTAAAAAGTACTTTTTTCACATTAATGTACATATATATAAATATATATAGCACCTAAAATTTAAATTAAGTATTTAGATATATTTATTGTTTTCAAAGCAGAGCACTTTGCAGCATAAAACCATATTAATTCTTCCATAAATTATTTCAATATGGAGATTTTTAGAAGCCAAAACCATGTTACAGATCTGAAATAGAAATCAACATAGCAACATGTGCACATTAAAATTGATATAATTTAAAGATTCTCCATGGTTATTTGGAGGGAAAATATAAACCAGTCTGCTGATAAAATCAGGGGGCTCTTATATTCAGTCATTTAAACCAATGCAATTTCTAATGGTTTTACTTGTGCTGTGGTGAATTTACTATAAATCCCACCAGTGTGACAGATTCAATCAGTCCATTCGTTGGAATGACAGGTCATATTTGCAGCAGAATGATCCAGCACCAAATATTTCAAAATCACTAAAGATATTAAAAATGACAAAGAATGCAAAGAGCAAGAAAATAACAGTCAGTACAACACAATTTCAGAAATAAAAAGCCACTTATATAACTGCAAAATTACCTGTAACTTGCTGCCAAAAACAAATTGCTATCAAATTTTATATTAAGAATATTTTGCACTTTAATTAGCTTCTGCTAAGCTTGACAATATTCCCTTTGGTACATCTTTTCTGTATTATAATTTTCATTGAGAAGCAGTGAAGCATGCTGGAAAAAACAACGCTAGGTACTTAGAAGCTCTGGGTCTTAGATCCAGCTCTGTGACCTTGAGCAAATATCTTAACTCCTGGGAGCCCTGATTCCCTCATTTAGAACATGGAAAACAATCTGCAATCCCTTTATCTCACAGTTGGAGGATTTGAAAACAAATTTCAAGAAGTCAAAATATGAATAGGTTATAAAAACTCTAAAGCAATAGACACTTTTATGACGCTATTACTACTTTCACAATTTCCGTGTTAAGAAATTTAACTCAAAATTTCTCTGATTAATCTTTAAAAATTATCTAATTACAGTTTTGAAAATTATATCTTGTTTTTTTCACAGAAATTAGTGTTATTTTCATAAAGATGCTTTTCTTCTTTATTTGTTACCTGTCCCATTTTTATATTAATATATATGATAGTTAAATAGAAGAAAGACATAATTCTGCACTATAAACTAATTTACTAAAGCTGAGTTCTAACTTCTTTTTTAAAAGCACAATAACACTAATTAAACTAAACCTTATGACAAGGATACAGAAAATAAAATGCAGTTATAACTGAGATATAGGAAACAGACAAAAGGCTTAATTTGAAGCCTGAAATATTCTCTTTGAAATATCTGGAAGTCCCATAGGATTAAAATGTAGACAAAGATACCCTTTTCTTCTGGAGGTCTGAAGTCTTACTAATCCACATACCTTGCTCAAAGTAATTTAATATGTTTCCTTTAGGGAATTAATTCCTAAACATCCTATGTTTGTCTGTCTGTCTGTTTCTCTCCCATTTATTACCCATGTTCTTGGGTAAATTATTTAATCCCTTTATTTATTGGAACTCCAATGTTCTTCTTTGTACAAGGAAATAATAATAGTACCTGATTGACAAAAGTGTAATGATTAAATATGGCAACATCTATAATACAAGTGGGACAGTGACCTGCCTTATCATAAACATTTGGTAAATGTTGTGCATGTGTATTATTGTTGCAACTATATTTGTCATTACTACTCTATAACTAAGTTTCTATGTAACTACACATTGTAAAACTTCCAAATCAAGATATGTAGGCTTATATCATACTAAGGTACTACACGTGGCTCTTATATATACATATAATAAATATTATTTCATATGTATCATATATATATATATATATCATGCTAAATGGTTGCACATAGTTTATATATATGTGTGTGTGTGTGTGTGTATTTATTTATTTATTTATGTCAAGTTCTGTTATTTAAAAAAAAAAAGACTGTAGTGAACATTCTTAAACATATGTTTTGTCATAATCCTGCAAATGGGAGCTATTGTTAAAAACTTATTTCAAAAGTGACTTGTATTTAATCTAGGACATGTTGTTAGTTTAATTATATTGTCATTTTAAGACATGAGCATAAATCATTAATACATGGGTCATTGATACGATTCTATACATATTTACTTTCTAATTAGAAAGTATAGTACTACATCTAATTACCATCTAAATTGACAATTTTAGAGTTTATTACTTTCTTATATAGTTTTAATCTTTAACAACATATTATGGAAGTTACACTTGGATATCTAACTAATTTATAATTGTGTTGAGCTTAATTTTAGGATTTATGACTAAAATATTTTAGCTTAGGTAGTTAGAAAAAAAATTTGCCCTTCAACCAAACATAGAATTTTAATTTTATATAAAAATTTAAAATATATTTAATGTCACTTCGTTTTTGTGTTATGCTTAGGAAAAAAATACTTGCATAAGCTGAAACTACTTCCACAAATTTTAGAAAATTTCATGAAATTAAATAACTGAATATCTTGTGCTCTATATTTTAGCCAATTAGTATATTTCTATTTTCAGTAATTAAAGATTTTTGAGAAAGTCTGATAGCTGATATGAGTCATTTTTAAAAAGTTATAGACACAAGAGAAAATATGGACTAAGAGGAATCCCACTAAAAGAAATAGCTCAGATAAAGAGGCTGGAGGGAATGACCAGTGAGATATTGGCCAGAACCAGCAGAGAGGAGGTTTTGTTGACATTATGTGAAAAGGAGAAGTGTTGATTTACTGAGAAATTCAATAAAGAAGTTTCTGTGTAAACTCAGGAAAACAGATGAAGGGGCAACCAAACCTCATGTCAGTTTACTATCAATGATCTTTACATTCATCAGATAATTTATACATGTGAGGGAGCATGGGAGGAATAGATGAACTCTAGATAGGGCAGAGGGGTGGAAGGGGAAGGGAGGGGACATGGGGTACTTAATGATGGTTGAATGTGATGATCATTATTATCCAAAATACATGTATGAAGACACGAATTGGTGTGAATATACTATGTATACAACCAGAGACATGAAAAATTGTGTTCTATATATGTAATAAGAATTGTAATGCATTCTTCTGTCATATATAAATTAAATAAAAACATCAGCACATAAACAATAGCGAGATTGGTTGAGAAGAAGCTGCTAGAAAGAAGAAAACTGACGTTAGAGGCTCAAACTCTGTCAACATGAGGGAAGGAAGGACTATCACATTGGTGTCCAGTCCCTTCCTCTTTTGGTCTCCTGGATCCCTCTTCACATTGCTATGATATCTCTTTGGGGCCAATATGCTATTTTTTATTATTTGATTTCTTCTGACTCTTGAAGTATCTATTTCTTTCAGTCAGGACTCTGTTGGTTGGGGAGGGCTTTCAAAGATAATATTTAGAAGGTTTGCTTGACAGAAGGGTCAGCCAGCAAGCACCCAGCTCTAGTATATGGCTGTATGTTCTGGAAGAAATAGGATTCTATTAACAGACTTTGTTGCTGGAGGTTTTTTTTTTTTTTTTTTTTTTTTTTTTTTTTAATTCTTTCCTCGTTCAGACTTAGAATGATGAATGAAGTGTTTATTATTAGCCTAAATCAAGAGCAAGTGAGTGTCCTTATCATTCAAAAACAAATACACCTGTCTGGCAGCAGGAACTCTGCTTGGCTTTATGAACCAGGAAAATCAACACTGTATTCAGAGCCCAACCAGTAAATCCAAGGGGCCTGTAAAGTCATGTTGGAGAAGGAGTTCTTTGTGAAGTGATTCAAACTTCTGCAGGCTCAAGAATTCCCACTGGAAGACCAGACTTGGTAGCCATTTTCTCTGCACAAACTCTATATCCTCTTTATGTGTCTGTTATGACTTAATGTGGAATAAGAACTCTGATGGATGAGAAAACTGAAAAGTTGGTTGCGAAGAAACCTAAGAGATAAAGAAAAACCAATACTCTGTAATTGCTGTCAGGTTAGCCCTTCTTTCTGATATCCCCTGAGAACTCAGCACTTCTCTCCTTCATGTTAAACAAGGAGCTACTTTAGTTCTGATACTTATGTATGTCATCCTGATTATGTATTTATTGATTTTTGTAGTGCTGGGGATCAAACCAGGGCTTTGGGCATGCTAGGCAAGTGCTGTACCATTGAGCTACATCCCCAGCACAAGAAAAGATATCTTGATACAACCTAAATTCACAAGGCTCTAAGATCCAGTATTCATTCAGTTATCTGAATAAGTTTTGAGTAGCTTTGAAGTATAAGGTATCACAGAACCTGCTTTGGACAAGACAGTATGTGACATCTTCTTTCTAGCAGCTTGTGATCTGATGGGGATATGAGGTATATATTATTCAGTCCCTCTAACACACACCAGATCCACACATGCATTGTAGCTACATTTTGTTATCAGTTCAAATGTTTTCATATTGGAGACAGTTTCAGTCACATGCTTCCTCAGACTTTTCCCACTTATCCCTGTAACTAGCCCTTCTCAGACTGACCCTGGCAGAGTATTTGTTGGGTAGCTTTAGAATGAACTGAGCAAGTGGGCAGTGTTATCTCTTACCTTAGCTGCTTGGATCTGTTAGATGGTTTATTCATGTGAGAGAGATTTCAGAATGGGGTAGGAAGGATTATGTTCTTGAAAGAATGAAAACATTCAGGATTCATTTTAAGAAATTGTCCAAGGATTGGGTGTGTAGCTCAGTGATAGAGTGCTTACCATGCACAAAGCCCTGGGTTTGATCCTCAGCACCACACACATACCCAAAATTATCCAAGTTTAGGAAATAGTTTAGCATATGGTTATTAGTATTAATGAATATAACCAACCAAATTTAGAAGTCCTATTTCTCAAACCCAATAATAGTTTGCAAGACAGAATGAGTTTTGAAGTCTGCAGAACTGTGTTTAAATTCAGCTCCACCATTCTTAATCTGTGTGACCTTTGAAAATAACTCCTTAAGCCTCCGTTTTCATCTCTGCAAAATGGAGAGTGTGAAGAATACGTGAGGCAAAATGTTATGTAAAAAATCTTTTAGTCCTGTGCCCCAAATGCTAATTCTGTCCCTGAGTTTTTCTACTTTTCTGTGGAGGATTGTGCCTGTTATTTTATTTTAGCCCATTCCACCCCCACCCCACCCCACCCCCCTGCTTTTTTTCCTGTGTTCTTGGCTTTTCTCATTATTTTTGTTCTTATTTTTTCTGGCTGATCTTGTCTCTTTGGTTTCCCCTCTTTCTCCTCTCTGTGGATGTTTGTTTTGCCTGTGTTTATTTTTCCATTGTAAACTTTCCTTGAGTTCCTTTCTCATTTGCCTTTTTTGCAGGCATCTTTTGTTTTACCTGTGGCTCTAAGCCCTTTGTGCATTGATGTCAACACTGATTGCTGATTTTGGACTTTGCTGGGAAAAGGGGTGGGGGCTGGAAGGTGTGGGAGGACAGCTCTTAAGGGGCCTAGAGAAAGGATATTGGGAGGTTGAAGTGGTTAGTTGCTTGGCTATACATATTTTGCAGATGTACATTTCAGTTCTTGGCCAGAAGTCTGACACTTTTTTTCCCACGGGTTCTCAGGGTTTTTAAATCTGCCCTGATTTCACTCTTTCCCTCCTCCCTGTTTTTCTACCCAGTTGCAGTGGAGCTCAGATTTTCCCTCCCCAACTTCCTGCTGTCTTGCTTTCTCTGAAACATGTTTTACCTATTACTGCTCTTCTTTAACATTTCATTTGTGTGGAACACCCACTTTGAAGGGGGATTGTGTTTTTTTAGAGAAGGAGGTTATTATTTAGCAATAATAGTTATATATGAAACACTAGTGTTCATATAAAGCCAAAAAGAAGATAGCAAGAGCTCATGACTCTATCCATTAGGCACAGATTCTGATGGAATTCAGAGAATCTAAAGGATAGACATAAACTAAGGCCGTGGTGGATGGTGACAGGAAGGAGAACCCATGGAGCAGTTCTTGTATTTTAATTTTCACAAACATTTATTCACTATCTACACTGGATTCATAGATCCAGCACACTACTGAGTGTGCTAGGTTCTAAGTATAATTTAATGAACACAAAACTTCTCTGTCATTAATTGCTTTTGATGGTTCCAGTTGTGTTCTAAAGAGAAGCTCCCTACAACTCATATCTACTATTTTAAATTGGGGCCTCGTTTCTATATTTGTAGAAAACATGAAAGGGATCCTAGGCAACAGTGGATAATGTGGTATTTATGAGCAATGGTTAGTGGCACACCACAATTACCTATCACATGTCCTTAAATATTTTTACTGTAGAAATTATAAGCAAATGTAGAGATTACGGCAGTATTGATATTGATCACCCATCACTCAGCTTCAACAATGATCAACAATCTTGTTATATCTGTTCTTCTCCTCCAGTATTTTCCTGATATAATGTCATGCAAATTCTGCCTTTATTTCAGTATGCATTTCAAGTGGACAAAAAGTTTTTTTACATAACCACATTATCACATGAAACACAATTCATAACAATTTTGTCACGTCATCTAATTTGCTAAGTCTGCATAAAAATTTCTCCAGTAACCTTAAAGATGCCTTTTTATAGCTGGTTTGTGTGGACTGGGATCAAAGTTAAAATGCTCACACTACTTTTGGTCATTTGGCCTCTTCAAGCTCTTATAATAATTCCCCTCTAACTTTTCCCCCTAGCCATTGATTTTAGTAGAAATTTGGTGTATTAGATCTGTGGTATGCTGCCCAGATTCCTTCTCCATGATCAGAGCACTCTTTTCTGTAGGAGCGTGGGCTGCTGATGAGCCAGAGCATGTGTCTGATGACAGGTGGTTTAAAGGGTAAAAATGTTCTCTTGCTCAGTCTGGGACAACTCTGAAGGACCATTCCAGCTCCAGAGCTCCCTGTGGTATTGCCTGAGACCTAGTTGTGACTGCATCAGTTCAGTATCCTCCCATTCCCAATCCTGTTTCCAATGTTCCCTTTACGTAGAGTCCTGAAGCTCCTCTCCAGTAAAATAACTGAACAAAATTTCTGAGATAAAGTTTATTTTCTAGGAAAACTGACCTTGGTTGATGACAGGGTCATTCAAGCAAGCAGAATCTAAAATGGGATTTTGGAGCTGGATGACCTTCCTGCCAGCTGGCAGTACAAACGTCATCACTGGTAGTGGGTGGAATACCGATAGCCCCAGTATGGTGTAGAGGTGCAATTTTTAAAACTTTCACTGGGAGTAAACTGGGGATACTGTGGAAGGGAGAGCAATGGAGAGATGTTTCACAGGTGATTGATAGGCTTGGGGCTAGTGGGAAACATAAAGACTATGGGTACTTGGAAGGCTTCTGCTGGGGACTATTGATGTATTAGAAAAAGACCATGAAAGTCTGAAGGTGTTTAATTATTAGAGAGCTTACTTGGTAGCATATAAAGGGTTTCTCATCTCCTTCAGCCAGAGAGCAGAAGGAGTGAATGATCAGATCAAGGAATTGAATATAAGAGTAACACAGCTCTAGAGAGGATCGAATTTTCAACTCTGGTAAGTTTGTGATGTTTCAGTCAGGCTCTGGCTGGGAAGAACTGTGATCTAGAGACTAGGGTTGGAGACATCTGGACCAATGCAGTGGAGGACTATGAGACATCAGTTTCTCCTGAACTCTTTGGACAGCAGAAATGGTCAACTTCTCTCTGTTAACTTTCTCCCTGTTTGAAAAAGTTGCTCTCCTTGTTTGAACCTCCAACACAATGCATAATACAGTCTGGATGGCCTAGATCAACTGGGAATTCTTCAAAATGTTATATTAGCACATTTTATCAATAACATGTTAATTATACCAAAGGAACAATAAGTGGCAACTCCTTAGAGACCTTGTTAAGACATCTGTGCTCCAGAGAGGGGAGATAATTCTTACAAATATCCAAGGATCCACCACATCAGTGAAATTTTAAAGATCCCAGTACTTGGAGTGGATATGCTAAGACATTCCTTCCAACCTAAGGGACAAATGATAGCAACTTGCCCCTCCTATAACTAAGAAAGAAGCTCACTTTGGGTGCTTGGGAACAGTGTATTATACACTATTTTGATCCATTTGCTGAGTGACATGGAGGGTTGCCAGATTTATTTATTTATTTATTTTTAAATATTTATTTTTTAGTTCTCGGCAGACACAACATCTTTGTTTGATTGTGTTGCTTTAGGATTGAACCCGGGCAGCATGCATGCCAGACGAGTGTGCTACCTGCTTGAGCCACATCCCCAGCCCGGGTTGCCAGATTTAAATTGGGCCCTGAGAAGGCAAGGGATCTGTAGCAAGTCTAGACTGTAATGAAAGCAGTTGTACAAATTTGGCCATATGACCTGCAGACTATGATACAAAATAGTGGCAAAGGATATCATGAGGAATGTATGGCAAACTTCAATAGAAAACTCACAACATAGATTCCTAGGGTTCTGACTTAAGAACATAACCTTTGTAGCAGAGAACTATATATCATTCACAAAAAAACTCCTCTTAAGTTACTGGGCCCTGGTAGTGTTGGAGTATCTAAAAACTGGATTTTGTCAGACCACCAAGTCATGAGATTGGTTGGGCCCAGTAGTGTAATATAACTTGGGAGCAGTGCTTTTGGAATTGCTCGTGAATGGGAGAGAGGGCCCAAGTAAGCAGCATGAGTAGGGAGCCAAAATGTGCCCTACACTATGGTGCACTGGCCCCTCTTTCTCACCTACCATGTATGAGCAAGGCCATTGTCAGTGTTCAAAGGCATAGCCTTGTGGTCTTCATGCAGGTTATCTCTGAAAAGCCACAATTTCCTTGGGGATTGACAAAGTTCTTTGTTTCAACTATGGTGCAGTTTAACTTCTCTCTTTGCCCAATCATGTTTGTCCCACTCCCTTCTGGATATATTCCCTGAGATCACTCTTTAATAAGTCTTCTGCCCTCCTGAAAACATTTGATCCTTTATGCCACATAATGTCCCACAACCCAGATTTGACTGATTGTTTCCTTGTAAAATGGCTATACAATGACTTGTTTTAATACTCCTAGTTTTCTCTAAAGTAACAGTATGGCTGGAAATATTAGTATATTTAGGTGGTACCATGTGTTTCCTAGTTGTATCACATTGCAAGGCACAAAATATTGGGAGGACTCTCTTTTAATGATGATAAGATTGATTGGTAGGTTCAGGTATTATCTGCCTGATCCCTTCAATATAAATATCTTTTGAAAAGACCTATTTTTCCTTTTTCTTGCCCCGTTATGTCTCCCCCCACCCCATTTCACTTTCTTACTCTCTTTCTGCCTTCTCTTTTCTTCATGTCTCAAATCTCCCAATAGCGTGGGAGAACCTAGTGCTCTGATGATATCTGGTAACAAAATCGGCCTCTTGAGAAAAAAGCAGTGTAACTAAACAGAGAGGGGGAAAAAGTGGATAGTTTTTATGTTCAAGTTCTTGAATGCTCTTTCTTTAATTCTATAAAAATGAGCTTTTGTTTTGCCTGAGAGTAAACAAGAAGGGTGAATTTGAATTGTATATGGACAATTTCATACCTTATTCTTTCATAATAAAACACCCCTTCCTCCTTTTGCTCTCTGACGTCTCAGGAATAATTACTGGCATAGCCCCTTCTCTTATCTTTAAGGAAACTGATGGCACTTTGCTAAGATGACAAATTTTTCTGATATGTCAAATGAAAGGGAAAAGGGAAGATCTAATTCTGGGATCCCTTTCTCCTGTATGATAACATATAGTTGGTATCTAAAGATAATGCTTCCAACTTTATTTTCCCATCAAAAAAAAAAAAAAGACTTCAAAACAGTGGAAGGAATCTGACCTAACTTTAACTTTCCTAGGTATATGTATATCCATTGGACGCTAACTTTTTTTTAAAAAAGGAAACAGATCAGTAGAGTAGATCAAAGGGAACAGGTGGAGGGAAGAGGGGAGGTAATGGGGAAGTACTGGAGACTGAATTAGAGCAAATAATATTTCATGTTTTTATAATTATGTCAAAATGAATCGTAACATTATGTGTAACTAAAAATAACTAATAAAAAACCCAAAAAATCTTTAAAAATGACTTCAGGAAGATGGGCATGGTGGCACATGTCTGTAATCCCAGTGATTTGGGAGTCTGAGGCAGAAACATCACAAACTTGAAGCCAATCTTAGTAATTTAGTGAGACCCTGTCTCAAAATAAGAAATAAAAAAGGACTGGGGAGATAGCTCAGTGATAAAGTGTCCCTGGGGTCAACAAACAAACAAACAAACAAAACAAAAAATACAACTGCAGGAATGGGGATTCATGGTTTGGGAGGTAGGGAGATATCTTGGCAAGCCAGGGTACAGCATTTTGGAAGGCATGGTCTTGAGTGTATAAGCATCAATTAACTATTGTAACTTATTTCATTTACACCCAGGGCTGGCCAAAAGGTTCATGTCCAAAGGAATTAAGAAAGTCTGTTCATTTTATTTGACAATAATATAATATCTCTTTTTTAATATTTTATTTTTTAGGTGTAGATGGACACAACACAATGCCTTTATTTTTATGTGGTGCTGAGGATCGAACCCGGGTCCTGCCTGTACTAGGCGAGCACTCTACCACTGAGCCACAATCCCAGCCCTAATAATATCTATTTTTACACACTAGATTATAGTCAATGTTTTCATCAAACTTCTTTTGGTTTCCAGTAACAGAAAATAACAAAGTAGGGAAAGAAAGAAACAGGGATAGATTATGAAATCCAAGTAGAAATGGAACATTAAATAGGCCTCAGGAATGGAAAGAACCAGAAGTTGGAAATCTGTCAGCACCTAGGTCATTCCACCTGCTTCAGTGTCTTTATGTTTAGAGTTTTCAGATGCAGGGATCACGTTTAGCTCTCTTGGGTTGAGTGTTCATATCCAGTTGAGCAGCTATGGCCAAAAGATTTTATTTATTTTTAAAATTTTATATATTTTTTTTGTGGTGCTTGAGGTTAAAGCCAGGG
The DNA here is from genome assembly GCF_048772815.1 of Callospermophilus lateralis. NCBI lineage: Eukaryota > Metazoa > Chordata > Mammalia > Rodentia > Sciuridae > Callospermophilus > Callospermophilus lateralis. Next base: position 1,097,071 of record NW_027512473.1, on the reverse strand, counting down.
CCTCACACATGCTTGGCAAGTAGTACTTTATCACTGATCCACCTTCCCAGCAGTCAAGGAATTTGAATACAGATAATTATGTTCTCACTGAAGGGGATTTGAGTAATGGTCTAGGCAGATACCCCAAATCAGTCAATATTGAATAAATACGAGGAACAGATGAAAAATAATTATGCTTACATATACATGTAAATATAAAAGTTTTATATTTATTTAAATATAAATTTTATATATTTAAATATAAATTTTATTAAACAATGAATATTAACATTAAAAATAGTTTGTAGAGCAATCATTAAAATGATAATTTGCAAAAAATTGCAAAGGTAGGATGTTACTCTTTACTTCTTTATGCTGAGAACATAACTATACCTGGTTTATGATAGGTATTTGGCTGTCATTTATGAATATTCACAAACTATGATAAAAATAAAGGGATATTAAGCATAATTACAAATGGGGCAATGAACCCTGTGAGTTTCTTGATAAGATGCAACTTAAAGGACATAGCACCATCTATAAATGTTCTTACCCAGATAGCTGGATCTCAATCTGCTGAAGGATTCAGAATGGATTTTCATTTTACAAGAAATAGCAGGAGAGAGGGATAAATTAGAAAATGTTTCATGTAAGCAATCAGAAAAATCCAGAATATGAGACATTCTATAGGACAGTTGACCTGGTTTCTGCAAGTCAATGCTGTAGGGAAAAAAAGAGAAAGGGATCTAAAAAATATAACAACTAAATACAATGTGTACTTATTGTTTCAATTGTGATTCAAACACACCACCTGTAAAAAGAGATTTTAAAACAATTGAGGAAATCTGATTTTGGATTAGTATTAGATGATATCAAATAATTATTATTAATTTTGTTAAATATGATAAGAGTGTCCAAATTTTTCAGACATGCTTATTGAAGCATGTAGTGGTAAAATTAAATGTGGTTTTATATTTGATTCAGAAATGCCTCAGGAAAGAAAAATCCAAAAACAAAAAAGGAAGAGATATAAAAATCCAAACCAAAATTTTGGTAATTGAGTGTGGATGACATGTATGGGGTGGTGGTGTCCATTATCTATTTTATTTGTGTGTGTGTTTGAAATCTTTCATATAAAAGGGAATAGAAAGTAGAGTACATTTTCCAGAATTTTCTAAAATTTTGAGACTTAAATATATTTAAGATTTGCCATTATAGTGTCCTTATTCACATAAAGAAACACTTCTTGTGAGACAAGGTGAAATGTTAGAAAATGCACTGCCTCAGGAGTTGAACAAATGGGGTTTGAATCCTGGCTGCACCCCAAGCTCCTATGGAGAAAGGGAGCATTGCTGGAGCAGACAGTGAAGGCAGAGATATAACTAACAACTATGTTTGTGTGTACGTGTGTGGGCGTAGTTCATGTAGGGGTTGCTGTGTCAAGGTTGGAGCAAGTACATACTCTCTGTTCATCTTTTTTTCATTATTTTCTCCAACATAATTTCATCAGTCATAAGACTATCTTATCAACAAATTATCCTAAAATAAAATTGTTGGGAAATTGTCACTTTTAGAGATTGTGCCCTGATGGGGACAATACTCTTCCTAGAAAGAAGAGTATGGTATGGATTGAGACTGGAGAGGTAGGTAGGGACTAGATCATGAAGAGCATTATAGACTATCCTAAGGATTTTGTCCTGATCCATAAGCAAAGGCAAATCAGGGTTTTAAACAGGATATATGTGTGATATGATTGATTTTGTGTTCAGAAATGACAACTTTGAAGTGTAGAGAACAGTTGGAAGGGGACATAGTGTGTATATTTAGTTGTGTTTGGAGCTCAACTTATGGACATGTGAGAGACAGTAGGTTAGGGTGCGAGTAGGAGTGGATCTAGAGGGGAGTAGGTGATTTGAGAGATACGGAGGAGGTGAAATGAATAGGACTTTGTAATATTGAATATGGTAGAATGAGAAGGTGAGGCTAAACATGATAGGTATCTGACTTGTAGAACCAAATGGATGGTGTATAATTCACCCAGAGATTTCTGGAGGAGGACCAAATTTTTAAAAAAAATTATTTATTATTCTAATTTGTTATATAGGACAGCAGGATGCATAGTTTATATTACACATATAGAGCACAGTTTTTTATATCTCTGGTTGTATACAAAATATATTCACAGCATTCAGGTCTTCATACATAAACTTAGGGTAATGATGGAGGACCACATTTTGAGGAGTGAAAGAAATAATGATTTTGGTTTTGGGAATGTCAACTTTGAGTTTAAGGTGCCCTTGATACATACAAGAAGTGATGTCAACAATGTAGTTCAATGTGAAATGGATGTGTACCCGATGTGATTCTACAATCTGTATACGGGGTAAAAATGGGAGTTCATAACCCACTTGAATCAAATGTATGAAATATGATATGTCAAGAGCTTTGTAATGTTTTGAACAACCAATAAAAAAAATAAAATACACCCACAGCATTTTTTTCATAATTAGGGGCTATTTAGCAATAGAAAGGACTACTGTAGCCTTACCTGACAGGAAGGAAGCTGTAACCTTCTCTTGCTTTCCTCTCTCAAGAGCAAAAAAGGGATCATAGCCCCAATGACAGGGGCCCACTAAGAGACGGAGACTTAATCACAGGGTTATAGATTGTTTTTCCTTCATTATTGTAGCTGGATATTTTAACATGTCTCTTTCAATAATTAATAGATAAAGCAGGCAAAAAATCATTAAGGATATAGATGAACTGAGCAGTGGCATCGATCAACTTGGTCGATATTGATGTTTACATATATTTCATCTAACAACAACAGAATGTACTTTTCTATTTTTAAATATCTTTATATTATTTTTATGTGGTGCTGAGGATTGAACCCAGGGCCTCGCACGTGCTACCACTGAGCCACAATCCCAGTCCCCAGAATGTACATTTTTCTCAAGCTCACATGAAATAGCCACCTAGATAAGACAATATTCTGGACAATAAAACACACCTGAATAAACTGAAAGAATAGAAATCATGCAAAGTATATTCATATGTTCTCCAACCACAATAGAGTTAAAGTAAAGATTAAAAACAGAAATATAGGGCTGGGGCTGTGGTTCAGAGGTAGAGCACTCACCTTGCATTAATGATGCACTGGGTTTGATCCTCAGCACCACATAAAGACACTGTGTCCACTTATAAACAACACACTGATAAATAAGCCATGGGTCAAAGTAGACTTTTTGTTCATTTGCTTTGTGGTTCCAAGAATTGAATCCAGGACATCGTGCATTCTAGGCGTAATCGTTTGGATCTGAAATGTCCCTAAGAAGCTCATGTACTGAAGGCTTGGTCCCCAGTGCAACAATGTTCAGAGGTGGGGCTTTGAGAAAGTACAGAAAGTGCTTGAATCATTAGGGTTCTGACCTCATCAATGGATTAATTCATGGGCAGCTGAATGGACTACTGGAAGGTCGTGGAAACTATAGGCAGTTGGGGCAAGGTTGGAGGAAATAAGTCACTGGCAGTGTACACTCAGGGTTCATAGCTTGTTCCTGACTCTTCTTTATCTGTTCTCAGCTGCCATGAGCTGAGAAGCATTCCTCTGCCACTTTCTCCACAATGTTCTGCTTCACTTTGGGCCGAGAGAAATAGACTTGGCTGACCAAAGACTGAAACCTCTGTGACTGTGAACCAGAATAAACCTTTCTTCCTCCAAGTTGTTTTTCTCATGTATTTGTCACAGTGATAAAAGGCTAACTAACACCCTAGGCAAGTGCTCTATCACAGAGCCACACCTGCAGCACAAAGAAGTCCTGAGAAATTAGAATCTCTGTTATTTTATCATTCACATTTAGGTTTACAATCCATTGTGAACTGACTTTAAGTATGGTGGAAGGCAGCGATCAAGATATCCTTTTTTTCCCTAATGCCATGACCTGACTGATTTGGTGATAAAGGTATAATGAACTATTTCTAGATTTAGTCAGTTTATTACTTACATAGACAGGGAAAGAACAAAAGTTACTCTATGTTCTTTATTCCATACCTCAAAAAGGACACAACAAAACAAAAGGGACCACATACTGCAATGCAATTTGTGGGATACTCCATTAAGGAGAAGCCAATTCTAAATTGCATCTAAGTGATGTTATATTCTGCACCTTTCTTCTGAGGCAGGCAGAGCAGAGAGTCTCAGACATCATCAGAACCTAGAAAAAAGTGAACTGTCTGTCTCATGATAGCCTCTCAGAGGAGATAGGGAAGCAAATGGGAGATGACATTGGAGAAGCACCTCACAAGCCCTCTTGTGCTCTGAAAGAATCAGAGGGTGCTCAGCCAGACTCAGAGTGGCTGCAATTCAAGCCTTTTCTTGTGTGGCTCTGAAGTTGCCTTTTCTCTGCACTATCTAATTGATGTAGCATTTTTATTAAAAACACTAAATTATTCCTCTACTGATGTGTCAATTTTAAAGGCATTTTTTTTCTTTTTGTACCAGGATTGAACTCAAGGGCAAACTCAACCATTAAGTCACATCCCCAACCTTATTTTGTATTTTATTTAGAGACAGGGTTTTACTTTGCTTAGTGCATCGCTTTTTGCTGAGGCTGGCTTTGAACTCGCAATTAAAGGCTTTTTCATTCATTAATTGATCAAACTCACAAATTGTAATTAGAATACCATCTAAATAGATAAGAACTATGTCAAATATTTGATTTTTTTAAATATTTATTTTTTAGTTATAGGTAGACACAATGTCTTTATTGTATATTTATGAGGTGCTCAGGATCGAACCCAGTGCTTCAAGCATGATAGGTGAGCACTCTACCTCTGAGCCACACACACCCCAGCTCCAAATGTTTGATTTTTTTTTTTGCTTTTTTTTACAGCAGGGAAAAAAGCATTGTCTTCAGAGTCACATAGATCTGGTTTTAGCAAATCAAACAAGTTTTATTACTGGCTAGCCACGTGATTACTGATAAGATCTCAGAACATTCTTGTCTTTGTTTGGGCAACTATAACTAAATATCATAAACTTTATAAAATGTAGTTATAACTAAATGTCATAAACTGGGTGGCTTGTAAATAACAGAAATTTATTTCTCACACTTCTACAGACTGGGAAGTCTGAGATCAAGATGCCAGAAGATTTCGGTGTCTGGATAGGGTGCATTCTCTGGTTCATAGATTGCCATCTTCTTGCTGTGCCACATGTGGGCTGTGCCACACGTGGCAGAAGGGGCAAGGGCACTCTCTGGAACTTCTGTTAATAAGGCATGAATCTAGCCAGGCACAGTGGTGCACGCCTATAATCCCAGCAATTTGGGAGGCTGAGGCTGGAGGATGGGGAGTTCAAAGTCAGCCTCAGCAATAGTGAGGCACTTAGCAACTCAGTGAGACCCTGTCTCAGTGTTCAAGTACCCCTGAGTTCAATCCCTGGTACCCCTGTGCCTAGCCAAAGAAAGGGCACTAAGTGCACTCATGAGGGTTATACCCTCCTGACCCAATCACCTTCCAAAGTCCTACCTCCAATTACTCTCTTATTGGGGGTTAGGTTTCAACATACAAATTTTAGGAAATGCAAGCATCCAGTCTACAACAACTTATTTTCTTTTCTGTAAAATGGAAGTAATATCTATCTCTTGCCACTATGAAATGTGATACTGTATGTAAGTGGTACCCAGCACAGTGCATTTTTTGTAACGCATGTTCAGAAAACATCCAGTGGTAATCATCGAAATACATCTTATCAAGGATTGATAACTTGTTAGGGATCCTAGTTTTCATAAGTACATAGATGGAAGTTTTATTTTCAAAAGAAAACTTCAGGTACTTGTTATGGAATATAATCCGAAATTATCTGATGCCTAATATTTATTAAATATCTGTTGGGTAAAATAAGGTTCATGGGCTATTTCCTGAGGATGCGCAAGTCATCTTTCTCTGCATGTCTTAGGTTAGGATGCCTGGGAAACAGACTCTGAGATGAAAATTTGTATGCAGGGAGTTTACTGAAAGGAATACCCTGGGAATCAACATGTGTGAGCATGAGGAAATAAGAATAAACAGAAAAGTTTAATTGTGAATAAATTTTTCCTTTGGATTCATCAGATGATCAGATAGTTACAAAACAGGACACTGTGATTTTGGCTTCAATTATTTAATTCATTCAAATATTTCTCTTTTTTAATATTCACTTTTTGGTTGTAGGTAGTGGGTATAATATCTTTATTTCATTTTTATATGGTGCTGAGGATCGAACCCAGTGCCTCATTCATGCTAGGTTAGCACTCTACCACTGAGCCACAACCCCAGCCCCATTCAAATATTTCTTAAGTACTTGCTGTGCACTTTGTGCTGGGTTCTGGAAATGGTGAACAGAATAGGCTCAGTTCTTGACATCATGGAGCTTATAGTCTAATAAAGAGAGACAGACACTAGAAGAATTACTTACACTATGATGTTTAATAAGTTGCTAATTAAAATACAAAAGTTACTAGCTAAATTATGTATTTAAAAAATCAAGAATAATAGGTGATAGAGGAAAGAAACTAGCCCTAACAGGTATTTAAGAAATAATATAACACTCTGTTATTTAGTGAAGAAACTGATCAGTGGAGCAGGAGAATTTGGCCTAACTATGTAGGTAGTATATGAAAAAAGGAGTTTTGGAACAGGATAAAAAATTGCTTATTTGATAAACTAATGAGAGAATTTCTTTAAGACAATTGGCTGGTTATTTGTAAAAATTAAATTTTGATATGAATTTATACTTTACACCAAAAGAAATTCTAAATACATTCACTATTAAAAACATATGTTAAATCACAAAGGCATGGGACAAAAATGTAGTAGTTTTTTTTTTTTTTTTCCATCCTGGGGATTGAACCCAGAGATGCTTTACCACTGAGCTACATCCCCCCTTTTTAAATATATATATACCTTTATTTTATTTTTTAGGTTTTTTTCTGTGGTGCTGGGGATCAAACCCAGTGCCTCACATGTGTTAAGCAAGAGCTCTACATCTGAGCCACAACATGCTAGCAAGACTATACCACTGATGTTACATCTCTAGTCCAATATCTTCAAAAGTTATTCATGCACTAGGCCATTAAGAAAGCCCCAATAGGGGCTGGGGATACAGCTTAATTGGAAGAGCACTTGCCTTGAATAAATAAGGCCCTTAGTTTGATCCCCAGCACCACACACACACACACAAAATAGGCTAGGAGAGGTGGCTCAGTGGTTGAGTGCCCCTTAGTTCAATCCCCAGTACAAAAAGATAAAGAAAGCCCCAACAAATTTCAAATACAAATTATCATATGCAACATTATGTCTGACCTTAATGCAAGTAGGTTAGAAGCTGGTTACAGAAACAAAAAATTTAACCCTCTGCATACTTCAAAATCTATAAAACACTTTTTAAAAACATTTTATAACCAAAATAATTCATAATTTAAAAAAAAAATACAAATAACAAAAACTTCCTAGAACTGGTGCCTCAGAAAAATCTGTGAAATGCAAAAAAAAATGCTTTTAGGAAATTTAACAAAGTCTTGAAAATTAATGAGGTAAATACTCATTTTAAGGTATTGACAAAAGAATGGAACAATACATCAAAAGAAAATAGAAGGAAAGATGACTAAAAGTGAAATAGAAAACAAAGATTCTATAGAGACCAACAAAGACAAAAGTTGTTTTTCAAAACAACTAACAATATAAATAAACCACTGACAAGATTTATCAAGAGAATGAAGAATATACAACTAATTCTCTGAATAAAAGGGGAATTTAACCAAGACAAAGAACAGATTAAAACATAAGACTTATAATACCAGCGACTCAGGTGGCTGAGGCAGGAGGAATGCAAGTTTGAAACCAGTGTGTAATTTAGTGTGACTCTGTCTCAAAATAAAAATAAACTGAATTGGGAACATAGTTCAGTAGTAAAGTACCCCTGGGTTCAATCACCAAATTGTCAGTGCCAAGAAAAGAGTGGGACAATAGAGAAGAGGAAAGACAGAAGAAAGAAACAAGCACTCTTAAGAGAACCCTATCAAATACTCAATGCCTATGATTTTGTAAATGTTGAAAAGAACAAAACTTCAGAAAAATATAATTAGAAGAGTTAACTCAAAGAGTCTTAAACTATTGCCATAATTAATATAATTGAAACAATGTATAAAATCTTCCCATAGAAACAAGTAACCTGATATTTAAAAATCAACAAAAGGGGCTGAGCTACAGCACAGCACAGTGGTAGAACACTTGCCTAGCATGTGTGAGGCACTGGGTTTGATTCTCAGCACCACATAGAAATAAAATAAAGGTCTATCAATAACTAAGAAAGGAGAAAACTTAAATAAATTTTTTGAAGTTAATAAAAGTCCTGAACAGAAACTTTTCAAAAGACAGAAATAACCAAAAGGTATAAGGAAAAAGGGTCAACATTCCTAAGAATCATGGAAATACAAGTTAAAATCACACTATCATTTTATGCTTTCTATTCTATTATCAAAAGAATGAAAGATACCTATTGATGAGGATATGAAGATAAGGTAACAATTATACATTGTTGGTGGGGGTATAAATCAGTATAGCCAGTATACAAACAGTATGGAGGCTCCTAAAAAAATTAAGAATAGAACTGCTAGATGATATAGTAATCCCACTACTGTGAAGAAAAGGAAATCAGCATGTCAAAGAGATTTGTACACTCCCATGTTCACCGTAGCCTTATTCACAATAGCCTAGGTAAGAAATCAACCTATATTTTCATCAAGGGATGAATGGATAAAGAAAATGTGATATGTGCAGAAGCACACATATTCTCTCACTCTCACACACAAACACACACATACACAAAGGAATATCATTCAGCCTTAAAAAAGAAGGAAGTAATTTGTGACAACATGAATAAGCCTGAAAGACATGTTAAGTGAAATAAGCCAGGAACAGTATATCAGAGATAACTGATCTCACTTATATGTGGAATCTAAAAAAGTCAAACTCATAGAAAAAGAGAGTAGATTGGTGCTGGGGTAAGGCAGGGATATAAAACGTCAGTTACATCAGAGGAATACATTCAAGAACTCTGTTGTACAACATGATGACTACACATAGCAATTTATTATAAACTTGGAAACGTCTTTGTGTTCTCACTGTACAAAGAGTACGTTTTGTGTTCTCACTACAAAGTTCAATAGGTTAGAGGGTATAGTCCATTCTTGATGCTATCTCATAGATTGAGTAATTTATAAACAACAAAACTTTATTTCTCACAGTTCTGGAGGTTGAGAAGTCCAAGATCAAGCTGCCAACAAAACAAGTGTCTGATGAGGTTTTCTTTCTGTTCCCAAGATGGTGCCTTGTTGCTGTGTCCTTACATGGTAGAAAAAGCAAAAGGTGAAATCACTGTTCTCACATGCCAAGAGATAGAAGGGCCAGGCAGCTCCCTGGAACCTCTTTTATAAGGACATTAATCTCATTCATAAGGATGGATTCTTCATGACTTAATCACTTCCCCTAAAGTTCCACTTGTTATAATTTGGTCTGAAATGTCCCCACAAGTGTTAAGCAAGAGCTGGTCTGCAGTGGGAGGCAATAGAAATGGGGCCTAAAGGGAGTTTTTCTGCCTATTGGAGGCATGCCCTTTAAAGGAGGCTATGGGCCTTGGTCTCTTCCTCTCTCTCTTTTTTGCTTCCCAACCATCAGGTGTTTGCTCTACCACACCCTCCACTGTCATGATGTGCTGCCTCACCACAGACACAAAAGTAATGAAGCAAACCCATAATGGACTGAAACCTCCCAAACTGTGAACTAAAATGAATCTTTTCTGTTTATAAGCTGATCATCTCAGCTGTTTTTTTATAGCAACAGAAAGCTGGCTAACACACCACTTCTTAATACCACTACCTTAGGTTTAAATTTCAACATATGCATTGTGTAACAAATAGCACAAATAGTACTATGTAAGGCAAAAAATATATTAGCTTGATTTAGCCATTCTACAATGTATGCATATATTGTACATATATTGTACAGTATAATAGAAATGTATAATTTTTGTCAATTAAAAAAATCTTCCCACAGAGAAAACATTGTTGGCTTTGTAGAAAAGTTCTAAGAAAAATTTTAAAGAACAGATAAAGTGTGATAATTACTGTAATAAAGAGAGAATGCTGCCCAATGTTCAAAACAAACCTAGGAGTAATACATTATGAGAATGAAAAGTTATAGGCCAATTTCATTAGTGAATATAAATATGATAATCTTTAAAAATAGCAAATGGGATTCAATGTTGTATAATAAGACAATACATAGCAATCCAGTTAGATTTATCCCAGATATGCAAGGATGATTTAATATTGGAAAACTCAAAAAAATAATTCACAATTATAAATTAAAAGAGAAAAATTAATGTAATAATCTCAAACTTTACAGCAAAAGCATTTATAATTAAAAACAAACATTTAGAAAATAGAGATGGAAGGGAGCTTTTTTATTCTGATAAAAATATCAAAAAACAAACATCTTAAATGGGGAAACATTAGAACTGGTGTCTTTAAAATCAGAACTGGCACATTATCACCACTTGTATTTAACATTGGTTTGGAGGACCCAAGACATTGTTAGAAGACAGGAAATAGGCACTGGAGGCATGAAGACTGGCTTTAACTAGTAGCATGTGGCAGAACTGCCTTTATGGAACTCCTAAGCCCGACCTTAAGGAAACAGACTATTTCTATTTCCTGCCTCTAAGAGTCCAAACACTATATGAAATGGTCACCTTCCCCAATCGAGAGAACCCAGGGAGAGATCATGTGAAGAAGTCACAGAGAGAGAGAGAGGTCCTGATATTGTAGATATTGAGGACTTCCCTCAAGAGCCAAGACTCTACAAGTATGACCCAGTGGGTTGTTTCAGCCAGCTCCCAGCTGTTGGAGTCATCCTGACTGAACTCCAGATGTGTGAGTAAAGATGCCATCTTCAGCATTTCAGCTCCAGCAGATATCATAAAGATCTGATATCCCTGCTGGGCCCTGTCCAAAAACTAACTCATAGATTATTAGCAAGGTAAAATGGTGATTGTTTTAAGCCACTAAGTTTTGAGGTAGTCAGATAGTCATGTAGAGATAGGTGTTTGAGACACCAGGTGTCTAACTTCATACATTGTTCTCTTAAGCTCTGTGATGTACAGTAAGGGTATGGTGTTTATATATATATATGCTTGGGGCTTTTTATCTGTGCCCTTGCTATAGAAGAGTTTTCATGTAGGTGGCAATCTGTATGTATGATATGAATTGTGTCAGATAGATGCCAAGATGATATCCAATGATTCCTGTCTCCTAGTGTTCACACCCTGGGTAATTCCTTCCCCTTGTGTGTGGGCAGAATTGTGACTGCTTCCAATACACACATAAAAACATGTTGGATTAGGTTATATCATGTTGTAAAGGTGATGGGGTATCACTTGGGTGGTTATGTTACATTGTGTAGGACAACATTTAAGCAGACTGGGATTAGAGACTCTCTTGCTAAATGAACATACTGCCCTATTAAGAAAGCTCACATAGCAAAGAACTCCAGGCAGCATCTAAATCCTGAGGGAGTCCTCCAGCCAATTGCCCACAAAAAGGCAAGTTCATCATAAGCAATCCTAAGGAAATTATGTATGAAATATATGAAATGGTCACCTTATCAGATGGAGAGAACCCAGGGAACAACAAAAGTGATTGTATTCAAACTTCACATCTCACTAACAACCTGAAAAGCTTGGAGGTGGATTCTTTCCCCAGTTGAGCCTCCAGATGAGAATGCTGCCCTGTAGAACCCTGAGCAGAGGATTCAGACAGACTGTGCCAGGACTCCTGACCTGTGGAAACTGCAAGATAATAAATGTATGTTGTTTTAATTAATGAAATTTGTAGTAATTTGATGTAGCGGTAGAATAAAAGTACAGGAAAATTGCTATTTGGGTTAATGTATCACCTATACGTCCAGCAGGGAAGAATACAGCTAAGCAAACAAAAGCGTTTGCATTCAAACTTCACATCTCACTCACACAGAATTTAGCTGGTGGCCAACAATGTATTTCTTGATTGACTCAGGGTTGAAGAAAACCATGAAAATAAATGCAGACTTGTGGCAATAGGTTGAAATTTTGAATTGAAGTTTTGGTGAGTTTCTGGTATAATGTTAAAAATTCTGAAGGTTGATAGATGAAAAAAAATATATATATACTTCATGTGTATAGTTGAGTAAAGCACTTTCATGGATCTTTTCATTTTGGGTGGCTTACTTCTTTCTGTTTCTGGCACCCATAACCACAAAAGCTTTTTATATTCCATGCAGAACTCTGAAACTTCTCTGGTTTTCATTTGGAAAAAAATCTATGAACATCAGCATTTGTGAGTTTTTACTTAGGGTGTGGGGAGAGGGGAAATACCCTATCACTGAAGGTTTAGAGAGAATTAAAGTGGGATATCATAATATGTGGAAAGCAGAGACTGAGATTGGGGTTCTCTGATGACCTCATGGCTGTGGTGTGCCTAGTGCCTGGGAAAGTTTCTGTGCAAGGGCAAAGCCCTGCCTGAGGAGACTCTGTGCAAGAGTCTTCACAGATTCGACCTTGATCTCAGGCACATAGCTTCCAAGGATAGAGGAATTCTCATGCTAGACAACCTCAATATTTCACCATCTCTATGACTCCTGAGCCTGCCCCCTTAACAGTAACTTTAAACAATGGACCTCCTTGAGCCCTACACAAAGCTCCTAACATTGCACATTGCAACTGTGGAAAAGCTGCACAGATGTTATTAGTTCTGTTAACTTTCCTGAGTACAAAAAGTAATACCTATCATGCTGTTCTGCCATAATATACTATGCCACCACATGCCCAAAGCGTGTGGGCCAAACCACCATGGGGATTGGAACCTCTGAAAGTATGAGCCAAAATAAACCTTGCCTTCTTTTAAGTTGATTAACTCAGGTATTTTGTCACAGTGACAGAAAGGTAACACTGTGATTGAGAATTCTCTTTCTCATGTTTGACACTTCTTTCCCTTGTTTGGATCCACTCAAATTCTTAGTCTCTCTCCGAATTGACTAACTATGAAATTCCATTCGAATAAATATTTTGGATGTGGCAGATTCTTCCACTTGACTATTCAATATTTGTTCACTTTCTTTTCCTTACAACAGATGCCTTCGTCCAATTGGGTTGCTATAACAAAATATCTCAGGCTTCATGACCTGAAAGCAACAGAAATGTCTCACAGTCTTGAAGGCCAGGAAGTCTAAGATCAAGGCAACAATAGATTCTATTTCTGGTGGGGACCTACTTCTTAGATGGTGTTATGGTTTGGATTGAGAAATATCCTCTAAAAAGTTCATGTCTTAAAAACATTATCTCCAGTGCAGGAAAATTCAGAGGTATGACCTTTAGCAATGATGAGAACTATAAATCATCAGTGGATTAATTCATTTGATGGATTAATAATTTGAATGGATTATTGGGTGGTGATTGTAGGCAAATGACTGGAGAAAATATGTCATGGTGGGGCATGTGTTGGGGACTATATATTGTCCCTGGCTTTTTGCTGTCTCTCTACAGTCAGGCTGCCATGAGCTGAACAGCTTTCCTAGCCCCTGATAAATGTATCCTTCTCTAAATTATTTTTATCAGGTATTTTGGTCACAGCCATGAAAAGCTAATACAGATGGGTATCTTTTTGCTATATTCTCATATGGCAGAAAGTGGAAGGGAGATCTTTTGGTAGCCTCTTTTATAAGGGTACTAATTTCATTCCCGAGGGCTAATCACCTAATCACCTCCCAGAGATTCCATCTCCTAACATCATCACCTTGGGGGGTATTAGGATTTTAACATATGAAACTTGGAGGGACACCAACATTCCTTAGCAACAGATAAAAATATTATTTTTCCTAAGGTTTTCTTTTTCTTGGAGGCGGGGAATGCCAGGGATTGAACTCAGGGGCACTCCAACACTGAGCCACATGCCCAGCCCTATTTTGTGTTTTACTTAGAGACAGGGTCTCACAGGGATTACAGGCATGTGCCACCGCTCCTAGCCCCAAGCTTTTCTTATAGCCAGTGAAATATAGATAGGTTAGTGAGGGCTTTTGTGAAAACTATGACTTCCTGATATAAGGGACAGACTCAGCTAGCAATTTCCTTTTGCTCTTTCTCCTTCTTCCTATGTGGGCAGATACAGTGATTTCTGGGGCAGCAGCTGCCTTGTAACCATGGAGGTGAATGGCAGAGCAGGTGGAAGGCAGGGCAACCTTGAGGGTGCTTTGAGCTGCTGCTTCTCTTGCCCTAGTTATCAACCTCTGGACTTATTGTTATGAGAGAGAACAGAATCTCATATTTAACTATACCATTTTTTATTGGGTTTCTGTTATGCAGCTGAATGTCATCCTGGCTGACAATGCTCTTCCTGAAAGGAGTTCCAGTGAGGAGTTTATTTTCTTTGTTTCTTGTGGTTTTCTCTTTTCTGAAAGGCTTATTTTGAACAACTCAAATAAAATGGGGCCATTGGGCCCCTCCCTTCAGGCCTCCATCAGCATGGTGACTCAAGAAATACAAATCTGACTTCAAAAAGCAGTGTTGGTTTCATAGGAGATCCCTGGGCATGGGAGAATTGCAGTTCACTGCAAAACATCTTCCAAACCTTTTTACACAGCTTTCTTTCTCCAGTCACACATTAAGCTATCTTTACTTCCTCATCTCTTTTTGCTAATTGCTACTCCAAATTCTGTGCACCTCTCTTTTGTCCTGTACCTTTTAGTCCAGTCTTTTCTTTAAAAGAAGCTTGATACTGCTACCAATTTTGGAAATCAATCTTTCCTCTTCTCTTTTTCTTCCTCTTTTTTGGTGTGTATGGTGTGGGGGGGTGCTGTAGATTTTGGATAAAGGGAATTTGACCCTGAGCCACATCTCCAGCCCTATTTTGTATTTTATTTAGAGACGGGGTTTCTCACCGAGTTGCTTAGTGCCTAGCTTTTTCTGAGGCTGGATTTGAACTCAAAATCCTTCTGCTTCAGCCTCCTGAGCTGCTGGGATTACAGGCATGTTCCACTGCGCTGGGCTCTCTTCTCTTTTTCTTAAATTTGTAGTGTTACTTATGGACCCCAGCGACACATCTAAGAATCTATTTGATGTCACAGAATGTCCTCAGAAGGCAATTGAGGGAGAGAGCTGTGAATAGGGATGCTTGAATATGTTCCCACATATATTAGTCAAGTTGTCCAGAGAAACTGAAGAATAAGGTGAACGTATATAAAGAATTTATTATAAGGAATGATTCATGTTATTAGGGACACTGAGAAGTCCCAAGTGGGACATAGGCTGGGGAACCAAGAGAGCTGATGGTGTAGTTCCAGTCTGAATGCTCAACACCTAGGAAGAATCTGTGTTTCAGTTTGAATTTATAGGCAGAAAAAATGATGTCCCAGCCTACAGGCAGTTAGGCAGGAAGAATTCTCTATTCTTCACTTGAGGGTCATTTTTTTTTCTATTTGAGCCTTCAATAGACTGGATGAGGTCCATCCACTTTAGGGAGGGCAATATGCTTTATTCAATCTACCAAATCAAATGTTACTATTATCCAGAAATACCCTCACAAACACCCAGAATCACATTTAGCCAAATGTCTGGACACCCCTTAACCCAATCAAGTTAAGATATGAAATTAGACATCACTCCTCATCCCACTTGCTCTTTTCCCCATAATATGGGCCTACTCTCTAGGCTCATCTCTTCTCATTTCCCTTCTTTGTCTCTTTTACATGAGGCTATTGGTTCTCATATCCTGGAGTAGACTCTTTGCTATCACTTTTCCTTTAAAACCATCTGTGTGAAGACCACAAAACTTAGATAGAATATTTCTTCTTCTTTAAGTATTCCTTGATTTCCCTCACTAGACAAAATTGTTCTCCCTTTTATCCATCCCCAGCACTTTGTATGACTGTCAATCTTGTAGCTATCACAGATGGCTTATATTCTACTCATGCCTGTGTCTTAAATGTCCATGTTATGTAAGTGACCCCTCCCCCAAGAGGTGGAAGTGTAGCTGATGTGATGGGAAAGGAGAAGCAATGTCATATTTGCATAGTCATGATAGCAAAAAGAATTATTTGGCATGCAAGCAGTGATTTTTATTTGGAAAGACCCTTTAGTTGGACTTACTTTAAAATCAATGCATTTTAAATATAAATGTTAACAATAATACAAATAGCTAATAGGCAGACACTTTTGCTGCATGCTCTGCAGTATTCTAAGTGCTTTTCATATATCACCTATGTAATCATCAACATTATGAAGTAGGTCCTAATAACCTGTTTTGCAAATAAGGACACTGTGGCAGAGAGAGGAAAGGTAGCACGACAAAGTCATAAAGCTGGTAGGTTTGGTCTGGAGTTTGAATCTATCATAGATGCATAGAACCCACGTTGGCTCTAGGGAGAGGCAGAGGTTGGTGAAGTTCCCAGGAGGAAAGCTGCACATCTGTGTAATCTATTATCCATCTTCCTGGATTCCTCCTAACCCTTCGTGTCCTTGCCCCCAAAGAAAGATTATTCTCTGCTTCTTTTTTCCCTCCTTTAAAAAATACTACTAACTAATGTAATGAAAACTTTTCTGGAAGAGCAACACCAAGAGCCACAAGCATTTCCAACCTGGTTTCTGTTATGAGAGTTTCTTTCCACATGTGATTCTCACCAAGTTATTAAGTTGTGGTACCCTTTCTGTCATTCTGCTTTTTTGTTGGTACTGCCAACCTCTGGATTAAGCAATAAAGAGCCAATTGTAAATTTCAGAGTTATTATACATTTAATCAGGACTTAAAAAAACTGTATAGAGCAATGAAGTTTGTAAATATGTCTATAATTAATGTTATTTTCATTTCACTGAAGTAAAAACAGATTTTGTATATTATCATGAGAGAAATATCTTAATTTTTTTTTTCTAAAAATGAGCAACTTTTCCATTCAGAGTCTCCCTCTCTAATACCAAAAGAAAAATCATTGTACTTTCCTGTTAGAAAAAAATAAAATAGGTGGATTCTAATACATTTAAAACTAAATAACTAAATAATAGGACATTATCCACACTGACATATGTAAATAAATTTAGGCCCTTTAAGTTTTATACATTGCAGTCTAAAAGCTATTACAATGAAATTTAATTCACTTTTTCAAGGGTGTTCTTATAGGAATTATAAAATGTGCTATTGTAAGGATGGACAGGACATTTATCTTGAAGGAAAATGGTTTTCAGTACTTAAGTAGTTATTGTATATAAATCATGATAGTTTCAGAGCAAAACCACATTTCTTTCTTCCTTCCTTTCTTTTCTGTCTCTGTGTATGTGTGTGTGTGTGCGCGCGTGCACATGTGCACGGGTATGTATGCTAGGGATCAAATCTGGAGCTTTGCACATGCTAGACAAACATTTGACTCCTGAGTTACATCCCCAGTCTCTACATTTTTTGATATGCAAATGAGATTAAAAATAACTTTACCTCTCACAAGCTCTTTGTAAAATTTAAAAATGTTGACACATAATAATTGTATATATTTATGGGTTACACTGTGGCATCTCAATACATGTATAATTGCAATTAGCATATTCAAGCAATTAGCATATTCATCAAGCAATTAGCATATTCATCAACTTATTTGATGCAAATATTAAGTTCCGATGGAGCTCTAGGGGAGTTCCTGGAGAGTTAGCGTGGGCAGCATGCTGGTGTGGGTTCTAAAAATAAAGTTTCTTCCTGCTTGAATCTTCAAGTGGCTCCCGATTTGAACCCAGCCAGACTGCGGCAAAAATCTACTTCTCTTAACTATTTTCCACAAAGCTCTTTTTTGATGAAAAAGCACAAAAGTTGGGCATTTTAATGTAAAAATGTGGAGGTTTTCAAGATGATTCCTTGGTTCCAGATCTTGGTTCACGTGTCTCTGTGGCCAAGAAGCTGAATGTGTTGTGAGAGTTTTGCTTTGTGGGACCATCATAGGCTTTAGTAGCAAGACATCTATTATGAAACAGCTTAGGGAAGGCTTCCAGAGAAAATATGAGAAATCTGCTATGTATTTGGAAATGCCCTTTCCCAGATATGGAAAGGACATTACTTGCAAAACTGAAATATTTTGGAAGAGAAGTCATTGGCCCATAGCCACCTTTTTTCTTTTTGCTGGGGATGGAATCCAAGGCCTCATGCATGCTAGGCAAACACTCTACCACTCTTTTAATAACTCTTAATCCCCATAGCCATTTAATTAGGATATTTTAAGAATCTGTTATCTGATTGGCATAGAGAATAACTTCTACTTGAACAGTTTGATATTTCAAACTCCACTCCAAACCCCTCTGCCTCTTAAAAATCTATTGTGTCACTTGATTTATCAATTTTTATTATTTTAAAAATGAAAAATTAGAGGCCTAGGATTGGAATAAAAGTTTTCTGGATCCAAATTTAGATTGACCTTGGGCAAGTCATTCATTTACCTCTTCAGGTCTATTTTTTTTCTCTTGCTGTGTTTAAGTAAGTTGGACTGAGTCCCAGATTTTCTGGTTTGGTAGAAGAGAAAATGTGTCCTTTGCTTTGGAAGCAGAAGGTAATGTGGTAATTTCATGTGTTTTATTTTTAGACATTAAAGACTTGCTTTTTTAACTAGAACAGTAGGATGGTGATATATATTTGTCAAGAATTTGATGACTGAATAAGAAACAATAATAACGGTACAATTATCACTTCTATATGCTTTTTTTTCCTCTCTCAATGATCATAGGTACAAAGCAGCCTCTAATTATATGTCACTTAGATATAGTATTTTTCATTAAAGGATGTCAAAGTGTTTTGTAAACATTAAGTCTTGCATCTTTCCTGTGAAGTGAATATGATTATGTTACTGGTAAACAGAACAGCAAACTGAAACACAAAACAGTTTGGAAGCTGCTTAGATCACCTTAGAACAGTGCCATTAAGAATCAGAGGCACTGTTTGTAAGTTACTTGCTGTAACTGCAGCACTATATAGTTACTTAATAGAGGTAAACTAATGAATAAATTTTTTTAAGTGAGGAAACTTTTGAAAGAAGGCCAGTTGGTCTTGGTGACACTGGCTAAAGTTCTTAGATGTGCCAGTATATTGGAATGCTTATTTTCTACACAGAAATGGATGCAAACTTATATAACTAAATCCTAGGAAGGAAAGTTACCAGGAGACAGCCTGGTTTGTCTTCCCTTCAGAAGGCACAGGCTTTATTCCTACCTGGTATTATGGGTAGATTCTATGCTATTCAGTGGAGTTCATAAAAGCAGGGTGCTCTATTTTAGGTAAGTGTTCCTTGAAGTTCCATGTGTTAATGATTTGGTCACAGGGGGGTGCTATTGGGAGGTAGTGGGACCTTAAGAGGTGGAGACTAGTGGGGGGTCTGTAGGTCCCTGGAGGTATGCTCTTATCCAGGATTATGGGGACCCTTCTCTTTCCCTCCCTCCCTCCCTCCCTTCTCTCTCTCTCTCTCTCTCTCTCTCTCTCTCTCTCTCTCTTTCTTTCTTTCTTTGTGTCTGCCTGATGATATAAGTGATTTTGTTCTCTGTCACACAGTTCCTCCATGATGTGCTGCTGCCTTACTACTCAAGACAATGGGGCCAACCAGTTATGGACTAGAATCTCCAAAACTGTGAGCCAAAATAATTCACTCATAAGTGAATTATTTCAGGTATTTGATTAAAGCAACAGAAAGCTAACTAACTTGGAGGTAACCAGAATAATTGCCAACTTTCTTTTGTGAATAGCCTTGGCCAGTAATTTTCAGGTGTTTGGATCATATCCTGTTATAAAAGTATCTTTTCTGTCACAACTCAACATACAGTACAAACATGAATGCATATAACTTGAGACAAAATTATTGTTTTAGTCAGTTATTTCATAGCTGTGACCAAAAGATCTGATAAGAAAATTTTTAAAGGAGAGTAAGTTTATTGGGGGCTCACAGTTTTAGAGGTCTCAATGCATAGACAGCCATCTTCATTGCTCCAACTATCCATTCAAGTGAATTAATACACTGATTAGGTTAAGACTCTCATAACCAGATGATTTCACCTCTAAATTTTATTGCATTGACTCACATATATGAGTTTTTTGACACCTCATATATAAACCATAACAGTTACTAAATGTGATTCACACTGTTTTCTGTTCCATTATATTTAACTTTTTTTTTTTTTAAAGTGCAGATCATGGCCAACTAAATTGATTTTAAGACCCACTAATGAGTTGTGACACTGGATTTGAAAAAATATTTCTCACCACAAAATCCAAGCTTTTCTCATTGCAAATCTCTACATACATTCACCTTCTCTCTATTCCCTTGCTGCTCAGTACTGCTGGTAAAAGTCACACACTGATGAAGACTGGTGAGGCTGGAGAACATATGTTTGTAGAAGTCAGAGCTTTCAACTGTGTGATTTTATCCAGCAGCGCTCCATGCATCCCATTGAATCACTTTCTCCTCTCTGCAGATGTATCAGTATGCATGCATTTTGGGATATACTCCTTTAACTTGCCACCTCACGTAGAAAACCTTATTATCCTACCTTCCTTCTCACCTCCTTTTAGCTGGTCTCAGGCAGAAGGTGCTGCACTATGGCATCTTAAGTGCCCTTGTTGTTAATTATTCAGGTGTTTAATCTCCTCTAGGAGCAGTTACTGCTATCACACTAGGCTTGCATTCTAGTCATTCTGCCTGTTTCATCTCTCTGGCTGCTAGATCACCTGAGATAAGGGGCTATTTTTCTCTAGAGATAACTCTGTGGGTCAGGCTCTATGTTAGTCAGTGTTCTATTGCTGTGACAAAATACATGGGGAAAAACAACTTAAAGGAGGAAAGATTTATTTCAGTTCATATTTTAGAGATTTAAGTCCATTGTCAGCTGGCTCCATTGTTTCTGGTGAAGCAGTGCATCATGGATGGAAGGTGTGGTAAAGGAAAGTTTCCTGCTTTATGGCAGTTGAGCAGGAGAAGAGAGGGAGAGAGTGGGGGGTTGGGAGAGAGAGAGAGAGAGAGAGAGAGAGAGAGAGAGAGAGAGAGAAAGGAAGGGGGTCTGGAGACAAGATATAGTCTCTAAGAACATGTTCCCAGGACCCACCTCTGATAGTTTTAGCCACTTCCCAATAGTTTGGATTAATGCAGTAATGAGATTAGAGCCCTTGTGATCCAATTCTCAAAAGTCCCACTTCTGAACACTGCTGCTTTGGGGACCAAACCTTCAACACCTGGGCCTTTGAGGGACATTCCAGATCCAAAGCACAACAGGCCTGATTGCTGACGTGTTCATAAATGACAGGAATTCTACAGGAAGTGCATAAAAAAAAGGGTCTAAGCCCAGCAGCCAGCCCCTCCTGCCAGAGACCTTCTGTTCTTTGCTTTGCTCATACTTTTATGGAAGTCATAGAAGACACAGCCCTTTCATTGCCTTCTTCTGGCCTTGTATATCAGGAAGACCAGCATACCCATAGACAAGGTTGAGGGTGGTCATCTCCAGGATGCCAAGTTGTTCTCCACGTTCACTGGTATTCACCCCTGAGTCCAGTTCACAGGGAAGGAAAGCCAATACCATGTCACTCCACTGGGACCCTGCATAGCTTTATACACCTATATATACAGTTGTCTGAATATCTCATCAGCCCCCATGACTCAGAAGAGACAGATAGTTTTGAAAATGAACAAGGAGGAAAGACTTCAAGGTACTCTTTTCTGATATCCATAGATAAATGCCTGTCCAGCTACCTCCTTATTTATATCTTTTTATTCATAGCCAAGCTTATCAAAAAATGGAACTAAACCTATTATCTCCCTTTCTCATCCTACACTTGCTTTAGAACCCACTGCAGTGAAATTTTAATTCTACAATTTTCTTTGAAACAGCTATGACAAAGGCAACCATTGATCTCCGAATTACCAAACCAAATCCTTTGGAATCTTCATGTTTTTCAGATCTTGCTTGACCTCTCAGTTGCAATTACCTTTAGTGACCAATCCTACTTCCCTTTTGACTTTTTTTTTTTGGCTTCCATTACCATACTTTTTCCTAGTTCTTCTCTTATTTCTTAGATTCTTCTTACTCTCCCCATGACTTTCCCATCTCTCCAATCTTCTTAATTTTGGTGTCACTCATAGCTCCATTCTATTCTTTTCTCTATATATTTTCTTCCTCCTCATTTAATCTTTTAACTTCTTTTTTTAGCCATTTTTATGCGAATTTTTCCCAAATTTGGGTTTCTAGCCCAAATCTACCTTTCTAACTCCAGATCAATGTTTACAGTATATCTCTACCAGGACATTTCATAGGTATTCTAAAATGGAAAGCAGTCTTTTTCAGAAATAGTATTGTATAGCTCAGAGGTTAGCAAACTAAGGCTGATAGATCAAATGTGGCCTGATGCCTGTTTTTTGTTTGTTTGTTTGTTTTGGTATGGCCTGCAAATTAAAAATGAATTTTACATTAAAAATATTTTTATTAGTTTTTAATGGACCTTTATTTATTTATTTGTTTATATGTGGTGCTGAGAATTGAACCAGTGCCTCACACATGCTATACAAGTGCTCTACCACTGAGCCACAATCCCAGCCTCAAATTTTACATTTTTAAACAGTTAGAAAAAACAAGAAAAGAATGATATTTCATGAGAACTGAAAGTTATATGAAATTCAAACTATGTTGTTCATTAGAAATTTTATTCTAACATGGACCCATTTATTTGATTATGTTATTTTTAGGTTTGGCTACAGGTTTCTTACAATAATGGCAGACAAGAGTAGCTACAACAGGGATCATATGGTCTACAAAGCCTGAAATATTTACTGTATGACCCTTAATAGAAAAAGTTTGCTGACCCCGCATGTAGCTACAGGAATCTAGCTTTGAATCTCAGCTCTACCGCATTTACTCTCCATATAACCTGTCTGAATTACTTTATTTCTCTCAGTTTGGTTTCCTCATCAGTAATATGAGAAGTATATTTACTGCATAAGGTTTTTTGTAGATTAAACGAGAATGGGCCTGGGGATGTGGCTCAAGTGG
This sequence comes from Callospermophilus lateralis, assembly GCF_048772815.1. Classification (NCBI taxonomy): domain Eukaryota; kingdom Metazoa; phylum Chordata; class Mammalia; order Rodentia; family Sciuridae; genus Callospermophilus; species Callospermophilus lateralis. Next base: position 1,073,976 of record NW_027512473.1, on the reverse strand, counting down.
TAGCATGCTAGCCTAGCATGTGTGAGGCACTAGGTTCGATTCTCAGCACCACATAAAAATAAAATAAAGATATTGTGTCCACCTAAAACTAAAAAATAAATATTAAAAAAAGAATGCATGTAAGACATTTAACATAGTAATGTCTGATACAAATCACCTCTTTAATGTTAAATCTTTATTTCTTCCCAAACTCTCTCTTCTTCCTATCTTTTTTTTAATTTATATATGACAGTGGAATGCATTACAATTCTTATTACACATATCTTTTTGTCTTTTCTATCTGTATGAAGACTGCATGGTCCACTGGTCACCCAACCCAGAAACTTAGGAGTCATTCTAAGCCTTATATCATATTTATTGTTGATTTTACCCACATGAAACTCAGGATGTTCACCCTTTTTCCTTCAGAACCACTGCACTGACTTAGTTTACACCTTGATCTTCTCCTAACTGGAATCTCTCCTAACTTGTTTCCTGACTCAGATCTTGTCCCCATTTCTTTGTTTTCCACACCACTACTTTAGTGGGTATTCTAAAATGAAAATCTAAGTGTGTTACTTCCCACTTTAAAACCATACAAGGACTATCCATTATCTGCTGGGTAAAATCTGAACTCTTTTATCCATTCTCCCTGGTAACTTGTATGCCCAGCTTTAAACCCTCACCCGCTGTGAGCCAATCATCACCAGAGATGTTGAGAGCCACAGCCGAAGGGGCCCCAGCAAACTTCCAGACTGCCGGCTGATGATTAGCTCACAGCGCTCACCCATCCTACCATGAACCACATGTACCAAACTTATTATAGCTTGTCATTTCCAAGGCACTCTGGAATGCCCTTTCCCACCCTGACAATCCAGGCAGCTTCTATGTAACTTAAATTGCCACTTTGAAAGAAGATTTTAAGTCATGCAAAGTTGAGCACTCCCTTCTTTGGATTCTCATGTACCCTATGGTCTTTAGTCATAGCATATAACTGTGATTCCAGGTGATAAGCTCCTTGAGAGCAGGAAATATTTATATCCCAGAGTTTAGAACAATGGTAAATACACTGTAGAAACTTACAAATTTTATCAAAAGAATGAACAAATTCCTACAAATATATAAATATAGGTACTCAAGTGACTATCAACCTATATTTTTCCTCTATGATGTAAAAAAAATCGAAGTAATTATCTGACTGTGTTCTCCCTGGACCAGTATCAGCAGCATCACCTGGGAACTTGTTAGGGGGAAAAAAAAGCAGATTCTGGGGCTGGGGTTGTAAAGCTCAGTGGTAGAGCACTTGCCTGGCATGTGTGAGGCACTGGGTTTGATTATCAGCGCCACGTAAAAAAATAAATAAAATAAAACTATTGTGTCCCTCTACAGCTATATATATATTAAAGCAGATTCCTCAGCCTCATACACCCAGATGATGTTGATGTATGCTAAAATTTAAGAACCATTGCCCTATGTTACTGTGGTCCCCTGTATTAGAATCACTTGGGCTGGTTGTTTTAAACATACCAGATCCCATCCCAACATCTATGAGTGCATGAAATAATTGTGGTTTTAAATAACTGTGTTGCATATTAGCAGGACTTAAAAACACTAACTTGTGCTCTGACTTTATTCCAAAATATTCAAATTGTTTGGGTTTGATGTGGGGCCTGGAATGAGTAGTTTTTAAAGCTCACAGCCCAGGTAGAGAGAATCACTGCACTTATGAACATGGGCACTGGGGTCGATTGACCTCTATCTAATCTTGATACCACCACTTCCTAGCAGTGTGACTTTGGGCAAATTAACTCTAAGTTTCAGTGTCTCATCTACAATAAATGTTAAATGAGGTGATGTATATGTCAAGAGCGGCTCAAGACATGGCTCTTGCCACAGTTCTTAATGAATGTTACCAGGACCTTTATGATTCTTTATGCACACTAACACTTAGGAGCCATGGAGCTGAATAGATTGAGTCCTACTGGAATTACTTTAAGTTTCATATCAGAAACCATGTAAATCTCTCAACTTTTAGGTATGCTATTTCATCTGGATGATCAGTCTTCTCTAATTCTGATGGTAGTGACAAAGTTCTAGAGCACCTGCAGAAACATACAAGATTGGAAGAGCTTTATAAATGAATATCTTGCCCTCTTGCTCAAAGGGCTTAATAAGAGTATTCTTTTCTTTCCAATTAAATTTCAATTCTTGTGTGGAGGGGTCGTTTTCTTATATTTTGTAGAGTGCTGGATATATAAGAGCACCTAAGCTTGACTGAAACTTGATTGGCTCCTAATGCCAATCTCAGTCTTGCTGGTGTGATCTGCTGGGTTTTCTGAATTCCCTGTTTCTTGGTTTTCTCATCTGGGAAAGGGAGAAAAATTGTTTAGATATTTCAATTTACTTCCCAAGGCTACTGTGAGCAACAACAAATACAAATATCCATATAGCATCTTAGCATTTCTAGTGTGCTTTCAATTTGCAAATATATAGCTGGCATAACTCTACCTGTTGTTCATACACAAGAAGTCATATAATTATCTTGAAATAAAAATATTTATTTCAATAATCTTTAGACCCAAAATTTGAAGAAATTAATATGTAATGAAAATAGTAATTTTTATTTAAATTCAGAAGACAAAAACAAGAAAGCTTTCAGAAGATCAGATAGAATAATATTGTCATGACTTCAATATAGAGAAAGATCTCTTAAACAGGAATTAAAAAGCCCAGTCATAAAAGAAAAATTGATGAATTTGGCCACATTAAAATTAAGATTTTTGTTTATCAAAAGATACCCTAAAAGAGTATCAAGTGCATCATCAAGCCAGAAGATATATTTGCAATACAGAAAGCTCTAAAAAGAGTAATTTGAAAGTATATACAGAACTTTTACAAAAGAAGAAAAAGACAACCCAATTAGAAATATATGCAAAATATGACTAGGTATTTTAAAAAGAGAAAGAAACGTTTGTGGCAGATAAACATGAAAAGATACTCAGCAAATCATGGAACTGAAAAAAAAAAAACGAAACCCACATTGAGTTATCGTTACATGTTTACCGAATTAGCAAAATTCAAAATGTCTCACAATATTATGTTTTGCTGAGAATACAGGACAATAGGAACTTTCAAACTATTGGTAGAAATTGTCTTTAATAAATTAGAGCTAATTTGTCTGATGAGATTGAATGATTTCCAAGGTGGCTAGTTGTCACCGTGGAAATTAGTACAACTACATTAGAAAAGGTTGGCATCTGGTCTTGAGAAATGCACATACTCTATTCCTCATAATTCCACCTCTAGGCATATACTTAAAGAAATACAAGTATATACATACAATTGTATCAGTAAAGAATGTTATTATTTGTAATAGTTTTAATGTGGAAACATCCTAGATACCCATTTGCAGTAGAATGTATAGATACATAATGTCCTGTTTGTGCAATGGAATACTTTATACAATAAGAAAACTATGTCATGTACTACAGAATGGATGAATCTCACAAGCTTATGTAACTCAAAAAAAAAAAAGTAAACTAAAGCAAGAGATAGGACATATTTAATTTCATGATATAACATTTTAAATCAGGAAAATATGTTATTGAGATGATAAAATCATATATAACAAATTAGGAAAAAATTATCACAAAAGTCTGGATAGGGATTACCTCTAAGAGAAAGACATGGAGAATATAGGACCTTTTGGAGTGCTTGTGATGTTTTATTTCTTTACTTGATGTGGTTACATGAGTGTTCTCTTTATAATTTTGTTTGTTAAACTGTTTATATTTTATTCTCTTATATATTGGATTGAAAATATATATATATATATATATATATATATATATATATATATATATATATATATATATATTGGATTGAAACATGAAATTGCCATTTTGGTAGACTAACAGAGTTAAATATTGGCAATTTCATATGGTTAAACTAATGTGTTTTATTTTATAATAAAATTGCAAAAAGAAAAACAGTTTGTTTTCATGTAACAGATGCTGAGTGTGGAGAAAAAGGGACAATTAAGAGAATTAAGACAATTAAGAGAATCAAAATGCACTTCACAAGTAAGTCAAATGTTTGATTTGACCATTCTAATTTTAAAATTTTGTGTCCATTTTAATTTTGGATTTAGTGCAATAAAGATTGTTTATGTGAGATTTTATTAGTTGCTAATCAGGTTTCTAGGAAGTTACAGATTCTATTTTTCAGATTCAAAAGCAAGGCCAAAAACACGAGAGAAGAATAGCGTTACCTTAGGGAAGAACAGGGAGGAGAGGGGAGGGGATGTGGGAATAGGAAACATAGTAGAATGAAATATATATATATCTGCATGACCAATATAATTCTACAACATATACACTCAGAAAAATGAGAAATTATGTCCCATCTATATATGATATATCAAAGTGCATAAATGCATTCTCCTGTCATTTATAACTAATTAAAACAAAAAAAAAAGCCAAAAGGACTGGGGGTATAGCTCAGTTGTAGAGTGCTTGCTTAGTATGCTTAAAACACTGGGTTCAATTCCCAGCACCACTAAGAAAATAAAACAGAACAAGACGAAAACCAAAAGCCACAAAAAGTTTACACATAAATATGCAAAAATTGTCATTAATAAGGGCTGATAAATTAAAATTTTAAAAAACGAAGTGCTGATATATATTGAGATTGCAATTTGGTAAGATTAAATGATTTGTTGTGGCAGTCCAAGACCTGTAATTGCCATAAAAATGTCTTGAAATTATTTTTGAATAGTGGGAAGCTTTAATTATGATAGATGTAGACAATATATTTTAAACTTTACCCTAGATACTAAGGGTTTAAATAAGAGAAACAATATAGTAGTATTATTCTGTAAGGAAATACAAATAATAAGTACATATAAATTTTTTTGTCAGACCCAAATTACTCTTTCCTTTCAAGGAGTTAGTATATACAGTTCTTCATCTATACTACAGTCCTAAACATTATTCTTTATCAAGTTCAGTATTTTCTGGTTGTTATACTTTTCTCAAGTAGGAATGAGGAAGATGGAGCTGGAAAGAAAAGAAAAAAAATGATCATTAAAATAATTATTGTTTGAATGTGTATTTTAATATCACTTTTCCAGTTATTCTTATTTTACTTATCTGTGAAATGACTACAGATTAGTATGGTATTTTCTGTCTTGTGCATTTTTATATATGTCATTCAATTACTGCAACAACATTCATTTTTAGTTTTCTGTTACTTTGAATTTGCAGCCTATACATGCAGAACATTTTGGAAAGTCAATAGAATATAATAGTGATGAAGTAGAAGAAAGGCCTGAGAATTTTCCACCAACTCCTGAAATTCCTATATTTTTAAAAACTCCTGAAGCTATGAAGACACATGAATCTTTGGAGAAAATACAGTTTCCTAAAGCTCCCTCATTTGAAATGTAGGACTTTATTTGATAATTATAAGTAAATTATGCATTAAGTCAGATAAAGTTGATAGGAATAGTAAAATGACTTATACCTGTAACTTTAAATTTTTTTTAGTGTGGAGTATTTCAGACATGCAAAGTAGAGACTAGTATAATGAACTTCCAAGTACCTATCATCCTGTTTGAATTATTAAAGTTCTGCTGTTCTTGTTTCACAGGTCTTCCTCTCTATTTTTCCTGCAGCGTTTCGCTGAAGATGATGTAGATCCTGAGTAGTTACCCAGGGCAATACTATATAGATTTAAAATTTTCCAAAGGGTTAAATTTTGTAGAGAAATTTAAAATGTTAAAGAGCTACTGCCATATTTGGAAGATTGTGGGCTTATCATTGAATAATGTTCCAGCAGTCATTTTCCCACATGTTATAGTGTCTGAAGCAAGAATTGCCATTCTGCTTAGTAAGCTAGTTAGGCATAAATATCTCTAACATGAATATTTATCTTTGAAAACTATAGATATATGGTTTGCATTCAAGAAAATAGTGCTACCTTTAAATGTTGTCTTTAGTTCAGTCTCTTCCTTAATACTGATCCCTGAGGTTTTTCCAAAATATGTCAGATAGATTTCACTTTATCAGGGATATCTCACCTATATCCTACTTCTGTATTTTAAATTGTTAAAATAAGTTTTATATAAGAATACTATGCTATTGACTCAAGCACAGCATGTTTAAAGTGAAATTCAACTTCAAATCTGAGAATTATTAAGGAATATCAGATTATATGCTAAAATTTCTCTCCATGGATGAGAAAATTATGATCTGTAAAGTTAAATGACTCATTCATGGTCATAGAGATAGTTTATGGAAGTATTGTTACACTTCATACACACACACACACACACACACACACACACACACACACTTTTTTCCTATTTTGGTATTTGGAATTGTCTCCAAGGCCTTGTGAATACTAAGTACTTAATCTTCTGTTGAGCTATCCCCCTGGCCCCTATTATATTTTGAAAACACTTATGTAGCACTATCTGTGAGCCACTGTTATAAGCACTTTTGACCATTTAATATTGATCATTTGATGTTCACAACAATCTTATACATTTTAGATACATTATTATCATTATTTTATAAATGAGGAAACATAATTATAGGTAATACAAATAATCATTGTTAGAGTTGAGATTTTAAACCCAGGCAGTTCTGGTTTTAGAATCCATTCTCCTAACCAATGTGTTACACATTGTATTGTCTATTTTTTCCGGATCATTTTACTGTTTAACTCCCTGATAGACACTTAGTAATGGCTGGCTTCTAATCCAGACACAGCTTGTTGGGGCTGGGGCTGGGGCTTAGCAGTAATGCCCTTGCCTGATATGTGTGAGGCACTGGGTTCGATTCACAGCACCACAGATAAATAAATAAAGTAAAGGTCTATCAAAAACTAAATATATATATAAACAAAATAGACACAGCTTGTTACTGACTTTCAAGATCTTGAAGACCATGTTGGGGTTAAGCGCTTGGACTTTGAATCTGAAGTGCTGAATTCAATTCTCAACTCTAGAACTTACTGTATTTTTTTGAGCAAATCATTTATACTTTCTATGCTTAAAAATATTTTACTGTAAAATTAAAGTGACTGAAATAATATCTGTATTATAGAGTTATTATGAGGAATAAGTTATGCTTATGGAAGTACCTAGAAGAGTGCCTGACAGTATATTGAGTATATATTCATAAAAATTATCCCAAAGTTGATCTTCTATAGTAGTCTCCTCCCAAACCATCTTTTCTTTATAGGTTGCTTCAATAACTACTTCCTACCTTCCCTTCTATGCTAATTTTTACCCCCATGACACCCCCATGACATTGCTTGTGGTCAATCTTCAGTGTTTAGTTATAGATTTTTAACATTTTGATAATTTTTAAAAATCTCTTTGTAACAGAAATGCAGTTCCTGAAGGTCAAACACAAAAAGAATCCTCTGGATTTTCATTTCTTACAAGTTATACTTCTAGATCACCTAGATTGAATTTATTTGATTCTTCTGTATTTGATTCAGAAATTTCATCAGATCAGGTAAAATGAGAAACTAAAGTTGATTTCTAAAAATTGTGCACTGAAACTTAGGGGTAATTTTATTTCCTTAGTACCAAACTATCCTGGGACAGAGTGCCAGTAAAGGCAATTTTTAAAAAAATTCTGGGTAGCTGTAGTATAGCATGCCCCATATTCACTGTATTTATTTATTTAAATTTCAAGATAGGGATGATTTAAATTTCAGTTAAGGGCAATTTGCAATGAATTTGTCTTTTTAATTAACGTGCCTACTAAACAAACTACATATTCTTTTTTTTGAGAGAGAGAGAGAGAGAGAGAGAGAGAGAGAGAGAGAATGAATTTTTTAATATTTATTTCTTAGTTTTTCAGCAGGCACAACATCTTTGTTTGTATGTGGTGCTGAGGATCGAACCCGGGCCGCACGCATGCCAGGCGAGCGTGCTACCGCTTGAGCCACATCCCCAGCCCCCAAACTACATATTCTGAAAACAAACTTTACATATTATCAGTGAACTTACAATGGCTTCATGTTTTGTCTTTTCAACTATGTGTGTGTACATGGCAACATTATCATTGGTTCATTTTAAAAGACCTAAGGAATTTCCTGCATCAACATTGCTACTGTTCAGTGGAAATGCTTATTTCTGTATTTAGTAATTAAGCCCCCAAATTAAGACATGCTTTATTTGAAAAGCAGAGACAATATAAATTTGTGGTTAAAACTAGACTCTGAAGCCTGATTACTTGAGTGTATACTATATGTAAGATTTTGGGTAACTGTCAGTTTCCTTATCTGTAAAATGAAAATAATTATTACCATAAGGTTTGTAAATATTTAGGTGAGTTTATGCACATAAAACATTTAGAAAAGTTTCAATCACTTAATAATACCATATAAGTATCAATGTAATATAAGTATTATTACTTATTTAAATTAGTCATATTTAGCCATTTTTTATATTTATTAGAATTTTTATTACTGTGTTCCTTGCACTATATTAAGCTGTTGAAATTATAAGTTTGTTGATGATATAGTAGTATACATTTCATATTTTGTTTCTTTTAACTTTGGTGTCAATTTTACTTAAATACTTATTTCAAAAACTAGTGGGGCTGAGGATATAGCTCAGTTGGTAGAGTGTTGCCTCACATGTACAAGGTCATGGGTTCAATCCCCAGCACCCCAATAAACAACAACAAAAAATTAGTAATCCCTAAAAAAGTACATTAGAAAAATAGATTAGAGTTACTAAATTCTCATTTACAGTAATACTATGAATGTTAAAATAAGTGTACATAAATAACCTCATCAGGGGACATGTACATTTTGAAAACAGAAAACTACTGAAAATTATTGAATATATTACATGATGTACTTGTTTAGAAAGAAAATATTTTAAAGATAATTTCCCTCTCAAAATAATTTATAAACGTAATCCATTATGGATCTAATTAAAGTGCTGGCAAGATGTCTTTAGTTTTTGTTATGTTTTGTTTTTGTGGTGGTAGAGCTGGGGAAGGAGATTGACCAAATAATTACTGTGTGTCCTGGGAGAAATGTATTCAAGAATAAGCAAGAACATTTTCAAAAATAAGATTGGTGATAGATTAAAATAGAATTCTAAGAAAAAGTTTCATCCAAAAGAAGGCAAAAAAGAAGGCATGGAGTGACAAAAAACAAGGGAAAAAACATAAATAGCAATATGTTAGTCTTAATCATGAACTTTAAAATGATTTTTTAAATATGAATGGGTTAAATACTCCATTAAAAGATAGAGACTATAAAAATGCATAAAAAATAAATTGAATGTGGTGGTGCACTCCTGTAATCACAGCTATTTGGGAGGCTGAGGCAAGAAAATAGAAAGTTCAAGGCCAGACTTGGGAATTAAGTGAGATTCTGTTTTAAAAATAAAAAATAAAAAGGGCTGCCAGATGCAGTGGCACACACATGTAAATCCTACTGGCTTGGGAGGCTGAGGCATGAGAATCTCAAGTTCAAAGCCAGCCTTAGCAACAGTGAAGTGCTAAGCAACTAAGTGAGACACTGTCTCTAAATAAAATATAAAATAGGGTTGGGAATGTGGCTCAGTGGTCAAATGCCCCTGAGTTCAATCCGTGGTACTCCCCTCCCTAAAAAAAAAAAAAAAAGGTCTTGATGGATATATTGATACCATTTTTGGTAGTCTTGAGATTCAGAGTATTACTGAAGATAGAAATGGTTCAGAATGGTAAAACGTCCACTTTATAAGGAAGACACAACAATCACAAATGTGTAACTGTGCCTAATAACAGCTCCAGTATACATAAAATCAAAGTTGTCAAATACTCAAGCATAGTTGGAAGTTTTTAATACCCTTTTATCAGCAATTGATAGAATCACACAACACAATCAGATCTTCTGTAATATCTGAATACAGCATCAATCCCCTACACCATTTTTAAACACTGTATCCCACAACTGCCTCATACATGTTCTTTTCAAGTGCTAATAGTACATTCACCAAGATCAACTATATTATGGGCTATAATAAGAGTAAAAGAATTTAAAAGCATTGGAATTAGAGTGTGTTAAATTAGAACTCAGTAACAATAAGATATCTAGAAAAATCCTAAATATGTAGGTCATGAATCATAAGAGAAGTCAGAAAACATTTTGAGCTGAATTATCATGAAAATTCAGTTTATCAAAAATTGTGGGATGCTGCCAAAGCCAGAGCAAAACTATAACTTTAAATAATTTAGTTAGTTAATAACTTAAATAATTACTTTAATAGAAAAGAGGAAAGATTTAAAATTAATGACCTATATTGAGAAACTAGAAAAAGAGCAATAAAGCAAATCCAAAGTAGAATGAAGAAATAAAGAAGACGACATAACTGAAATAGAACAAATAAATAAATAAGAATAAACAAAACCAAAGATTGTACTTTAAAATAATTGACAGAATTGATACATTCCCATCTAGATTGACAGAGAAGGAAAGATAGTTATTAAACATGAGAGAATATCATTACAAATCCTATATATTATGAAATAGATGGGTGAAGGGAACTTCACTTTTTACACATTAAAACATCCCTATATAAACTTAGAGTAATCAAAATGGTGTGATATAAAGTTTGAAAGAATGATATTTGGTATGGGATAAATAGTCTTGATACAAAAGAATTTAGAATATGATAAAGGTGAGACCACACAGGGATAAATTAGACACTCAACTTACACTGTATACCAGTAAATTTACAGATGAATTAAAATAAATGAAAAAATATTAACCATAATATACTTCAGAGGAAATATAAGTTAACATTTACTAGACCTCAGAAGGATGGATGCCCAAAGCATAAAAGCAGTGGAAAAAGAACCAAAAGAAAAAGCAATTAAGTTAATTTCATTCAGACTTCCAAGTTAAAAAATTGGACAGGCAATATGATAACAGTATAAAAATAATTAACATCTTTATTATATTAAGACTTAAATTAATGGGCTGGAGTTGTAACTCTGAGGTAGAGCGCTCGCCTAGCACATGTGAGGCCCTGGGTTCGATCTCAATACCACATAAAAACAAGTAAATAAAATAAAGGCATTGTGTCCAATGACACCTAAAAAAAATTAAAAATAAATAAATAAATAAATATTAAAAGAATTTTAAAAAATTTAAAAAAGAACTTAAATTACTACCTCAGTATAGAAATGGGCAAAATCCATTTGGTGAGTAGTCCTCTGAAAAAGAAAATTAAATTACATAATTTATGGTAAAAAAGTTTTTCTCATTAATTGTTAAAGAAATATGATTCTGTGCTTAAATGTTTTAAGTGTGGTGTTTATAATTAGAAAAATCAAAACAACCTAAATGTTCAAAATAAATGAATAATTGAATAGTACAGTATGTCTATATGGAGGAATATTATACTGCCACAAAGAGGTTTCAGAAGAATAGCAACATGGTCATATGGTAATATTAAGATAAAAAAAGGACAAAAAAACTAAACCATCATGAAAACATTTTTAAAAGCCCATCTTACTGAGAAAATAGACTTTTTTTGGCAGCAAAATTTGATCTGAATGGACATGAAGCTGTCAGCATCCTTTTACTTTTATAGTCAGAAAAGCAGTACTGAGACCCTGATTTGTTAAAGGCCTTCAGAATCAAGCAAGTTTTATTAGAATTTAATGTTATAGTAAGATCCTGAAGCAGGAATTATCCTTAGTGCAATGCATATTGGCTATTAATTCTTTATCTATTAGTATAGTAAAATTAGTAGGCCTTATTTTAATAAGTAAATGACAGCTTTTGAAGACAGAACACTCCCCCCACCTCTCTTCAGTTTTGGAGATTGAACCCAGGGCCTAACATATTCTAGGCAAGCACTGTACCACTGAGCTACATCTCCAGCCTAAAAATACAACTTTTTTTTTTTAAAAAAAGTACAGTAATGTGCTGTATAGAATATTGCTATATGCTTACTCTAATGCTGCATATTAGAAGTACCAGGCTTTGGATTCAAATACAAATGCTGTGTATGTTTTTCTACTGGTTTGACAAGTAATATTTTATGGAAATTATTTTCCAGCTTAATGAACATTATTCTGAAGTAAATCTAAATCCTCCCTCATCACAACAAGGAATTGGTAAGTGATTTACTACTTATAAAAACATGCTAACTTTCCCCCTTGGTATTTTAGTTTGTTTCTAATAGATTTTTCTAGGCATTAAGTTAATTCTTTAAAAAATTACTCTTGACTTCTGTACTATTCACTGCTTTTATTTTTAGCAATTTAGCTTGATTTTTTTCACTGCATTGACAACACTTGCTTTCTCCAAGATTATTAATAACTTCTCAATTTTCAAACATTATGAATATTTGGCATTGTTTATCATATTCAGTCCCTTTGCAGCATGATATAGTTGACTGTTCACATCTTCTTTCTGGACTCTTTGGATTTCTTCCTATCTCTCTGTGCTTACTTTTTATTGCATTTTCTTTCTTTTATTCTTTTATCTGTTCAAAATATAAATAAGTGTGTGTATATATTATATTGTTTTATCAATTACTACTTTGGTTTTGATGATAGAACAGTGGACAAACATGCAAAATTCTCATAGGGTTTCTGTCCCACTAGAGTGGGAGAGACTGAAGATAAGACAAGTCAATATAGAATATATCAAGTGGTACATTAAACAACAATTTTTATGGGTTTGAATGGCAACTGATCATATGTTGTGATTTTTAATTCAGTATTTAATTTATTCTATAGCTAACAAGGATGATGCCAAGGTTTGACAATACTGTAAGAATTTATTGAAATGTGAATGGCTTAATAAGAGGAGGAATAAGAAATAACATAGGTACAATATCTTTTGTCTCATTGAGAGGCTCATCAGATACCCAAGTAATAATCTTACTTCTGCCACCTCATCCATGTGAAAGATTTCAGGCAGCTGTGGATAAGTTATATTGCATGTAGGTTGCCTTGACACACAAAAGCTGCAGCCTCAGTTTTCAGCAGGCTCTTAAAGAAATCTAGTCATGAGGCCCAAGACCTATACAACTCTTATAATTCAGGTGTAGTTTCACACAGAACTGTAGACAAGTAATGCTGTAGACTCAGCATTCCATATCTACCTTAATTCTGTATTTTCTAAGGAGACAGTGCTGTGAGAAATCAGACTCCAAGATCATTCTTCCAAGTGGGTCTGAATCAGTCTAGGCTTGAGGTTAACTCTGTACTTACTGGTTGTAATTAATAAAATAAATAAAGGTAAAGCAGAATAAGGGGAATAAGAAGAACTTGGATTGAGAAGGCAGTTGCTGTGTTACGAGAGAGTCAGAGAAGGCAATCATTAAGAGGTGACATTTGAGGAAAGACATGAAGGAGGTGCAGTACAAGCTACTGGGAAAAGCTTTCAAAGTGAAGGATGAAAAGTTGAGATAGGCACATACTCAGTATGTTCAATGAACAGCAGGTAAATTGGTATAACTGGAATGGAATAAGGAAGGAGCAATTATGTAGGAAGATTAAATCAGAGAGGTTGGAGAGGAAGCAAATCATGGGACCTATAGACTGTTCAGATCTTTGGAAAGTAAGATGGGAAACCATTGGAGGGTTTTGAGCAAAGGACTGAAATTATCTAACCGGCTTTTAAAAGATTACTGTCTGCTATATGGGGAACAAATAATGGAAATGAGTGAAAACAGATTAGGAAGCTATTAAAATAATACAAGTAAGAATTGGTGATGGCTAAGATAATGACAGTAGAATTGGTAAGAAGGAATGGCATTTTGGTTGTCAATTTTTCTGAAGATAGATCTGGAAGAATTTGTCTATCACCTTTAAGGATGAGAAGGAAACAAGGATGATGCCAAGATCTTGACAACAATAACTGTAAGAATGAAGTTGTAATGAAAATCTTTTTATATCGAAGATATCTTTTAACATTAAAAACTCACCATATCTGAAATCAAATTTGTTCTTTTAATGTCCCTAATGTTATCTCCATTATTGTGGTGGCCAAAATTCAGTAATAATTTTAACTTCTCCTTGTGACTGTGACTAAATTCAGCTAATCAAGTTTTATCAGTTCTTCCTCTGAAGTACTTATTTCCTTTTTCTATATTAATCAAAACTGTTATATTTCAAACTCTAATAACTATTCACAGTGCTACTGCAGTCATATCTTAATTGGTCTTTTCATCTTCTTAGCTTACCCATAAATCACAGTTTAAATGATCTTCCTCATGCCTAATGTTGATTTTGTAATTGCACAAATCAGATGCCTTTGGTGGCTCTCCATCAACTCAAATTATTTTCCTACTTTTCTAACCTAGCTCCAACATACCTTTCAAGCCCTTTCCCTTGTAAGAATTACTCATGCTTTGGCTAGACTGAAGAACATAGTGTCAGATAAGCTATATTTTCTTATCTGCTTTTTTTCTTCTTGTAATCTCCAACTTCCATCCCTAACCATCTTTCAAGTTCTCTTCCAAAAAAACTTTATTTTCCCCTCAACCTTGCATTCCAGAAAGACCTCTTTTTAACTTTTGTGAATATTATTTCTTCTTCTTCTTCTTCTTCTTCTTCTTCTTCTTCTTCTTCTTCTTCTTCTTCTTCTTCTTCTTCTCCTTCTTCTTCTTCTTCTTCTTCTCCTTTTGTAGTGCTGGGGATTGAATCCAAGGCCTGTGCATGTGAGGCAAGCACTCTACCAACTTAGCTATATCCCCAAACCCTTTTTTATACTTTTAAATATTCTACCTCCTATCATTTATTATTTGTGTGTGTATATATATATATATAATGAGATACTCTCTGGATTTTTGTTTCTTTAAGGGCAAAGACCTGTTATATTCACTTCTGAATTCCTCACAGCACCTAGAATCCTGCCTTGCATAGCAATCTATATTTATTTACAGTGAACATAGTTTTATGAAGCCCACATATAATCTTCTGAAATTAAAAAATAAAATCAAATTTATTTATGCAAAAAGTGATTCAAGATTTTAGTTTTTTCTGTATCTATGTCTAAATTTTCTTTTTAAGATTTATGGGTATGTGCTGAAGACAGTAGAATGAGAAAGGGAGAGAAACAAAACACAACTGTCTGGTAATCAGTCCATCCAGTCAGTCAGCCATTTTAATTGCTAGTTGGCTTATTTAGAGTAAAATAACTGAGATATTAAAAAATATAAGAAAACTTCAAAGTGTTACAAAGTAATTTCTTTTGCTTAATGTACTAGTTGATCAGTTCTCTATGGAAAAAAATATTAGGTGCCTTAGAAGACTTGTTTTAGGTAAATCTTTCATTTATTGTAGAGTTAATAATAATTGATTTTAAATTTAAGATGTTGACAAATTTAATATTTATAGTTTTAAATAATATAATGATGAAAACAGTATTTTTCTTTAGTGGAAATTCAGAGAGTCAAACACCAAATAATTCTATACATAAAGTTGATTTTTGAACAATGCTATGAGTGTATATTGTAGTCGGTCAATAAATAATGGTTGGATAAGTTTGACTTATGCAATGTCTCTCAGATCTAACATTTTTTCTCTCCATTTCCATTGTTATGATGGTATAGGTAAGGTCAATTTTCACCATCTCTTTGCTGGACAATAGAGTTTTTTTCCTTTTGGTTTTCTCCACTTCTAGACACTTCTGTTCCAGCCTTTCTACACATCTCTCCTGAAGAATCCTTATAAAACAATTTATTTAATATCATATTATATTTGATAATGCTTAATGTTTTCCTGTTGTCTACTAAATAAAGTCCTGATTCTCTAGTGAGACATTCAACTGTCTTTCCAAGCTCATCTTCATTAATTCCTGCTTAATATATCATTATTATTTCTCAATATCTTGCCAAGTTGAGCTGATTTCTGTTACTCTAATAATTCCTATGCCTATTTCTGGGCCTCTGTGCTAGTCTCTTCATTTGAAGTGTTTTACTACACCTTCTACCACATATAGTAGTTCTTTATTTACTTGAGTTCATATTACTTACAAGTTGGGTTTATGTTTGAGTCTGTTTATCCTTCCATAGTGTCAAGAATAATGCCTCCCATGTGAGAAGAGTGCATTTAAATATCTGTTAAACAGGTAAATAATTCAGTGGTACTGTATTTATTGTATACATTATATTGTAATCCTCTAGGTTATATATATGCATTCTATATAACATGGATAGCATAATCTTGTAATATTTGTCTTCCTCAGGAAATTTATTTGGGAAACCAGAAGGAGAAGGCACCTTTACATTTTCTTTTTCATAAGACACTTCAGCTCATACATTTGGTACTGGAAAAGATGATTTTAGTTTTCCCTTTTCTTTTGAACAGGATCAAACAATACCTTCTTCTTCATTAAAAGGTTTTTCATCTTCCTCACAAAATACGGCACAATTTACTTTTTTTTGAACTAGTTATTAATTTCTGAATGATTTTAATATTTTATAATCATCTAGGGCATAAATTTACATTACTACTAAAAACTGAAGATACTCCTTTTTTGGTGATGAGATGAAATGGTTTACCATAGTGAAATTATTTGATTATATTAATTTAAATATTTAATATTTTTTATTTATAACATTAGCTAGTCATTTATTTTGGTTTGATTTTGCAAGGCATACCCAGGCAGAACTTTTGTTAATCTGTAAAATTTGATACTTCTTCCATTACTTTTTATTATAAATATAAATCTGTTTATTCCTGGAGTCCAAATTTCATTCTTAATGGTATTTTAGTTGTTTTCATAAGAAGAAGAATTCCTGAGGTCATCAGAAGACTTTTTAGTGGCAACTGTTTAAAATTAGTGCTCGGGTATACTATAGCAACTAAACATTTTTTTTTTTTTACAATTACTGGGTTTCACTTATGCATCAGTGTTCCAGAATTTGAATAATATTCTAATAATCATTTCAGAGGCTTTATTATTGACAGTGAATTAAATCTCTGTTGTTTTCTCTTAAATACAACAAATAGTAAATTTCTAATTTTATCACTTATGTTTTCTATCTTTAATGGAAGAAAATTATATGAGAAAGACTGTTTTCTGAAAATTGAGTTGTTGTTATCAATGGTGTTCCTGCTTTTTGTTTAAACCTTTTTTGAAGAACATATAAAACTTTATTCCCTGTCTTCAACAGAAAACAATTTCATACTTATATTTTGTATTTTCAATTAATTATATATAACTTAAATCAAGATGTTTAAAATTTTCTGAAATTATGTAAATATTGTACAGTATCTTGTATTTTGTGCTTTTTAAATTGGTTGTAATGTCAAGTAATAAAGAGTATAAAACCATATTTGATGTGTAACTGCTGTCACATTTTTAAACCTTACTTCTTCTGATTCCCCTTCTTTCCCACATCTGGTCAAACTGATAAGAAAATCTAGGAGCTCTCTCCTTTGGTGTCAGTAACAAGTGTACAAGAACTCTCACCCCACCTTCACTCCTAACCACCTTAAAAACCCATGAGCAGTCTCTTTTCTTAGGCCAATTTCAGATCAATATGGAGGCCTGCCCTCCCCTCCCCATAAAATCTTGTTATGTGAGTAGAAAATCTTTTCATATTCTATTTGAATGGGGATGTGTGGCATTATCAGTCTCAATATGCAAACCACATTTTGGGTGAGAGTCTGTACTGTTTCATCAGATATCCAAAACATCACAATTGTGTTAAATTAAACCTTCCCAAAGACTTGTAAAAAAGGCTAATCTAACTAATGATAATATTTTTAAAACTTTAGACTTTGTTAAGGAAAAAATACCCACAAATCTTCAACTGATTGGAATATTAAAATTCTAGTTAAAAAGCTGAAATTTGGGGCTGGGGCTATAGCTCAGTGGCAGAGTAGTTATCTAACCTGAAAGGCACTCGGTTTGATCCTTAGCAACACATAAAAATAAGCAAACAAAGGCGTTCTGTCCATATACAATTATAATTTTTTTTTAAGCTGAAGTTTTTCTTTTCATATTAGGTATTTGTTTTATAACCCCATGATTTAATTAATTGGTGGTTTTGATATAATAAAGAAATTGACAATATATGAGAAAGGAGAAAAAAAGTTGAAATCGGTTTATTTGTTGTTTATTAAGAAATTCAAAACTGGTTTTAGCCTTGAGTGACTCAGTGAGTCTATGGTTTATTTTTACTTCAGAGTAATATCTAGCACAGTAGTGTAGTTAAATAATGCATCAATAATTGGCAGAAAATAAATATTTTTGGTTTTTGTTCTGCAGTACTAGGCCCTGCACATGCTAGGCAAGTTTTCTACCTCTGAGCTACAAACCAGCCTCTAAAATCAGTACTTTAAAATATCTATAGTGCATATGGCAACTTGGGAGAATATAAAATGTCTGGAAAACATAGTCCTACATTCAGGTAACAACTAGTTGAAATTGTTGTTTTTTAATACTTTTTAGATATAAGTGGACACAATATTTTTATTTCATTTTTTATGTTGTGCTGAGGATCAAACCCAGTTCCTCACACATGCTAGGTGAGTGTTCTGAGCCACAACCCAAGCACTAGGTGGCAGCGTTATGGAATTTTTATCCTCCAGTTTGTGTTTAATATGACAGAAAAAAAAAAGTGTCACTGACACTTTGTAATGAAATGCTTATTCTTTTCCTCTCTTTGTCTTTTATAGAAACAGATACTTACTTGATTGTCTTTGAGTCGGGATTCCCTCTTGTGGACTTTACAATATGATATGTCCTCTTGTCACTCATGTAACTCTCATACTTTCTCCTTGGTCAGGGGTTTCTGATGTATCCATAGCTATCATGTCCACATAATTTTGGAGTGTATAGCCCATTTGTGTCTCTGTGTCCTCTTCTGACAAAAGCGAGCAGTGTGAAATATGGTGTGAAGATTATCTGGTGAGTAATTGGATGCCCTGGAGCTGAAAGAAATCTCTTGGAACACCCTTCACTTAAGTCTATCATTTTTTTTCTTTGACTATTGAAAATACTGCTATGTGATAATGGACATGCAGTCATTTATTTGACTTCCTCATTCTAACTTCTTGAAATTCTACCCAGAATTAATGTAATCATGTTATGTGTTAGCTCTGTTTTAAATAGTTCAAGGAGTCTACATGATTTTCCCAAATGAGTTTTCTAAATTTACATTTTTACCAACAGTGTACAAGGATTTCTTTTTTTCTATATCCATAATTTCTTGACTCATTTTTATTATTAAATTATTGACAAAACTGTTCTCCTTTTTAGTGTAGGCACTGGGGATTGAACTCAGATGCACTAAACCACTGAGCCACATTCCCAGCCCTAATTTGTATTTTATTTAGAGACAGGGTCTCACTGAGTTGCTTAGTGCCTCACTTTTCTTGAGGCTGGCTTTGAATTGCGGGTCCTCCTTCCTCAACTTCCCAAACTGTTTGGATTACAGGCATGTGCAACCATGCCTGGTGGCAAAAGCTACTCTAATAGTGGTGTTCAGTATACAAGTGTCCACTGTTTGACTAGTGCATAAAATTAATGTTAGAAGATTGTAGAGTCCAATCTGTCAAGTGGCCACAGAGAGAGTGTGTAGAAAATCTTTTCTGGGAATTAACAGAAAAGATTTCTGCTTTCTAACCTCTTCTCTGAACTACTGGTTGGGATTTTAGCAGCCCATAGACATGCTTACAAACCAATAGAAGACCTCGGGTTTTGATCTAGTAGATATTTGCATATGATCAGTAAGCTTTACTCCCAGAACTTTGAGGGCTTGAAATGTCTTTCTATTTGTGGTCCCCCTGCCTAAGACTTATACTTTTTTTTTCAGAGTGTTTGGTTATATTTGAGGAAAATAGTTTTTTGTCCATTGAGTGGAACATGTTAAAAGATTAGATGGTCAGTGAAGAAAACGTTTTTCTCCTGGGAAAAATTGGCAGTCATGGAATTTTTAGAAAGGCAAGCTGGAGATTGGAGTTCTTTGTGTGTTGAACACACACAAATGCATAAACCAAATCTTTTGTGATTAACTTCTCTCTCCTGATCTCAGGGTTTAAGCACATGGATGCCCTTGCATGGACATCGATAACTATCACTTTTTCTGGGTTCTTAGCACTTATTAATGTCAAGATCCTTCTTCAGCACAAGCAAAATTAAGCTGTAAGCACAAAAATTATTTAGAGGTATTGTGTTATATATATGGTCCCAATCTTTCTCTTTTCAGGGAGATACTGGCTGTTGGTAATTCTGTTCCAATTACATAGTACAATGCCTAAGGCTGAACTGAGGCCCAAGTTTACCCTAGCTTTTTAAAATCATCAAGTGGCAGGTATTTTCCCAGCTATTCAATTTATATAAATCTTTCAACTCATTTTTTTACTTTGCCTAAGAGGAACTTGAAACAATATTTGCATTCAATGTATCCATGGATGGCGAGAGAGTCAGTAGCTCCTATTCTTTTATATTCCCAAGATTGCCCTCACTTAAAATATGCCTTTTATTATTGGGCTGCAATTTGAACCCAGTGCCTTGCATATTGTATACAAAAACTATACCAGTAAATTCTGCCCTGTAGTTGATTTTCCTTTAGGTTTGGCCATGTCATCCTTTCACATGTGGTGAGTTTCTTAAGGTGTTTAGATTTATGTTGGCCTTTCAATTTTTATTAAATAAACATTGAGTTTTACAGACATATACATTCATTTATGGATATTGTTTTGTATTATGATTCTTTGGTTTTTATTATTGAAAAATAAGTTCTTTTAATTCAGAATTTGAGTGCTAATTTTATGTATAACATATAACATTCCAGATAAATTTTAGAATTTTGCTCTGGTCACTTCGTCCATAAAAGTAAAATATGTTAACATTTTAATGAGGTGATGTTTGAGATTTAGGGGGAATTTTACATCTTGGTAATGATGAGTTTTATCATGTACACAATAGTGAGTATAATCAAGTCATTTATATGTATATATTTATTTTCTCAAACTCTACATATTTTTAAATATGTATGCAAGCAAAATATTACATATATGTTACATCTACATAAAACTATTTGATGGTTTACATATTTGTCAAACTGGATATATTATGATAAAATGGGTTCTGGAAATCATTTTCCTCACTTTATTCTTATATCTTTCTCAATGTACATTGCCTTTTCTTCATGTTTTGGGTTTTATCTGTTTGGTCCAATACTGTCATATCTTTATATGTTATCATGGTTCAGATGTGCAGTAATTTTTATAAGCATATGCTTCTGTTGGGGAATAAACATGTATTTTCAATAGCCAGTTTCTTTGAAGAAATAACAATTTTTACTTCCTCTTTAGTTAATGAAAATTTGTTTCATGTGTTTACTGATACTATTTAATTTTGTCTCACAGTTATTATTTTATTTGTCTTTTCCTAATTTCTAATGCTATTGAGATATCTTATGATTATTTAACACTTATGTTTCCTTTTGAAAGATGTATATTGAAATATGTTTCTTTTCTTTTTTGGTTCTGGGAATTGAATCCTGAGGCACTTAACCCCTGAAAAATATCCTAGATCTCTTTAAATATTTTCATTTTACTCACAATCTCATTTAATTGCTTAGGTCCTCACTACATTTCTGAGACTGTATTTGAACTCACAATTCTTCTTCCTGAGTATCACAAGCTGCTAATATTATAGGAATATTCTACTATGTATATATAGCTTTTATGTTCTCTTCCTTGGGGTCTCAGTTTTTGACATTCTTTAAATTATTATTTACTTTTTTGTTACCCAGTTTTAAAATCAGGAATGCGTAACTACTGTGTAACATCCCCTCCTCTTTTTATTTTATTTATTTTTAAATTTTAAGGCAATGTCTCTAATTTGCTTATGGCCTGAATGAATTGCTAAGGCTACCTTTAAACTTGGGATTCTCTTGCCCTAGCTTCCTTTTCTATTTTTCACATGTGAGGCATACATTTTGTCATATGTGAGGCAATTAGTTTTTCCAAATTTGTTACTTCAGTTGGTACCGTTTAATGGTATCATAACTATAAATTACATTTTAATATTTCCCTGTTTTGTTATGGAAACATTATATAACTTGAAAACAAACAACCATATTCATGTATTTATTATTGTTATTATTATGATTATTATTGTTTTATTTTGGATGATTAAAGAAAGGTTTGCCATACTACTCAGGTACAATTGCGTCCTTTCTAAAGTTTATTTTAAGTATCTCACTATAATGCTTAAGCATTTAACAAATATTTTTAGTTGTAGAAAGACACAATAACTTTATTTTATTTATTTATTTTTATGTGGTGCTGAGGATCAAACCCAGTGCCTTACACATGCTAGACAAGTGCTCTACCAACTGAGTTACAGCCCCAGCCCTGAAGATGAACTTTATCTTGCAATTCTTCTTACTTTTCTTACCAAGTAGCTGGTATTACAGTCACCCACCACTATAAAAATTGTATAAATCCCTTTCTTGTAAAAGTTTTTGCATATCTTATATTTTTCTTTTATACTAAAAGTATTTTTTTTTACCAATGAATGATTTATTATGTCTTACCAGGAAATAATACAATGACTTTTTTGTTATGCAGATATTCCATTGTTTTAGCAGCTTTCTTTGAAAAGGATATCATTTCTTCTCCTTTATGGCAGTAAAGTATCTGTCTTTCATCATTGTATAAGTGGTGAGAGCCTTTTTAAGTTTTCTGTCTTTAATTTCACAGGGCTAATTATTTGTCTCATTATAAGGTCTACAGTGATTGTTATAATGTTAAATCCTAGAGTCATATGTGGCTCTATGGATTTAACATTATAAATCATATTGTTTTTATTAATGATGGACTTCATGTACAGTATAATGGCTAAATTATAATGTAGGTATGTAATGCTCTATACCAACTAGGACTGTGTTAGTACCCATCATATTAACAAAATAACAGAATCATCTTATGGTGCATTTTCCAGAATGTATCCACATCATTAAATGAAGCATCATTATACATACCATACATGTTAAATTATATAATATATAAATAATATAAAATTTTTACATGTAAAATTTACCATAGCCCTTTTAATTTTGTGTTCTCATTGCAACATTTGGTATTATTGATACTTTCTCTGCTATGTTCACTGTTAATATGTTTAAGTATTACTCCTTTGTCAGTATTTTTCTTGAGCCTCTTCCTATAAAAATTACCTTTCCCAAAATACTGATACTGATAAGTAGCTAACAAATTCTTAGTTTTATTTTGAATTTAACTCTTAATAGTGTGAATTCTTTTTTTACCTCAACTTAAACAAATTTTTCAGGTTTATTGATATAGTTACTATTTATCTATCTATCTATCTATATCTATATCTATATCTATCTATATCTATATATCTATATATCTATATATCTATATATCTATCTATATATATATATATATATATATATATATATATATATATATATATATATATATATTATGGTGCTGGTGATTGAACCCAGGGACTTGCTTGTGAGGAAAGTACTCTACCAACTGAGCTATATCCTTTGCTCTAATTACAATAAATATTTAAGGTGTATACTTTTATATATAAACTCTCTCTCTATATATATATATATACACACACACACACACATATCCATAAGAACAGCTCAATAATCAATTAATTCATCCATTACCCCAAAGTATTTTCTAGTATCATTTTAGTCTCTCCCTTAAGTTCTTCCCCACCACCTTTCATGAAATTAAGTTGATATTATGTAACAATGCAAATAATTGAACAGCATCAAAACTATACAGATCAGTGAATTATTACAAAGAGAATAAACTATGTAACTACTATTTATATTCAGAAATAGAATATTAATGATGGTACATAGAACAGCTTCATGTCTTTTTGCTTTCACTATACCCTCCAGTCACCCTAGTGGTATCTTCCACTTTTTCTTCCAACTAATTGCTTAAAAATATTATTATTTTTTAAAAGAAAACAAAACACAGAATTGGTAACATCTACTCATTTAATTATTTTAAAAGTGTAGATTATGTAGCTAATTGTGTAGGAAACCAAACCTTATGCCAATCATGCTTGATTCTTTGTTGGTGGAGCAAATTGGAGAGTTATCAAGGAGTCAGAATATAGAGGGGTTGGGACATTAAGAATTCAATTATAAAAATTTATCAGAGTATAAGTATTGGTTGGATTGGTTGAAGAAAAAAAAGAGATTGGGTATGAGTTACCAGAGACAATCTGAGGAATCTCAAATGGCACAGATACAGAAGTGGAGCAAAAGCATATTGAAGTTGAATGAGCAGTGCCTGAAGAAGAAGAAATTACAAGTCTTGAGAGAAAAAAGTGTCACATCTCCAGTAGAACTCTAAGATCAAGAAGCCAGGTGTGTGGCATACTTGTTTGATTTCACCATTACACCATTAAGTTTTGGCTTTTAGGAATTTCCATATATGAGGCCACTGGCATACATATTATACTGCCACAATAGATTCTCTCTTCTCCCACTTGTGATCAGCCTTTTTCTTATCTAATACACCCTTAGCCATTTTTTTCTTTCTCCTGAGATCCATTCTCTTGTTCCTTCACCAATTTTTCTTCTTCTTTGTCAAGTTTACCTTTACTTCCATTGTCTTCTCTTTTAGATACTTGATTCTCACCTATGCCACATTCCACATTCCCTATGCTTTTCTCTGACATTTTTGTGGTACTGGGCATAGTTTCATGGGAAACTTGGTTACCAGGGCCCTAACTTAGAGGGACTAGACAGTGGAAGGTAATAGCAGATTCAGTCTCTTTTGGTGGTGAAAGCAAAAGTGGCAGCCACCTGTTGGAACATTAAGAATATTTTGGTGTCAAAGAGTAGAACTGATGACAAATTAAGGTATGCCTATGTAGATAGTACCAAACCAATTTTCCACAAGTCTCTAAAAGTTTACATGGCAAAAAATAAAAGAATTTGACAATTACAAACAATTAACATGTTTGTAATTTTATTCTTCCTAAAAAGAGGGGAGGGGAGGGGGGATAGTAGGGGATAGTAATGGTAGCAGAATACAACAGTCATTAACATGCCATTATGTAAAAATGTGAGTGTGTAACCGATGTGATTCTGCAATTTGTATTTGGGGTATAAATGGGAGTTCATAACCCAATTGAGTCAAATGTATGAAAGATGATATATCATGAGCTCTGTAACGTTTTGAACAATCAATAAAAAAATAGAGATAATTCTGCCAAATTTCCTCATCAAATGTGTTTTTATTTTCAAAGATTGGAGGATTTCTTTATTGTTTCTGTCTTCTACTTAATTGAGAACAGGGAATTTGCTGATTCCTGTTTCATTTACTTCTTGTGCTGATGTATGTATTTGTGTCTGTTTTGTAGTCTTTTTTTTTGTTGTTGTTTCTGAGTTGTATGTTTGTGAGATTCCCAATAATGTTTTTAATATGGTGAAAGTAAGGTACATGCAGTTTCTTCCTTGTGTCTCTTGCTTTCTTAATATTTTTCTTTTCCCAAATGAGAAACAACAGAACTTAAAAAGTATATATTTTCAAGGTCACAAAAAAGAAGTGTGTAAATATAGGAAAAATTTTATGAAATGGAAAGGCCAACAAAGCATTTGCAATTGGCCTTCTGATTAATGTATATAATGTGGTGAATTTCTGACTGTTATCTGAAGTGAGTTCTCATTGTGTAGATAAAAATTTGAGAGTCAAGACTTATGTTTAGTATGTCCACATAAAACTGTTTTTCATATTTAATGTGTCTTAGAGTTGTGACCAGGGGTATTAAATTATCTCTGTGGTCCTTATTGTATAGTGTTTAGTGACTTTGAAACCATTCTTGAATTTACTTTTGTGACTTAAAAAAAACTGAGAGCAAAATAACCTGTAAAACATAAAACAATCAGTATAAAGTATAATATATCCTGTTGTTTAAATGGTATTTCAGGCTATAAATAATGACATTGAAAATTTATACTTAGGACTATGTGGTACATAGGAAAGAAAATTTAACAAAAATCTTCATATCCACTAATATTGTAGCAAATATGTCACTGATAAGATTACATAATTTGCTACTATTATCTATTAAATTCTGTATGAGTTATATTATTGTCAAAGTTTTACCACACTGCTAATTTTATAATATATTAGAAATCTTTTTTTGTACTATTGATTAAACCTAGGTACACTTAAACACTGAGCCACATCCTGAGTTCCTCCACCCTTTTAATATTTCTATTAGAAAGTGTTTTACTGAGTAGCTTAGAGCATTGCTAAGTAATAGAGGAAGTATTTGTCCTTGGGATCATCCTGCTTAATCCTCGAAAGTCACTGGAATTATAGGTGTGTACCACCATGGCTGGCAGATATTAGCAATCTTACGAATAATACTTTTGATCTTTGTTTTATAACAATCTATGATTATTTTGTACAAAAAATTATACAGTATATTTTGGGATGTATAATAGGTAGAAAATCAGTAGTTGCACAAAGGATACAAGAAAAGGATACAGTCTATAATAAGATTTTTATTTTGTATTTAGTAATATCATATAATACTGATTTTAATTGAAATGATAATATAGAAATTGTAATCCTCATAGTAACCAGTAAAAATAAAATGCAGTGTCATTGAAATACAAATAATTATTTGTTTAAAAATATTGATGAACCCACTACTCCTAATGGTCAAAAATAAGAAATAACTCAGATTTTCTTGAATGTTGAAATAAAAAAAAATATAGTGCACATATAAAATACAAGAGCAGTCATCAATACAAATGAAGACATTACTTAAGCACACATGCTTGTTGACTCTCACAGGTACTGTACAGATCAGAAGTTGTATTTAAATTATATTGCATGATGTCAGGCAAAATAAAATTATGGTTAAATATCCACTATAGTAACATCCTTCTGGGAACACAAAGTTGCATGAATAAGAAAATATTTTTTTGGAATGATGTAAATATTTTCTGCTTAAAAACAGTGAAAGATTTATCATTCTATTTTTCAAAACTGTATAATTAATATCTATGGATTCAAGACCAGTACATATGACTTCACAACAAAAAAAATATAAGGAGGGGGGGGCTGGTCTATTTAGGAAATAAGTACAAGCATAGAAAAACTTAAAATGGCATGTAATAAGCAGGTATTAATTCTGGGTAACAGATATAATATTCACTTTATTTATATACATTTTACATTTATGTAATAAAACATTTTCATCTAGTTATTAAGAACCTCTTTGCTCTTTAGGATCATAGATGAAGAAAATGATTTAGTCTGTCTTGAGCAAGCCTGATTCAAAATGTGTTTACTTTTGTAAAATATCTGAATCTTCATATACATTTTTGTGTGTTTGTATACGTGCATAATACTTCAATGGAAATTTTTTAAAGTTATGTCTGTGAAATTATTCAGTATATCAGAATACTAGCACAGAATACTAACAACTATTTTTTATTTTATTCAAATTTCAAATTGATTCACTTTAGATTTTTATATTTTATTATTCTCGGGCATTTCTCCATGTTCTAACACTTGAAGTTCTCCATGTTCTAACACGTGAAGTCGTATGTGTGTGTGTGTGTGTGTGTGTGTGTGTGTGTGTGTATTTACTTATTTATTTTGTAGTGAAGTTGTATTCAGCAACAATTTGGAAAATATAATATTTTATTCATTTATTTTTCTTCTGAGTACAGGGGATGGAATTAAATATCACTTTACCATTGAGATATATATATATATATATATATATATATATATATATATATATATATATATAAAATTTTGATATGGCACCTTACTATGTTGCCAATCCTGTCATTGTACTTGCAATCCAGCTTTATAAGATTCCTTCATTGCAAGAAATACTGGCATGAACCACAAAAAATTACTTAACACATTTTCTGTAATAATATTTTCCAATTAAATTTTTTTAAATTGATATGGTTCATGAACAAGGCACTTAGAACTGTGTCCTGTATCTTGTGTATTCTAAATAATTTTTAACTGTATTGAGTGGACAAAAGTGACTATCATAGATCAATGTCTGAAAAGGACATCAATAATACAATGCAGGGGCTCTAGTTTGAATTAACTGCCCTATAAAATTTCATGTACTAAAGGCTTGGTCCCCAGGGTGTTGTATTTAGTGGAAGCTTTACAAGGTAAAGCATAGTGGGAATCATTTAGTTCATTATAGAGTATGTACTTGAAAGGTATTTTTTTTTTAGTTTTCTGTTTCCATGTGCTCCTGCCATAATGTACTCACTCACCTCAAACATAAAGCTGTAATACCAAATACACTTATCATTTATCAAGAAGAATCTCCAAAACTTTTACTCAAAATAAATATTTTTCTTTAATGTGATTATCACAGGTATTTTTCATAGTTAGAAAAACCTGACTGACAAATTGGGTGAGTCTGAAAGGCCAAAGTCATGAGCATATATCTTATGTGTCTTTGCAACTCATTCAACAAAATATGTTAATTTAAAGCACTAGCTTTTAGTTTTGCTACAAATAATAATTCCTTTCAAATTTTTCAAAAACACTGATGACTGAGTTCATATCCAGGGATATGGATTCCATTGTTTTAATGCAATTTGGTTTTTGAAAATTAAAGAGCACTTTAAGTGACAGTACACTTTAGCCAGAACTAAGAACCATTGTTTCACAATTGAAAATGCATTAGCTCTGTGTGGTTTCCATGTATGCTGTGTTGATTTGTCCACTTCAGCCTTTCATGTGGGGGTTTATAAAAAACAAATTTGTCCATGTTAAAAAAATAAAAGAATGATTTTCTTGTATCCTCAAGTGTTTAGTCAAACTGTTGGTGAAAAAAAATATGTTTTCTCAGTAGACCTGTCTTGTTCTCTTGCTTTCATATCAAGAAATTCTTTCATTAGAACAATGTCTAGGTTTAATCTATGTTAAAACTCATAAGTAAACTAGAAGGAATAAAGAAAAAGAATGAACTCAGTTGCAGACATAGTGTGTGTTATTCACATTTTTACTATTATCTCATGATGAGAAATAAAAATGGATAATTTGACTTTCATTTTCAAAACATAGCCCAAATCTGTTTACCCAAATTATTCCCTATTTAGAAAATAAAACAAAAGAAAACAAAAATAAAGAATGAAATATTTGAGTGTTCTCTTGAAAATGTTTGAATACTAAAAATGTAGTAAGGGATATGAAGCTAAAAAAATTTTTGCTTCTCTAGCAGAGAAGTTCCTGAATTCCTAAAAAAGTTGCAGTGTGTGTGTGTGTGTGTGTGTGTGTGTGTGTGTTGTGTGGTGTTAGAGACTGAACCCAGGGTCTTGTGAATTCAAGGCAAGCACTCTACCAATTGAACTAAATCAACAGCCTTAGAAAAGTTGCATAGTTACTTTGGCCTAGAAAAATCTTTGAGTTAATGAGGCAGGCAATTGTGATTCTGAGTTCAAAACCTTACGAGCCTCTTAGTACCTGTGGTATTGTACAATTTTATTAATTTAGAATAGGAATACAATTGTGTTCTAAAAGAAAAGGAAAATAAAAAGGTATGAAATGCAAAAACATCTCCAGTTTCATATCCTTTCCTGCATCAAGGCCCTTGACAATATTTTTTATAGCTGTCTTTTTCAACAGGCAGAATCTGTTTGTCAAGATGTAAATAAAATTGGTTATTACATTAGAGCCAGTAGAAGACAGACAATATGGAAGTTTACTGGTATGGTGCCTAGACTTAAGTGTCTTAAATTCTTCCTGTTATTATCTTTTTAAACCTCACCATCTCAAGAAGGAGAAGTTCATATTAGGCTTATGAAGGAGAAGAAGCTATATAAATGAGAGTGAAAAGATCACAGAGGACAGCTATTTCTCTTCAAGGCACAGGGTAACAAAGTCAAATAAGAGATCATGTGCTTGAAAAAATCCTGGTGAATTCAGAATAGCTCAGATTAACACAGCCTAATTGGTCTTACTCACAAAATGTTCATTTGAATCATGAATTAGTTTGCAGGTTGTTTGTAATACTTTATAGCTCATCAACAAAATGCATTCAATACAAACAGGAAACCAGAATTTAAAACATGCTGATTTCAAGTAAACTGAATAGAATTAGGCATGCATGAAGCACTCAATTCATTTTTTTAACTTGATATTTTGCTCTCAGCTTATTAAAAGTTACATGAAAGGGAATGCATGGATGGTTTTAATGCCACTGAACACTATACAGTAAAAAGTGCAGAAAGCCATTAATATCCCTGGTGACAACTCTCAGACAAGTTGAAGATGGAAAACAGTCCTATGTTAACATAGTCAAGTTAAGTCTTGGCTCTCAATTTTTTTTATCTACACATATGAAAACTCATTAAAAATTCAAGAAAAAGTCACCACCTTATTCATACTGATCACAAGCCCAAAATATAAGCTCTATTAATTTATACATTTCTTCTCATTTTTCCAACTTTTGAACATTTCATTTTGGATGACCTTGAAAGTGTCCAGTTTGCAAACTATGGCATTTCTCATTTGAAGAAAGAATAAAACAAAGATAGCAAAAGACACAAGGAAGATACAATATTTTTTACTTGGACAGGAATAAAAATGTTATATTTTTATTATTATAACACAAGATTAATTTCAAAGGGTTAGCAAAGCCACACTCTCTCTAGAGGTTCTAGGAAAAAATTCATTCTAGCTCCTGGTGACTTCTAGAATTTTTTGACTTGTTGTCAAAAATGTTTATGGAACATGATAATATCCCAACAGATATCAAGAAAAGCAAATAACACTAGCATAATTGAGAGTCAAGGATCAGAGAAGAAGAAGGTGGAAGAATAGGCAAACTAAAAAGAGCAGAAGAAAAAATAGTACTGAAGAAGGAGAATCGATCTGAGAAGAAACAAGAAACTACTTAAGATGTATAAGATGCAGGGATAAATAGGTTGCTCTCAGTTGAAAAAAAAAGAAAATATTGTGAAAGCATAATACTTATTCCAGTGGGCTCATATTTAGAAATTCCTATAAACCAGGAGTTAATGGTCCAATCAAACAAGTGTGCCACATACCTGGCTCCCTGCTCTTACAGCTCTACAAGAAATTCCACAATTTTTTTCCTCTCAAGTTTTTTAAATTTTTTTTCCTCCAGCCACTGCTCATCCAACTTATATCTGCTGTTGCTCCTTGCTCCACTTCCTGACCTATTCCCTCTGATCTCCCCGAGCTTGTCTTTAGTAATGCTTACCCATTCTTGTTTTTCTTCAACCCATCCCACCAAATTGTATTCTCTGGTAACCTCTCATAAAATCACTATTAATGCCCCAACCCCTTTTTATTCTGGTTTCTGTATCACCCTTAGATTTTCTGTAGTAACAAAGCATCAAGTATGATTATCAGATTTGGTTTTCTACACAATGAGCTACCTTTTTTGTATAATTCAATAAATATATGGTCACAATTATTATTTTTTGTTTGTTTTTTGTTTCATTTTCAAAAATAATAGTTCTTTAAAAGAACTAGTTGTACAAAACTAATGTGTTGCCTTAGTGAGACCCGATGGTATAGTGAAAGGAAGAGTACCTGTAGGTATTATCTGTAGCATAATTAATGTTCTATTTATTGATATAAATATTAGTTCCATTGTATTTTACCTTTTAATAATTCATTATAGTTTTTATGCTGGTTCATTATTTGAGTTGGTTAATAATATTGAATTCATTAAATAAAAGGTAAGTGGGGAAGAGCAGAAAAGATTTAGAAAAATACCAGAACACACATTGGGATGTTGGTTATATTAATTATGTTGATTATTGAGCTGGTGTTATGGATGTGTTCAAATGTCAAAAGATAATACATAAACCTTAAATATGTTTGGTAATCATATCAATAACACTGAAAAATGTGTAATGTGTCTAGGTTGAGGTTAAAAATAAATCACACATATAAATAATAAATTTAAAAGAAAACAGAATTCATTCACTAAATATCTGTCTCAATATTTTGATAAAGGAAATGATTATAAAAAGGCAAGTAGAGAAAAAATACACAGAAAATGAGCAACATTTAAAATAATAACAATGAACATACCATTGAAAGTATCAGGAATGACAGGTGTTTCATATAGACAATAAATAAATTGAAAGAGTTCTGGTAAATTTTACAAGTAAACATTGCATACTATTTATATTTTGTGATTCAACATGTATGGTTATATATAATGATGCCTAAATTAATGATGGGGATACATTCTGAAAAATGCATCATAAGTATATTCTTTTATTTAGCAAAAGATACAGGTTATTGACACATTACTTGATGGCATAAACCCCTACATACCTAGATTATATTGTAACCATCAGTGCAATGAATTATAGTACCGATATAAAATATTATGCCATATATAACTATAAGATTTAACATTATAGCAATCTGTATAGACCTCTAATGAGATAAAAAAATTCTCCTTTGGAAATAAAGAGAGAATACTTAAAAAAACACACAGCCATTTGGACAATGAAATATAAAAACTGCATTGAAATATATTACAATGGCTGGGGATGTGGCTCAAGTGGTAGTGCACTTGCCTGGCATGCGTGCGGCCCGGGTTTGATCCTCAGCACCACATACAAAACAAAGATGTTCTGTCCGCCAAAAAATAAAAAATAAATATTAAAATTCTCTCTCTCTCTCTCTCTCTCTCTCTCTCTCTCTCTCTCTCTCTCTCCTCTCTCTCTCTCTCTTTTTTTAAAAAAAGAAATTTATTACAAAAATTGATATATTTTCCACAAAATCTATTGGAACAATACTGTATTTTTGTGACAAATATGTCATTATAAATTTTCCTGATATGAGCTACTTAGAATGAAAAAGCAGAATTGCAAGATCAAGGTAAGTAATGGCATATATGCACAAATATCTGTATATACATACATATATATGTTTATATATAAATATATATATTCTTAGTTATACATATCTATATAATTATATAGATATTTATATATATATATGATGCATATAATAAATGTATATATACATACATATATTTAAAGGCATATATATATGCCTTTAAATATATATATATAAGCTGGGATATTGTTTATTTGGTAGAGTGCTTGCCACAAATGCACTAAGCCTTGGATTCAATCCCCAGCACCAAATAATAATAATAATAATAATAATAATAATAATAATAATAATAAAGAAGTTTGCTGAAGCAAGAGGCTCTCAGTTTTAAACCCAATCTTAGCAACTTTTCCAGGCCATAAGCAGCTTTGTGAGTCATTGTCTCAAAATTTAAAAAGTAAACAGACCAGAGGATGTTGCACAGTTGGAAGCATCCCAGAGTACATAAACTGATGTCACAGAAGTAAATGAAAAATGAAATTTAAAAAAAAAGAGACTCCAAAAAAGAGAAGTCAAGAGTCAGGGGTGGCAGCATATGCCTATACTTTCAATACTCAAGAAGCTGAGAAAGTAGAATCACAAATTCAAAGGAAGCCAAAATAATTTAGCAAGGCCCTAAGCAAGTTACTGAGACCCTGTCTATATATATATATATATATATATATATATATATATATATCTATCTCAGTGATGGTTAAGTGCCTCTGGTTTCATCTCCAGTACCAAATACCAAAACAATAATAACAACATCAACACAAAAGACAAACAAACAAAAAGAGAAAAAAGTACTTAAAAAGTCACTTCATAAATGAAACATAAGTGCTCACTAATTATAAAATAGCTCAATAGTGTTAGAAATTAGAGAAATGGAAAAATAAAATCGCACCTGTGAGACAAAATTAAATAGTATCTAGGAAACATATAGAGCAAATAAATTCTTATGAACTGAAGATGGAGTTAAAATTGTTATTTCTTTGAATAAAATAGCTATTAAAAAAACATGATCATGCAGAACTTAGTGACATATGACTGTAATCCCAACAGCTCTGGAGGCTGAGACAGGGGGATCAGGAATTCAAAGCCAGCCTAAACAATTTAGTCAAATACTAAGCAACTCCTGAGACCTTGTCTCTAAATAAAATACAAAATAGGACAGAGAATGTTGCTCAGTGGTTCAGTGTCCCTGAGTTAAATTTTGTATACCAAAAAAAAAAAAAAAATACTCATTCCCCAGCAAAACCATATGCTTATAAAATCATCACACATGTGTACCATGGTAACATGTGAGGATACGGCAGCTTTTGTACAAACAGATAAAACCTAGAGCATGGATATAAAACAAAGTATATTGGGAAAGACATAAGTAGTAAAGACTGGAGAAAATTATTTCCTAAACCCATTTTCATCACACTGTATCTATTTGGAAAAATATTCTGAAACACCAGAGTTTTAGTATAAATCATTTACATGTGATATTTTACATGCATCTATATTTTTAAAATAAATATTTAGAATTTGAGAAAATAAAAATATACAAAAGAACATAAAAGACTCAATTATGCACATCATATGTATACAATAAAACTGATTATTACCAATCTGTAAAATTCCCATGATATCTATTTTTTTTTCAAAATACCAGCATATTTTAGTTATAACTGAAGAGGGGCCAGAGCAAAAATTCTAAAATTTATCTGAAATGTTACATGTATATATTTGAAATTAGCCTCTAAAAATTTGAATTAAAAAAATAAAATTATTGCAAACAGCCACCCCACCCGCCTGGTTCTTAGCCA
The DNA here is from genome assembly GCF_048772815.1 of Callospermophilus lateralis. NCBI lineage: Eukaryota > Metazoa > Chordata > Mammalia > Rodentia > Sciuridae > Callospermophilus > Callospermophilus lateralis. The sequence goes on along the minus strand of NW_027512473.1, from coordinate 1,039,304 downwards.
CGCGGCTGCAGCCACCCGGCTTTACAAGCGGCCCCCGGCGGCCCCGCTTGGCGAGAAGGGTCCCCGCCCGGCCGGCAGACAGCTCCCGCCATTCCCCTCTGGCTCTGCTAAGATAACAATGCAAAGATACAGCGCTACGGATTCTGCAGGCTCCCGCCAGCTGTGCAAATACTGTACTCAGAGCTGAATTCTGGACTTGAGATGGGGAAGGAAGCCATCCAATTCGGTTCTCCACATCAGTCAGACCACAGAGGAAGCCAGCGGCCACCATCTTGGAGAGCTGACGTCATTATCTCTGTTTTTTTTTTTTTTTTTTTTTTGACTGATCACAGCTCTTTCAGCTATAGATCAGCGGGGAAAACTTAAGGGCCCCTCCCAGCTCTCCTGTGAGCGCAATAGCCAGACCAAGGGCGGCACGGGAGCCGGCGGCAGCCGCGGCTGCGGTGAGGGAGCCGGCGGCAGCCGGGGCAGCAGAACGGGAGCCGGCCGGAACCGGCGGGAGTCGCAGCAACGGTGCGGGAGCCGGTGGGAGCCGCGGCGGCGCTGGCACAGGAGCCGGCAGGAACCGAGCGGCGCGGGACTCCCAGCTACCGCTCCCAGCAGTGCTGACAACTGAGGTCTCTTGCACCGACTCGCCTTGGCGTGGGACTCACGGCTACCGCTCCCACCAGTGCTGACAACTGAGGTCTCTTGCATCAGATACGGGGGCGTGGCTACCAGAAGGTAAGCAAATTTGCTGGGGGTTCTCAGCCCCAAGCTCTACAAACTTAGGGCCTGAGGGAGGCAAACAAGGAGAGTGTGCCCAGGCACTAATGAAACAGCTGCTCCACGCATGTGCAAGGTAGGCGGAACTGTGACCACCGACAAAACAGGCCCAGTGGACTGCCAGACACATCGCTCAGATTGGGGGAGGGGCAGAGCCGCCGGGCGCCTGCAAGTTACACAGACCTGCGAATCACCAGCAGATCAGGCCCAGCAACCGCGGAGCGGCAGAGCCACCCCCCGGCCTGCAAGGTAGTCGCACTTGCCACACACCAGCAGGTCAGGCCCAACAAACTGCGGAGGGGCACAGCTGCCCCACGATCCTGCTAGGTAGGCAGTACCCTGACCACCAACAGAACAGGCTCAGAGGACGGCCAGACACATCGCCCGCCCCGGTTGGGGGAGGGGCAGAGCCGCCAGGCGCCTGCAAGGTAGGCAAACCTGCGTTTCACCAGCATATCAGGCCCAGCAACCCGCAGAGCAACAGAGCCACCCAGGGGCCTGCAAGGCAGGCGCACTTGCCACCCACCGGCAGGTTAGGCCCAGCAACTCTCGGAGGGACACAGCTGCTCCACGCACGTGCAAGGTAGGCGGAACCGTGACCACTGACAAAACAGGCCCAGTGGCCCGCCAGATACATCGCCCCGGTTGGGGGAGGGGCAGAGCCGCCACCAGCGCCTTTTAGGTAGACAGACCTGCAACCGACAGACAGAACAGGCCTAGTGGCCAGCGGAGGGACAAAGCCGCTGCTCACGCCTGCAAGATAGGCGGACATGTGACCACCGAAAGAACAGGCCCATCGAAAGTACAGGCACAGCGGCCTCCCGGCGTGATAGACACATTGCCTCAATTGGAGGAGGGGCAGAACCACCGCCAAAGCCTGCGAGGGAGACTTTGCAGCTATACAAGAGCAATATAAATATATAGGGGGAAAAATCAATAACACAACAGTTTCACCAAGCAGAAAGAAACGTGATCAATATGAAAAGACAAGGAAAGAAAGGACCACAAGCAATGCAGGTCAACTCAACTTTAGAAGAGGTAATATCTGCAGCAGATGGAATGTCAGATAAAGAATTCAGGATATACATGCTTCAGATGATCTGGAGTCTCAAGGAAGACATTAGACAGCAAAATCAGACAATGAAAGACCACTTCGACCACTTTGACAATCAATTACATAAACAAATCCAAGAAGCAAAAGATCAATTATACAGGGAGATAGAGGTTATAAAAAACAAACAAACAGAAATCCTGGAAATGCAGGAAACAATAAACCAACTTAAAAACTCAATTGAGAATACTACCAGCAGAGTAGAATACTTAGAAGATAGAACATCAGACAATGAAGACAAAGTATTTCAACTGGAGAAGAACATAGACAGCTCAGCAAAGCTGTTAAGAAACCATGAGCAGAACATTCAAGAAATATGGGATAACATAAAGAGACCAAACTTAAGAGTCATTGGGATACAGGAAGGTACTGAGGTCCAAACCAAAGGAATGAGCAATCTATTCAACGAAATAATACGAGAAAACTTCCCAGACTTGAAGAATGAGACAGAATCCCAAATCCTAGAAGCCTACAGGACGCCGAATGTGCAAAATCATAAGAGATCCACACCTAGACACATTATAATGAAGATGCCCAACATACAGAATAAGGAGAGAATTTTAAAAGCTACAAGAGAAAGGAAGCAGATTACATTTAGGGGTAAACCAATCAGGATAACAGCTGATCTTTCAACACAGACTCTCAAAGCTAGAAGATCCTGGAATAACATATTTCAAACACTGAAAGAAAATGGGTTCCAACCAAGAATCGTGTATCCCGCGAAATTAAGCTTCAGGATGGAAGATGAAATTAAAACCTTCCATGATAAACAAAAGTTAAAAGAATTTGCAGCTAGAAAACCATCTCTTCAAAACATCCTCGGCAAAATATTACAGGAAGAGGAAATGGAAAATATCAATGAAAACCAACAGCGGGAGGTAGTACAGTAAAGGGGGGGGGAATAATCAAAGAGGAAAACAAACCATGTTTAGTAACATAAATAAACAAATATGGCTGGAAGAACAACCCATATCTCAATAATAAACCTAAATGTTAATGGCTTAAACTCACCAATTAAGAGACACAGGCTAGTAGAATGGATCACAAAACAAGACCCAACAATATGCTGCCTTCAGGAGACGCATTTGTTAGGAAAAGACATACATAGACTGAAGGTGAAAGGTTGGGAAAAATCATATCACTCATATGGTGAAAGACTTATACAATGAAAACTACAGAACCCTAAAGAGAGAAATAGAGGAAGATCTTAGAAGATGGAAAAATATACCCTGTTCATGGATAGGTAGAAGTAACATCATCAAAATGGCGATATTACCAAAAGTTCTCTATAGGTTTAATGCAATGCCAATCAAAATCCCAACAGCATTTCTTGTAGAAATAGAGAAAGCAATCATGAAATTCATATGGAAAAATAAAAGACCCAGAATAGCAAAAACAATGCTAAGCAGGAAGTGTGAATCAGGCGGTATAGCTATACCAGACTTCAAACTATACTACAGAGCAATAGTAACAAAAACAGCATGGTACTGGTACCAAAACAGGCGGGTGGACCAATGGTACAGAATAGAGGACACAGAAACCAATCCACAAAACTACAACTATCTTATATTCGATAAAGGGGCTAAAAGCATGCAATGGAAGAAGGATAGCATCTTCAACAAATGGTGTTGGGAAAACTGGAAATCCATTTGCAACAAAATGAAACTGAATCCCTTTCTCTCGCCATGCACAAAAGTTAACTCAAAGTGGATCAAGGAACTTGATATCAAATCAGAGACATGGCGTCTGATAGAAGAAAAAGTTGGCTATGATCTACATACTGTGGGGTCAGGCTCCAAATTCCTCAATAGGACACCCATAGCACAACAGTTAATAACTAGAATCAACAAATGGGACTTACTCAAACTAAAAAGTTTTTTCTCAGCAAAAGAAACAATAAGAGAGGTAAATAGGGAGCCTACGTCCTGGGAACAAATCTTTACTCCTCACACTTCAGACAGAGCCCTAATATCCAGAATATACAAAGAACTAAAAAAAATTAGACAATGAGATAATGAATAACCCAATCAACAAATGGGCCAAGGACCTGAACAGAAATTTCTCAGAGGAGGACATACAATCAATCAACAAGTATATGAAAAAATGCTCACCATCTCTAGCAGTCAGAGAAATGCAAATCAAAACCACCCTAAGATACCATCTCACTCCAGTAAGATTGGCAGCAATTAGGAAGTCAGACAGCAACAAGTGCTGGCGAGGATGTGGGGAAAAGGGTACTCTTGTACATTGCTGGTGGGACTGCAAATTGGTGTGGCCAATTTGGAAAGCAGTATGGAGATTTCTTGGAAAGCTCGGAATGGAACCACCATTTGATCCAGCTATTCCCCTACTCGGTCTATTCCCTAAAGACCTAAAAAGAGCACACTATAGGGACACTGCTACATCCATGTTCATAGCAGCACAATTCACAATAGCAAGACTGTGGAACCAACCTAGATGCCCTTCAATAGACGAATGGATAAAAAAAAATGTGGCATTTATACACAATGGAGTATTACTCTGCATTAAGAAATGACAAAATCATAGAATTTGGAGGGAAATGGATGGTATTAGAGCAGATTATGCTAAGTGAAGCTAGCCAATCCCTTAAAAACAAATGCCAAATGTCTTCTTTGATATAAGGAGAGTAACTAAGAACAGAGTAGGGACAAAGAGCATGAGAAGAAGATTAACATTAAACAGGGATGAGAGGTGGGAGGGAAAGGGAGAGAGAAGGGAAATTGCATGTAAATGGAAGGAGACCCTCAGGGGTATACAAAATTACATACAAGAGGAAGTGAGGGGAAAGGAGGAAAAATATAAGGGGGAGAAATGAATTACAGTAGAGGGGGTAGAGAGAGAAGAGGGGAGGGGAGGGGGGAGGGGGGATAGTAGAGGATAGGAAAGGCAGCAGAATACAACAGACACCAGAATGGCAATATGTAAATCAATGGTTGTGCAACTGATGTGATTCTGCAATCTGTATGTGGGGTAAAAATGGGAGCGCATATCCCACTTGAATCAAAGTGTGAAATATGATATATCAAGAACTATGTAATGTTTTGAATAACCTACAATAAAAATTAATTAAAAAAAATAAAATTATTTTGCAATAATAAAAACCAAGAAATTATAACTCAAAGTACATGTATAGGTGCATTAATATTCATGTAAAAATTTTATGCTTTTTCATAGCAATTGAAAGGCCTACATAAATAAGCACATCACAAACAACATTTCGTGTGAATGGATGATAGAGCCAAATCTAAAGGAAAATTGACTTGGAGGCACAATTCACTTGCATAATGTGTTTATAAAATCTGCAAGGCACTGGGTCAAATCTCAGCACAACAATAAAAGGCATATCTTACCTGAGGGTGATATTAGGAATATAGGAAAATAGGAGGCTCTTGACTATCCCTCCAATGTATTGAATATATTGATATATTTTTCTTAGAAAAAGTAAAAAATAATGAGTTGAGAGATATGTATAATACTCAGAACTGGGAAAATGCCTGCCAAAAGATGATTAAGAAACCCTAGGGTAGACTTGGGTCTTATTCCAGCATTAGGCAATGTGCCACATAATTGGGAAAAATGCCCAATCACCAGTGTCTTCCTGAGAAAAGGAAGATTGAAATATATATATCATCCTAACTCTAAAAATATTTATATAGATTATATCTTAGTCTGTGCTGAAGAAAAATCTACACATTCATAAGTAACAAGTACACACAAAAAAGTGATGGTTGTTTATGTTCATGCAAGTTCATCCATGGCTTCAACCCCTCAGATAGGGAGAGATAAGCTAAAGCTCAGCTGGCATGAAATATGCCTAAAAAGATTTGCTAGGGTATTCTTCTAACTAATGTTGGTGACAGTTGAGGTACTCCATAGCCTGCATCAGAGTTACAAATGATAAAAATATATAGGACAAATTATACTCTTTATTGGTGTTTAGCACAGTGAGGTTCAATCTCTAGCCTCCCTCATAAAAATTACACAACTGCCAATTTTCCCTGGAACAAAAATTTTTCTCTACTATGTGTCTCATCGCAAATATGTTTCATTCAGTGGAAGAAAATAATTGACTCACATATAGCAAAATATTTAGAAATATAAAGAAAGAAGGCTTAAGAGGAGGAACCCAAGTTCAAAATTCTTCTAAGCCAAGTGTAGTTGCACCCGCCTGTAATCCCAGTAAATCTGAGGCTCAGAAAGGAGGATCATGAGTTAAAAGATATCCTCAGTAAAAGTGAGGTGCTGAGCAATTCACTGACATTCTGTCTATAAATAATATACAAAATTAGGGGATGGGGCAGTATCTCAGCTGTAGAGTGCTCACTTAGCACATGTCAGGCACTTTGTTAGATCCTCAGCACCACATAAAAATAAATACATAAAATAAAGGTACTGTGTCCAACTACAACTAAAAAAATACAAACTTTTGCTGTATATGTGGTTCAGTAGCCATGTGCCCTTGAGTTCAATACCCAATACCAAAAACAAAACAAAACAAAAACAGAAAATGTTCTAAACCCTCAAGCTCTGGGAATAAAGTTTATTAAGCATTTGCAAATGTCCTCAGGATCACAATTCAGTGGTTTTCCTTTTGTGTGCAAATGTCTCCATGGGCTGCTACACTCATGAGCAGTAGTTCAAAAAAGGGATTAAAAAGCACATGTCTGATAATTCCCAGAAAATAATTAGAGCACACTCTCTGTGGCTACTTGAGTAACTGAACTCTCCAATTTTTCTATCAGGGATTTAGTGCACAAGTCAAAATGTGGACTCTTGTTTAATGAGCAGAGCTTTTAGAATAGTTTAGTCAATAATCTCAAAGATTACAAAGAGTCAAGAATCTATAGATATGGAAAAAAATGTGTTTACACTGTTGGTGAAAATGTATGTTTAGTAAAGTAATTTTTAAAAATAGTACAAAGAAAGAACAATTAAAAAAAGAATGAACATATAATACAGCAAAATTAATTCCGTTTATAAATTTAAGGAATAAGAATCAGTGTCAAAAAACTACTACATGCCCATTTTCTGTGTAACCATATTGTCAATAGTCAAGGAAAAAGAAATAAATTTTTCTATGTCTGTGGAAAACAAAGAGAGAACAGGAACAAGCACTGTTACAAAGAGTCAATGATTTTTCTCATTTTTTTCTCATATAAAATGTTCCAAACAAGAATAAAAAGTCATAAACAGTGCCATCTCGTGCTGGAGAAACAAAGTTACAAAATACTGTGTGTATTTGAAGTATGAGAAATAAATCATTATGTTTTTGAGAAATAAAGTTGGCATTTTGAATGTGGACAAAGATATGAAAATATAGGAACACATTCTAAGACCTCAGGGGAAAAAATTTTTTAAAAAAGAGTATCGCATTCTGAATTTGAGGTCCTGCTTCTCAAGCATCTAGAAAGCTCAGAGGAAAATTCAATTTAGTCTTGTATATACCAGCACTACTTTTATGCAGAAAATCACTCATGGATTTGGGATTCTCCCCTGATGATCATGCCAAACATCATAACACAATCTGGGAAGATGCCAGCCTGACAGCACAAACCTGTCCACATAGGCTTCTGTCCATGACTGGAGACACCATGAATAGATAGGACAGAATGTCAAGCATTCCAGCTAGTAACAAAATTTATACCAATATAAGCCATCACACTCAAGTTTTCAGTCACAATTTTTGTTTTCAAATCTAAAGCATTCATCCAACTAATTTTTTAAGAACCACATCACAGATGATCAACTCTTACATAAGTAATAAAAGAGTCACCCTCCAATGATTTAATTGAGCATTAAAAACATATAACGTAGTCTCCAACCAGAAGCTGGATGTGCAGCTCAGTGGTACAGTGTGTGCCTAGCATGGACCAGGCCCTTGCACCATAAATAAACAAATAAATAAATAAATAAAAGTCCCAATCACTTTGTTGGCTCTCACTCTTTTTCCTATATTTTTACAAATTCCTCATATTTGTATTTATGATTACATTGAAAATATCCTCATAAAATACAATTTTACCACATGGTAGGTATGAAGAGAAAAAAACAGAATTAAGACTGCAAAAGACCCAAGAAAATTTAATCACCCTTTTCTTGATAAAGTCCAAAGTTCAAAGATTTTGATGGTAACCTTAGAAGACACACATATCTACAAGCTAGAAAAGTAGAAAATGTTACCCTAATCTTGACCGAGTCACATTCACTCAATGCCACAGATGATAGAAAAAGAAGCCAACAAAAGGTGAAAAAAATCTAAAACAGTAAGCTCTGGGAGTAAAACTTGCTGATCATATGCAAATTTCCCCTAGATCACAAACCACTGGTTTGTGATATCAGCCAATCTCAAAAATTTAAAAAAAGAGTTGTCAGAAAAATTGTCTCAGTAGAAAAGCTATTTTCATACAAATTACTGTTCTTAGTTTCCAATAATAAAAATGTATCCCCATTCAATTCATAAAAAATAGTTTTTTACAGCAGAACTTACCAGAATTAACTCTCAGCAAAGAAAGCATCTCAGTATGCAGCATGAAGGGAATAATTCCTAAAAGAACAGCACATAGTTCACATCACAGAGGCTCTGGTATTAATAGAAGAATCACAATTCACTTATATATAATCAGAATTTAAAATCAGCCTGATCAAGTTGTTGCTGACACTCAAAATGTCAGTGAATCGTGACTTTCAGTAGCTTCGTTCAATGCTTTAGTAACTATCATTTAATACTGACCACAAAATCATGATGGGAATTTTATCCAAAACAACTTGCTTTACATTGATAAATTGTATAAAATTTAAGTTGCAATGAAATATAAGTTTCTACTTCTCTACTTGTTGGAATAAAATAATTAGAAATTTTACAATTACAATTATGCATAAACTTAAGTACAAGATTTTCAGTGTCAGTTACTGTGTATGGACTCATATACAAGTGATGGATGGATCATGCTACATTTAAAGGCTCTAAGAAAGAATAATTCTTCATATTTTCTCAAATATGATGGCTTCTGATATTCCTTAGCATGTGGCCACAAATGTTTCTATTCTGTGTTGATGGAGCCATCAAAGCAAAAATGACAGAGAAGTCCCTCTCATATAAAAGCTCATGAGCTGTCTTCAAAAGCAACAGGATCTAGGACCAATATAAAAGGATATTAAGAACCCTACAATAAGCTTGTTTTTCCAAACATTATTTGAAATATTGATAAAAATCATTGCACAGAAGAAGTGAGGTCAGTCTTTGCAGAAAAGAACAGACAGTAAAACAGCCACAAAAGTGACTTGGGGACACGATATTAAAGGATATAACAGATAGAATCCTGAAAAAAAATTAGAGAGCACCAAATGCACATAATTATCAAATCTTCATAAACCAAGGATGTAGGTTCATCTGAGAGAATCAAATTCAGATAAAGAACACAGGACTGAGGCACATACAGAGGGATTTAGCTGTGTTTTTTTTTTTTACTAAAATTTGTTAATATTTTATACAACTGCAGAGTGCTGAATCACCCCAATTTCTACTTTTTTATCTTCTAAATATTATCACAACCTTTCATCTACAATGCATGTGGCATACTGAATTTATCCTCACACTTCTGCAATTCAAATTTATCTTTTTTCTATATAAATGTATATTTATGGGCACATACTTTTGCCCACATTCCCAAGATTATACTCTGGAAATTTGTCTGATATCACCTCCCTGAAATGCATTTTTGTAATTTAGATCAATAAATTTAAATATTCCAGTCTGTATATTTGGGAAAAATAGGACATTGCAATCACCTATCGATTTTACTAATTATGCACTACTATTAAAGACAAATCTTAATGCCTCCAGAGAATTAATTCTCATTTACCTGCTCATACATGGTGCTTTAGAGAGTCTCAAAACCTACCCTGGTAATTTGACTCAACCTCACCACTGAAGCTTCTAGATTACATTCCAGGTTGGACACTGGTGCTATACTTTCACTGGAAGTGATTCTTTGGTCATGGCTATTGTCCTTTCACTGCCTCCTACATGCTTGGAAATATGCAAATTGAATGGAATGTTTAGAATCATAATTTTCAACACATTTAGCATAGATCTATGCTATAACAGGTTACACCCACGCTCTTTAAGCAAAGAATAAGACACTTCACCAAGCCCTACACACACACATAATAATAATAATAATAATAATAATAATAATAATAATAATAATAAAAAATAATCCCCAGGAAGGAAAAGAGTAATCATTCATTAAATTGACTTTAAAAAATATTTTAGTTAGTCATACATAACTTTAATAAAAAACAGTGATAAAAATGCAATTTCAATTTCTACACTTGTGTCTGATTACTTTAAAGACAACATAAAATGCTGGCTGCAGGGCTGGGTTTGTGGCTCAGTCATAGATGACCTGCCTAGCACATATGAGGCACTAGGTTGTATCCTTAGCACCACATAAATAAATAAATAAATAGTTTTAAAAAACTTGGGTGCAGTGCAGTATGCCTGTAATCCCAGTGGCTTGAGAGTCAGAGGCAGGAGGATCACAAGTTGAAAGCCATGCTTAGCAACTTAGTGAGGTTCTAAGAAATTCATCCAACCCTAGCTCTAAATAAAATTATTCATAAAGGGCTTGAGATGTGGCAAATCATTACTGGGTTTGATGATGTGTGATACCAAAAATTCAATCAATGAATAAATACAAATCAGAGAGAGATAAAGAAAGAGAGAGCATAAAACAACAGAGAAATTAAACAGCATCACTATTAGTGACACTGTCAATGTCAAGGATGTAAACAATTTAAAAGCAGTAGTGGACAAGTGTATGGAAAACTTATCTAGGTTTATTAACTTATGCTTTGGACAGTTACTCTCCTGCTCTTGAACATATAAATGGAAAACAAAAGTCCTATTTTGAGATATGTATGACACTAAACATGCATTTCTATATAGCTTTTTGTTGACAAGGATGTCCACTTTTTGCAGGAATGAGTTAAGCCCAGATGACAGATTCTTGAGCTGTTTGAAATGATGTGTTTTTATCAAATCTTTATAAACCAAGATTAAACACATAAACTAATGTTATAGAAGTTAACATTCAGTATATATAATACACACACACACACACACACACACACACACACCACAATAACAGTAAAGCAAAAGTGAATAAAAAATGGAACAAATAAAAAATAAAAAAAAAACAGATGAAAGGGTACAAAGATTTTATGTGACTAGAATTTTCAAATGTTGATTGTGACCACACAAATTTGTAAAACTACTTGGAAATGGTTTTATACTACCTAGTGAAAAATACTCTGTGAATTATCAATTCCACACCAAGGTGGGAAGAAAAAAACACATAACCCATTCACCTTACTCTTTCTCTTGGGAACTGTGCCAGAGTTACCTTCTTCTTTCTCCCCTACCTTATTTCTCCCCCCAAAGAAACTACCCCTTACACTCATGCTACCATTGATCCACCATTAGACTTTTTTTTAAATTTTTTTTAGAAATTTATTGGTTGCTCAAAACATTACATTGATCTTGACACATCATACATCATACATTTGTTTTAAATAAGGTATGAATTCTTATTATTCCCCCATGTACAGATTGCAGAGTCACCTTGATTATACAGTCACGTTTATACATACTGCCAAACAAATGTCTGTTGTATTCTGCTACCCTTCCTATACCCTTCCTATCCCCCCTCCCTTTCCCTCCCCTCCCCTCCCTCTACCCCAACCACCACAAGAGCCTGTCCAGTGACACCTCAGCAGCATCCTCACATAGAAAATGAGAGCAGAAAGCATGCCTGCCATCCAGTAGGACGAGAGTGCCATGGATCTATGAGAGGCTTCAGGCTGAGTGGCCTGCAGCAGGAGGCCAGAGGCATCTTGGTGCTGGTTACTAAGTCCTTTTCCTACTGGTAAATGGGTCCTGGGAGAGTGTGGCCATGGTCTTGGACTGTGGCCCATGCCATCTGAGACCCACAGTCCATCCTGAGCTGTGTGCCTCCTTATTTCCTTGGGCTTCATGCACAGCACTTAATCCCAAGCAGTTCTTAAGTGTCAGGGGACATTGGAAACAGTGAGTGGGAGAAGGTGCTTGGCAGCTTTGAGGATCTCTGAGTCCTGGTCACAGGCTTCCTTAATAGTCCCTACCCATGGCACCCAGGGACCACTGTACTCACCCACTGGGAAATTTAGAGTTCTTTCCACCTGTGCACATTATTAAAAAACCACCAGGATTCAGAAAAAGGGACAGCAGAGTCAGGGAGAGACTTGTGAGGGTCTCCAGTGGACGTCATCTCTCCTGGCCGAGGTTTCTCAGGAAATGCCAAGAACCATTAGACTTTTTAAATCTGAACTCTTGAGCTGGTCATGCTTTCCCTCTTTCCTTCACAGCACGTTTTTTTCCTACCCCTATCTATTCCACCATTACTTTTTCATGAATACTCACTACTACATACTCAGCATCCACCAATCTCACATCCTGACCCATCCCTGTTCTGCCTTGTCCATGGATCATTTTAAGATCCCCTCCACTCAGATATCAATAGTCCAGAGTAAAGTCAGTTTAGGGTGTAATATATGCAGGTTTTTAGAAGTCATTTACATAACAATAAGCCTATAAAAAGTGGGAAGTATTTAAAGCTGAGGTTAAAATAAAATCTACAGAATGCACTGTTAAACTGAAGTGTCTAAAATTCATTAATCTCAATAATTTGGAAAAGAAATTATATAAAAAGGAGAGTAAAAAAAGAACATAATATATAAAAGTGACAAATTTGAAGACACACAAAGTGTATATATCCAGAGTGTCATATATTGCTGCTTTCAAAAGACAAATTAGTTTGAAACAAATGTGGTTGATGTGAGATATAGTAATCATTTATTAATTATATATAATGGTAATATATATGTATATGTAAAAAATGCATTTCATATAATTATACATTGCAAGAAATGAACTCTACAGTGATTTTTTTTTAATTTTGCTGAAAACAGTATAAATACCTACATTTAGGTTTTTTTATTACCAAATGTTCAGGATACATTTTATACTTTATAAAGTTTATCACTGACCAACAGACCTTTTTTTTCAGTTTTTAAAAGGAGTAGTATTTAATTTTTAATTATTTTTAAATTATATATGACAGCAGAATGCATTACAATTCTTATTGCACATATAGAGCATAATTTTTCATCTCTCTGGTTTTATAAAAACTATATTCACATCAGTTCACTTCTTTATACATGTACTTTGGATAATAATGTCCATCATATTCCACCATCATTTCTAACCCCATGAAACCTCCCATCTCCTCCCAACTTCCGACAGGTCATTTTCATACACATTGTTGTATGTTATGAAGTTATAGAAAAGAGTATATACCTTATAATAATATGAACAAATAAATTTTTGCAACTAAGACATAGCTTAATAATAATACTAATAATACTACTACTAATAATAATAATAATAAACAACTTGCCATTTAGACAACAATAAAGTATATATCTGGCACTACTGTGTGGAAATAGAAAAATTATAGCTTTTCCAAAAACAAAACAAAAGCAAAAACAAAAACAAAAAAAACCCCACAAAGCGGTATTTGTGGGGGAAAATGGTATTCTATGCTTTCTTAATATCAAGTATAAATTACTTTTAGAAGTAATATATATTTCAATATAAAAATAAAATAGAAGAAGGTGCCATGGCACACACCTCTAATCCCATTGGATTGGGAGGCTAAGGCAAGATAATTTTGAGTTTAAAATCAGCCTCAGAAACTTAGCAAGGCCCTAAGCAACTATGTGTGACCTAGTCTCTGTGTGTCCCTGATTTAAATTTCCAGTAAGAAATTACGACAACAACAAAAACAATACATAGTATTGATGAGGACACAAAACAAATTCTCATGAACTAAAGATGGAGTAGAAATTGCTGTTATTTATTTGTGAAAACTGTTTATACATATATCTAAACATATATTTGTATGTTTTCACAGTATGTACATATATATGTGTATGTACATGTAAATGTATACATGTTTATACGAATAAGTTTTTTTTTCTTATTCATAGTCATAAGCAGAATAAATACCCATCAAAGATCCTTCTAATCTGCAGAACCTGTAAATAGTTATGTGATAATGCAAGCAGACATATTGTTTGAAATAGAATTAAAGTTGTTCTTAAGCATATTTTTATATTTTGAGGTAGAGATGATGTGGTGATTATCTGAGGGGTGACTATCTGATTTAGTAATATGGAAGAGAGTCACAGAAGAGTAAGTTGCAAAGTGACACAATATGTGAGTCTACTGGCCATTGCAGACTTATCTTTTAGTGATTCAAAAGGAACACAATCCTGTCAACACCTCAAATTTACCCCACTAAGACCCATTTTAAATGTCTCACCTTTAAAGCATCCAAATAATAAATATGCATTTTTACCGAATTTGTGTTATTCTATTTAACATCAATAGACAAATAATGCACAAATAAATTTAATCCTGTTGAAATGTATGCAAATATACACTTGGGTAAAATAAAATTTTGAATATGTAGATTATATAAATATAAATAAATACAAAATACTTGATCACCATTCTGCTAAATGAAACAAAAAAGATGTTTAACATCTTCAAAGGGAATAGGAATACTGCACTAAAGTTTAAATAAGTGAGTTAAATTGGGTAAAATCTATAGAGCTCCTAAATATAAGTTTTTTGATATAAGTTTTTGGATATTTTCTATTATTCTTTTTGGGGAGAATTATATAACTTCCAACTGTGATAAGATGATAACTTGATGTTAAGATAATGCTCAAAAAGAATTAGCACTTACAAGCATGATGATTTTTATCATAAATGAGGGAATGAGAAGAAAAGGGGGGGTAAAAAACAAAGAATTCCAGAAAGACTGAAAGAGACAATGGGTTCTGGAACCATCTGTCAGAATACAAATAGTTGCTTCTATGGCAGCAGCAGTTTAAATCAAGGGAATCAGGCATTTGGATGATTCACTGCTGCATCAGCTCCTGTCATTTGCATTTTACTTTTGCTCATTGCCTTTATTAGGTAAAGACACTGAAAATCATGTAATTTATGCAAAGCAATTATCAAGAGAAAAATACAAAAGCTGCACATAATATTTTAGAGACCAGTAAACGACAAAGACAAAAATATACAAATATAACAACATTTTAATTTTGGCATATTTTGGAATTAAAATTTTAGAAATAATAAAAAGTGAATATGAGATTTGCAACATAGAATTGGATTGCTTTAATAACTGACTTCCTTTAAATTAACATAATATGAAATATGCTTTAAAAATGATCAAACTTTATGTCAATTATCAGCTCATTTTCTTCCATATTCATTTTTCCTCATTATACTTTCATAAGTTGATCTTTATGCTATGGGTCACATAAGCCAGTAAATACTTCTTGTTGAGCATCTTTCTGTGCCTATCTGACAAGCTCATCTCTAGAATCATCATGATTTCAAAGATAGGCTTCTTATAGGAAGAGCTTATTTAAAAATTACTGCACTAATGTGAAAGATTAGTAAGTGTTAAGTAATGATAGGTAGAAAAAAGAAAAAGATGACTAGACAATGAGATGTACAGACACTGAATACAAAAGTAAAAATTGAGTGGCCAAGAGACAGCCAAATAGATGAATACAATATTATATGGTATTCTAAAATTAAAAATATAATCAAATGAATTAGGGAAAAATATGCACCCTACATCAGTATACAACTTCTCTATCTATAAAATGATCCACAGTGTTGTTTTTTAATAGTATGTAGTCGTTATGCATTTGAAAATATATTCTAAATTATCTCATTTAATTTACATAACCATTTAAGTGATATTCCCTATCTTTTAACTTATGTTTCAATATTTGTTTCATACAAACTACTCCGGCACATTTTCTTTCTTGGATCCCAAAACCTAGATTTGTTCCAATACTTTTGATGGCAAAGACTGCTCTGAATTGCAAGTATCTTATCAATATGGGATATAGTACCTATGTGTATATATATATATATATATATATATATATATATATATATATAGTATATATACTATATCCCATATTTATATATAATAAACATATTACTCATAATATAACTTCAAATATAGAGGATGCCACCTCTGTGACCATCAGGCCTGATCCCCAAAAGTCTAGTAAATCATATATTACCAGACTATGCCAGATATGCACAATTTTAGGAAGAGTAACCAAAGACATCTATGTATGCTTCATTTTTTGTCTATATGGTCTTGATATAAACTTACTTATACTAGAGAACAAGCTGTTTTCCAGACTTACGACACAAAGAAATATGCATTTGTAAAATTAAAAATGAGTGCTATGTTATATAGGATGAGTGTTTTTAATGAAAAATTCTAAAATCTAAAAGGGATTTAGATCATTTTAGACTTCATATTTTTACATTAGGAATTCTCAACTAGTAAAGTCTGAAAGTATTCCAACTTGTGAAATACTTTGATAACATCATGTCCAATAAAGGATACTCTGTGTATCTTTCAGCAAACTGTTTATGCATCCTTAAATATCCATAGCAATCCAGTCTGTGATGTCCTCTTGCAGTAGCTTCCCAGAAGAGATAACAAGGTGAGTTAATTCATTTACTTTTTTAGAAATAAATGAGCACATGTTAATTAATCTCAGCATTTACAATAAGCTATATTAAGATAAAGAAATGGAAAAGCACATGCATAAGTCTATACATATATAACAGAAAAATGACCATAGTGACCAGAACAAGAACATTAAACTCACA
The DNA here is from genome assembly GCF_048772815.1 of Callospermophilus lateralis. Classification (NCBI taxonomy): domain Eukaryota; kingdom Metazoa; phylum Chordata; class Mammalia; order Rodentia; family Sciuridae; genus Callospermophilus; species Callospermophilus lateralis. The sequence goes on along the minus strand of NW_027512473.1, from coordinate 1,022,580 downwards.
GTAACTATTGATGATTTTATAACTCTCATCACAAAAGATAAAGATCTTTAGATTTTAGTAATCAATAATTTGCATTTTGTTTACAATAGACATAAACTTATGGTGACACAGAAAATTTGAAAATAATTCTTTAAAGGGGACAGGCAAAAGTATACACAATAAAGGCAAAAGAATCATATTGACAATATTAATATCAGACAAGGAAAATTCAAGGGAAAAATTAAGTGGAGCAAATGCTTGTTTATTACAATGTTAAAAAAAAAAACGGTTTGTTGAAAAGGCTAAGACGTGCCTTGGGGCATATCTGGAGGTCAAATGCTGCCATCAAAGTGTAATTATCTGTTGTGCACTCGCTAGAGGAAACTTAAGAAGTTATTTTATGACATTCTAAATACTGAGCAAACGTCAAAACCTCTATGTAGAGGCTGTTAGAAATATAGGGAAGAACTAAAATTTTTATTAGAATCTGTTTCATATTTTCTAGTCAGCTATAAATATATTCAGAAAAAAACAAAATAAAATAATTAATGGGTAAAATAGTTACTTCACTGTATAAACAAATGAGTTACACAAATTTGCCAACATTATTTCCTAATAAGATACAATGGGGGCCTTCTCATTCAAAATATTCTGACAATCTTTTACTGGAGATGTTCTGACCCTAAGGCAATCAAAAATAAGCCCCAAAACTAATATTTTTACTTTCCTTCAAAAATTATTTTAACATTTCCATGTAATCATTAATGTATATACATAGAAGCAAATATGTATACACATGCATATGTATATATGCAAAGGCAGGCATATACAAATATTTATGTATATATGTTATACACATACATATATATTATTTTTGAGTTGTAATTTTATTTATTTATTTTTATTGATTTAAAAAATACATGACAGCAGAATGCATTACAATTCTTATTACACATATACAGCACAAATTTTCATATCTGTGGTTGCATATAAAGTATGTTGACACCAATTTGTGTCTTTATACATGTACTTTTGATAATGATGTCTATCACATTCCACCTACCTTACTAATCCCCTGCCACCTCTCTTTCCTTATACCTCTTCTGCCCTAACTAGAATTGATATATATTAACCATATATTGTATGTACACAAAATAAATACAAATGCCAAAATCTTCAAATTTGTAATTACTACATCCATTCATTCTAAGAGGAAAAGCAATTAGCCTCTCAGGAACATAATATAGATGCTTAAAGGATGCAATTGCCCAATTACTATGACATTCTACTGACATTTTAGATTCTTTTATTTTGCATTTTGGGGATGTTAAATACCATTTCTTTTAGAATGACACAATTATCTCCTACAAGCAAATAGTATGCTATCCCAAGACCTAAATGTAAATCCTTAAATTTGTAAAAATAGAGTCAAGCAAACATATAGTCTTTTAAAATATGAAAAATAACTTGTTGGCCTCATGGAAAAAGATAAAACAAAGTAATTTATTCCATTACAGTAACATTATGATTGATGCATCCTGTGTTTTTCTAAGGCTGCAAAATCTCTTGGACTCCAATATAAGCAATATTCTACCTAGTCATTTGTCTTTTCCAGTTACACCCCTGAGTGAAAGTGAAGTTCTTCAGTCTACCTCACAATATTCATTTCCTTTCCACTGAACTGGGGGTTCAGTAATATTCCTGAAATTTTACTTAAGAGTTCATCAAAATAACAAAATTTCATTTCAGCATAATTTTCTGAGTTAAGCCAAAACCATATTATTATTTAATGAGAGTTCACTGTATCATAAATTCACTAAATCCATTTTCTCAATTATTCCTGCCACAGAATTTTTCAAGTGGCTATATGTTCTAGAGTAAAGATTTTTGTAAAAGATCATTAAAATATTAACTAACTGCTTAAGTTGTTTTTATAAGTCCAAAATTTAGGATTAAAAACCAAATTAGTGTTTTCTGTTTGTTTAAATCAAGCTAGAAATGTTCACCTTTCCTCTTCTTCCTACTTTCAGCAAATTTGAAAAAGTTTTTCTTTTGGAGACCTAAAACATATCAGAAGCAGAAGTGTTATGTCTAGACATTAGTGCTATTTCTTTCCTTTAGGATGATTTTGAAAATCCTTCTCTAAATCACACCAATATGGGGTTGATCAGATACCAAAAGAACCCTGAGCCCCAAACCAGTGGATTAGAATTTCCAAATTATGTCCTGAAAAGTAGATATCTCCTATTATCTAGTATTTTATACATTTCATAAGATGCCTTGAAATCGGTCCACTGGAATAGTGATAACTGTGATATAGGGTTATATTCAGTCATTTTAGACATGGGCCAGAACCATTCTCTGATTTAGAGTCCATAAATCAACTTGGATTAACAGTTCCTAATTCTTGCCCTTATTTTTTCCTTACATTCCAGTGTACAGGGATTCTAACACAATGTATTGTGACAGTATCATTGTTATTATGGGTCCACACCAGTGGCATGCATGATAGTCAGTTTACCTGTTTTTGAGGTTCCCTGCCATATGTCAAGTAGTCCTGTGAAAGAGGGCATATCTGTCACTTCTTATGGTTTATAAGATCTTTGCTTCTCACTACCTATAGACCCTTATGATTAATGTCATATTTTTCTCTGAACCATGGGGAAATATCATGATCTCTAGGTTGGACTTTGGCATGCCAGTTGAGGAAAGAGTATTTCCTGCAGAAATAGGAGTGGTGCATAAATGTCAGAGTTGTGGTCAGTATTGAAAAAGATTACATTCTAGAAGGCAGCATTTATTGCCTAAAGAATTGAAGAATGTGTTGTCCTCTACTTTTAAAAATTCCAATTATTAATATAGCATTGCATTAAAAATAAACCATTGTTCACACTTTTCTTCATATTGCAGGCAATATTTGCACTTGCACACTTCACAACTACAGCCAAGTAAGGTCATTTGGGAGTGTCATTGCAAGCCAGGAGTTTTGGTGACTTAATGTATCGTGATGCAGCATGATATTAGTAATGACATATAACTACCCAAAATGTACTTACGTAAGTAGGAACATTTTTTTTGCTTCAATACAAACTAGTTTCAAAGAAGTGTTTTTGTGATTAATAATAGCGCTGTGATCATTACTCTAATAAGAGAGATGAAATTAGACAGGAATTATAAAATTGACACATGAATTTGTGATTAACAATAGTGCTGACATTATTTCTTATGATGAGAGATGTGGAATTAGCTAGGAATTGTGAATGCAACTACAACACACAGAAGGAATGGGTTTCTGGGCCCAGGATCAGGAAGAATTGGTATTGTGGCACTTTAACTGATCAGACTAAAACAATTATCTCTTCTGGACCTATTATTCTAAATCTTCATTGAGAAATCATATCCCTCACAGAATTTTATAAATTCTCATATTTTTTTAAAGAGAGAGAGAGAGAGAGAGAGAGAGAGAGAGAGAGAGAGAGAGAGAATTTTTTAATATTTATTTTTTAGTTTTCGGCAGACACAACATCTTTGTTTGTATGTGGTGCTGAGGATTGAACCCAGGCCACAAGCATGCCAGGCTAGCGTGCTACCGCTTGAGCCACATCCCCAGCCCTAAATTCTCATATTTTATTGAAATTGCTTATATCAGCTGAGGAGACATGAAAAATTCTTTGCCAAAGGTGATGCATGCCTTACTGGAAGCTTTTTCCCAGGGTGTTTATTAGTTCTATAGCCTCCTCTGTCTTGTGGCTCACATATTTGCTCCTCCATGAATACTACTCGTAACTGTAGTTATTTACTCTTTTGTACACAAATCAGTGTTACTTAAGTGACAAAATTGTTGCAAAGTTCATTTATGTTATACTTTAGTCTATGGGTTGAAAACCACTCAGACATATTTTTTATCACTAATATTCTGAAGATGATTTAATGTATAAGCTACCCTTTAAGAATCCTTCCCTTTAAGACCCTGTCAAGGTCTCTGTTTTATGCCTGTTACCTTGTACCTTGGCCAGAAAAACAAACAAACTAACTAACTAACTAACCAACTAACTAAGCAGCACATATATTGTTTTGCAATTGCCTGGGATATATTATAAAATGAAAGTTTCAAGTTTTAAAGTCACACTATTCTCCACCTATGTTCTGAATCAATAAAGAGATAAAATAAGACAGATAAAAATAACCATTTCATAGGCCTTACTGGCATAAATCATTGTTCCTAGTTTAAAAGTTACTAACTTTTACCTCAGAATTAGAAAAAAAAATATTGATCCAGTCTCTGGTAAATAACTGTGGACAATCATCCAAAATGGCAGAATGTCTTGCATGACATTACACAGCATGTCTGTGCCCTGAAGGCAAGCTGTGTTCCAAGCATAAAAAGCATAAGGATGAATTACACATATTTAGCAACATAATACACTTCATCCCTCAGGCACCTCATGCTTTCCCTTGTTGAGGAAGACCAGTGAGTGTAAGGAGGGGTCGGCAGTAAAACTATGTGATATACCTTTGAGGGATTTCACAATTTCCATTCACAGAATAACAAATATTTTATTAGAAAAACTAATAACTAAGGTCATATATACTCAAAAGTGATAAAAGCATACACATCTTTCTTTTTCCACAGCAAAAGGGTAAAGTACTTCAATAATTATTTGAAGTTTCCTTTTAGGGCAAATTCCATCTGGGATAGCTCCATCATATATGTATGTGAAGTTGTAAAATGAGAGAATATATGTTGAAAAACTTTCTAAAACTGATGGACAAATAATTTTATTGTGATAAAAGAAGGTCTCAATCAGAAAATTTTGAGGAATAAAAAAATGTGAAATATTACTTTAAATTTCACACTAAAAATAAAGATGTGTTCATAAAGTATGCAGAAACATATTCCAGGAAAGAAAAAAATAAATGTGATTGAGGAAGGGAGAAGAAGAAGAAGAAGAAAAGTTAAATTATAGGTACTGTCATTCAAAAAATACTTGTATTGACTGATTCATGTACCATAAACCTATAAATATTACATCAAATTTAATGTCTGCATCTTGTAGAGCTATGTGAAAAACTAATTAATAGACTATAGGAAGTCTTAAAACAGAAAACTTACAAATATATCACCAGCCAGTTCTAAACAATTAAATCTCCCAGAAACCCTAAAATGCAGGTAAAGTTTTATCAACTATGATCAAATCTGCAAAGAGGAAAAAAAGGACTTAGTCAAAATAATGCATTTTTCTGAATGCCTGTGTACTTTCTATCAAAACTTGCTAGTGAAAACAATCATCAACATTGTAATTGTGACTCAACAAAGAATAATTACCTATAAAATACATTAAATAGTTTTGTTCTCCTGGAAATTCTTTTCTGTTCCAGGCAAGTTATTTTTTCATCATGGATTGAGAATTTTACTGAATATTTTTGCAAGCTTTGCAATCCTAACAGTACTATTGAAATAAATCATTGTGCATTGGAGTATGATCTGTTGATTCCTTTACAATAATTCCAAGTCTAATATTCTTATGGTTGCATTACAGGATATAATTCTACAAGAATACACAGTGCAATGCTGTCATCAAATGAAACACAAAATGATTGATCATGAATCATTGATATTGGTTAAGAAGTTATAATTCATTTTTTACTTTTCTACATAGAATTTAAAAAATACAATATCATACATCAGAGAAAACACAACAGCTGAGAAGTCCTACACTGGAAAATTACATCATCAAATGAAAATATGTGATATCTGTATGATTATAATATTACCATAATGAAGAGGTTGCCCAGTTGCTTATATTTCTCAGTTCTGGTCACTTAATTGATATTTTGAACATATCCTGAATGCAGAACATTATGTAATTATTTTAATTAAATATAAATTAACACTGGTTGATATTGCCATAGAAAGACATTGCATGTATAAACTCAAACTGCATTTAAAAAATTCTTCTAGCATATTCATCTAAGTGAGATTTCTTTGAGAGAATAAACATTAAATAAAATATTGTGGCTTGTTAAATACAGACAAATTAGACATAAAATACAATTACAGGTGTTCTTCCTTGCAAAATAAATTTAGAAAATTCTCAGGAGACCTAGCCAATCTTTACTTTTTATATTACTAATTGTAAGAAATATTAATAATTTTAGAACACAAGTAAAACCTATTTTAGACATGCAGTTATACTCTTTTATAAAATTCTTTCAGTACATTGAAAAATATACATTGATGATTTCTCCTAGTTCTTGTTATTTTGTTATTCTTAATCTTAAATAACAATTTCTATTTTATTACACAGAACAATTGATATTTGACTTGTAAAAATAACTGTACCACTACTCCTTCTTTGGGGCATGAAGTTAACTATGTAGATCTGTCCTAACATGAAACTCTTTTGACTTATCTCCTTTCACTTTATGTTTTCAAATGTCTACTCTTACTTCTGAGCAAGATGGGTGGAGGAGGAAAGATCATAAGATAACACACCTACTCTCTAAACCATTCTTATTCTTATAAAAAAGACAATTTTTTAGAACTTTTACAAGTCATCTACATTCCCTTCAAGGTTAATAGGGAAGGCAGATCATAAAAAGGCTGGACCACCTACCTCCAACCCTATCGCTATGACTTATATCCTCCTATATCCATCCCTTGCTCTTCTGCCATTTTATAGAAACCACTTTACCAAAACTTCCTGCCAAAAATGCTATATGGGTTTTTATCTTGTTTTTGTTTCTCTCATTGACATACAACATAATATTCAAAGTGTTTTCTTTCTAAGTCTTTACCATTCATAGAATCTTTTTATTTCCTTCCATTGGACTAGTTAAAAAGTTAAAGAAGACTTTATTGAAGACTATTTTAGTAGGGAAGACAGTCTGAACTCAATTCTATTGAACCAAAAGAAGGGAGAGTGTTAAGTGTCAAGGTAACCCAGCACCTAAAGTACTAGAAAGCACTCAGGGTAAGGGAGATTAGTCAATGGAATTAGACCATTTTTACTTGCTAGTTGATGTTTTTCTGAGTTAAGACTCCTCTACCATAGTCACTAGAAAACAATATATATATATATATTTTTTACGCTCTGCACAGGTTCACTTTATTGAGTGGAAGGCTTACAGGTCCACTGGCCCCTCCCTCCCCACGGGGACACTTATTCCTTCCAATGCAAGCAGGCATCTATAAGCAATTCTGAGTCACTGTCCCCGACAGGCACAAAGGGTAGGTGCTTCCAAAGGATCCCTTGTCTGTAGCAGCAGATGGTGTCTTATGCAACAGTGGCAGAAAGCAGGACTCGCAGTTTCTCAGACACTGGGGTCTTCCTTGCTCCTGAAGAGGGGCAGTACTCGTTGTAGATGAGCTTGAAGAGGAAGAGGTGGAAGAGGGTGATGAAGGAGGCCACGCTGAACCAGAAGAGGAAGGGCAGCCCTGGGTCCTGCTGGGCCATGTGCTCATTGAGGGCCAGAATGGCCTTGAGGTGCAGCGTGTGCCACAGGTCCTGCAGGTGTGTGAGGTCAGTGGAGATGAGGAGCAGCGGCCTGATGGGCTATGTTACCATGACTGAGAAGGTGTGGCTCCCGCAGGCCGAGGTCAGCTCCACTGGGTTGTCCAGGCAGCCCGCCTCATAGGCGAAGATCTTGACGGGCTGGCTGCGGGACTTCACAGACACGTGCAGGTAGGGCTTGCCCTCGGCGTCGGTCAGGTCGATGTGATAGTTCTTGTAGCGGATGCCGTGCTGTTGTGCAGCACGTCCGGGTCGCCCTGGAACTGCAGGTGGTTCTCCATGAACTGCAGCCCCCCCAAAGCTGAGCATCATGCCCTGAAGGACGCCCTGAGCGCCCACCTTCATCAGGCCCTTGCAGCCTGCTTCTGGGGGATCAGCCTCCACAGGTCAGAGTGCTGCAGGATCTGCTGCACCAAGGACAGCTGGGCGGGCCACAGGTTCTTGGTGTGCATGGTGGTGTGGTTGCTGAAGCAGTGGTCTTCATAGTTGAGTTTGGCTTCCAGCTGGTCTCGATTCTGTGGCTCAAGGAGGGACTGAGCAGAGGGGCTGGCGAACAGGAGAGCATGTATTAGAGTCTCAGGTGCAGGGTCAAGCCTGATGGCCTGTGGGCGTCTGGTGATCTTCATTTCCACCACTGGGCAAAACAGCTGCACCCAGAGGCGCTGGTAGTCCGGAAGCAGCTCAACGGCGGGCATCTCGAAGAGCTCCAGCATCTCCTTCGGGGCCAAGTCCTGGAGTGCCTTCAGCTCCTTAGCGGCTTTGCTTTTGAGAATTTAGGGGTTGATGGGGCCTGAGACATACACCACCCAGAGGACCATCTCACCCAATTGCGTCTTGGGAGCCACCTGGAGCTGGTTTACTAGCTTTTTGGCAGCCACCACTACCAGGTGCCCCTGCTGAGAGGGCATTGATGTGGATCTGCCCGAGTAGAGGAGGAACTGATGATCTCCGACCTTCTCCAGGATGCTGGTGAAGGCTTTCAGAACCTTCCTGCAGTGAGCCCCATAGTCTGCAGCGCGGCCACGTGCTGCGTTGGGTTGTTGAGCTGAATGCACTGCAGATAGACGTGGAGTCTGCCCCGTGAGACAGAAAGTCCTCCTGCAGCAACACACAGTCACAGCCAGACCCCTCGGCAAGACAGGAGGCTGAGGCCTACATTTGCCTCTAGTGTTTAAGTGACAGTTGTTTGCATTTTAAAAAGCATATTAATACCTGCAAAATTCATGGGTGGCTAGTGCAAGTACCAAACCAAAGAGAATGACACAGCTTACTGTTGTGTCAGATATACCTGTGGTTGAAAAGAGCAGGATGACCCCATTTTTTGTGAAATGCACATATTTTTTCCATTACGTATGCATAGGGAAATAAGTCATCTGCCAGAAGCAATAGTTACTTCCAAATTGTGGAATTACTGTGGTCAAACATCCTTAGTCTTCTGTTATAGCATGGGTCACAGATGCCCTTTTGGTTTTACAGAATTCTTTTCCCTATCTGGCAGTATGCCTCTTGAAAACAAAGCATCTGCTTGTCAAACAAGTTAGATTTTTCAATTGACCTGTGAACATTTGTCTCACCTGCTCTAAAAGGCAAGCAAGCCTACCTTTGGCTACTTTCTCCTAGTTCCCTGTGCCTTTGGGAATAAATCCTGAGCTGTACTTTGTATTGCCCCCATTTCTTCTCACTTGCACTGAGAAGAAAAGGGTATTTTTTTTTATTCTACTTAACTGTACATGGCAATGCATTTTGACAAATCATACATAAATGGAGTATACTTTCCCATTCGTCTGGTTGTACATAATGCAGAGTTCCACAGGCCATGTAAACATATATGCACATAGGGTGGTAATAGCCAATTCATTCTATTATTATTACCCCCATACCCCCTACCCGCTTTTAACTTCCCTCTAATTCAAAGTATCTGTTCTTCCCTACCCACCCTCCTCCTCGAATTGGGAATTAGTATCTGCATGTCAGAGAAAACATTGGCCTTTGGTTTGGGGGAATTGGCTTATTTGACTTAGCATAATATTCTCCAGTTCCATCCATTTACTGGCAAGTGCCATGATTTCATTCTTCTACCAATGTGTATATACCAAAATTTCTTTATCCATTCATCTGTTGAAGGGCACCTAGGTGACATGCTGATTTTATTTAATATGCTGATTTTAATATGCTGGGTGTAAAATGAGAAGTGGGATAGCTGAGTCAAATAGTGGTTCCATTCCAAGTTTTTCTGAGCAATCTCCATACTGTTTTCCAGAGTGGTTGTTCCAATTTGCAGTCCCGTCAGCAAAGTTTGAGTGTGCCTTTAAAAGGTGCATTTTCGTCTAGGCACAGTAATAGTAACCCCAATGCTGGTAAAACAATTTTTTTGGAAGTTTAGAAAACCTTCCTTTCCTTAGATGGCTCTCAGAGTAACAGCACCTCCCATTGGTTGTGTGCTTCTATATATCACCCCCTAGATTACACACAGGTCCAAGTCCAGTTCTGTGGCTTGAATAATAAGACTAGTATTCAACTGGGGACAATCTGTTTCTTTTAGAAATTATATTTCTTGTTACAAATTTGAAAAGTGTTTCTGAACCACTGTCATTTTCTGTCCATGTTGATGTTCATGAGGTATATCCTGTATCCAGCGGAGAAAGCAATAGAATTAATTTAATGCTTTGAGCCAAGCTAATATCTGTCAGTACTTCTAAATACTCTTCTTTGCAAACTCCTCCAAGCCTGGTCTTGCATTTCCTTATCTCCAACAGTACCTCATACTGTGTATCAACCAAAGGAGTGCCTAAAATATGTGTGTTGTTCCTCCTGTTCAACCTACAGTCTTCATTTCCTTCATTTCTTTCTTCCTTCCTCTCCCTCCCTTTCTTTCTTTGTTGCCAGTACTGGGGGTTGAATCCAAGGGTATTCTACAACCTACATTCTCAACCCTCGTAATTTTGAGACAGAGTCTTACACTAAGTTGTCCAGGCTGGCCTCAAACATGTATCCTCCTCCCTCTGCCTCCTGAGTCACTGAGATTACAGGTTTGTGCTGCAATGCCCAGCATTTACAGGCTTTTTATTTTGTCACACCATCCTTTTTTTTTTAATCTCCACTCATCCACATTCAGCCATATTTTTTAATATATTTTATCTGATAAGATATCTTAATGTGGTAAACAAAACCGCTAAACATAGTAAAATAAGGATGATACCTGCCAGGCCAGTATCACATAGCTTTTAAGACTATGAGATCACACAGAGGAAATCTCTTGTCCCTGTGAGCACTGGATAAAGGTAATAGGACAGGTCTACAGTCTCTTATCCAAAACTCCTGTGACCAAAAATTTTATAGAGAAGAATTTTTTTTAAAATAACGACAGCAAGATGTCTGAAATAGAACCCTATGGTCAAACACGCTTAGGTCCACACTAAAATATATTTATACAAATTTCAGATCAGACTTTGATGTCAAACATAGGCAACAACCCAAGAAGGCAACTTGGTTTTCAGAGCCCTGTGTATTTTCATAATTGCAAACTTTTAGTAGCTGTTTTAGTCAGCTTTCTATTGCTGTGATCAAAATACCTAATAACGATTTACAGGAGGAAAAGCTTATTTGGGGTTCATGCTTTCAGAGGTGCAATTCATGGTCAGCTGACTCCATTGTTCTGGGCCAGAGAGAGGCAGAAGAGCGAAAGTTGCTCAGTTCATGGCCATCAGAAGCAGAGACAGAGCAAGGAGCCAGGGACAAAATATATTCCCCAAGAGCAATCCCCCAATGACCTACTTCCTCTAGCCATGCCCCATCTGCCTACAGCTACCACCCAGTAGTCCATTCAAATTATCAATCCATTTTATTGACTAAATCCACATATTTACAGCTCTCATAATCTCATCATTTCACCTCTGAACATTTACTTGCATTGTCACATGAGCTGTCTGTTTTGGAACAGCTCATACCCAAACCATAAAAGTAGCCTCCAGATTTCTGCTAGCATTCAGTTGGCAATTTCTTGGAACTGTCTTTACTTTCTATGTGAGTGACAAAGATGCAAAGAAACTAGCAGGTGTGCTTTGACATGTACAGCAGCTACAACAGAATCTTGCACTCTCTGACCCTTCTGCAGGGCCAACAGGAATCCTGTAAACAGCCTGTGAAGTCAAGATGTGGCCCTCTGGAGCCCCATAGCAGTCCTTTCATTGTATAGAAGAGAAAAATCTAAGGCCTAAAATGGAAAAAAAAAACCAGCCTTGTCCAAGGTTCAATAACCTTAGACTCAGCTTCTTAGACACTCAAATCCCCCTATCGTTTTCCTTCCCAGCACTTAATAGTTTACATGTATTCATGGCTAGGGACATGTGCTCAGCCCTTGCCTAATAAGTACCTATGGCAAGGGAACGGGGTACCATTAGCAGCTCTGTCACTGTGGCTATGCAATTCAGTCTTCATCCTAAAATGGCAGCTCTCTTGAGTCATTTGGCTAGATGAGCTGTGGAAAGTCATTTCCTCAAAAGGAACATGTTCTAGTTAGAGAAGGATAATTACAGAGATAAAAAATGGCAAAGGTCTACATTATTAAGTGGTCGTTGTTACAAGCACTGCGCTGAACACGTGTATCTAAACCAATCTTCACAACAGTGTTTCCAAATGAGGAAAACTGAGCTATGAGGAGAAGTTGAAAAATTCTTTCCAGTGATCTGAATTTTGTTCACCTATTTTCCTAAGTCTTTGTGTTCACATAAGTGTATTGTAGGATAGAAAACCTGCTGCTTGCAATCAAACCACTCTCCTAGCTCTTTCCCCACAAGTCTGAGTCCTAGAGAAAGGAAATTCCCTGATAGTGAAGATGCATTCAACTGTATGACCAAAATGAATTTAACATAATATTCAATGATGACCAAGCTGAAGAACTTTTAAATGTTTAAAATAGATCATTTGATTTATTTTTAAACATTGTAAATGCTCTGATTTTTTTAAAGATAGAATATTATTTATATTTTTTTCAGGCACATTTGTATGTTTTACTTTGTTTCCAGCCATTACAATAAAATCCATTTAATTAAATGAATAAAGTGAAAAAAATGGGTGCAGGGGAAGAGAAACATAAATCAGTATGCTCTGAGAACAGGAGGGATGTGAACCTCGCTCTATTGAGATATAAGAGGAATGGAGTGTAAGACAGGCTGGACTCCAGGCACTGAACTTCAGTTACAGAAACTACTACTCAGGCCAAAATTAAGGATCTGCAGTGCTGTATGTCTTCAAAGGACACCTCAGGGTCCATTGCTATGGAGTTCAACAGTGACTACGATGGAATGAAGACAACAAAGTCCCTCTTGTATTTTCCAGGGACCAGACTATTTCCCTGGATCTTGTATAACTTCAGGGAAGGACTGAATTTGAACCCCCTGTTAGGTGGCCCACATTGGGGACTCAGATTTAATTTGATTTATAAAAAACAAAATTTAATTTGATTTATAACAAAAATTTATGACTTTTTTTTCATAAACATTACATTTCCCTGCTTGTTTTAAGAAGCTTCATCATCACTTAAAAACAACAACAACAACAAAAACAGACTTCATTGTCACCTGTTTCTACCTCAGAAAATAATTTAAATCCTTTTTGTCTTCTGTGCTTTCACGACTACACTTTAGGACCTCTCACTTGGAAAGCAGCCTTTTCTATCTGGGACACTTAGTTCCAGTCCTGCCCTTCCATGCTCCCCAGCCCCACCCAGCAGCACAGGGCATTCCTGGTGATTCTGTTACAATGCAGATCTGATCTGGAACAGTTCCTCAACTTAGTCACACAGGTAGCCAGAGAGCCAAATCTTCCTGGCAGATTTTTTTGTTGTTGTTGTTGTTTTATTTCAATTCCTTTGAACAGATGTGCAACCATAAATCCTACCACTCACTCACTATTGTATTTATTGACTGCACTCATTTGGATCCACACTTCTGCCTGCCCCTGTGAGGCATTTAACCTTGCCAATCTCTGACTTCAGTGTACAACCCAAATACTGTGTCTGGTTTAATCTTTCTAAAATGCAAGTGAGGATCTGTTTCTTTCTTGCTGTGCTCAAAAAAATGTAGCTTTTAATCAAATACTGTTTAGAATTTTCATTAAGCAAATATTTATAGTGTATCAGCATGCTAAGCACTGTTCTAGGTGTTGGGGGTAACTCAAAGAACAACCAGACTCAAATCTCTGCCTTCATAAAGCTTAAATTTGGTTAGAGACAAGTGCTATGGAGATAATGCAAGGGATGGAGGAGAACAGGGATTGTGGCAAAAGAAGGTTGCCATTTCACTTGGGGTGTGTGTGTGTGTGTGTGTGTGTGTGTGATGAAACCCAGGCCAAGGGCAACTGTTTTTCTGCCAGTGCTGGGGATGGAACTTGGTCTCATGAATGCTAGGCAAGTGTTCTACACTAAGCTAAACTTACCAGGCTGGTCAGGGAAGACCCGCAGCAAGGAGAGCGTGCACCCTAAAGATACCAAGGGAGGATGCATTCCAGACAGGGAAAAGAAGGTAGTGGAGGCCTCAGAAAATTGGGCTGTCTCCTCCAAAACCTTCTCAAGTTTTAGTTTTGCTTCAGAATTTATCCCAAATGCCATTTCCATAGGAAAGAATGAAATTCTCCCATATGTTCTTAGATATATCTCAGATACATGTTCATGATTTTTACATCATTTGTAAACACCATCCTCAAAAATATTCACTGAAAAAATAAATAAGGATAAGCTAAAATAAGACATTCTTAAATAAATCCTACTATTGAATTGTTTTAACATAGGAATGTAATCTGGAATGTACTCTAAGGAAAGGGTTTTGGACTCAAAGTCCGGATTTAAATTTCTCGGGTGAAGCTGAACAAATCTCTTAACCTTGTTTAATCCCTCTGTATTTCAGTAAACTAGAGTAAGGACCAAGTACCACAAAAAGCATGTTTCAGGGCTAACCCAGTGAAAGAACATAGTTGGCCCTCCTTCCCTCTAAGCAAACTATTTATGCCCTAAGGACAACTATTGTCACAAGAGGGCGCCATTAAAACATCTGGAAAGGAATGGCTGCCTTCTCCGATTCAACCAATTGCCAGTTTATGCTTAAGCTTTACATCTATGGGGTATGAACACTAAATGAATGGCATCTGATAAGCATGTAGCAGTGAAGAGCTTGGTACCATTAAGCCTACTAAAGGTGCACTAGAAGAATTAAGAATCTGGCATGATTTGTGAAGAACAAAGATGTATGAAATCAGTGAAGTCAGACTGATGAGGTTTGAGTTTCACAACCACAAAGACAACTGTACCTCCCTGAACTTTATCTATGAAATGTGATTGTGACTTAATGGATGGATGGACAAATGGATAAACTTCCCACTCACGCCCTCCCAAACTATGGGTACTTGGCAACTGCCCACCTCTGGTGGGTACATAACATTACCAGCTCTGTTCTGCTCTTCTCAGCAGTGCTTTGTCTAGTGTTCCCCCATAAATTGCTTTACAAGAAACCAGCAAAGGCTAAATGGAAAAAAATGTATCTTTAACAAATTAGAAACAAAAGCCAAACTAGATTTTAAAAGTTGATTGAAATGCATGCCTTTAGAACAATCTCTTCAACAAAAGTGAGTATATCCACATGCAAAAGCATGAAGTATGGCCCCTACTTGACACCACATACAAAACTTAAAATGTGTCCAAGACCTAAACATAAGACCTAAAGTTACAAAAATCTTAGAACAAAACATGAAAAGCTTCATGACACAGGGTTTAACAATGATTTCTTGGTTACGCTACCAAAAGCACAAACAAGTAAAAGTAGATAAAATGGACTACATCAAAATCTGTGCATCAAAGAATATAATCAACAGTGAAAAGGCAACTTATGGAATGGGAGGCGCTTGCAAATAATATACCTGATTAGGGGTTTAATTGTAGAATATTTATAGATCTACTACTCAACAAAGAATCAGTCTGATCAAAAAATAGGAAAAGGCTTTGAATAGACATCTCTTCAAAGAAGATATATAAATATCAACAAACATATCAAAAGATGATCAACATCACTAATCCT
The DNA here is from genome assembly GCF_048772815.1 of Callospermophilus lateralis. Taxonomy (NCBI): domain Eukaryota; kingdom Metazoa; phylum Chordata; class Mammalia; order Rodentia; family Sciuridae; genus Callospermophilus; species Callospermophilus lateralis. The sequence continues at coordinate 1,007,021 of NW_027512473.1, read as the reverse complement.
CTGGGAAATGCAACCAAAATCATTATGAGATTATCATCTCACACCCATAAGGATCAGTACTGTCTAAAAAGCAGGAAGTAACAAGTGTTAAAATGTGGAGAAGTCAGAACCCTATGCAATTGGTGAGAATGCAAAATGGTTGTTTCTCAAAGAAATAAAAATAAAATTACTACATGATCCAGCAATTCCAGTTCTAGGAACATATCCAAAAGAACTGAAAGCGGGATCTTGAAAAGATTTTTGAAGACCCACGTTCATAGAAATATTATTCACAATAGCCAAAAGGTAACACAACCCAAGTATCCATCAACAGGTAAACAAAATATGGAATATACATACAATGGAATATTATTCAGCTTTAAAAGAGAAGGAAAATTTGACGTGTGCTTTGTGGATAACTACTAAGTACACTATACTAAGGGAAACAAACCAGTCACAAAAAATACTGTTAAATGAGTTCACGTACATATGGTACAGAGTGGTCAAATTCAGAGAAATAGTGTTAGTTATCAAGTCTGGGGGAAGGAGAAAATGGGAAGTTTTTGTTTAATGGATATAGTTTCAGTTTAGCAAGTGAAAAAATTCTGGAGACTAGTTGCACAACAATGTGCATAATACTTAACATTGGTGAATTACAAACTTGAAGTGGTTAAGATAGTTTTTCAATTGCTTTTATGTGCTCCTCCTTCTGACAGGCCTTAATGTACGTCTGCTCTTTTGAGTCCACCTGTGCCAAAATGATTCTCCTTGCAGAGCATTGTAGAGAATCAGATGTGACTGTGTTACTATTACTGTCCTTGATGGAGTCTGCCTGCAAACGGGATATTCTGTCAAGGTATAGATAGGTAACAGCGGACATGCCTGCTCGCAAAGGAGAGGCTCCTTCAAGGTTTAGATAAGGTAACAGCGGACATGCTTGAAAACGAGATGTTTGCTGTCCTTGGGAGGACTTGCCTGCAAACGGGATGTTCTGCCAAGTGGGCTAGGAGGGCGCTGAGAAAATTTTTATTATCTGTTCTTAACAAAGAGCAGAGCTCAACATACTCCAGGCCAAAAGTAGATTAGCCATGAGAAGCGGGTCACTTCTGATTAGAAAGTAAAACTTCTGTATGCTATGTTTAATTAGCTGAAAGACCTGATTTATTGATGTTGGAAGGCTGCCTTCTGTGTTCACAATACTATAAAAAGATTGCTTGTACACAATAAAGGACTTTTTTTCTGCTGCTGCTTTGCTTGCTATGCTTCTTCTTCTTCTTTCTTTTCCCATGCTGACCTGCAAGTGAATTACTGCTACATTTGGCGTAGTCGGCAGGATCCAGCACCGAAAGGGTAAGCACCCCGGGTTAATAAAACGAAAGGGGGACTTTCGGGATTAAAAAAAATATTGAAAGGCATCGCCCCAAGTTGAAAGAAACTTTAGGGGGACTTTCAGAACTAACAAATATCGAAAGGTTTCGCCCCAAGTTGAAAGAAACTTTAGGGCGACTCTCAGAACTAACAAATATCGAAAGGTATCGCCCCAGGTTGAAAGAAACTTTAGGGGGACTTTCAGAACTAACAAATATCGAAAGGTATCGCCCCAGGTTGAAAAAAACTTTAGGGGGACTTTCAGAACTAACAAATATCGAAAGGTATCGCCCCAGGTTGAAAGAAACTTTAGGGGGACTTTCAGAACTAACAAATATCGAAAGGTATCGCCCCAAGTTGAAAAAAACTTTAGGGGGACTTTCAGAACTAACATGGAAAACTCCCAGTCCTTAAAGGAACAATATGTGGAGTTACTACAGGGATTATTATATTCCATAGGTGTGAAAACATCTCATAAGAGACTCAAGGAGTTATTTAAAATTATAAAATGTCATTGTCACTGGTTCCAGTATCAAACTAAGGTCCAGTTAAATTTAGGGGAATGAAAATTGGTTCAGAAAGAGCTCTGTAAACAACATCAGGCTGGAAATGTTATTTCTTTAAAGATTTGGACATTGTGTAACGCTATTACTCAGGCATTACAATTATTAGAGAGCAATAATAAAAAGGGTTCTCTATGTGAAAGTCAAGTTTATACATCAAAATCTGATAATAAGGTTAATAAAACGGAACCCAAGAAAGATATTTGTGATACTATAGATGACTCTCCTAAATCAGATCTGGGTGATAAGGAAGATTTAAAAGGTTCAGATAGTGACTCCAATATGAAAGAAATTATGGAGGTCTTTGTGGATAAAATGAAATTAAAAACAAAGGTCTTTTCTTAAACCTACTACTCCTTCTAATGCTTCTCTCTTTCCAACGACAGAGTATAGAATTGATAAGGGTAGAGAACAACAATGTTTTTCATTTCCTCTTACTATGATACATGATGATGATGATCTTGCAGCTCCTTCTGGTTGTTTTGTTGATCCACCACAACAAAACCTTCAAAATCCCCCAATGATTGATGTTCACTATACTGCAGTGGAATACAAGTTTATATAGGATTTAAAAGCTACAGCCTTTCAATATGGCCCTCAGTCTCCTTTTGTGTTAGTTATGTTAGAATATTTGGGAACTTCTAAATTACTTATTCCTTTGGATTGGGAGACATTAGCCAAAACAGTTTTGGAGGGATCTCAGAGGTTACAATTGAGAAGTTGATGGGAAGATGAGGCACAAAAACAAGCTGGAGAGAATGAAGCTCAAAATCCCCCAGGACCTATGGAGGATAAGTTTATGAGGGAGGGTAATTACCGTGCCTATAGAGAGCAGGCTCAATATACAGATCCAGATCTTCAACAAGTTTGACAGGTTTTCTTAAGAGCTTAGAGATGTGTGATACCCACTGGTCAGGCACAACCTTCCTTTACTAAAACTATACAAGGGGCTACTGAACCTTACACTGATTTTCTTGCAAGACCGTGTACTTTTGTAATGAGGGCAATGAGTCAAGATCAAATAACAAAGGTATTATTGGAAACATTAGCATTTGAAAATGCAAATCCTGAATGTAAGCATATTTTGGGGCCATTAAAAGGGCAAAACACTTCATTGAGTAAATATGTGAAAGCTTGTGCTGGAATGGGAGGAATTGAACATCAAAGTTTCTGCTTTTGCTGCAGCCATGGCTGGAGCCCTTAAACCCAATAAATCAGGAACTTGTTTCAATTGTGGAAAAGCAGGTCATTTTAAAAGGGATTGTAAAAAAAAATTATTAATTAATTAATTAAATAAATACATAAATAAATTAATTTTATGATACTTTCTAATTACCGGCCGATTATTTTTTCTAGGACTCTTGCTTTTTCCTAGATTCTGTATTTTTTGAGCTCATAATTTTGATCCTACAGACCTCAGTTAATGTTTTTCTGATCAGTTCTATTTTTGATCAACTGTGGAATATTTAAACAGTACAATGGAAATTTCACCTAAAACAGCTACAAGGCCTTTATTGTGTTATGTGTGCACCTTTGTATTATATGTTGTATGTCTATTTGTGCGTATGTCCATATATCATGTACATGATATAAAGATTGATATATATGTAAAGAGCGCTCATAAAATATTTTTAATTCACTGATTTTAATGGTTCAATTTAAACTGGGTAAACAGATAAAAAATAAGATGTCTTTAACATGTTAATGACTGATGTGCTTTGGTTCTAGCACTTTTCTTCTTCAACAACAACAACAACAAAATGGCTAACACTGTTCATTATACTTGTCTAATGTTTTGATAAAATTAGTAAATTAATTAGATATAAGATTACTTGTTTATGAGTACTTTTGTTAAATATATGATTGATTTACAAGGTTAATATGCTAAATGTTAAATATACCATTAAATGCTTTTAACTCCTTAAATTACATTAAATTACATTATTAATAATTTTTTAAGTTGGTAAATAAATAAATAAATAAATAAATAAATAAATAAATGGTTCTTTATCATCCCTAATATTTAGACACTATATTTTCATAATATAAACAAATGTGATTAATTGTGTACTACAAATAACAAAATATCTCTTATTAAAATAAAATAATTTACATAATTCAAAAATTTACAAGGATCATTTCAAAGTGTAAATAAAGAAGGGGTTAACAAAAAAAATTTAATAGGTTCTAGGTATGGATTTAATAAAAAAAATGTGTTTCTAAAAGTGAGTAAATAAAAGGATTTAAACAAGTGATAAGGAAGGACTATGTATGTTCGCTATATAGTTTTAAGTAAGTGATAAAAAAGGTCTGTGTACATTGGCTATATATATAAATTTTTGAACAAATAATCTTAAAAAAATTAAAGATTATACAAATATTGTTAAGCAACAACTGTTATTTTGCAATATTCTAATATGTTATTTCTTTCAAAGCTAAACTTAATTAATATAAAAACATCAATAGTAATTATGGTACTATTACTCTTCTTTGTAAATAAATGTGTTCATATTTTCCAGGTATATAAGTCATTAAGATAAAAGTTTAAAATAAAAAAAAAAATTATATCAAGCTGTTGTTCTCCAAAAGGTTGCATGGTAATTTTAGGCTTAAAAAAATAACATATTGGAGATGTATTTATATCATTTAATGTTCTATAACTGGGCCTATTATCAATAAGATATATAAAGTTTTATGTTACTTTTTACACTGAGATACAATTTAAATGTATTTTTTTAAGTTAATGAGAGCCTTATCTACATAAAGGTTAATATTATACAACACAAAAACATTTTTCTATTTTTCTAAAAAAAGGCTAAAAGCTTTCAGCCTTTCTTTATTTCATGTTTTAGATGTGTTATCATATTGTGTTAGTTTTTACTCAAATAAACTTAAACAATTTTTTATATAAAATTTATAATATAATAATAAAAAAAAAACAAAAATAAACTTTAAAACTACAACACTTTACTTAAAATTTATAAAGAGCCCTACTTACCTAAAATAAGACTCTATGTCCTATCTGAGTACATGTATAAATAACAACAAAAAAGTAGGCCAAATTTCAGTATATTTTACTCATATTAGAACACATTCTAAACTGCCAGGACCATAAAAAATAAATAAATAAATAAAAATATTGATCAACTATTATTCCCCTTACAAAAGGCTCATCTAGAACATGCTTTACATCATACAAACACTAAAGGACTTTATAAAAAATACAAAATAACTGTTCATATGTGCTCCTTTTAATATTCCTTACTGTCCTCCTGGTGTTAATCCAAGGGGACTCCATCCTAATGCCCTTTGACAAATGGATGTTGTTATAAGTCAGCCATTTGGAAGACTAAGATATGTACATCATACTATTGATACTCATACTCATTTTCAATGGGCCACAGCATTATCTTCAAAAAAAAGCCAATGCAGTCATTTCTCATTTATTATCTTGTTTTGCTATCATGGGAATTCCTAGAGAAATTAAAACTGACAATGCACCTGCATATACATCACAAAAATTACATTCATTTTTACAAAAGTATGACATTACACATACATTTGACATTCCTTACTATAGTCAGGGTCAAGCTATTATAGAAAGGGCTAATCGTACGTTAAGAATATATTTATTAAAAATAAAAAGGGGGGATATGGCTATGGCTTATTCACCTCAAAATATAATTCATAAAACTTTATTAACTTTAATTTTTTTAAATGTCTAGTCAGCTTCCAAGGTTCCTGCAGCTCAGCAATATTTCTCAACATTTAAATCTCAGCCATTATTTCTAAAATCGGAAATACCTATATGGTACAGGGATGATAATAAAGAATGGATTTCTGGGTTGTTGCACCACATGGGAAGGGGGTTTGCTCTTATTTCTACAGGTAAAACACCTTTCTGGGTACCTTCAAGACTTATCAAATTACAGAATGATCGACCCATTTGTCAGACAATTTCAGGATCTGGCAGAGAACTGAATGCAGAGAACTCCTATGATGGCAACAAAAACAGCAGACCCCCAACATGGGCACTGATAAAAAAGTTGACTCAAGAAGCTGAAAAAACCCTTCAAAAGGCAAATCAGCCTTTAAATCCTGTTAATCTTTTTTTAGCTCTGCTTGCCATTATTAATTGCCAGGTAAGTATAGTTTCTGCTCATTCTTTTGCTTATTGGGCCTATGTTCCAAACCCTCCTTTGGTGCGCAGTGTTTCCTGGGGAGAACCTGAAGTTCGTGTGTGTACTAATAATACTAATTTTTTCCCCACTCCTGTATGTGGGGGAATTGAAGATATTCCATTCCATAAAAATTTGTATAATATTTCAAATATAACTGTAGCTGTTGAAGGAGTCCCATTGTGCATAGGGGCTCATTCTTTCTGTTTGCCTCTTATAGCACATAATGACACTCATTCCTATAATACTTGGGGAGTTAATTATCATAGTTATTCTACTGCTGTTTTTACTGTCATGATATCTTCCCGAGGATTTAATACCTCTGATGTATATGTTAATCAATCATCCCTATCATCTAAAGAATGCTTTGTCAGAGCTCATCTTCCTTTATGTTCAGCTAAATATTTTGAAACCTTTTTAACTCATTTAGAGTGGGAAAAATGCCATGATCATCACCCTAAAACAGTAGTCAAATATCAAAATATCACTATAGTTGATTGGAGTCCTGATCATTCTGAATTTATAGAAAGTTGGTCAAATCGTACTTTAAGATGGCATCGACATAATGGGACAATAAATGCTTGGGGTAATGAGACAATTAGAATGCAACATTATGCTTTGGTCCCTCCAATGTTACAGCATATAAAGTTTTCCAATATTCAAGGAGATATATGGAAATTATGGGCAGTATCTGGGAAACTCACTGTATGGACTGAAAAATTCATGTTAGATGTGTCCCGTTCCTCTCCTTTTGAAGTACATCTACATAATAATCTGACTTATTTTGCTTCTATGTGTGTTAAATTCCCTTATTCTCTTATGATTGGAAACTGGGAATGAAATGTAACTTGGGGAACAATATCATATATAGACTGTTATCTTACTCAATGTGTAAATAAAACTAATTGGGAATTAATAGAAATTAATAATTATTCTTTAGTTATTGTTAAAGCTCGCACAGAATTGTGGCTGCCTGTTAATTTGACTTGTCTGATTCATTGTCTGTTACCCATTTGTACAATGCTTTTCAAGTTTTGTTACATCGCTCTCGAAGATTAATAGAAATAGTTATAGCTTCAATCTTTGCAGTTGCTTCTGTAACTGCCACTGCTGCAGTAGCTGGCATTGCTTTACATCAAGGCATTCAAACTGCGAATTTCGTGAAAACATGGTATCAAGATGCTCATTTATTGTGGCAACAACAAAAGGACTTAGACTCTCAATTGGCTACAGATGTGATCAATTTACAACATAATGTTTCCTGGCTTGGCGATCAAGTGACTATCTTGGCTACCAGAAGTGTACTGAAGTGTGACTGGAATTCTTCTCGTATTTGTGTGACTCCTGTGCCATATAATACCAGTGATTCCTGGAAAACTGTTAAAAGACGGTTAAATGGACATCAAAATTTAACTTTAGAAATTATAAATTTAGAAAAAACTATTATGGACACCTTTAGTAAGACATTACCTGAATTAACAGGATCTGACATTTTACAAAAATTGTCTTCAAGTATTGCTAATTTAAATCCTTTCAGTCATTTTTCTACCTTGTTGTCAGCTTCTTTAGTTAACACTGTAATAATTCTTGTTTTGTGTTTTGTTTTGTACATAGTCTTCCAACGCTGAAAAAAGCGAAGGCAACTGAAACATGAAACCTCTCTTTTCGCTTCTGATATGGCTCTTTTACAAAACCAAAAGGAGGGAGATGTAGAGAATCAGATGTGACTGTGTTACTATTACTGTCCTTGATGGAGTCTGCCTGCAAACGGGATATTCTGTCAAGGTATAGATAGGTAACAGCGGACATGCCTGCTCGCAAAGGAGACATGCTTGAAAACGAGATGTTTGCTGTCCTTGGGAGGACTTTCCTGCAAACGGGATGTTCTGCCAAGTGGGCTAGGAGGGCGCTGAGAAAATTTTTATTATCTGTTCTTAACAAAGAGCAGAGCTCAACATACTCCAGGCCAAAAGTAGATTAGCCATGAGAAGCGGGTCACTTCTGATTAGAAAGTAAAACTTCTGTATGCTATGTTTAATTAGCTGAAAGACCTGATTTATTGATGTTGGAAGGCTGCCTTCTTTGTTCACAATACTGTAAAAAGATTGCTTGTACACAATAAAGGACTTTTTTTCTGCTGCTGCTTTGCTTGCTATGCTTCTTCTTCTTCTTTCTTTTCCCATGCTGACCTGCAAGTGAATTACTGCTACAGAGCATATTTTATTTGAGTTATTAATTAATAAAGCTGCTCAGAGGCTAAGAAACCTGATTATGTAAATGAAATATCCTGAAAGCAGGTTATCATTTCTTCAAATTCACCACAGTTATGTCAAAGACACTGGATATTTAATAATATGTACTATTTTTCAAAGCATTAGTAGGGGGAAAATTATTTTTCCTGTTTCTAGTCTCAATCAACTAACTGGATGCTATCCTCTTAAATATGAGTAGACTTCTGGCTCTTGATTATCCTCTGTACACATTTAGAAAGAAATCTTAATACATGTTTTCAGGAAAAAGTATTTATTTGACACCATTACAAAAATATTTAGGTACATAATTTTCATGTTTATGTCACCTGATTTACATAACTCAATCCTCAGTACCTTTTAAAAACACTAAGTAAATCAGTCAATAGAATCTATATTGAAAAAATATTATGAAAGGCTAACATTTGTAGACAAAAATCAGTTGATCATCGCATGAGAAAGAAAATATTTGCGAACAAAATAATTTCTAAAAACAGTTTTCTGAAACAATAAATCTAGCCAGTAGATTTCTTTTTAAAAAGTATTTTTATTTATAAACAAAGCTAAAAAACAAAACACACAAACAATAACATCAAAACAAACACCAAAGCATCCTGACACTAAAAACTGGAAGACGGGTTTAGAAAACAGAGGTACGAGCGCCAGAAACACACATATGCCAACAGCTCATGCCTGGGAGCAGAGGCAGCACAGAGTCAGGGGCATTCATTCTGAGAAGGGAAGGAATTCGGTCTGGCCCGTAGAGTTAAGTGACAAACTGAGGAAGTTTTAACTAAATTACCATTATGAAATGTAATGATCTTCCTCTGATATAGAAAATAGGTTTCCTTTTTTGAAATTTACCATCATAATATGAAAGTAACTGCTTCACACAATGGTTACAATTATATCAAGCAGCTATTTAAAAAAAAGACAGTGAACAGAAATAGGTAACTAAACATTCCAAGGTCAGGAAATACATTGTCTAGGCCTCTTTCATTTAAGGAGCACAAATTAAGAACCTTGTTTTGCCTACAATCCCACCATGAAATAGGGACAGTAGCCACATTTTCTATGTGCCTAATAGGTACTAGACATTGCATTAAGTTATTTCATATTTATTATTTCATTTATTATAAATATTTTTCTTCAGGGAGGGAAAAATCAATTACAGCCTTTTTCATTAGGAGGATAAACAGTACTACATAATTATGGGGAAGCAAGAACATTAGCAGCTGAGGCGGAAGAACCCAGGCTATGCACAGAATTCTCAAAGTTGTGTCTTATCTCAAATTTAGAAGACTGATTTGAGTTACAAAAGACCTCTCAGATTAAAAAGCTGCTTTCCTCTATGGGAAGGGCACCATAGTACAGTGACCTGGTAACTGTGCATGCAGCTCTAGTTCACAAATCATTGACTGCTTTTATCTGTTTCCCCTCTCAATTTGGGTCCAGGCCACCACCTTCAGCTAAAGAATTGTATTCTCCTTGACAGCAAGACCCAAGTCCTATACATCCATTCCCCCACGCTTAGCAAAATGCTTGATATACAACAGCTGTTCATCAAATATTCACCCACTGAACAAGCCCATGATAAAAAAAAAAAAAAGCAAAGGCAGTCCCAAAGCCCTAGGTACTCTTCCAAGCCAATCAAATGTGAAATTCCATTATTTGGGTGAAGAACCTACCTCAGCTTTATTGACTGAAATCTCCCATGGATTTCTGATATGATAGGATTACAGAAAATTTGCCAATGCATTTTTTTTAATCTAAATGCAAGTTGGATTTACAAACGACTAACTCATAGTTGACAGCCACATGCAGCACTTAAAATTAAGTGACATGGTAGCACTGTGCAGTCTAGACAACCAGGATTATTCTAATCTATGTCAAATTTACTACAAGCAGATTGGCCAGAGGATTTTGCCTTCATTAATTCAAGGAGAGGAGCCATTAGCTCCTTTCAGAATTCTCAAAATAGTTCATCTGTCTTAGTGGGCAACCTAAGGATTTAACTCTATACTGCCTCTTTTCCTTTCAGATGGGAGTTAATAGATCAAAGCATTTTTGCCCATCAACCTTGGAGCAAAATCCAGACATTCTGAGAGACACCAGATTATTGAGCAAATGTCTACACTGTATTATACCAGAAAACCACAAGCTCCAAAAAGTGGCCAGCCACTCTATTCAATCTCAAATTTATCATGTCACTCTCTCTTATCTTGAAATGGTGGCAATAGCTGAAGGAGGCCTCTCAGAATCAGAACACAGAGCAGAAGCTGTAAGATGCTGTACCTGCTCCTGTCAGTCAGAATGTTCAACACAGACAGGGGCTCTGAGGTATAGTGCATTCCGTGAGCTCTACCTATTCATGATTTTCTCAAATTAACCTGGAAGAGAGACAGACTTCTAAGGAAACTTGATCCTCAAGAAGCGGTTCAATCCCTGGATGAGTTCTAGTCTTGACATATCCAAAGGGCTTTCTAATAACAAAGTTACCTCCTTCATGTGGCTGACAGAAGAAAGAGAATTATTCAAATTATCTCTAGCTAAGCTATTGCATCCAAGCAAAACTAGGCAGTTACAGGCAACATTCATAGCCTAAACTACACATTAACTGAGATCAGCCTGGAGGTTGAATACCCTGTCACTCTCCCTAATTTGCAAAGTCCATTTCTTTCTGACACCAAATTCAGTCAAGCACTTGCCTCTTTGAAAGAATTCAACCTAACTCAGTTGGCATCCCTGTTTCCTTAGGGAAAGGCAGTTAATCAAATGGAGCATGGTTCAATAGAAAAAAATGTGGAGTTTGATTTATAAACAAGTCACCTATTTTCTCTGATTCCTGTTTGTCTAATTAGTAAAATAGAGATAAATAAGACACAATATTCTTTTACTAGAATTTTTTTAGTTCAGATGATCCTGGAAAAAAGTGAGCCTATGTTCTGGGTTTAATGAAATTTTACAAATAGAAAAAAATCAAAATTTTCCTAATTTCCTGTTGAGACACCAAAATACTAATAGTTTTAGGTCAACAGAGCCCAGTAGTTTCCAAATTCAAACGGAAACTAGTGTGTACAGTAGGGCAAAGGTACCAGCTTCTGGTACAGACTGCACAACCAGCCTGAAAAACACACTCATCTCCAGTCAATGGATGTCTCTGAGCCAAGCCATGGAACTGTGTTTAACACTTCCCCAAGAGGCAATTCAGGCAATGTCCCTTCACAGGCCCTGCCCCAGGATGCAGCACTGGACTTGAGAGAAGCTGGCAAGCTCATTAAGTGAAGCAGCAGACACAGCATCTAGGTGGGTATGTCCCAAGGAGAGGTACGATCATGCCATTTAAAAAGGAAGGAACGCTGACACTGCCAAAGAAAGGTCCAGCCCTGACAATACAAAAATCCCAACCAGCTTTTCCTCTCAAATCAATCATTCACAAATGTGGGACCTCATCATACTGATCTGAGAAGTAAAAAGAGAAACCAAACCCAGAGGCGGCAGGCATAGGGAAAGAGGTGGTGATCACCTTGCCCATCTGCCATCCTTGTAGACAAGGGGTCAGTTTACAAAATGCAGCTTTTCACCTCAATGTCACTCTGCAGCATTTGGACTCACACTGTGGGGATAGGTAGGGCAGGTGTTTTATCCCCACTTACACATCTGCAGTTTCTGAGAGCTGAAACAAGTTACTCATAGTCCCAAAATCTTCCGAATGATCTAAGAACTAAATTCTCCATCTTACCCTTTAGTCACTATGGCAGGAAGGAGATCTTCCAATTACTTCCCCAAACGGTCTCCAGCACTTAGCACAATGCCTGACACATACACTCAGTACATTGTAGTTGGATGAATGAATGAGTCAAATAGATGAATAAAGAGTACAGTGCCTACTCCCTCCATCCCTTCATTATCTCCGTTCTACATAACAGAGAGGGAACAATATTTTTAAGGAATCACTCTGCTCATCCCATCATTTCTCAGGAAAGTGAACATGGAAAGCAATACATTCCAAAACACCATGTATTTTTTTTAGTACCAAAGTTGCTATCTTTGGCAAATGTGATATTTATGAAGACAATGCAATCAATAAGAAAATTCAAAGAAATTTCAGATTGGCCGCATTTCTGGCAAAAGAAAGATCAAACTACTCCAGACACAGCAATGATTTGAATGATAAGGCTCCAGTAGGAGCACATTATATATGCAGCTCTCAGGGACCCCTGGATATCAAACTATGGAATAAAATATTTTCAAAACACTGATGTTTCACTGTCAGAACAGAAGAAAAATAAATTAAAAATCCCAGTACATTTTCCAGTTTGATATAAATTAATTCAAACAATATATTTAAAATAGAGTCAATTATAAGTTTCTCTCATAAAATTTCAAAAGGCAGCAATCAATCCTTAGATTGTACAAGTGCAAAAGGAATGGCATTTTCTTGTAATCATCTTGGCATCTTCCAGAGTTCTGAGTTGATCAGAAACTTGGGCACATGCAGTTGGAGCAGTCCTCTGGTCACACTGCTCCTTTCCCCTTCATGTCCAGCTTGTTACTGGCCTCTGACTGTTTGCTCAGCTGCTCCTCAGTGAAAGTGATGTACGAGTACACCAGGCTCCCAGCAATACTGCAAAATAGAAAACCACCATGAGGCAAGGAGGAAGGGGAAAAAAGATGAAGGAAAGAATATTTATAACAGCAAAATAAAAAAAAAAACGATAAAAAATAAGTGTTCCACAGTGGGAAATTACATAAATTCATATAATTAAACACTATGCTATTAAAATTACCTAAAATAAAAACAGGCAATGACATCTTAAGTGAGAAAGAATTCTATAAAACATTGATCCTATTTTATTTCAATGAGCATGAATATATGCACAATCTGCATCAGAGCAGAAAGTCTGGAAGTAACACATCAAGAATAGTGGTGATGGGGGATCCAACATGGCGGCGGGCGGAGAGGCAATGCTTTCAATACACCCCCAGTGATGGGGTCATAAAGATGCATAGATAACGCTTGGATTCTACCAACGGAGAATCTCCTAGCAAAATTCTACTGAAGAGAGACTGGCCGGGAGCTACTAGGATTTTTTGAAGTTTCAGTGTGACCCAGATGAGCAAAACCCTGCCACGAGATGCGGAGGTCCAGATCCACCAGCTGCAGTCCGCACGCTGCGGGCGCGGCTGCCGGTCCGTCCGCCCGCCCGCAGCCAAAGTGACTGGGTCCCGCTAGCCTCCGAGAGGCAGCTTGGCAGGAAGAAGTCTCTAGCCAAGACTTCATGAAGTAGCGAGCCAGGATCTGAGGCCAACTGGGACGGACCAGTCCCACCCCTCCCTTCGGACACCCCGGCAAGGAGCCTGGGGCCCGCCATAGCAGAGAGGTGACATCATTGAAATTCGGCCGATGGAATTCCTTCCCAGCAGAATCCACTTAAGCAGGTGTGTGACTCCCTCCCCATTCTGATACAAGCAGCCAGGAAACTTCATTGACCTCTTAGGGGTCGTGTCCGCAGGGAAGCAGAGGGGATCCCCGACACCCAGCCCCCCATATCACCAGCGGTGACTCCCAAGGTCTTAGCCGCCAGTTTACCACAGCACTGGGGCTTAAAAGGGACACGCGGTGGGATTGCAAGTGTAACTAGATCTCTGGGGAGTCACTTCTGGGGAACAGGACCTGGCTGGCTGGCTGACAGGAGGAAGGGGGTTAAGGGCCGGAGAAGTGAAACGGCTCTAGACTGACAAGTCTGAGAGACTCCCAGGAGACGCCTTACAGGGATTGCTATCGGCAGGTAGAGAGCAGAAGCTCCGCTCAGAGGGCACAGCTCTGCCTACTGGAAGAGAAGAAAGTGGATCTCTAAGACTTCAATTTTTTTTTCGTTGTTGTTGCTGCTGTTATTTTTTTCTTCTTCTTCTTCTCTCTCTGTTCCTTTCTCCCCTTTTCCTTCTCTCTTTCTTTCCCATTTCAATTTTTATTGTTCTTTTCATTCTCCTCTAATCTATCTATCTCTCTATCCTTCTTTCTTTTTAAGAGCACCTTCATTCCCCTACCCCCCAACTTTCATCCCAAGCATTACATCTTTCATTTCGTGTAATTGTCTAAATGAACATAGGTGAATGTCTCGAGGCTCTCTATAAGACTCCTAAATACCTAGCTACTACCAACACCCTGATCCAATTGCTGGGTAGTATCCAACTTCAGTGGAGCAATCTTCTAAAGTAACCAAGACATACTAACCATCATACCACCATAGCACCTAACCTAAACATATAGTCCTAAGAACAAATAACAAATCACTATATGCATACAGAACCTAGAAGCCTTTTATGAATTGAATGAATCAGCTTTAAAGTACAACAAAGCCCAACATTTCTAGGCATAATCTCCCACCACAAAGGAGAAACAACAGAGATATACAAAGCCAAAACAAATGTATAGGAGAAAGCAGTTACAAAGCAGTCAAACAGAGCTGGAAAGTAACGTGAACAACATGAGAAAACAAGGAAAAATAGGATTACAAACAATGCAGGACAACTTAAATATACAGGAGGACCTAGAAGAATCAGAATCATGGACAGGGAAAGAAATCAAGGCATACCTAACTCAGATGGAACGGAATATTAGAGAAGACATGAGACAGCAAGTCCAAGCAATGAAAGTATATTTTGAAA
The DNA here is from genome assembly GCF_048772815.1 of Callospermophilus lateralis. Classification (NCBI taxonomy): domain Eukaryota; kingdom Metazoa; phylum Chordata; class Mammalia; order Rodentia; family Sciuridae; genus Callospermophilus; species Callospermophilus lateralis. Next base: position 992,012 of record NW_027512473.1, on the reverse strand, counting down.
AGGAACTAAACACACAAATTCAATCTGCAAAGAACGAGCTTTACCAGGAGATAGAGATTTAAAAAACAAACAAACAGTAGTCCTAGAAATGCAAGAAACCATAAACCAGATTAAAAGTGCTAACGAGAATATTACAAATAGACTAGATCAAGTAGAAGTCAGAACATCAGATAATGAAGACAAAGTTTATCAACTTGAAAAGAATATAGTCAACACAGAAAAGATGCTTAAATCTCACGAGCAATCTATCCAAGAGATATGGGATCTCATCAAAAAACCAAATTTGAGAGTCATTGGGATAGAAGAAGGCACAGAGGTTCAGACCAAAGGAATGGATAACTTATTAAATGAAATAATCCTAGAAAACTTCCCAGAGATGAAAGATGGAATGGATTGCCAAATCCTGGAAGCTTACAGGACCCCAAACATCCAAAACCATAATAGACCAACTCCAAGACACATAATCATGAAGATAGCTAACATACAGGACAAGGAGAGAATATTAAAAGCTACGAGAGAAAGGAGGCAGATTACATTCAGGGGTAAACCAATTAGGTTAACGACTGATTTTTCCTCACAGACTTTGAAAGCGAGAAGATCCTGGAGCAACGTATTTCTAACTCTAAAAAATAATGGATTCCAACCAAGAATACTGTATAGAGCAAAACAAAACTAAGCTTCAGATTTGACAATGAAATTAAAATATTTCACAATAAACAAACCTAAAAGAATTCGCAGCCAGAAAACCAGCACTGCAAAGCATTTTGAGCAAAATACTACAAGAAGAGGAATTGAAAATTAGCGCCCAAAACTAACAGTGGGAGGTATCTCAGTAAAGGGGGAGAAAAATAACCAAAGAGGGAAAACTAGCCAAACTAAAATAAATAAATAAATAAACATGACTGGAAGTACAAACCATATTTCAATTGTAACCTTAAATGTTAATGGCTTAAATTCACCAATCAAGAGACATAGGCTAGTAACCTGAATTAAAAAAAAATCCAACAATATGCTGCCTTCAGGAGACTCATATGATAGGAAAAGACATACACAGGCTGAAGGTGAAAGGTTGGGAAAAATCATACCACTCACATGGCCCGTGGAAGCAAGCAGGAGTGGCCATACTCATATCAAATAAAATCAACTTCAAACCTAAGGTAATCAAAAGGGATAAAGAAGGACACTATATACGGTTAAAAGGAACCATCCACCATCAAGACATAACAATTATCAATTTGTATGCACCAAACAATGGTGCTGCAACGTTCATAAAACAAACTCTCCTCAAGTTCAAGAGTCAAATAGACCACACCACAATAATTATGGGGAACTTCAACACACCGCTCTCGCCATTGGACAGATACTCTAGACAAAAGCTGAACAAAGAAACTATAAAACTCAATAACGCAATCAATAACCTAGACTTAACCGACATATATAGAATATATCAACCATCATCAAGTGGATACACATTCTTCTCAGCAGCACATGGATCCTAATCAAAGCTAGACCATATATTATGCCATAGGGCGACTCTCAGTAAATATAAAGGTGTGGAGATAATACCATGCACCATATCTGACCATAATGGAATGAAACTAGAAATCAATGATAAAAGAAGAAAGGAAAAATCCTGCATCACCTGGAAAATGAACAATATGTTACTGAATGATCAATGGGTTACAGAAGATATAAAGGAGGAAATCAAAAAATTCTTAGAGATAAATGACAATACAGACACAACATACCAGAATCTATGGGACACAATGAAAGCAGTTTTAAGAGGGAAATTCATTTCCTGGAGTTCATTCCTCAAAAAAAGAAAAAAAAAACAACAAATAAATGAACTCACACTACATCTTAAAACCCTAGAAAAGGAAGAGCAAAACAACAGCATATGTAGTAGAAGACAAGAAATAATTAAAATCAGAGCGGAAATCAACGAAATTGAAACAAACAAACAAAAAAAAAACATTGAAAAAATTGATAAAACTAAAAGTTGGTTCTTTGAAAAAATAAATAAGATCAACAGACCCTTAGCCATGCTAACGAAGAGAAGAAGAGAGAGAACTCAAATTACTAACATACGGGATGAAAAAGGCAATATCACAACAGACACTACAGAAATACAGAAGATAATTAGAAAGTATTTTGAAACTGTATATTCCAATAAAATAGAAGATAGTGAAGATATCGATAAATTTCTTAAGTCATATGATCTGCCCAGATTGAGTCAGGAAGACACACACAATTTAAACAGACCAATAACAAAGGAAGAAATAGAAGAGGCCATCAAAAGACTACCAACCAAGAAAAGCCCTGGACTGGATGGGTATACAGCAGAGTTTTACAAAACCTTCAAAGAAGAATTAATACCAATACTTTTCAAGCTATTTCAAGAAATAGAAAAAGAAGGAGCTCTTCCAAATTCATTCTATGAGGCCAACATCACCCTGATCCTGAAACCAGACAAAGACATTTCAAAGAAAGAAAACTACAGACCAATATCTCTAATGAACTTAGATGCAAAAATTCTCAATAAAATCCTGGCGAATCGAATACAAAAGCATATCAAAAAAAATTGTGCACCATGATCAAATAGGATTCATCCCTGGGATGCAAGGCTGGTTCAATATACGGAAATCAATAAATGTTATTCACCACATCAATAGACTTAAAGATAAGAACCATATGATCATCTCAATCGATGCAGAAAAAGCATTCAACAAAGTACCGCATCCTTTATGTTCAAAACACTAGAAAAACTAGGGATAACAGGAACTTACCTCAACATTGTAAAAGCTATATATGCTAAGCCTCAGGCTAGCATCATTCTAAATGGAGAAAAACTGAAGGCATTCCCTCTAAAATCTGGAACAAGACAGGGATGCCCTCTCTCACCACTTCTATTCAATTTACTTCTTGAAATACTAGCCAGAGCAATTAGACAGACAAAAGAAATTAAAGGCATAAAAATAGGAATAGAAGAACTTAAATTATCGCTATTTGTGGATGACATTATAATATATTTAACAGACCCAGAAGGTCTACAAAGAAACTGCTAGAGTTAATAAATGAATCCAACAAAGTGGCAGGATATTAAATCAACACGCATAAATCAAAGGCATTCCTGTATATCAGCAACAAATCCTCTGAAATGGAAATGAGGACAACCACTCCATTCACAATATCCTCAAAAAAAATAAAATACTTGGGAATCAACCTAACAAAAGAGGTGAAAGATTTATACAATGAAAACTACAGAACCCTATGTGAGAGATAGAAGAAGATCTTAGAAGATGGAAAAATGTACCCTGTTCATGGATAGGCAGGACTAACATCATCAAAATGGCGATATTACTCAAAGTTCTCTATAGGTTTAATGCGATGCCAATCAAAATCCCAACAGCATTTCTTGTAGAAATAGATAAAGCAATCAAGAAATTCATATGGAATAACAAAAAACCCAGAATAGCAAAAGCAATTCTAAGCAGGAAGTGTGAATCTGGAGGTATAGCGATACCAGAGTTCAAACTGTACTACAAAGCAATAGTAACAGAAACAGCATGGTACTGGTACCAAAACAGGCAGGTGGATCAATGGTACAGAATAGAGGACACAGAAACCAATCCACAAAATTACAACTTTCTTATATTTGATAAAGGGGCTAAAAACATGCAATGGAGGAAGGATAGCATCTTCAACAAATGGTGCTGGGAAAATTGGAAATCCATATGCAACAAAATGAAACTGAATCCCTTTCTCTTGCCATGCACAAAAGTTAACTCAAAATGGATCAAAGAGCTTGACATCAAATCAGAGACCCTGCACCTGATAGAAGAAAAAGTTGGCTCCGATCTACATATTGTGGGGTCGGGCTCCAAATTCCTTAATAGGATGCCAATAGCCCAAGAGTTAATAACAAGAATAAACAAATGGAACTTACTTAAACTAAAAAGTTTTTTCTCAGCAAGAGAAACAATAAGAGAAGTAAATAGGGAGCCTACATCCTGGGAACAAATCTTTACTCCTCACACTTCAGATAGAGCCCTAATTTCCAGAATATATAAAGAACTCAAAAAAATTAAACAACAAGATAACAAATAACCCAATCAACAAATGGGCCAAGGACCTGCACAGACACTTCTTAGAGGAGGACATACAATCAATCAATAAGTACATGAAAAAATGCTCACTGTTTCTAGCAGTAAGAGAAATGCAAATCAAAACCACCCTAAGATACCATCTCACGCCAGTAAGATTGGCAGCCATTATGAAGTCAAACAACAACAAGTGCTGGCGAGGATGTGGGGAAAAGGGTACACTTGTACATTGCTGGTGGGACTGCAAATTTGTGTGGCCAATATGGAAAGCAGTATGGAGATTCCTGGGAAAGCTAAGAATGGAACCACCATTTGCCCCAGCTATCGTCCTCCTTAGACTATTCCCTGAGGCCCTTAAAAGAGCATACTATAGGGATACTGCCACATCAATGATCATAGCAGCACAATTAACAATAGCTAGACTGTGGAACCAACCTAGATGCCCTTCAATAGATGAATGGATAAAAAAATGTGGCATCTATACACAATAGAGTATTATGCAGCACTAAAAATCACAAAATCATGGAATTTGCAGGGAAATGGATGGCATTAGAGCAGATTTTGCTAAGTGAAGCTAGCCAATCCTTAAAAAACAAATGCCAAATGTCTTCTTTGATTTAAGGAGAGCAACTAAGAACTGAGCAGGGGGGAAGAGCATGAGGAAAAGATTAAAATTAAACCGAGATGAGTGGTGGGAGGGTAAGGAAAAGAGAAGGGAAATTGCATGGAAACGGAAGGAAACCCTCCTCGGTATACGAAATCACATACAAGAGATTGTGAGGGGAAAGGGGGGGCAGGGAGAGAACTGAACAACAACAGATGAGGTAGAGAGGGAAGATGGGAGGGGAGGGGAGGGGGGATAGTAGGGGATAGGAAAGGCAGCAGAATACAACAGTCACTAATATGGCATTATGTAAACATTGTGAATGTGTAACTGATGTGATTCTGCAATTTGTATTTGGGGTAAAAATGAAAGTTCATAACTCACTTGAATCAAATGTATGAAAGATGAAAAAAAAATGAAAAAAAAAGAATAGTGGTTACATCTGGATGGTGAAATTAGAGTGATTTTTCTTTTTTTCCTGCTAAAACAATTTCACAGTAGCAAACTTATCACCTTAGCCCTTAGCCTGTGACAGTTCCTGGTACACTGGTCTGTCCATCAGAAGGGTTTATTCTTTGATTCATCTAACCTAGGGCCTTGCATATGCTAGGCAAATACTCTATCACTGAGCTATACCCCCCACTCCAGGTTCACTCTTTGAGGACAGTAATTATTCTATAATTTTTCTGTGAGGACCTCAAATCCACTCAGGATCTATAACCTCCTATACCAATCACTAAGCTAAAAGCTAGCAGAAAGAGCCCAAAGATCAGCATTTCCAGCCTGCCCTGTCCTGCTCTTCAATGTTACCCAGGGCTCTATTGGATCTCCAGCCAGCTGGGTGTCTGGGCTTGGATCTGCTTTCAGATTTTTCTGCCATGGGTTTGGCCCTCATCTTCTGCCTGACCACAAGGCTCATAAACATGCTACTGATTTGAAAATCATTCTCTTTTCCTCTGAGCTTTGACATCCCAGCCCCAGGTCAGCTACTCACAGTGAGAGAGCCTGTCTCCTGCTCCCATAGGAAGGAAATGAGGCACTGGCATTTTACTGCACATGTTTACATAAAACTATCCATTCTCTGAAAAACGTCAACCAGTCATACACAAAGTTTTCTCCAAGCCATCCTTCCCAATCAGTTTCTCACTGTTTCTCATCTGAGCCTAACAGCACACAATAATAAATCAAATTGTTACTAATTATTAAAGTCTATTATGTGTCACACATTTTACATTCATTCCCTGCTGTTTCAATATTCCTCCAAGGTATAATATCCCTGCAAAGTACCTATTATATAGATGAGGAAACTGAATCCTAGAGTCATAAGAAGCTTGCTCAGCATCACAAACCATCTAATGATGGACCAGAATAAAGCCCAGGTCAATCCTTCTCCACTGCAGTCGCTGCCTACTTGATGGCTCCTATCCATTACTATTGCACTTACTTGTTCTTAATTGTCCTCATCATCCTGTAAACTTCTCACGGCCTTATTCCTTAAGCTCTACAGAATTTCTTACACAGGGCCTGGCACTTTGAAGTGACACAGTAAGTAATTGCTGAACTGAATGTCCTTTATCAGTCAAAAACTGGCCTGGTGGGCCCAATCCTGAGAGTGCCAGTGTTCACAGCGCTTCCTCTTTTCCTTCATATGGTAACTTTTTTTTTCCATTTTATTGTTTCCAAATTTGATCTAACTCTTCTGAAAACCATTTGTTTTTCTAGTGTATCAAGTTGACGATTTGCCTGGCAGCTGGGCTGGGACTCAAGGAGATGGCTTACTGAAGTTTTTACCACTAAAGGTAAATATTCTTGGAGGGCCATACTGGTATCCACATGACAGTCAATTCTCCATTGCCTCCAAACAAAGAAGAAGGGCTGCTCCTTTATTCCTTCATTCCTTCCCACAATAACCTAAAAATAATACTCTGTTATTTTTTCCTTTCAAGACAATCTTTGATGTTCATATTGAGCCCAATTCACCTGACTAAAAACACTGGGAAATACAGAGCAGAAGAAGACAAAAGAATGTCCTGAAATTTATTCCAGCCCAGTCCTATTCATGCTCCCACACCCTATTCTAGTAGCATAGTCAGTATAATGAGAAAAAAAAACGTGGACTCTAGGGTTAGGTCTTAGTTCAAATCCTACTAGCTCTGGGACCCTGGAAAAATTAATCTGAGATTCCATTCCTGTATTAATCTAGTAAGAAAATGCTATTATCTATCTAGGCTAGTCTGAGTATTAAATAGGATTAAACCCATAAAGAATCTAAACCTACTTCTGACACAGTAAGCAATCAGGAAATAGCATCTTCTTATCTTCTTTTTCTCCCACCTTCCCTGCCAGCCCTAACACAGACCAGAGAGGAAATGTATTGTTAACAAAAGATAGTTCATCCCAGCGGCTCCCAGTGGCTCGGGAGGCAGAGGTAGGAATATCATGAGTTCCCTAGCCCCAGAAACTTAGCCAGGCACTTAGCAATTATGTGAGATCCTATCTTTAAATAAAATTTTTAAAAGTGCTGGGGATGTGGCTCAGAGGTTAAGCTTCCCTGGGTTCAATTCTCACTACCAAAAAAAAAAAAAAAAAGATAGTCCATTCAAGCTCTTATTAAACAAATAAATGGCCGGGGCATGTCGCTCAGTGGTAGAGTGTGTCTGGCACATGCAAGGCCCTGATCTCCAGCACGGTGGGAGGTGTGTGTGTATAGTACAGGGAAGCACAACTATAAACTAAACTAGATGGCTTACAAGGAAATTTGCTTAGCATAATTCTAGAGGCTAGAAAAAACCAACATCAAGGCAAATTCTGTATTGGTGAGGAACATCTTCCTGGGTCAGATGGTGCCTTCTTACCTTGTCCTTGAATATAGGAAGTGGAGTGGGTCTTTAAGGAATCTCATTTAAGAGAGCTCCAACTCCATAACCCAATCACCCCAAGGCTTCACTCCTAATACCATCACCTTGAGAGTTACAACTTAAACATGAATTTTGAAGGAACACAAACATTCAGTCCATATCAAGGAGACTTGGCAAGATGCAAAAGGAGAGTCACATTGTGCCATATAGTTATTCAAATAACCAGAGCAAAATCAAAGCACAGAGCCTACTGGTCCTAACTCTGAAGCTCAAAGAACAAAGAACTGTTGTCTATTCAATTTTCACAAATTCCAAGTTGAGGCAACAACAATAGATTTTTTTTTTTTTTAGTGCCAGGAATTTAACCGAGGGGTGCTTAACCACTGAGCCACATCCCCAGCTCTAATTTTTTTGAGACAGGGTCTCACTTAAATTGCTGAAGCTGGCTTTGAACTTGCAATCCTACTGTCTCTGCCTCCCAAAAGCACTGGGAGTGTGCCACTATGCCCACAACAAAAGATTTTTTATTTCATCTTTATTCCTGACTTGATTATTACCAAATATTTACATTTACAGAAACATAAATTCATGAATCACTTGAAGAGGACTAAATACTCATCAATAAGTACATTATGTGTCAAGCAGCAATGAATTAATATTTTGCAACGGAATTTTAAACTGCTCTCCAGTAGCACTGGGGAGAAAGAGATGGAAGAAGAGGCAAAAGAAGATAGGGAAAAACCTAGATATTAGGTGGGGTGGGAACCTGTATCTGAATTGCTACCAAAGTCTAAATTACAATCTTCTACTATTACCAATTCATTTTTTATTGGATCCTTAAATATTCACTTCATGTTGAGAACTATCAGTAGAATTTGTATGTTAGACCTTCTTAAATATTCATTAAATTAAAAAACACTCAGAACTGATCAACAAGATTTTTAAAAAATGCATGTTAAAAATAAGGAACAATCACTACAAATCTTTTTTGAAATCCAAGCCATTTTCCACCTGCATAATATTCAAACCACAGACCTACCAAGCTGCTGTGGCAGAAACAGCTGGGAGATGCTTGGAAGAAAAAAGACAAAGCTACAATTTCCTATAAACAGGGGTCTAGTCAGAACACTGTGAGTTTGACTGCATAGTGCCGAGTTGTCTTTATCTGTTCTGAATCTATTAAATATGATGACTCTACATCATTTATTCTAATCTACTTCTGATCTTTCAAAGCAATGCAAACAGCCTACCTCTTCTAGACTGAGTCATGAAAATACTAGCTTTCAATAGTTAAGATGTCTGTTATACAAATAATGTATAGTAAAAATGTCTTCAATGGACCGACCCCATAGCCAGATAACAAGACTCCTGAAGTCCAAGCTTGTCTTCATCTCATCTTAACCACTAACATGCTTGTTAACGTGTCTAGGCAGATGGCTCTGCCTCCTAGATTAAGCCTTGCCTTCTACATATAAAACATGCCAAGCCACATCAAAACCTAGGAACCAAAAGGTTTGATTCCCGCTATTTTTAAGAAACACAGTTTCTGCCATATAAATGAAACTGGGTGTCTAGAAATCACATTCCTACAGTGACAGGGATCCCATCTCAATGTCCATACAGCACTGTGAGGAGCCCCTTCCTATCTTCCTTCTCATCAGCTAAACAAATCAGAGCTGCTTTGTTGCACTCTTCTATCACCATTCAGAGCTTTCAAAACTGAACAGAAACAGAAGAGACACAAAAGTTGAGTAAAAAGCATCTAACTATGGACTCTGCTTCTATAAAGCTGTAACATTCTGCAAATTATTTAACTCTTCAGAGCCTTACTTCCTTCATCTGTGAAATGAAGATTATAATAACACTCTTGTAGGCCAGGTACAGTGAGCATGCCTGTAATCCCAGCAGCTCAGGAGACTGAAGGCAGGAGAATTCAAAGCCAGCCTCAGCAACTTGGCGAAGCCCTAAGCAACTTAGCGAGAACAAAAATAAGAAATAAAAGGGGCTGGAGATGCAACTCAGTGTTTAAGTGCCTCTGGGGTCAATCCCTAGTACCAAAAAATTAAAAAAAAAAATAAAAATAAAAAACATCTTTGTAGGACTAACATCAAATTGTTAATATAATTATTAATAGAATTAGTATTTTACTTACTATATAATATGCAATTAATCAGTTAATACATAACTAATGCATTAAATTTTACACTTAAATTATATATGGGACAATAAATCATTTCAAAAGGCATACAGTAGCCATCCAACAGGGATAAAAGACAAATGCTAGGCCTGGTGCAGTGGCGCACACCTTTTAATCCCAGCAGCTTGGGAGGCTGAGGCAGGAAGATCGCAAGTTCAAAAACTGCCTCAGCCACAGTGAGGCGCTAAGCAACTCAGTGAGACCCTGTCTCTAAATAAAATACAAAATAGGAGTATGGATGTGGTCAAGTGCCCCTGAGTTCAATACCCGGTTCCCACCCCGCCACACACACAAAAAATGTCAAATGCCAACATATATCAGGGGCCAACACTACCAAAGGTCAAAAAGAAGATAGAAGTTCTGATATCTGCTGCTTCTCTGTACAGCTTGGCACTCACCCACTCACAATATCAGGGAGGAGTCCCAGTATAACAGGGGCTTCCTCTTTTGGGCCATCCTGACAAGGCCTTAACTGTACTACAAACAGCCAAGCCTCAACCATCTATTATCCACAGTTTATTATAAATAACTCTCAGAATGTCTTCCTATATAGGAGCTCATTCTTCCTGTTAGGAGACATTTGTGGTCTCTCATACTTGGGTGCCAATCTACTTTTACAAAAATTACCTTTTGGAAACCAGTCTCAGTCAAGCCACACTGGTATGCCTACTGCCCACCCTACCCCACACCTGCTTTTCCAGCTCCATGCTTTTTTTTTGTTCAGCCAGTATTTAAAATGGAATACCCATTCTTCTCTTTCCATATCTCTTAATCCTGCCTTCTCATCAAATATCCTTTCTTCTATGACATTTTCCAAGCAGCTTCGTATGATTTTATTTTCTGAGACCACACAATCTGTATTACTGATGCCAGCTATTTTGTGACATTTAATGTGATGATAGTTATGAAAGTTCTTTGGAGAGATTGTACAAAAAGTGGTTACTGCTGTCAATGGCACATAAGTGCTTAATGTTACCATAAATGCAGTATGATCCCTATATAAATGAAAGTTATTGCCAATTAACATAATTATTCCACATTTCTCCTACTCCTTCAGGGTAATCTCAACATAGTGGCTAAAACTAAGTCAGATCATATCAGTTGTTCAAACTTCTCCAACATCTATCTATCAAAAATCATTTTGTAATGACTAAAAAGGTCTGCCCTAATCTACTAGTCTAACGCATGGTTCTCATGGTCCCATCTCCTTTTACTCATTCCACGCCAGCCACATTAGTCTCCTTGTTTCTAGAATATTCCAGGAACATTCCCACTTCAGGTTCTTTCACTTACTCTTCCATCCAGAATCAGCATGGTTCATTACCTCAACTCCTTTAGATCTTTACATGAAATCTAGTTTTCTCAGTAGGTGCTCCCCACTCCCAAAAATTTCCTTAACCCACTTCCTCCCTTTATTTTTCTTTATTATTATTTATCTCCAACTAACCAAACATATATTTCACTCATTTATCTTTATTTTGTCTCCACCTTTAGAAGGAAAAATTTTAATTTGTTTTTAGTGTAGTGCTATTCTCATTACCTAAAAGAATGTCTGGTTGTGTGGGAGGCATCTACCAAGCATGTGCTGATAAACAGTGGGTTCCTGAGTAGATTACAAACTCCCAAAACAACATTCATCTTTGGTTTTTCCATGCACTAAGCAATCACTTCCTTTAACATATGTACAGAATGGGTTCACAGCTGACTTTTACCCTGCCTGCCAATGGAGAGAGAAAAGAGCAGTAGTAAGGCAGGAGGTAAGCAAGACTTCAGAAATGTCTGAAATCCAGTTTTGGGTCTTTATAAACCCTCATCTTGTGTCCCCTCTGCTTCTTACTATAGTAGCTCCATGACCTCAGGCAAGTTATTACACCTCTTTGAGCCCCAGTTTCATTCTGATGTGAAGTAGGGGATGAGTTCATGAAATTAAAAGGGGGCTGTCATATACCAGGTGCTCAACAAACAGTAATAACTCCCTGTTGTCTTCCCAGGTGCCTAGTAATATCATTTCTATACTAAAATAACTGTTGATCTTTGCACAAACTTTAAAAATAAAAGTGCTTTAATTACAGAAGTCTGGCTATAATAGGAACCATTCCATCTGCCTAGGAGTTTTTGAAGTTTGCCCAGGAATAAATTTTTTAAAAGCCAAAAAGTTTTGCAAAACCTGTTGTGATGTTTCACAGCCCTTGACAAGGATATTATTTTCTTTATTAACTGGTAAGAGTCAGGTGAATGCTCTCTTTCAGATCAGAACTCTATTAAGGTTCTATGTGTATACACAAGTTCGTGGAAGACTGCACTACAGAAAAGTCAAGGAAAGAAATATGTCTGAATACTTGTTTCCTATCAATTCCTTCTGTTTGGGTGTTTTGGAAGAAGTTTTCTTAGACTTTCAGGAACAGTCCTTTTTTTGCTCTTTCGACATCTTGAGACAAAAGTATTTCCATTATTTTCTTCCTTGCTTCTGTGTTCTTCTTTCTTTACTCTCAAAAACCCATAAATATGGGTGAAAGACCCACATCAGAACTACAAGAATACATGCTATGTGTTTTCCACATGTAGACAAACTTCCTTCAAATTCTTGAATCTCTTGCAAAAGAACCTCAGAAATCCTGACCACCTAACACACCTCCCTCAGAATATCCTGGGGAATCACTCAAAGAAGCTGAGTGGCAGAACTAAGAAAGACAAGTCTAGCTCAAGCCCCACATTTTAGAGATGGGAAAACTGACATTATGAAAACTGAATCATAGAGAGGTAGTGGCAGTATGAGCAACAAAGCACAAGATTTTTTTTTTGCTACATTTCAGTTCAACTCTATTCTGTTATGAACTTTAACATTAACTAAGGAGTTAGCTTTCCTCCCTATCACCTACTCAAAAGTACAAGGTCTTCCAGTGAGAAGACTGGTTAAGTGTTACATCAGCAGCAACTAACTGATGACACAAAACAAATCCTTTTCTATTTCCAAATGAGCAAGACACTGAGGAAAGAAGAACTTATGAAGAAGCTCTTCAGGAAAAGGCAGAAACCAGAACAAACTATAAGGATGGAATTATTCAAGAAGAGAAGCAACCTAGCACTAAGAAGCCACAGAGACTTCTAAAGAAATAGGCAAAAGAGTCCAAAATGAGAACGCTAAGCTCAGTAGCTAGACCAAAGTCCTGGGAAGCAACTCTACAGCTGTATTCTGAGCTGCACCATGTCCCATCCAGAGACTGTGTAGACAGTAAATTGGTTTTTGTTACTCAAAAGGTACCTGGTTTAAGAGCACATAAACTAATGTGGTTCACATTATGAAGGGATATGAAAATAATATTAATTCATTCATCTATGTACTATTTACTAACAATATTGAGGTTAACAATGAAGACTCAGAAGACTCATGGACAAATCTCTTAACAGCTGGGTAATATAGGGTAAATTTCCTAGTTTCTCTGTGAAATGGAAGTTACAGTACCTATCTCACAGGGCCATTGACAAATTGGGACTTTATCTACATTCTGTAATTTTGTTTGTCAAAAAAGACTGTTAATGAAAAGCCCCAAACTGGGAAAAAAATCTTTGCAAATCATATATTTGATAAAGGATTTGTAACTACAATATACATAGAATTCTAAAAACTTAAGAAGAAAAAATATATACCAAATTTTGGAAATGGGGAAAATATCATTTTACCAAAGAATATATACAAACTGCAAATTAGCACATGAAATGATACTCAGCAACATCAGTCATTAGGGAAATAATTAAAATCATAAAGAGATACCTTTACAGGCCTATTATAATTGTTAAAATTAAAAGACTGAACAACAACAACAAAACCCTTCGGATAATCTCAAAGGTCAAGAGATGGAGCAGCTGGGACTCTAATACATTGCTGGAGGCTGTGCAAAATGGCCCTGCCACTTGGAAAACAGTTTGGGAATTTCTTATAAAGTTAAACATATTTACACTACAACCCTGAAATTTTGCTCCTAAGCATTTATCCCATTAAAATTAAAACTTATATACACACCTTTCTAAGTAAATGTCTATAGCAACTAACATATAATAGCTAAAAACTGCAAACAGCCCAATGTCTTTCAAATGTTGGAAGGATACAGTAGAATTTCCATTCAATAGGACAGTACTCAGCAATAAAAATGATACATGCAAAAACATAGATGGAGGGCTGGAGCAGTAGCCCAGTGGTAAAGTGCTGGGCTCACACATTTGGGACCCTGGGTTCTATCCTCAGCACCACATAAAAATAAATAAATAAAAATAAAGTTATTGTGCCCATCTACAACTTAAAAAGAAAAAAAAAGAAAACTTGTGTGCAGTACACTAGCTAAAAGAGCAATACATGTGAAAGAGTAGCTTAGGAGTTCAAAAGCCAGCATCAGCAAAAGCTAGGCTCTAAGCAATTCAGTGTGACCATGTCTCTAAATAAAAACAAAAAACAGGACTGGGGATGTGGCTCAGTAGCCAAACATCCCTGAGTTCAATCTCTGGTATTTAAAATTTTAAAAAAAAAAAGCTACAAACATCATTTACATAACATTGTGGAAATCATACAGACAGAAAACACCTTCACTGGGATCTCAGGGGAGTGGGAGGGGCTAAATGAAAAAGGGCAAGAGGAGATATTAGAGGGCAATAGATTGTTTTGTTTCTTGATTGTGGTGGTGGTTATAGGAGTGTATACATTTGTCAAAACCCAGTACAGTACACTTTTGCTATATTTAATCATACATTATAGCTCAGATCAAGAAAAAAAAAACACCACCACAACTACCCATAACAAAAACCCTCCCTAAATCACAGAATCAACATTGGATTAAGCCTGAAAAGATACTAAGCCTCCTATCTCTAGCACCTGAATCATACCAGAGAGGGCTTTTCAAAAACTTTTCTTAAAACAGCAAAAATACTAGGAAGAATGCAGGGGAGCAAGATATGTCCAAGTGTAATCATAGGTTATTTTAAGAATACAGTTCTATTAGTGATTTTCTTCAAAGCACAGTCTGTCAAGTATTAACTGACATCATTTTCAAACAAAGAGAAATCTAATAAGTAGCTCCTGTAAATATGGGATTTGTTTGTTTATGTTGGGCACTGAAGATTGAGCCCTGGGGCACTTAACCACTGAACCACATCCACAGCCCCTTTTTGGGGGGATGAGAGGGATAGGGTCTCACTAAATTACAGAGGCTGGCTTTGAACTTGCAATTCTCCTGTCTCAGCCTCCTGAGTTGTTGAGATTACAAGTGTGCCCCACTATGCCTGGCTGTTAAGTTTGGTTTATATATTATATATGAAAAAAGTATCTACAATCTCTGATTCTGCTTACTGACTAGTGGAAGAAAACTAAAAGAAAGGTAGGCAATGAAGTCATAATTTTCATTTTGAAGAGAAAAAGTGGGGATATATAAGATAATATACTTTCCTTGCCAAAAGCTAATGAACACATTATAATGGAAATATTTAAATAGGAGTCAGGATACCTAAATTAAAATCCCAACTCTGCAAAGAATTTGAGTCCTAATTGGCTGAATAAAGCATATTATATATCTCCCTAGCCTTGTAATAAAATGGGGGGATTAAAGAGAAATATGAAACTTTAAAATTTATTACAAATGAAATGTGAAAGCAATTAGAAATTACTAAAAATGTCAAGAATACCATCGACATCATTGTCATATAGTCTAAAAAAATGGTACCACTTAAAAAACTTGAACCAAGACTATATAATTAACCAGAACTACCTGTTACAATAACTCCACTAGAACAATTTTCAAGATGTTCCTTTTGATACATATTAGAAGATTCATGTTATAATATTTCAACACATTAGATACCTAGGAGGTTTTCTTTAAATAACCTGAAATGTGAAAAAAGATAACCTAACTTTTATTTATTTACTTCTTTATTTTATAGCTTTATTGAGATATGATTAATACATTAAAAAACTATATTATTTATTTATTTAATAGTTTTACAGAGGTGTGAGTGATACGTAAACGCCTACATCTTTCAATTATTTATTTTGTAGCTTTATATATATAAAACTTACATACATTTAATGAATACAAATTTATGGTATACATACACCTCTGATACTATCACCAAAATCAAGGTAGTGAACATCTCCATCAGTTCTAAAAGTGCCCTGTGTCCCTTTGCCTTTTTATTTTCTTTTTGTAGTAAGAATACTGAACATGAGATCTTCCCTCTTAATAAAATTTTAAGTGTCCAACACTACATTAATATAGGTGCTACAATGTCAATACATATCTATGATTTATATATTGTGATAACTTCATACCCACTGAACATCTCCTCCTCATTCTCCCTCCTCCCTTTTCCTGACAACCATCATCCTATTTTCTGTTTCTGTAAAAACAGTCAAACAAGTGGAGTCATGCATTATTTGTCCTTCCATGACTGACTTATTTCACTGAGTATGATGTCTTTCAGGTCCATCCAGGATAATGGAAATGATAGGATTTTCTTGGTTTAAGGCTGAATACTATTTCATTTCACATTTTTAAAATCTATGTATCAGTGAAAATTTGGGTTGTTTCCATATCTTAGCTACTATGAATAATGCTGGAATGAACACGAGTACAGATTTTTCTATGAGATCCTGATATCAATTCTTGTGGATGTATGCCCAGGAGGGGAAGTGCTAGGTCATATGGCATTTCTACTTTTAATGTTTTGAGGATCCTCCATACTGTTTTACATGGCAACTGAACATTTCCACCCATAATCTATGGATTCCAATTTCTCCACACCACTGCTAACACTAGTTTTTGTTTTTTGATAGTAGCCATTCTTAAAGGTATGAGATGGTACTACACTGTAGTTTTGATCTGTGTTTCTCTGATATTGGTGATGTTAAGCACTTTTTCCTATACCTGCCAGTCATTTGTATGTCTTCTTTGAAGAATGTCTTTGCCCAAGTTTTAATCAGGTTATGTTTTTGCTATTGAGTTATGTGGATTTCTTAAGTATTTTGGAAATTAACCCTTTATCAGCTACATGGTTTGCTAAGTCTTTTGTCCCATTCTGTGGCTAGCTTTATCCCTCTGCTGTCTCCTTTACTGTGCCAAAGCTTTTTCATTTAATGTAGTCCCAATTATCTATTTTTGCCTGTGCTTTTAATGCCAGATCCATGAACTCAAGACCAAGGTAATGAAGTACTGTCCTCATTCTCTTAGGGATTTTACAGTTCCAGGTCTTATGCTTAAGTCTTTAAACCAATTTGAGTTGATTTCTGTATATAGTGAAAGATAAGAAAGTGATTTCATTATTTTGCATGTGGATATCCATTTTGCCAACACCATTTATTGAAAACATTATCCTCTCCCCACTGTATGCTCTTAGCATCTTTGTCAAAAATCAATTGATCACAAATATGTGGGTTAATTTCTGGGTTCTCTATTTTGTTCGCCCAGAAGGCTTTATGCCAGAACTCTATTTATTAAATTACTTCAGTTTAGTAATAAATTCTGAAATCAGAAAATGTGGTACCTCTATCTTCTTTCTCAAGACAGCTTTGGCTGTTCTTGGGTCTTTTGATACTCTGTATGAATTTTAGGACTTTTTTCTATTCTGTAAGAAATACCATTTGGATTTGATGGGAATATCACTTAAATCTGTGCACTGCTTTGAGTAGTATGGGCATTTTAACAATATTAAGTCTTGAAGAAAGAATATACAATATCTTTCTAATAGCGCATGGGGGGCGGGGGGGGTCTTTTTTTAATCAATGTATCATAGTTTTCAGTGTGTAATAAATATTTTGCTTTCTTGGTTAACTTTATTTATAAATATTTTATTCTTAATGCTATTGTAAATAAAATTGTTTTCTTAATTTCTTTTTCAGATGGTTTAATATACAGAAATACAATAGTTTTTTGTATATTGATATCTAACTTTTCAATCTTACAGTAGATTTGAGTGGCAGAGATCTGAAACAGAAGTTCTTACTTCATTTTGGCCATTATATCATTTATTTCAAGGAAGACAAAAAGAAAACCAATTCATCCCTGAGTTGGGTCTATATTTGTGTCACATGATCCTTTAATTCAGATTTTTAAAAATGAAATTCAGGGCACACTCAGAACAGATTCTCCATTTTACCCCATCTTGACCCTTCTTCATATATATTCATGAAATATTAAGACTGATATTAAGGAATGAATGGGTACTTTACATTTATCATTGTTTCACTCTAACATCTCTAAAGAAATAGTTATTTTCATTCCCAACACATAAGAAAACAAACTCAGAAGGGATAAACAATTTACTCAAAGTCACAAAGAAGGGAAGCATCAATGCAACTCCAATCAAGGTCTCAAACTCAACCTCTTAAAATATTCATTCTTCAGTTATCTATATACTATACCAATCCTCCTACCAACCCCTGATCCCTCAAATAACAAATGACTTTTCCTCTAAAAGACAGACAACAACAGTGGCAAATACATGTCAGGGAAAGGCCAAAAATGATTTGTTAACCTGTTAGTAATATTAATATTAATTTTCATATTGGTTCATCAGGAAGATAGAATAGTTATTATCATTGGTTTACATTTTAAGAACTAAAAGATAAGAGAAGTTAAACAATTTGCTGCATGTTAAAAAGATATTACCTATACTACTAGAGATCCTTACAGTTCCCAAAGTGCTTATTTACTAATCCATCTGAATTCAGAAAGCAATTATTCATTAAGCAACTATCAGGACTCATCCTAGAAGCTTGAAAAACATCAGTGAACAATAAAAGCAGAGATTTCTATACTCATGGAACTTACATTCTAGCTGGGGAGACAGAAATAGTAAATACAAGTAAGCAAATTATACATGATATTAGATGGTGATGTCTGGAAAAGATAAGTAGAAGAGGCAGGGTAAAGGATGTTAAAAGAAAGAAAGGAGTGTTAAAAGAAAGAACATTGCACTTTAAAATAAGGTGGTCAGTGTGGATTTGCTTGAGAAGGTAACATTTGGGCAAAAATTTACAGATATAAAGGAATAAGGCATGCAAATGTTCCAGGCAGAAGAAAAATCTAATCCAGCAGCCATAAAGAGAGAGCATGCTCAACATTCTAGAGAACAACAAGAGGTTTAAGTGGATGAAGTGGAGTAAGAGAGAAGGTAAGAGCTCAAGTTAGAGAGGTAAAGGGGTCAGATCTTACAGGATCTAGCAAGGACTTAGAAAGCTAAGGTAGTTATTGGGAGAATTGAAAGAATGATCTAATTACCTTTGATATGCCTACACTGACTATTCTGTTGAGAATTGACTGGGAAGAGAAAAGTTCATTGGTCAAACCATGCATACAAGTATTTAACACTAGGGTAAAAATCAAGACCAGAGATGCTGAGGTTAAATGATGATGAAAATAATGCAGAAGGTGAGAAGTGATCCTTTGCTGGATATTTTCTGAAGATAAAGCCAAAAAAATTTGCTAACACACTGGACATTGGATACAAGATAGGAAAGTCAAGGGTAACTCCAAAGTTTTTGAATTGAGCATCTAGAAGGATAGCATCTCCAACAACCAAGATGATAGAGACAGTGGGTGGAGGAGAAGTGGAGGAAATAAAAGGAGCTCAGTTTTGGACAGGTCAGCTAGATATGTCAAGTAGGCTGTTAAACAAATTTAATTTTAGAACAGGAGTCTATCCCAAATATAAACGTGATAATTTTTAGGCATATAACTAACATTTAAAACCATGAAATTCAAATTGCCAAAACTAGAAATGATTTTTCATAAATATCTGAACTGATAAAGATTAAGTAAGATCTAAAGAAAGTTACTGATATATACAAATCAATTGTAACAGGGCTGGTATTCTTTTCTTTTCTTTTTTTTTTTTTTTTAGTTACAGATAGACACAATATCGTTATTTATTTATATGTGGTGCTGAGGATCCAATCCAGTGCCTCACACATGCAAGGCAAATCTCTACCACTGATCCACAACCCTAGCCCAAGAGGTGGAATTCTTTAGCTCTTAATTTTTGAGAATGCTTCACTGCCAGCTAGTATAATTAAGCAACTGTCCTTTGAAAGCTAAATAAAGGGAGTTTACCTACCAGAAAAGATTTCCTAAATACTGTGCACAGAATATGGAATTATTTTCTCCCTTTTTCTCAAGAAGCATTATGTGGAGACATTAAATATCTAGCACAATGTAAGCATTCCATAAATATTATTTAATAAGTAAATAAATTTGCCATTAAATAATGCAAGCTTACTGTGACATTATTTTGAGTATCTAAACCCTATTTGTCAGACCGGAGCAGGAAGCCGCGACAGCCGCCCGGCCAGACCGGAGCAGGAAGCCGGGACAGCCGCCCGGCCAGACCGGAGCAGGAAGCCGCGACAGCCGCCCGGCCAGACCGGAGCAGGAAGCCGCGACAGCCGCCCGGCCAGACCGGAGCAGGAAGCCGCGACAGCCACCCGGCCAGACCGGAGCAGGAAGGCGCCAGCCGCCAGCCAGACCAGAGCAGGAAGGCGCCAGCCGCTCAGCCAGACCGGAGGAGGAAGTCCGGTCCCGCCCCGAGGGCTAGTCTCCAGGAAGCCCATCAACCCTTAAAACCCATCAAAGTGGGTGTGGCTACCAGCACAGTTGCGGCTGATCCAGGTACCCGGTTTCCAACTCCCCCACCCTTAGCTGCGATAACTCAAAATATTTCCCACAAGCTTTTGGGGATTGTAGCTATCAACACAAAACAACAACTGTAGAGGCACCTGGTTTCTACCTCAGAGACTAGAGTAGGGAAGATACAGGTGGAAGCTCATTTCCCTTCACACTGGCTATACCCACCACCCTGAATACAGAGGCTCAAACTAGGAATAGACAATGCCACCTACTGGAAGCAAGGAAAACAGTGTTCTGAGAGACTTTTTTTTCCCTCTCTTTCTCTTTTCTTTTCTCTCTTCCACAACCAAGAACTGAGCATGAACAACAGAATTACCAAAGTAATATAATATAGAGGAATTGCATATACCCCACCTCCCCCCTATTTTTTTTCTGTATTTCTATCTTACTTCCCTTTCCCTTCTCTTATTTCTCTTTTCTTCCTTGTTATTTCTTTTCTTTTCTCTCTTTTTTTTAATTCATATTCTCTCTATACCACTTTCAATCTCCTAACTTTTGCTATCTATACATAGGGTAACTATCTAAATAGGAGGTTGAGTCTATACATTCTTCTATAAATTACCAGTCGAATGGTTAGAGTTCTCCAAAGGTGCTAAGTTAGTTTAACCTCATTCCCTCACTCCTTTCTCTTTAAGTATAACATCCTTCGTCTGAAATTAAGTTTTCTATATGCCACCAGATATGGTACGCCTTTTATGAAACTAAGGAATATATTCTTAAGTAATAATTAAATCCAATATGTATAGTCTTAGAATCTAACTATAAATGTATTAATAATGAAAACTTGTCCTTAGATAATGTACTGTTGATATTGGGATCTGTTAACATTGTCTTTCTCCGAAAAAGAGGGATATTGGAGCTATTCAAGAACAATACAAATATATAAGGGGAAAAACATTAGCTCAACAGTTTCACAAAGCTAGAAAGAATCATGAGCAGTATGAAAAGACAAGGAAAGAAAGGACCACAAACAATACAGGTCAATTCAACATTAGATGAGGTAATATCTGCAGCTGATGGAATGTCAGACAAAGAGTTCAGGATATACATGCTTCAGATGATCTGGAGTCTCAAGGAAGACATTATTCATCAAATTCAGACAATGAAAAATCACTTTGACAATGAATTACATAAACAAATCCAAGAAGCAAAAGATCAATTCTATAGGGAGATAGAGGATATAAAAAACAAACAAACAGAAATCCTGGAAATGCAGGAAACAATAAACCAAATTAAAAACTCAAATGAGAGTATTACCAGCAGAGTAGAACACTTGGAAGATAGAACTTCAGACAACGAAGACAAAGTTTTTCAACTTGAAAAGAACATAGACAGCTCAGCGAGAATGTTAAGAAATCATGAGCAGAACATCCAAGAATTATGGGATAACATCAAGAAACCAAACCTAAGATTTATTGGGATACAAGAGGGTACAGAGGTCCAAACCAAGGGAATGAGTAATCTATTCAATGAAATAATACTAGAAAACTTCCCACACTTAAAGAATGAAAAAGAAATCCAAATACTAGAAGCCTACAGGACACCGAATATACAAAATCATAAGAGATCCACACCAAGACATATAATAATGAAGATGCCCAACATACAGAATAAGGAGAGAATCTTAAAAGCCACAAGAGAGAGGAAGCAGATTACATTTAAGGGTAAACCAATCAGGATAACTGCTGATCTTTCAACACAGACTCTGAAAGCTAGAAGATCCTGGAACAACATATTTCAAACGCTGAAAAAAAAGGGTTCCAACCAAGAATCATGTATCCAGCGAAATTAAGCTTCAGGATTGAAGATGAAATAAAAATCTTCCACGATAAGCAAAAGTTAAAAGAATTTGCAGCTAGAAAACCAGCTCTTCAAAACATCCTTGGCAAAACATTACAGGAAGAGGAAATGAAAAATAACAATGAAAACCAACAACGGGAGATAGTACAATAAAGGAAAAACTAAGCATAGAGGAAAAACTAATCATGTTAAGTATCATACATAACCACATATGGCTGGAAATACAAACCATATCTCAATAGTAACCCTAAATGTTAATGGCTTAAATGCACCAATCAAAAGACATAGGCTAGTAGAATGGATTAAAAAAAAGATCCAACAATATGCTGCCTACAGGAGACTCATCTGATAGGAAAAGACATACACAGACTGAAGGTGAAAGGTTGGGAAAAATCATATCACTCATACAGACCCCGGAAGCAAGCAGGGGTGTCCATACTTGTATCAAATAAAATAGACTTCAAGCCAAAGTTAATCAAAAGGGATAAACAAGGACAATACATACTGCTCAAGGGAACCATACACCAACAAGACTTGACGATCATTAATATATATGCCCCAAACAATGGTGCAGCTACGTTCATCAAACAAACTCTTCTCAAGTTCAAGAGTCTAATAGACCACAACACAATAATCATGGGAGATTTTAACACACCTCTTTCACCAATGGACAGATCTTCCAAACAAAAATTGAATAAAGAAACCATAGAGCTCAATAATACAATAAATAACTTAGACTTAATTGATATATACAGAATATACCACCCAACATCAAGCGGATACACTTTCTTCTCAGCAGCACATGGATCCTTCTCAAAAATAGACCATATATTATGTCACAGGGCAAAGCTTAGCAATTACAAAGGAGTTGAGATACTACCATGCATTTTATCTGATCATAATGGAATGAAATTGGAAATCAATAATAAAATGAGAAAGGAAAAACCCTACATCACATGGAGATTAAACAATATGCTACTGAATGAACAAAGGGTTACAGAAGACATCAAAGAGGAAATTTAAAAATTCTTAGAGGTAAATGAAAACTCAGAAACAACATATCGAAATCTTTGGGACACTATGAAAGCAGTACTAAGAGGAAAATTCATTTCACGGAGTTCATTCCTTAAAAGAAGGAAAAGCCAACAAATAAATGACCTCATACTACACCTCAAAGCCTTAGAAAAAGAAGAACAAATCAGCAGCAAATACAGTAGAAGGCAAGAAATAATTAAAATTAGAGCAGAAATCAATGAAATCAAAACAAAAGAAACAATCGAAAAAATTGACAAAACTAAAAGTTGGTTCTTTGAAAAAATAAATAAGATTGATAGACCACTAGCCACACTAACAAGGAGAAGAAGAGAGAGAACCCAAATCACTAGCTTATGGGATGAAAAAGGCAACATCAAAACAGACAATTCAGAAATACAGACGATAATTAGAAATTATTTTGAAACCCTATACTCTAATAAAATAGAAGATAGTGAAGGCATAGATAAATTCCTTGAGACATATTTACTACCCAGATTGAATCAGGAAGATATAAACAACCTAAACAGATCAATATCAAGGGAGGAAATAGAAGAAGCCATCAAAAGACTACCAACCAAGAAAAGCCCAGGACCGGATGGATATACAGCAGAGATTTACAAAACATTTAAAGAGGAACTAATACCAATACTCCATAATCTATTTCAGGAGATAGAAAAAGAGGGAGAACTCCCAAATTCATTCTATGAGGCCAATATCACCCTGATTCCCAAACCAGAGAAGGACACCTCAAAGAAAGAAAACTACAGACCAATATCCCTAATGAATTTAGATGCAAAAATCCTCAAGAAAATTCTGGCAAATCGTATGCAAAAACATATCAAAAAGATTGTGCACCATGATCAAGTAGGATTCATCCATGGGATGCAAGGCTGGTTCAATATACGGAAATCAATAAACGTTATTCACCACATCAATAGACTTAAAGATAAGAACCATATGATCATCTCGGTGGATGCAGAAAAAGCATTCGACAAAGTACAGCATCCCTTTATGTTCAAAACATTAGAAAAACTAGGGATAACAGGAACTTACCTCAAAATTATAAAAGCTATATATGCTAAGCCTCAGGCTAGCATCATTCTAAATGGAAAAAAACTGAAGGCATTCCCTCTAAAATCTGGAACAAGACAGGGATGCCCTCTCTCACCACTTCTATTCAATATAGTTCTCGAAACACTGGCCAGAGCAATTAGACAGACGAAAGAAATTAAAGGCATAAAAATAGGAAAAGAAGAACTTAAATTATCACTATTTGCGGATGATATGATCCTATACCTAGAAGACACAAAAGGGTCTACAAAGAAACTACTGGAGCTAATAAATGAATTCAGCAATGTGGCTGGATATAAAATCAACACGCATAAATCAAAGGCATTCCTGTATATCAGCGACAAATCTTCTGAACTGGAAATGAGGACATCTACCCCATTCACAATATCCTCAAAAAAAATAAAATACTTGGGAATCAACCTAACAAAAGAGGTGAAAGATTTATACAATGAAAACTACAGAATCCTAAAGAGAGAAATAGAAGAAGATCTCAGAAGATGGAAAAATATACCCTGTTCATGTATAGGCAGAACTAACATCATCAAAATGGCAATATTACCAAAAGTTCTCTATAGGTTCAATGCAATGCCAATCAAAATCCCAACGGCATTTCTTGAAGAAATAGATAAAGCAATCATGAAATTCATATGGAAAAATAAAAGACCCAGAATAGCAAAAGCAATTCTAAGCAGGAAGTGTGAATCAGGAGGTGTAGCGATACCAGATTTCAAACTGTACTACAAAGCAATAGTAACAAAAACAGCATGGTACTAGTACCAAAACAGGCGGGTGGACCAATGGTATAGAATAGAGGACACAGAAACCAATCCACAAAATTACAACTATCTTATATTCGATAAAGGGGCTAAAAGCATGCAATGGAGGAAGGATAGCATCTTCAACAAATGGTGATGGGAAAACTGGAAATCCATATGCAATAAAATGAAACTGAATCCCCACCTCTCGCCATGCACAAAAGTTAACTCAAAATGGATCAAGGACCTTGATATCAAATCAGAGACTATGCGTCTGATAGATGAAAAGGTTGGCTCCCATCTACATATTGTGGGGTCGGGCTCCAAATTCCTTAATAGGACACCCATAGCACAAGAGTTAAAAACAAGAATCAACAAATGGGACTTACTTAAACTAAAAAGTTTTTTTCTCAGCAAGAGAAACAATAAGAGAGGTAAATAGGGAGCCTACATCATGGGAACAAATTTTTACTCCTCACACTTCAGATAGAGCCCTAATATCCAGAGTATACAAAGAACTCAAAAAATTAAACAATAAGAAAACAAATAACCCAATCAACAAATGGGCCAAAGACCTGAACAGACACTTTTCAGAGGAGGACATACAATCAATCAACAAGTACATGAAAAAATGCTCACCATCTCTAGCAGTCAGAGAAATGCAAATCAAAACCACCCTAAGATACCATCTCACTCCAGTAAGATTGGCAGCCATTATGAAGTCGAACAATAACAAGTGCTGGCGAGGATGTGGGGAAAAGGGTACTCTTATACATTGCTGGTGGGACTGCAAAATGGTGAGGCCAATATGGAAAGCAGTATGGAGATTCCTGGGAAAGCTGGGAATGGAACCACCATTTGACCCAGCTATTGCCCTTCTCGGACTATTCCCTGAAGACCTCAAAAGAGCATACTACAGGGATACTGACACATCGATGTTCATAGCAGCACAATTCACAATAGCTAGACTGTGGAACCAACCCCGATGCCCCTCAATAGATGAATGAATAAAAAAAAATGTGGCATTTATACACAATGGAGTACTACGCAGCACTAAGAAATGACAAAATCATGGAATTTGCAGGGAAATGGATGGCACTAGAGCAGATTATGCTAAGTGAAGCTAGCCAATCCCTAAAAAACAAATGCCAAATGTCTTTTTTGATATAATGAGAGCAACCAAGAACAGAGCAGGGAGGAAGAGCAGGAGGAAAAGATTAACATTAAGCAGAGTCATGAAGTGGGAGGGAAAGGGAGAGAAAAGGGAAATTGCTTGGAAATGGAAAGAGACCCTCATTGTTATACAAAATTACATATAAGAGTTTGTGAGGGGAATGGGAAAAAAATAAGGAGAGAAATGAATTACAGTAGATGGGGTAGAGAGAGAAGATGGGAGGGGAGGGGAGGGGGGATAGTAGAGGATAGGAAAGGTAGCAGAATACAACAGTTACTATTATGGTATTATGTAAAAATGTGGATGTGTAACCGATGTGATTCTGAAATCTTTGTAATGTTTTGAATAACCAATAAAAAAATAAAATTAAAAAAAATAATAAATAAACCCTATTTGTCAATGAGGTTATATTTAATTAAACATTTTTACTTACCTGATATTTAAGCCAATGAAATTTGTCCATGTGAAAATATAATCTCCACCAAAGACCATTCCAATGTAAGTTATTAATATATTCTAAAAAGAAAAGAAGTGATATATTGTTAAATAGGTTTAACCAAGTTTTTTAAATGTACATATAAACTCATCCATGTTGTGACCTTAAATACCCTTAAAATACAAAAAAAAAAAAAAAAACCCAGTAACAACATATACCCATTAACCCTAAAGTGAGTGTAGTATGAACAAGGACACCAGTAAGAAGTCAATGACATTAGCCTGTTCCCAAATAATTTCTCCAGAAGTAAATGCTTGTAAATCATTAACAAGATTATCAAACTTTCCCTGTCTTTTGGGATGGCTGACAGATGGCTTTTTACTCTGATTGGGATAACTACTGATTATGAGAGAAAAAATAAAGGATGAAAGAATGCTAACATGCAAACATCTTTCCTCTTCTTTTAAAAAAGAAAAAGGGGATGATGGGAACTTTGCCAACATGAAGACTATTATTAGAGAAATTTTCCTTGCTATCTTCAATAACACATAGGAAGTCATTTTGAAGTATTATATCTAAAATCACTTCTGACACTCCTATGTATAAACATCCAGCTCTCTTTAGTTATCTTCAGATTAAAAAAGCAGAAAACAACTTTCTAAAGTTTAAACTATAATTCAATTCCTTTCAAATATTCCTTCTTTTTTATTCATAAGTTACTGCTTCCCTCTCTTTTGAAACTACCATAAACTGTCAATGTAGCAACATTCCTGGATCAGACCTAAAGGCCAGGACTTGGTTATAGCTTAGTGGTAGACTGCTTGCCTAGATAAGGCCATTGGTGCAATCTTCAGTAGTGAAAAAAACAAAAACTAAAAACAAAACTTCAAAATAACTCTCATAAGAGTGCTCTTTCAGAGAGCATTCAAAATTACACCAGCTTCTTCTAGGTCTAAGGACAGTGACAGCAAGTTACCTTACATCAGGGTTTTTTTTTCTTCTTGTATTTGTAGATAGACATCAGGACTTTATTTTATTTGTTTATTTTTATGTATGCTAAGAATCAAACCCAGTACATCAGACCAAGCGCTATGCCACTGATCTACAGCCCTAGCCCTAGAGCAGATTTTCTTACTGAAGGATAAAATATATGTATTTTGTAATAGTAAACAAAGCCAATAGGTATGCTGGAAAAGTAAATAACAGGACCTCTCTTTGAATACAAAGATACAGGGAGAAAGTGAATTAATTTGCATAAACTGTGCAGGAAACTTCAGAAAGGAGGGGGGCCTACTGAGAGCACAACTTGCTTTTCAAAATCAGAAAAATTGTAGGTATATATTAGGGTATCTTAAGCAACATTTGCTATCAGGAGGACACCAACCTCCCCCAGACAGAATGTTACAGGAAGCACAGAAGATTATACTGTGAGCTCAAAACTAAGACTGTAATTCTCCAACTTTAGTGTATCTGAGAATTACCAGGAAACCTTGTTAAAAATGAATATTTCCAGGTTATACTCTACAGATTGTGATTTAGTTTATCTGGAGTATTCCTGGGGATTCCTTTTTTAATCAGAAATACTAATTGATTTTCCTATCACACCTCACCAAAGAGAAATGAGGAATCTGACAGAGGGTTTGTGAAGTTGGGATCCTTAAGAACAGAAAGAAGCTTAAAGCCTCCTAAAAGAACAGCTGAGCAGAAAAGCTAGTAAAAGAAAAGCAGAAAAGTTAATGAAAGAAGTACCACTGTAGCTTTGGTAGATTCTAACTCCCATCTATTAGCTCTCCTTCAACAGTGAGACCATGCAGCAGTGAGGAGCAAAAGCAATTAATCCGGCAATACAGTTTTTCCCTCAAAGGTCTGAAATAAATCTGCTCCCTTGGGACTGAGTAAATCCTTGGTTACTTAATTATATCAACAGAATATATCAAAATTATATCAAAAGTATAACAAAAGAAAAGTATGGACGCACATTAGATATCACTGTGTGTGTATCCCAGGTTCACAACAATAAAGTACACACTGATAAATTTCAAGCAAGTCATTTAATTATTTAAACCAAACATAGGCTTTTCTACCCCATCCTTCTCCTTAGCTAAAACATGGTACCAAATGCCCTATCTCCTATGTTCTAACTGCTCTTATTCTAAAGATACAAGCCGTCCACTTTGCTCTTGAAGCATCAACTATGCAAAACCAAAACACAGCAGAGAGCTACTTTGAGGGGCTAAAACTATCTCAGTCAGCCCAGTCCCTTGTCTTTAGCTTTTTGGGAGAATTCACACAGTTGACTTGTTATAGCTTAATTTAGAATTCTATTCATGTCAAACACTCTAATTTCATGATTTGAAGCTACAGACTTTGGGAAATTATAACCCAATCTGATTTCTAACAGGAGATTGGGCAGGCCTCATTCCACTGGGGGTTCAGAACACCAGGGATGGGCCCCACTCCACTGGGGGCATGTTTTACTTAGTAGTCAGTAAAAATGTTACCTCTACTGATGACTATTGAAGCATCAGAAAGGAAGCCACCAAAGTAACCATCCTCTTCTTCCCAAATGATCATGGACCTACCTCTCTGTCTTGTCTTTTTTAGAAAGTAAACCCACTTGGCTAATTCAAATATGCCATGACCTCCTTGATCTTAGAGAGCTAGAATGACAAAATCAGATGAAAGAGGTCTCAGGCTTCAGTGAACTTTAGCTCAATACTCAAATCAACTTGGCTCTCTTGGCTGAAGACAAATGAGTCTCCCTCAAATAAAACAGTTCAGGAGGAAGCAACATTACTGAAAATGTCAGACACAATTTTTAAAAGTGGGTCATATAAGGTCTGGCTCAGTCATAAGAAAAGCACCCTTGATTAGCTTGTGGCCAGCACCTCTTCACATAGAATACCAGAACTCAGTGAAACAGAGCAGTTCTTGCTTCCATTAATGGGATGGGCCTATCACTACTAAGCTATTCATCTGCCCTGTCACAAATAGGCCTAAATTTTCTTTCTTCCTCTACTCTAAGATAATACATTTTCCTTTTCCTGCACTCCTCAGAGCTAAGTTGCCTGCAAGCAGAGCAGGCCCTTCCTGAATTCTTAAAGACTCTCAGAAATGCAACACTAACCATCAAAACTAATAAGATAGAATAGGAAATGAGGATTATGGGACGTAAAAACATAAAAAGATTATTATTTTAGAGGATCAATAGTCAAAAAAGCACATACCAAAAAGATATTAGTATTTTTTTTCCAACTTACCTTAATACAGCCAACTATTGTAGTTGTAAGAGCAGAATTATACTGAGTGCAGAGCACTGTGGCATATATCAAGATGAACCTAGGGTGAAGAAGGAAAAGGTACATCATAATGAAGACCCAGTGCTTAACTTTAAAATAATCTCTAGCCAAGAGAAACAGCCAGTATTGGCCATGCTAGCTCATTCTAGTCATCGAGCAACTGTGAGCTTTCTTCACCTCACTGTTGTTACATTGAAGCTTCAGATTTTTTAAGACTTCTAAAGAGAAACACACATCCATTTCCTGTCCTGGTGTTTTTCTGATCCCCTCAACAAAACCATGAAACCATTACTTATAATGATGAGTATTCTTTAGCAATCATGCTTCCTACTATCTCACCTAAGCTAGACAGAAAGCTCAGATCTCACAACCCTAGCTCACTTGTATACCTCTCATGAGGACAATGTGACCTCTGGACAGGATGAAGGCAAGAGGGATTCTTAAGGATGGAAGAAAATCAAACTGGAACTACTTTAAGAGGGGATACAGGCTCCCTCAATTACTAAGTAGCAGCATTTGGAAATCCTAGGTTTCCACTGAGGTTTTTGAGCTGACTTAATCCTAGGGAAGCATGTCATTATATTCTAAAGCATCTGCTCACTACGCCAGGTCCAGTCACAGATGAGCTGACTGGCTAAGGGAAGGACACATTTTAGAAACATGAAAGTGAGGAGAGAAGCATGTTTGCAGATATTCTTTGCCTTTTACATCTTCTCTTCTAGACAGAAGACAACATGGTAGAGATAAATCAATTAGCCCCAAAGTCAAATGCAGCCTTGCCATCTACTGCTTGTGTAAACTTTGATAATTAATTTTTGAACCTGCTTTCTCATAGGTTAGAGAACAACAACATGTGTCAAACTGTCAATGTATAGATAAAATAATGCATACTGAAATAAAATGATGCTTATTATAGACAAGGCCAATGGATAAATATCAGCTCTTTTCTTCCTCTAACATGACTTTGGGATCAATTCAGCAGCCTTAAGAGCACACTCCCAGGTGGTACTATGAAACCACTTGAGTCTGGAATTGATTATCCTAAGCTGACAACTCAGGAGCCCAAACATATACTGGGAAATGAGGCAAATGAACTCCTGAACAAATTTCTCTTATCTATGTCTCTAGGAAAACTATCGGCTAACAAGGTGATAAACACTCACCCCATCACACAGGAGAGGGTGAACTGTAGAAGAAAGAGGGTGTCAGCCCAGCCTTCAAACTCCATTGCCTATAATATGCAAGGAAGCATTAGATTTTAGAGCAGGCCCTCAGAAGGAGCTCATTCATTCATTAATGAAAATCCTTTTATGTTTGTTTCTCCAACATGCACACACATGCACGCGCACGCACGCGCGCGCACACACACACACACACACACACACACACACACACAGGCATGCATTTCCCTGAATCACTCCCAGGATAGAGTGATGTTCAAGTTTCAAATATATCAAACTGAACCAACAAAAATTTTCAAAAGACACCCTACTTTCTAAAATGTAATGTGGGGAGATTTTTTACTTCTCCCTACTAGTGCAAAGAAATATCTATTTCCTTAAGGCACACATCCACATCTGGCTAAACTCAGCTATTCTCCCAGATGGCTGTTAGTGTACTAGTGTTAAAGGTTTTCTCCAACATTAAAACACATTTCTAGCCAGGTGCAGTGGCACACACCTGTAATCCCAGCAGCTAGGGAGGCAAAGGCAGGAGGATTGTGAAGTCAAAGCCAGCCTCAGGAATTTAGTCAAGCACTAAGCAACTCAGTGAGACCTTGTCTCTAATAAAATACAAAACCAGGTTATGGATGTGGCTCAGTGGTCAAGTACCCCTGAATTCAATCCCAGGTACCTCCTCCCCCCCTCAAAAAATTTCCTCCTTGGCAATATGTGAGAATTCAAGTATAGAAGTAATTATACAAATACAACTAAGATCTACTCCAGGAGAATTATTGTTCATATATATATATATGACATGATATAATATCATATATATTATATATCACTTATATATATCATCTCACACACACACACACACCCCACACACATATATACACACACCACAATTTGTTTAGTCAAGAGTCAATAGACTTTTATTTGGGTTGTTTCTACAATTATGTTATTATAAATAAAGCTGCAATTAACCTTGGAGTAAAAGCCTATTGACACATTATTATTTGCCTTTGGTAAATATCTAGGACATTAGATTGCTAGTTTTTTTGGTAAATTTATCCTTAATTTTATAAGATAAACCTTTTTCTTGTAAACTGTATACTTTTTTCCAAAGTAGCTACATAATTATATATTCTACCCAGCACTGTATGAGAGCTCTCACCGCTGTACATGTTCATCAATATTTAGAATTCCCAGAGACTATTCTGGTGAGTGGCATGTGGCATTTCAGAATTCTAACTTGTTTCCCTAATGACTAACAAGGGTTGGGTATCTTTTAATGTGCTTATCTGACATCAGTATTTCTTTTTTTTATAGTCTACCCAAATCTTCTGCCAAATTTTAATTAAAAGTCTTCTGATGACTGAGTTTTAAGTTTTTTTTATACATTCTTGATGAATATCTTTAATCATGTACATGTGGTACACACACACATGCATGGATGACTTCAGAGTAAAAAATAATCAGAATTATATAGCAAAAACCTTAAATAAATCTCTCTATACTCTATATACAGGAGTTCCTTCCCTCCTTAATCTCCTATGCTAACGGGGCAGGATTCTGACATGTATTAACTTAGGCCTTGGGGCACTATGCTAAAGAGGATTTAATTAGGTCTGCTCATAATGAAATAGAAAACTACAGCAATAAATAATACTGCCTAATATTTGTGGAGTGCTTCTGAATAGATCATG
The DNA here is from genome assembly GCF_048772815.1 of Callospermophilus lateralis. Lineage (NCBI taxonomy): Eukaryota > Metazoa > Chordata > Mammalia > Rodentia > Sciuridae > Callospermophilus > Callospermophilus lateralis. The sequence goes on along the minus strand of NW_027512473.1, from coordinate 959,147 downwards.
TCATTTGAGTCCCATGATAACCCTCTAAGATGAAAAAGCCAAGTCATATTATCCCCAGAAGACATCAAATGACTAACTAACTTTAGGTCACATAACTAATATATTAGACTCAAATCTACACATTGCAAGTCCATGGCTCTTTACAATGAACATTAAATTTTATTCAGGAAAAATGCCCCAAATATATAGTGCATAGGCCCCCTTTGGGGATACAGTAACTATTCTGTAGAATATTAAAATAAATCTTATGGCCATTATTCTATTTACACAATTCAAAAACAGAAAAATAATTGTCAGAGGATTTATTTTCGCCATTTTCCTAAGTATTTGGCCTATGTCTAAAGAAAGCCAGTCTATGGCACAAGTAGCCTGCTGCATTCCTCTACTTCACCACAAGAATAGATCTTTGACAGCAACAAAATCAGCAGCAGCCATTTGAAAGTACAGCTGAAGGACAAATATGACCCATTCAGTCACCTCAAGAGCCCACCCTCCCTGCTATCTGCCATAAGAACAGCATTAAGAAAGCAATAAAAGCTACCACTTATTACAAGCTTCCTATGTGCCAGACTCAGAAATATTCAGTAACTTTTCCAAAATTATTCAGCTAGTAAGAGCTTGTTCAGTTCCACAGCCTACAGTCCTTTTATCTATACTTCTGGGAAACAACACAAGTTTTTCTACTCGATGGCTGCTCTTATCAGATCAGTGAGTCAAAAGCAGGAGTTCTACTTGTAACTCTGCATTAACTTTCTGTGAGGTCATAATAAAGTCATATAACCTCTATGAGCCCTTGTCTATATTACAAAGGTAGAAAACAATCTGCTCCTTCTGCTTTTTGTTAGAAACAATTTGGAGAATAAAATAAGATATATAAATTATATAAATATATACTGAATTTATAAAGAGAAGAGATTATTTACTTAAGCTTCCACCACTACCATTATTAACTCATGATGGTAGATTTGCAGGGAAGAAAAATTTTGTTTTTAAGGTTCTGGGTATTGAACGCAGGGCCATACACATGCTAGGCAAGTGCTCTACCATTAAGCGACACCCACAGCCCCAACAGGCAAACCTTTTTATTTTCCCTATGACAGGAGATACAGAAGGCACAACAATCATGTAATTTTTTTAATCAGGAAAAATAAAATGTTTAAACAAAACAAAACTTCTGCCTCTAGAGAAAACTCTGATAAAGAGTCACTGTGACGAGAATGACCTGACTGGTCATTCTGTGTGTAACACAGAACTAAATAGGACTCTGCCACAAGCTCCATGATCTGCAGTCTTGGCTAAGTGGTGGCTGTGGTTACAGACTGAACATACAAAGATGCTTTCTTAGGCTTCCTTCTGTTTTGAATGAAGTCTCCACCTCTACAGGTGCTGGTGGTATTCTGTAATTCCATGGGTCAAAATCTCCAGGAGTGAAAACAGTGTCATACAATCAAAGGGCAAAGGTTATATGGACCTACCATGTTCTGTGTAAGATTTTTAGTCAAATAAAAATATTTGAAACAGAAAAGTTTAACTATAAAATTTATTCTTTACTAGCTTAGATAAAGGAAATTAAAAGATTTAGGGAGTATCTGAGTAAGATTAAGCACTAAAATGACATACAATAATAAAACTAAAATCTAGTCCAGGAATACAATCAGATTTTGTCTTTTTTTTTCCTTTGGTACCAGGGATTGATCTGAGGGGGCACTCAACCACTGAGCCACATCCCCAACCCTATTTTGTATTTTATTTAGAGACAGGGTCTTATTAATTTGCTTAGCACCTTGCTTTTGCTGAGGCTAGCTTTGAACTCACCATCCTCCTGTTTCAGTCTCCAGAGACACTGGGATAATAGGCATGAACCACTGTGCCCTCAAGATTTTTTCTTTTGTACCAGCTCTGATTGATTAATTCTGGCTGTCTGAAACACTGTAGTGGGAAACATTATGAGGCTATGTCCAGGCTCAAAAAGGAAAGCACTGTGACTATTTGTCCTTGTCCATAAGAGCACAGGATAATATCTGCACTGATTCACCACTCCTGATCTAAAGAGAAACGTGGAATAATTTCATTGTGCATTTCAGTCTCAAGTGCAACCATTTCCACTTCCAGGGAAACTTGCTAAACAAAAAGTAAATAACTTATTTTATATGCAAACTAAAATCTGAAGTATAAATGAGACATTTTCTGTGTTTTGATTCTCCCTGCTTACCTTGAAAAATCTTAACAAACACTTTAGGCTTTCTATACTCTATATAGAACATCATGGTAAAAAGGTTGTAAATGATGTAAATCTATTTTGAAATTTCTTTCTCTTAAAAAAAACTATTGAGAAAAAAATGTGGCCTTTTCTAAAAGTAAACTGCTAGGAAACTTGCTAAGGCAGAACAAAGATAATGTTAGTGGTGCAAATGATCTGCCATAGTTCTCTCCCTGCCTTGGGAAAGTCAGGTGAGTTCCTAGAATCAGTGGTGCTGGGTTACCCACCTTGACATTATTATAACCATTTTCTACCTCTCCTGCTCTGCCCCTTATGCTAGCTTAAATGAGAATATGAGCCCAGATATTTTCACTATCTCGCTGCTCACTACGCTCTGCCACCAATATAAAACCTATGTATGATGGCAAAACTACACTTACTAAACTTACTAACCAAGTTTCTTGCTCCTGTTGAAAAAGTCACATCCTCAAAAATGACTAATAACAAGAGTAGTCACCCTGGACAGTAGCCTAAAACTTTTTCATAATTTAAACAGCAGTGCTTCATAAGAGACACTTCCAGACAGATGATTTGTGTGGCAACTTTTCTTGTCATTCCCCTAAGTCATGTAATATAACCAGTGATATAATGAAGACATTATACAATGTCCCAGTGCCTACAGTACTAGCCTTGTGAGATTCACAGCAAGAGGTCTGTTGTTCCATTCCTACGTGAGAAAACCTAGCAGAATGTGCTGCCAGAAAGCAGAGCTCCAACTCCTGTGACTCTGAATCACTGGCTTTATGCTGCATACATTCCCTTTTGGAGGCAGCAACTAATGAATTTAAACACAATCTGTCCTGACACTTTGGAAAGTCATTAGTGAAGTGATGTCCACTCCACCTCTACCTATATTAATTAGATATCTTTTATTAACAGGAAGCTGGTTTTCATATAATATGTACAAACTTTTAAAAATATTTTAGAAGATATGTATTTTAAAAACATTAAGTGCTAAAATATTGGTTCTTTGGTTCAAGGTAAATGCAAGACTTGCAAACCTTGAATAAACTTTTAAAACACAAACATACACACACACATACACACATACAACCAGACTAGTTTCTGAGAATGCTTTCCCAAGGCTTTCCCTTGTACTATGTGCTCACTGAGATGCATTGTTCAATTGGAACTTGCCTTTTAGTCTTTAAGGTAATTTAGTTCTTTCATCCTTAACCTCTAATTCTTTCTTAAAGATTGTATCAATCCTGTCAAATACCTCTCTGGACCTTTCAGAGCCTCTTGTTGGATTCTTGCCCTAGCAGAGGAAAATTTTTCTTCCTTTGCCTACTTAGGTTAATAGTGAGACTTTGAGAAAAATAATTCAAATTTTGCTTTAGTTTGCATCCAGGTCAAGAATCTGCAAATCTAAAAATGCAAACAAATAAATTTGTTCTATCTTTCCCAGTTATTTTTGAAGTTAGGATTCATCACAGAATACTCATCATTTATTCCAAAAAAATAATATTTTTCTTATTGTTCACTTTATAAAGTACAGTTTTTAAATACCTTCACATGATTCTACAATAAAAACAATTCAGAAAAATGAAGAGTTTGGAAGTGTCCCTTCATTCTTTTCTATATACCTATTCCCACACACAAATGCAAAATTTGATGGTTACTTTATTAGTTTCATATATAATTTTTCCAGTTCCTTTATTGAAATAAGTGAATAAACTATGTGTGTCTTATTTTTTGTTTCATTTTACTCAAAGAAAGCCTACCCTTTGCACCATGCTTTTACATTTAACCACTCATCACGGAGATCTTTTCATTCAATACAAAGAGAGCTTCCATGCAATAAGTGGCCTAAGCTCAGGAGAGCCAGGAGTTCCACGGATGAAAGCAGTTGGTAAGCATTGATTATCTGGGAGCACTAGATTCAGGCCAGCTGGGAGGACAGCAGCCTAGTAGTGTCCACACCAATATGACTTTTACTGCTCATAAATTCTGTCTCTTCCCAGAAAAGGAACTACTTTGAGAATATTTTATCCCAACCTCCCCATTTTATACATGACAAAGTAGAGTGGGAGAGCAGAAGGACTTATCCAAAATCAGCTAGTGCATGGGGACAGACCTAGAAGATGCTGGTTTTTTGCACGTAGGCCCAAATTTCTCTTCATTGTACCATTTATATCACTAGCTTTTAAGGACTTGTTATTACTTGGAGAGTAAATTTCAAATTCCAATATCTAGCACTGGTTCTAATTTAGAAGGAAACAGGGTGTGGTATAATGAGAAGAGTGACAGAACCAGTCTTACAATCAGGAAATCTGGGAAATCTAGACCTGGGTCCTCTCTGGCGCCTATTTCCTCACTTATGAAATAAAAGGTTTGAACCAGATGCTCTCCAAGGCCTCTCCGAGTCTTACACTTCTATCTTCTAACAACACTTGCATCTATGCCGGTGTTCATACTTAGTTCTGCCTGGAACACACCTTTCATTTCTCCTCCTCCACCTTTCTCAAGGTCCACCTTGGCTTTCCCTGATATGTACCCATTCAGAAAATGCTAAGAGTTCATTTCTCAGGATTCAGAACATTCTTTTTCCTCAACCTAGATCTAGATTACTTCCACTCCAAAAAGCCACACAAATTGGTTTCTCAATCCATTCAGTTCATGTCTGCTTAAATGAATCTTGTAAAGACACCTTTCTTAGCTAACTTACTAAAAACAGTACTTCCCTTCATTCTCCTCATGCTCTACTTCTCTTCATTGCTCTTAGTATATAATTTATGTGTAGTCTATCTCACCCCACTGGAATCCAAGCACAATTAAAGCAAAGACCTTGGTCTTCTTTTTTTTTTTTTACTTTTCAATTCTTAGAAGAGCATCTGGCATCTGACACATAATAAGCACTTAATATGGTCTTTGAAAGAACAGTGATTGTTCGTAAATAATTAATGACAAGGACAAGTTGCTGACTACTCCTAGTACTACTCTTTTAACCATCATTGAGTTATTTCTCACATTTGAGGGCTTGTCCTACAAGAAGTCCCTGCATGAAGTCCCAAATGGAGAATGTAAGTCAGGGACAGCAGATAGTTTGGGGAGATACATATACACAGGCAAAAAGCAAGGGTTCTGGAGTCAGACCGGTTCTAGTTTTGAACCTTGCCAACTGGGCTTGAGCATGTTTCTAGCATCTGAAAAACAGATATCAACCTACTACAGAGGTATGTAACAAAGATCAGCGGAAATTATTTATGTTGAAGTATCTTGTCAGGTAGAAGGCATCATACCAAATAGGTAAAGTATTCTAATGGCCAGAAACAGTCTTAAATTGTTTTTTGGCAACAGCCTCATTTAAAAATGTATGCATAAACACTCATGTTTGTCCAAATATACATATGCACATGTAGGAAGAAAAGCACACTGACAATCTGACAATGAATCGGACTCTTAGAAGAAAATCTGACACATAATAAGCACTTAATATGGTCTTTGAAAGAACAGAGAAAACTCTTACCTTACCATATATCCCATTCTTTAATGCAAACCCTTTTAGATAAGGCTTTAGACAAACAAACCACTATCTACTGTGAAAATCAATCCTCCAGTGGAAAAACTAAACCTCAGACCTCTTGTAGAACACTATGAGCCTCCTTGACACCCTGGGTTATGTAGGCTTTCACCTACGACATACAGACTGTTTTAAATAAAAAAATAATCACTCAACCACCTTTGTAAGTCTTCTCTCTAAAACAAGCCCCAAAACAGGCTAACTGCTTATTGCATTTGGTGGTTAAGAAAACAAGAACTGGGCTGGGATTGTGGCTCAGTGGTAGAGTACCTGCCAGCAGGTACTCATACATACATGGCCAGTTCATACATGGCCAGTTCCATGGTTCTGGGCCGGAGGTGAGGCAGAACTTCATGGCAGAAGAGTGCAGTGGAGGGAAACAGCTCAGGAGTGGTCAAGAGGAAAAGGTCCTACACAAGGACAAAAGAAAAGCCCCCAAGGCAAGACACACCCCCAGTGACCCACCCCCTCCAGTCACACCCTACCTGCCTACAGTTACAGAATCACTGCTATTTCAAAGAATATATATTAAGTGCTTATTATGTCACAGATGCTCTTCTAAGAATTGAAAAGGGAAAAAAAAAGATGAAACCCAGTGTGAGGCACTGGGTTCGATTCTCAGCACCACATAATAAATAAATAAAAAAACAAATAAATAAATAAAGGCATTGTGTCCATCTACAACTAAAAAAAAATAAAAATAAACAAAAAAGAAAACAAGAACTACCTCACTAAACAACAATTGTTGATATGTAACTCACACCACTTTCTTCCTAACCTGAATACTCATAGTACTTACTAATAGGCATGCACTTTGATATTGTCTCATACCTAGGCTTTTGGGGGATACCTTATATCTAAACCATAAGGAGTATGTTGCTCTTAGAATGGCAAGTCTGCTCCCTAATAAGATGGTATGGTCTTTAAAGACGATACCATTTTATTGCAGCTTCTTTTTTCTTATTTTCTGAGTCTAACACAGTGAGATATACAATAGTCTTTAACTATATGAGAATGTTGAGATGGAGAAGATGTTAAGGAAAGAATGTTTAGAAAAAGAGCATGGGACTGTAAGAAAGCCAATATCCATTTGTACCACAATAAATGTTTTATTAGTAATAAGAATGAGAATAAACATTTATACAAAATCCAAAATAATGATGGAGTTTTACTATAAAACAATGAGTTTAATTTCTAAAATTAGTTTATGATTCTAACTGGAAAATATTTAAATGAACTGACATTCTTCAAAATCATTATTCTTCTAAAATAAACCTTTCTTGACTTTGCCTGATACTTTTATTGGAAAAACAAAAGACTATTATTCAAAATTCTACTCTTCTGCTTAGAGATAGAAGAATAGAATAAGAGGAAATCTAGATCTAACATAGGTGACAAAGCAAATTTTCACAGTATGAATAAATATTCTTAACTACACTAAAGCATTTCAAAATGAATGTGAGTTACTGAATTTCAAAATGTGCGAATTATAACTTTTTACATAAATTGTCATCATTCTGGAATGAAGAAATGGCTCCTTTGGTCAATTTTTTCAAGTAGCTACAAGCAATAGGTCAAAGTTTTAATATAATGAAAATTCTGTCTTTGCTAGGTCCTTAAAATACCTAACCATATTAATTCTTCCAACTTTCTCATATACAAATTGGCCTAGAGAATTGTAATCTTGCCATTAGGGGATGGTCATTTTACATCACATTCTTACTCCAAAGAGTAAAGGGTGCTTCAGTCAGGGTCTTGCTAGGAGGAAGCAGACCACTGTGGAAAGACCCTAGTCTTTGCTATAAGGCTTGGGTTTAAATTCTGATCCTATTACCCCCCATCCCCCACCCGATACCCCCTACCCCTTAGTATGGCTTTGGGCAAGTTATTTACTTTCTCTGAACCTCTACTCTCACATTAGTAAACTAGAGATAATGTAAACTTTCTAAGCTATCATGTTATATATAGAAATCAACTAGCAGATAATACAGATTCAAAAAATGCTAGTTTTTCCTACCATTTTCTTCACAGTCACAGAAATTTACTCATCACAACTGGTCAGAGCAGTTAGCTCTGTTTCCTACTTGAGGGCCATTTCTAGATCTTCTAGTACGCAGGTCACATCATTAGAACTTTACACATCTATTCAAAATGATATGTGCAAATTATTTAAAATACAGAGGTCTTATGTAACTATATTTCATAAATTATCAGTATCCTTTGTTTCAAGAACAAGTTTTCAATAGTCTAACTGCTCTCAAAAACCTTTTATTTCAGCCTTCACTGATCTGTGGGCATCATCACTGTCTTAAGAATGAATAAGTAATAAGTATTTGATGAAGTACTAGCCAGGGGGATTATCAGAAAGAATCTGGGACAGAAATCCTTGGTAGGATTCTGAATTTCAATTTGATTTGCAAAATGTTATAAATTCTAACAATATGGAATTAACTTTTTCCCTAGGAATACAGGTTTATTTTAGAGAAAAATTCTTCTCTAGATTTACTTTAGTACTCTATTTTGGATTTACTTAACTAAACATTTGCAGAAAATTAGTTACCAACATTAGTTTCTATTTATATGGTCATAGCACCACACAGTAATAAGTATCTCCTAAGGAAAAAAAAAAACAACTTGGAATTTAAGCCAGGATGACAATTATCAGAGAAACAAAATTCTACTGATGCCTAGAATCTTGCTTAGGGTTTTGAAGTTTTTACTATTTCAAGATTCTTGTGCTTCTCAAGGATAGTTTGCTAAGATTCCTATTTTATAGTTTAATCAAAAATGTAAAAATTCCCTTCCTCTATTCTGGCATATATGAAAAGGACACTAGTTAGCATGTACTATTTTTATGTTGACAAGAGCTATTTTGAGGCACCTTAGTACTCTCCAGCACTTATGCCAAGAAGGAAGTTAGCATGACATTAGTAAACTAAAGAGTAAATTCTCAGTGTGTATTACTTAATAAGCACATTTCTTTTTAACAACCCCACAGTTTATTTTTTTTCGGTCAAAAACAATATAGTAATTTATCAACATAAGCCATTTAACCATAATTAGAAAGTCCTACCTTTTGTGCATCTCCTGTGAAATATGCAATGGCCATGGTGGGCAGAATCATGAACAGTGTGTTGTAATAGAGAAGACCATATTTCCCCAGATCCTAGGATAATAATAATAATAATAATAATAATAATAATAATAATAATATATGATTTCGTGTGACTTTCTTAAGTTAAAAAGGCTTTAATTTCAACAGATGCATTCAAGTCTGAAATGCAGCACTAAGCTTTATGCTGTATGATTCATGTTCACAGGACCAGGATTATAAGTAGTCCTGAAATAATAGACAATAAAATTTATGATTTATTTAAAGTATCTCCGTGTTGGCCATACTAGGATAAACCAAATAATTAATTGTTTATGGTCACAAGTATCACTGAAAAGTGTGCCTCATTTTGCATGGCAGCAAGCAAAAAGCCATAGAGAAACAAAGCAATCTTTAAGAATAGGTGCCCAGTCAGCCAGAGACATGTGCTATCCAGGAATGGAGGATGTATATAGAAGCAAACAAATGATCCACATCATTCACATAACTGATAAATAACAAAAATAGAAATGCCAAAACTGTTTTCTTTTCACATTTTAACTGTTTTGAGTACTTTTTAAAATATTTTTTAGATGTCGATGGACACAATGCTTTTATTTATTTATTTATTTTTATGCAGTGCTGAGGATCAAACCCAGTGTCTCAAACGTACTAGCCAAATGCTCTACCACTGAGCCACAACCTCAGCCCTGTTTGAGTCTCTTTCTTCCCAACTCCTGAATTTTTTTAAGTTATTGGGGATTGAATCTAGAGGTGCTTTACCATTGAGCTACACCCTCATAGTTTATTATTATTTTTTTTTAATTTTAAGACCAGGTCTCACTAAGTTGCTGAGGCTAGCCTTAAACCTGTGATTCTCCTCCTCAGACTCCTGAGCTGCTGGGATTACAGGCATGTACTACCATGCCTAACTCTCCCAAACTTCTTAAACACAGTACACCAACTAAATTTTACTTAGGGCATCATCATAAACACACATTACTATAGCATGTTCTCATACAGTGCTGCCCTTAATGCTGTTTAATAGCCCCTATGCTATTTTTTTCATCAGCATTTGTGTCTGTTTCAGAGTTTTTCTGTTTCTCTTGTTGCAGATTTTCTTTTACACTGCTAGCAAGCCTTTGCCTCTAAACAGAACACCACTTCTAGTTTGCTGATTGTAATCCATAAAATGAAAAGCAGATCAATGAGCTTAAAAGTTCTAATGTAAATAAGTTCTAAGTCATTTCTAAGTGAAGAACTAAATGTCTCTCCTAGGAGTAAAATACTCTGAACTTTTTTTTCCCCCCTAGGTTCTAGGATGTATTCTAGACTGCACTGTTCAAAAATAGTAGCCACTAGCCACATGTAGCTATTTAAAGTTAATTATAATTACATAAAGCTTCCAATTCAGTTCCTCAATTATATCTGTCACTTTTTAAATGCTCAATATCCACATATGTCTCGTGGCTATTAGTAACAAACAGCAGAGAGAGATAAAGAAGACTTCCAACATCAAAAGAAATTCTTTTGGACAGCATTGCTTCAGACAATTGAAGCTGCTGGATAAATGTTTTAATTAGTATTTATTATCCAAAGCAGTAAATGGATTAAAAGGAAACACACACACACACACACACACACACACACACACACACACACCAGAGTAAGACCAAACTTCTATCTGCTCACTTTACTTAAAAAAGGCAAAAATGTTTACTAGCATCTTCCTTTGAAATGCAATCATCATACAGTCATCAGGCAAATAAATGAAGGATGAGACATAAAAGGCATACTTAGAGAAAATGTATAGGAAAAAAAATCTATACTGTCCCTAGTTCTTCAAGGATATATTTTTAAAAAATTCTCTGAGAAAATGAATAGGGTAATCACACAATCTGTAATACTCTGGAGGAGAAGGCAAAGCCCTGGCCAAAAGGATTCCAATTCAATACTATTATAATTATTGAACAGGATATTTATATTTATTTATCATCTGAATTTCAAAAAAAAGACCTAAAGTAATTTCAGAAATATTGTAAGTATAATATAGCAGAGTAAGAACTAAGCAGAACAGGGGACTGTGGCTCAGCAGTAGAACACTCGCCTAGCATGTGCAAGGCCCTGGGTTCAATCCTCAGCACCACATAAAAATAAATAAATAAAATAAAGATATTGTATCCAACTACAACTAAAAAAATAAATATTAAAAAAAAAAGAACTAAGCAGAAAAGTTCATCTGACTGAAGATAAAACACGGGTAGAAAGTAAGATAAAACCATCATCAGTTATAAGACTAAATTATGAGATAAAAACATACCAGCTGCTCAGGAAAAACTATGGTGACATCTAAGATAAATATCTCATTTGGGTACTCACGTAGGGTACATTATGAAATCAAGAACAACTCCTTCAAAAACAACCCTATGATGCAGCAAGCTGAGTTCTATATACCTGTTTTTTACTGTAATACAACCTCACAAAGTATCAAAAGAATTGTGGGTCAAATACTCAGCTTTCTGATGGTCTGGCTTGATCTGAAAATAAATTTAATGTCTGCATACTCAAAGTATATAGCAAACAAACCAAAAATATTCTGAAATGCCTTCATGTCCACGCCACCAATAGAAGGCAAAGAGCTGGATGTACAAAGGTCACGTATGAGATCCAAGCCAGGAAACTCGGCAGTACCCTTGAGGGAGCGAAACTAATGCTTCCTCAAGATTCCTACCATTTGTCGGGCAAGTACACAAAGGTCATCCTGTTCTGCAAGCGCCTTCCAACACTCACTTCCCTTCAAGATTGCCCAAAGGCTTCAGGATATTTCTCTTGTTCCAGATCCCTCACTAAGTATCTTCAGAACAGAGCCATGAGCATTTATGACATTTTTCTCTATGAACTTTGTAACCTTCCTACCCCACTCTAAGTCAATATTCCCATAATCCCTTCCCAAAAGCCATCAGTAAAACCTAATTGCTAATTAAAGAACTTTCTTATGTGAACACCAGAATATAGGCATTTACCCTCAGAGAACCTCCATGTCTCTCCCATCTCTTCTAAGTACTTTTCTTTATTCCATACTTTTTACCCTGATGAATTGCTATTACCATTCCCAACATCAGTAAATATCTAATAAAGAAGTTTTAGATAGCTACCTACTTTTGAATCTAATTTTTGTTTTATGTATGCACCATTTGCTGCTGTCAGTATATCGTTTATCAGAATAAAAACATATCCTTCCAGATCAAATGCCAAGTCAGAGCTGCAAAACATAAGCAAAAGTTTAAGAATAAGTTAGATTTAAAGAACATTCATTTAATTTTTAATAGGTCTGAACTACAATATTTGCAAGAACATTTCTTTTCCAGCTAAATGAACATTAGGTTATTATATCAGCTACTAGTGTTTCTTGAGTCCTGGTCACAGTTGGCAATTCCATACTCAATAGGGATTATTTTAGAAACAAAAACACTAATGCTTAAACACATCATAAGGAATAAACAATCATGCCAGTTAATAGTAAACTGTTCTGAATTCAAAGTCAGACCAAATCAGGCAGAAGGCATCAATTTCACAAATAAGGAAATCAAAAGTTCTTAACATATCATTTTTCAAAAAGTTCACGAAAAAGATGGGACTAACTTCCACAGGCAGTTGGGCAGAATTTCTGAAGTATGGATCACAGTAAGCTGTGAGAGGGCACATAGTAGGAACTCAAATACTTACTCAATGAGGTAAAACTAGTGAGACTGGGGAAATTGAAAATCTCTGCTACTTAATAGGGTAGTAAGCACAAGATAAGAAATCAGTAAATTTAATGGAATAAATGAATAATCTGAGCAAAGTAAGCCTTCAGTGTACTTTAACACCTCAGCCAAAATGGTGTCCTCACATTCTATGACTTTGCAGAGACACTTCAATGCTTGTAGCTGAACCTCTAAATGGAACCAAAACCTGAGGAGCTGCATACTGCTGCAGTTTCAGACAGGATTAGCCTAATGCACACCCCCTAATCCAAGCATATGGCAACACTCTAACTTCAGGTTCTCTTCTTCTCCATCTTTTTCACAAGCCAAAGGTTCTAATTAAGCAGGGCTAGTTAGAAACACTCCTCAAAGCTTTCTGCAGGCCAAAGTGAGTCCTGAATAAACCTGTTGTACAATTTTGGATCTCACTGGCTTCAAGAAAGTGCTTCAAAATGTTCAGAGGTTAACAGGACACCTTTTAAAAGAAAGGCAGATACCTGGTGTAGAATTTTTCTCCAAGGAGACAAATACAACATTTGGCTATAAAACCAAATTCTGGTAACAAATTTTGCCACCCTCTCTTTTTTAGAATGAAATTTCACTTGGAGATCTAAGATAAAATAGAATTTAAATTATACTTCCCCCCAGTTACACCACAAGGATATGATGAAAGTAAATGAGCCATCCATTGGAATACCCAGATGTAAATGTATGTCAGGTAGAATCTGTGACATCAGTAAATCCATCTATGCATGACCAGGGCTGAGTAAAATGTATCAGGCTTCTAGTGATCATTTTCATTTTCTGTCTTTGGGTATACATTTTCCCCATGTAATTTTTTTTCTTTATTTATTTTTAAACTGCATCAAAATAATCATGTATATTTTGGGTGTATAGTGTGATAATTCTATACATACACAATGTATAATGATCAAATCAGAACAATTAGCATAGTCATCTCCTTTTATCATTGCTTTGTATTTTCCTCATACACTTTAAAACTAGAACTTTTATAAAAAGGGGAAATGTTCCAGTAATCTAATAAGACTAAGTAATGACATCTGTAATGTATCTTAAGTGAGGCCAAATAAAGCAATGATATTATTCATTATTCCATAAGTCAAGGTATTCATTGTCATTTGCCTCACCTCACAAAAGAGCAGACACCATTTTCTTTAAAAATTTGCAAAGTAAAAGAATGCCACATGGTTTATGAAATTGCATAGACTCTGAATTCAGGCACGCATTCAAATTCCAGCATTTATTAGCAGTGCAACCTTGAGAAAGTATAGAACTTTAAATTTCCTTTAACTATAAAGTAGGAAAATTATACCCATACCATTCAGCACTATGAAGAATACATAAATAATGTGCTCAATGCTGAAAATATTTTGTGGCACACAGTATGTGCTCAGTAAGTAAAGGAGAGTAACAAATCCTAAATTACATGAATTTAAGAATCCCAAAAATTTTAATTTTGCCAGCCTTGACCTTAACACAGCCAAAGATTTAACTTCTGAAGAAGACACGACTTTTACTTAGGCTACAAAAAAATTATTCTGATTGGTAACTGATCATTTATTATCAAAATGTATTGACAATTTTTCATGTGCTATCTGTAGGCCCTCATCTTACCTGGCAGCTACAAAGGCTCCAATAATCATTGCAAATACAGTCATCTGAATACCCCAAGAAAAAGTCTTCCTACAAAATAAGATAATTAAAAAATACATATATGTGACTTTATTATTTGTACAGACACATTTCATAACAGGCAAAAAAACACAAACAATTGTATTTTAAATATTTCCAAGGAACTGGATATTTAAAAGAATCTCATTGATGAAGCAAAAACTCAATTTGCTATGTAAATAATTGCAGTCATTTTTCTTATTCTTACCATTTGTTATTGAGTTGGCATTTTTGTAAGTCAGGATTTTTTTAAGTAGGAAACACACATTTTCAGTGAAAGATATAAATGCTATTTAAAACCTAGAACTGTGATTCTGACCCAGCTTCACTCAGTGGCAGCAGCAGACACAGAAACTGTAGAAAATTAAAACTCAAGTTCAGATAGGTTTCCAACTCGTTTAACCTTCCCAACTACTGCTCCCACAAACTATCAATTTGATGGCAAGGAAAGAATTTAAACTTTTCAAAAGCTGAAGTAGAACCAAGACAAATAATTTGAATATCTCACATATGCTGGGCACCTATTCAAGGTGCTTTAAGTTGTTTAAAGAAAAGATGTATTAGAAATTTTGCTCACTTGAGTAAAACTCCTTCAGCAAACATTGTAAACAGGATGGAGAACCTTCTTAAAACTGTAAACATTAGTAAGCTGCAAAAACAAAGATAATTAGGTAAAATAAAGTTCAATTTATTTTTTAAACCAAGATTTTTCAAATTGGTAATTTAAAATAATGCTAATCATTTCCTTTCCTATGGAAATTCCATGCTGATTAACTTCTTATTAAATTAAATCCTTACTTGTCTCTTTAAAAAGAGACAAGTAAGGATTTAATTTAAAAAGCTAAAAAAGTTGCTTTTAAAAAAACTACTAAAAGTGAGAAACATTAACTATACAATGGTAAAAATCATACATCATAAATAATACATATATTTTTAAATTTTACTTTGCTAAGTATGCAAACATCCTGACATACAGATGTTAGTCTTTAATGTAAAAGGGCCTATATCACCTTTCTTCACTAGACCACCCCAAAACACCTAGGAAAATCTTACCCCATAAAGCATTCCTTGCTTGTCCTTTTGTGAAAGTCCTCCATTAAATTCCTAGAGCATTTTGCTTGCACTAATAAACATATAGTTATTTCTGAATATGTCTTATCTCACTATAAAGTGCCTTATATTTAGCTGGCAAACAAAGGTAGGGGATGAATGGATGGATGGATGGATGGCAGGCAATGGATGAAAAAAAAAGCAAACTATAAGCAGCATTTCACAGCAGACCTTCATTTCTTTCCAAGTGGGTAATGAGATGGAAAAGAATGCCCCACCCATGATAATAAATCTGTCTCACTTGGAACTCTCCCCAGAGATACCCCTGGCCATCCTGTCAGGTTACTTGCTTTAAAAAAAGGAAATGAAAAATGATATGCCACTGATTCTCAAGACATCTCACTATTCATGATTATCCAAAATGCCAGAGCTTCAGCTCATGTAGAAGTAGTGGAGCCATGGGTTTCTGTCAAACTATTTTCCTATGGGTGTCTTTGGAACATCACAAACCACAAAGGGGAGAAGCCAGGAACTGGAAGGTTAGAGGATAACAGTCAATGTAGTCAGAGAGAGCTACTGCTTCTTTCTAAAAGTAAAGATGCTGCCTCTATAATTACATGGCAGTGGGTAAGATATTAATCATATTTGTTATCAGGGTTCCATCTCATTTTAACTATTTCATGTGAGAAGAAAAACTGAAAGTTCTCATTTCCATCCTTTTTTGCTGTGTGGAATGTGCCTAAAATATAGTACTAATTAACTATATTAATGAATAGAAATCCCCGAAGCCTTTTATCTCTCACTACTGCATATCTGGGAAAATAATGAAAATCCCCTATCATAGCATTTTATAACATTTTAAATGCCTCTAACATCAAAATGAAACAGGATAAAGCAACTATTCTTTCTCTTCAAAAGAAATGGGCTTACACTAAAGCCTTTAGTGCAACCTTCATTATTTAGTAACAAAAACTTTCTAGTCCTTCCGTTTTTTTCTAGAATCAGTAACAATGCATTAAATATTTGACATTTATGTACAACTTTAAGAACACATTATATTAACCTCACTAGTAAAATAAAATTATCCATACTTCAGTTTCTTTGTGCTGAACAGTCCCGTGATTTGGTTCCCAAAATATAGTAGAGGTAGTGGAAACGTCTAGAAAATTTAAAAAGGGATAACAAAACTCAATAATAAAGATAGCTAAAACAAGGTCCTTTCAAACAGAAACAGTTTTGCTTTTATGATCAAATTATTTCCACTTGAAACTTAAGATTAGTTCTCATAAACAATTCTGAGCCCAAGGAAACACCCAAACAATATTAACTATTCTCTGAGACACAACACTAAACTAGCAGAAAGCGAGGGAGGAAGACAGGGAAGAAAAGAAATATGAATATGATCGACCAATGTAGGATAGAAACACTATTTGCTTTAAAATATGATAATGTATTAGCACATGGCTCTAATATCAGCAGAAAAAGGCAGGCATTTTATCTTGATGTGGAGTCAAGCAGAGGCAGACAGAAGAACATAAAAATAAACCCAAGAATAATGAATGCAGGATACACTGGCTAGATTAGACGGATATAGAAACTGCAGAACTGTTGCTCTCCCAACAAGTGAGCATTAATTAAAACAAAAAAGATTCCTGGGGTTTTTTCCTTCCTTAATTTTACAGAGACTGTGAACTTCTCTAACACACATTACTGCATTTATTCTTTAACTTCATAACATGTGCTCTATCTAGATGTGGATTTTGTTAGAGCTACAATTTTTAAATATGCAAGGCTCTGATAAAAAAAATACAGTGACTCCTTCACATAAAACAAAGTACTACTTTTTTTTAATCTTTTACCTTTCGAGGTACATTTCTGTCAAATTCAGGAAACTTGACTACTCTGAATGCCTTTCCCACCCAGAGAACTGCCACTGTGGCCACCATCTGTAAACAGAGAACACCAATGCACTGTTCTACATATAAAGACACACAGAGAAGTTCTGACAACATAAAACCATGTAACGCTGAAGATTCCAACTAACCTGGCCAAGTCCAACACATAGCGATGAGGGAAATCTATAAAAAGGGCAAAGAAAGAAAGAAAAGAAAAAAGTCAGAAAACCCAAACATAGCTCTGTGAATTCAACTTTTGCACCGACAATCTTAAAATGTCTTTTGATACAAATCCACACCAACTGTCTGTCCTTTATTCAAATTAAAATCTTGTGGGGAAAAAAAAATCCTGCCGGTTATGAGGCCAAATCACTGATTTTATAGCCTCGGGCGGCCACTTGTCTCATCTTGTCCGATTCCACAAACTTTATTTCAGAACTCCTGCAAATGCCACACATGCGGCCTTCTCCTGGGACACACCACACACCAACTGGAAATCCCTCCTCCGGCACTTCCCAGGAATCCCCAACAGAACTCAAAAGTAGCAGGTGGAGGTGGACAGCAGGGGTCTAATATACAATTGAATACACAGCTTAACATAACCATCATCATCTCGATGGCTTGCAGGAGTTCTGAAATAAAGTTTGTTCCTGCTTGAGTGGCTCATGATTTTGCCCAGCCAGACTGCAGCACATCTTTATCAGAATTGTTATCTCTCCTTCATGCCCCTCCTGTTCCATCTTTGTATACCCCATTTATATATTGCCTCACTCTGTCCATGCTGCTATAACAAAAGGCCTGCAACAGGGTAATTTATAAAGAACAAAACTGTTTCTCACAATTCTAGAAGCAAGTCCAAGACACTGGCAGGTTGGGTGTGTCTGGTGAGAGCTGACCTCTTCTTCTGAGATGGTGCATCCTCAGCAGCTGAAGAACACCATGCCCTCAGATGGCAGGGAGGTCAAGGTCAAAAATTAAGTTAAATGTTGTGTGAAGACTCTTCTAATGCATCATCACATTGAGGGCAAAGCCCTCATGACTCAATCCCCTCCTAAAAGTTTCTTAAGACTATCACATAGGCAGTTAAGGCTTGACTGTATAAATTCTGGAACAGATGTTCAGAATGTAACATAGAGGCTTTGGATTGCATGTTTATGTGTCATTCTCTTCCACTAGACAGAGAACTGCTTGAGAACAGCAGCTGGCCAGGGCACCTACCATGGTTCAGATGTTTTAGTTGGATGAATCAATGGATGGTAGCTTTATAACTAGGAATAAGGAAAAAGACCAAATCTCTTCCTTGAATTCTAGCAGCAGCAGAAAAATGACTAGAATGTTATATTTTGAATCTATATATTTTGTAAAAAGGATAAGTAACTGCTCATAATAAGAGTAAATATGTCTACATATATGTATATATGTTTACACACATATTCTTGTACATTTGTTAATGTAGAACTAAGGCAGAACACTGATTCTCAAGCCAGGCTTTGCTTCTGATACTAGTTTTGTGACCTTGGGAAAGTTATTAGACATCACTGTGCTTCAGTTTCCTCCTCCATAAAGTGATGATAACAATAATATCCACTGTTAGGATTATGGTGAGAATTAAATGAGTTAATAAATGTAAAGTGTCTAAAACACACTAAAATACTTTACAAGTGTTTATTATAATAACAATGATTACTGTTATTATTATCATCATTGCTATCATGCATACCTTTCTCTTGTCACTTATGATTCCTTGAGGAACAGGCAAACATGACTCTCTACATTATTCTCTTCTAAAAACTTCAAAGTATCCCATTACCTAGATGATCATAATTTATATAACCTTTCTTGTGGATATTTAAGTTATTGCCAATTTCTCAGTTTATAAACCATCCTTGTCCATTCAACTTTGTGCAGTAGAAGTTTCTAGATGTAGAATTGCTTAATCAAAGTCTACCTTTTTAAAAAATTAATAAAATCAAGAAATCAATCTCCAAAGAAGTTGTACTAATTCTATAGTACCAGTAACACTACATAAAAATAAAACTTGTTTTTAAAGTCATATGGCAACAACAGTGGGGAAAAAATATGAAAGAGGCCAGATAATAGTTCTTCAAGTTCTACCCTATGGAGATAAAAAATCACATAACAAATTTGTGCAATAAATCAATTGCGATTATACAAAATAAAAAAATCTCCTAAGAGCACTGATCCAGGTAACACCTATTGTTTTTCTCATGTGACTACATTATTTATTGACAAATATTTGTTAAGACCTACCACAGGCAAAGAACTACATTTGATTTTCTCAACGCCAATAATGACTGGGTTGCAGTGAGCCCTCTGTAAAATACTGTGTCATCTAACAGAGTAAAACATTCTTGGTAGGTGCCCAGGAAGATAAGATGGGTTGCCATATTCTAACAGGATTTTGTCCCTTTTGCACATTATAGGTACTTACACTATTGGGTAATTTTTGGTATTTTAAGCACTCAGACCTGTTTACTAACCTGAGTAACTATAAATGGAGATCCACACATTATTTAGAAACTGCCTTAGATGTTCTCACTGAGCTAAATCTTCTCTATTTGGAAAGGCCAACTTTATGGATTGATCAATTTTAGATCTAGCTAGATAGAATTACTTGCAGAAAATCTTTGTAATTCAATCATGTATTTTTTTAAAAAATAAAAATCCATCATGTTTCTTCATCAGGGAAAATTGATTCTCTACACTGTTTTTTTAAACATAACTCATATTATTTCTTTTTCTCTGCCCCTCTTCCTTTTAGTTATAAACATGGAGTTTGAAATGTCCTTGTATTTCGTGCCTGTCTTGGTGCCTGGTATGGCATTTGTGATGAGTCATCATTGACTGTGGCTTCAACAGATTGGGCCACTTGCTCTTGTCCTGGCATTCTCATAGGCCATTTAAGGTTCACTTTCATTCACCAGCTTTATATTTCGCTGCCAGCCTAGATCAATGACCTGCTGTGCTGTACTACTGGTGACTTTATAGTCAGAAAGCAAAGGTCATATAGGTTCTCTATTTAAATTATGCTGTTAAAATTCTGAGACCCAAAGAACGTGGGAAAAGTGTGAAGCTTCTCTGCACTGCCTCATACTTCTCTAGTTGGGCTGGGAGAAATGAACCTGTTGATCACTTATGGTTGGCCTGGCGATGTATGACTCTTATAATTCATTTTCACATTTTGTCCTTACTGTCACAATGGGCAAAGTTGTGACTTATGAAGTTCTGGGGAGAAATAAAAAATATCCACATGCTTCTTCCCTTTTCAATGCTTTATTCACTCAAATCACTCAATACGATCTCACTCCATAGATTCTTAATCAAGAAAATGGCAATTCTTAATGCTAGGCACCACAATAAACATAGTCAGTTCACAGCAAACAATTCTAGATTAATTTTAAGCACTGCAAACACTTAGTCATGACAGGCTCATGACAGACATTCCCTCTGCATGCTAAGCTCAAGTGTCAGATCAAAAGTCTCAAATCTTAGGCTCTAAGTCCAGCAGATGCACTCACTCAGACCGTGGTGATCAGATAAGGAACCAAGGCAGGCTTCTCCTGGGGTGAAGCTGACAGCTGGCTGAGGAAGCAGGCATAGGGAGAAGTCTTTTACTCACCAGAGTCAAGAGGCTGCTGTAGAGTTTGAGAGCAGTGAGAACAATGCAGAAGATCAGGAAGATGAGAAGAGTTGGAATATCAGTCTAGACCCTCATCAGACTCTCAGCCTTATGTGCATTAGTGTTAGCTGAATGTCTGTTCATTTGCTCCATCATTTATACTAAATTTGGGGGCTTCTGACCATCCCTTCAATCCCTATAAGCTGCTACCAGATTTTTCATTGACAACATTCATCCTGAGGTTAAAGCATCTAGTCTGGTGGTCCCCACACTGATTTTTCTTGCTTCTCGCTCTTATCAGGGATAGGGCAACAAGCCAGAGACTTCACTCTGAGTTTATGGGGGGGAGGGGAAGAAGTGAATTATTTGTGCCTGAGGGCCATATTGGAAGGCTCCATAGGTGTGCCTGGTGAGACTGCAGGTTTCAAACTGAAGTTTTAAAATGGAGTTGCTTAGGCTCAGGCCTAAGGCCATCCTTATATTTACCCCTCTAGGAAGTAGGCATGATAAAAAATGTATAAACATGAAAATAAGGACTGAGAAGCATATACTAGATCTCTCAGCTCTAAGTGACTGGGTACGGATTTGGCCTGAGGTCTATTCAGCACATGATCTGTACTCTTTTCCTAAACAATCCTGCATCATTTGGGGCAGGTGGAAAGAGCTGCTTTTTAATGTTTTGGCAATGTCGATACTTCCTTTGATTGTGGTTAGTGGTTTTCAACACTATGAAGAAAAATAACTAGGATAAAAGAATAGCAGTCTATGGAAGACATGGTCTGTAATGACTCATTCACAAATATACCAGATACTAAGTTAGGCATTGGCAATATGAAGATACGTCAAACTCAGTATGTTTATATCTGACCTTTAAACAAATCTCTTCCCAGTCAGCTGCTTTTTCTATCTCCAGTCTTGGTAAACTGACCTCACTGTCTACCTATGTGCCAGGGCAAGCTATTAAACATCACTGGGCTTCAGTTTCCTATAACTACTTCACAATAAGTCTTCAATCCCCACCAAACTAGTTTTGCCCTTCCCACTGCACTGAAGCTGCTCACCTCTAAGTCAACCAGGACTATTGTGGAGCTAAAAACCCAGTGGTCACTCTTGGTCTCTTGCTTGACTCCTCTATGACACTACAAACCCTTCCCTTAACTTCTGGGCCACTCTGCTGCCAGGAAGACCTCCTGGTTCTTGGGCTGCTCCTTTTCATTCTGCTTTAGTGTCCCCTCCTTTTTGACCAGATCTTTTAAGTTTCACATTCCTCAAACTCGAGTATTTTCATTCTATTGTATTTCATTCCATGGTTTCAATTATGATTTGTTGTTTTGCCAGTGCTTCCCAGATCCACGTCATTTGTGTTCTTTTGAACTCCAAATTAATAAATCCACCTGTCTCCTGAATATCTTCAACATGTCTAAAACTAAGCTCATCATTATCCCTTTAAACCCAGCACCCTGCTTCTCCTCTATTGATCTGTATTATGCTCAGATAATATCAGCTGAAATCCTGGCTAGCTTAGCCAACCAAAATACTTCCCTTTTATCAGATCTAAACAAAATTTAATCCAAGTGTTAAATCAGTTGATTCCCATTTATATGGGAACATTAATATGATCAAGATCTCTATGACCTGTATTATGGTAGAGAGAGGAGACTTGGTATAATCTTAAATAAGACTATGATAATATCCTGCTGGCCCTCATATATAAGAGGTAAACTGCTTTTAGTTGGTCATACAAATCAATATATAGAGAAAGCATTTTCCATGTTAAAGTGTGTGAGTATTTCTATGACTAAGTATCAGGAAATGTAATTTTGATTTGCCCCAGTAAAAATACAAGTTGATAGTCACTTATCAAAAATGTGTGGGACCAGCAGTGTTTCATATTTCAGATTTTTTTCCAGATTAGGGATCCTCAACCTATAGTACATTTGAAACCTCAACTACAATTGGAGTTACCTTCTGGTTAAGTTTAGAATCGTGCTCAACTATTTGCTCAGGTTTGCCTTCAGCATTGGACAGACAAGGTTACTTAAATGGGAATGTGAAAGCCATTACCACTCATGCATCTTTCAATGCTTTCATGATGGCATTAATCCACAGTTGCTCTATACACATGATAATTCTTTCTGTTTACTTTCCTGGTAAGGAAGAAGTTTCAGAGGCTTCCTCTTTCTATGATCATGATCTTTATTTCATGAGTGAAAGAGTCGATGTCAGGATTTTGTCACTTGTCAAGTGTACCTATTACGTCAAATTTATCAACATATCTCTCTTCTAATTATACATTTAAAAATGGGAGCTGGGTGTGGTGGCACACACTTGTAATCCCAGCTACTTGGGGGGCTGAGGCAGAAGGATCACAAACTCAAGCCCAGCCTGGAAAATGTGGCCAGATCCTGTCAAAAAAAAAGAAGAAGAAGAAGAAGAAGAAGAAGAAGAAGAAGAAGAAAGTGCAGGAAGGGGGCATGGAGAAATAATCACATGGACCCGCTGAACACATCATTTCAAATTAATCTAAGATTCTAATTATCACCTAACCCATCTAACCCATTTCTATAGTCTGAATGTTTATGTCTCCCACTCCAAAATTCCTATGTTGAAATCCAGTCTCCAAAGTGATAATATTAGGAGGTACTTCTAAGAGCATCCTTTGCAAGTGATTAGATCATGGGAGCAAGACCCCCATGAATGAGATTAGTGCCATTATAAAAGAGGTCAGAGAGACATCCTCACCCCTTCTATCATCTGATGATACAGCCAGAAGGCACCAACTATTAACCAGACACCACATCTCCTGTGTGTTGATTTTGAACTCATTACTCCAGAGCTGTAAGAAATAAGTTTTTGTTGTTTATAAGCTACCCAGTTAATAGTATTTTGTTATAACGGCCAGAACAGACTAAGATATCCAAGTAAACCCCCAATTAGACCCCAGGACTCTAGTTGTCCAGTAAATAGTATCAGTTGGCCAGTGTTTGAAAATCCCCAATAAGCCATTTCCTTTTCCTCAGTACTATACACAGTTACTCTGGTAAATGACTACAAATTCCTTTGGGAAGGGCTTGGAGGAAGATATACAGTATACATTTGTGGCTATTATCCTCACAGATAGTTGAACTCCCCTTAAATCCATGGGATTCTGTTCTGTAAGTAGGCTGAGTTCTGAAAATTGAGGAAAAGACCATGACTCTCAATTTCAGAGATTCAGGTCAGGTATTTTTGCTATCAGGCCTGTTTTTTTTTTCCTATTATGTAGATTAAGCACCATTTTAGTAGGCTGCCTGTCTTTTTCATTCTAAGAGAAATTATAATTGATTTACTACTGCCAAGAGTTCTGTGGGCCAAAACACTATGTTACTGCTTTCCTTTTATGGTAAATATGCCCTACAGTACCTTTAATGGTTAAAGTACTGCTACTTGCACCAGGACTTCTTTATTAAATTTGAGAGCCCATCTCAATGTTGAAATTTCCCATCACAATTGACAGCTACAATAGAACTTCTAAATGATTTACATGTTCCATACAGAAACATGCTTCTTGATATGGTAGAAATGGGAGGATCCTCTGGATTCTTTTAAGGATGTGGTTGAAGAATGCATATGGAGATGACTCATGACAGATATATTCCAACATCCTGTCTCTTTAAATCTTGAGATTTCTTCCTCTACATTAAAATAGGAAATTCTCTTATCTGAGCCTCATTAAACACAGGCCACTGTGGCCCAAATCTCAGTCAACCAAAAATTAAATTGTTAGAATATTTCCATCTGGAAGAACTAACACATTAAATTTCAAACCTCTGATAAGTACAGTCTTGTCAATATATTTGACCCAATTCAGTGACATATTTCATCTTCCTTAAATTCCTATACATATTCCCCAAGTTTACACTGATGTAAATTAGGAAAATTATATAATTTTTTGTCTCATGAACTACTTTCCCTGGATTAGACTTTGTACTTATTCCCTGGTATATGCTGACATCTGATTCTAGTTATGGGTATAGTGGATACAGTTTTGAAGTAAAAGAAGGTTAATTTTCTCAGACACAGGAAGATAAGTTGCTGCACTGTCAGAAGCTCAAAGTAACTTGAGAATTCAAAATTCTCAACTCTTTCAAAGTCTAAACACATGTGCTCCTACTCCAAGTTTTAAGATCCTTTTTCTTCCAATTTTCCTAACTTCTACAAGAGAGATCTGGCAAAGTTGTCAATCAGCTGATGTTATGAATTCTGTAAACTAGACAATTAAAGTATTGTTCATTTCTTTACAATTCTAACCCTGTGGCTATAAGAAGAGGGAGATTCTTTAGGGCTACCATAAAGTCTCTCTGGTTCTCTGATGAGATTTTACAGACAGTGTAAGGGCCTGAACTTGTTACTTTCTTTCTGTATATATTTTATTGCACTCAAAATTCTATCCCACTTCACAGTCCCATAGTAATTATAATTGCTAATGGCCAGATGCAGTAGGCACATGTTCCTGAGGCATTTAATTCAGTGGGCACTTCAACACAGTCAATTGCAGGTGATAATTTAATTAATCATGATACTTCTACATAACATGGATTACCAGCATTCATTTCCCTTTAGCAGGGAGCTCAGCATGACACTCAAGTTCAAGGACAAAAACAAAGTAATTCTAAGTCCGATTTCTAAGGTATGTTTCCCTGGACAAATATGTATATGAATCAGGGTCCAGTTGAGATACAAAATCCACACAGGTTTTTGCATTGCAGAGAGTTTAACAGAGAAGTTAACAGGTGTTAACTAGGTAAATGAAAGGTTGAAAAGAAACTCTCCAAAATAGAAAACCCTAATACATCATAGAGGGAGCAACTGCCAGAAGAGAAGAGAGAGCAAAAGGAAGAGTCTGGAATTTTTAAATCTTAGAAACTTAAAGGAGGAAGCCCAATATCTAAAACTCAGACCTCAGAGGAAGTCATGCAATTCAACTGATACTGGAGTCTTTGAGTTAAGGTCTGGGTGACAGACCTTTGAAGAGAGCATCATATGACTGGTCCTGTTGTTCAGGTGGGGGAAGAGTGTGATGAGGCTGTTTGGAAAATGCAAAAGAAAAAAAAACGGCTGCAAACTGCATTCAGCTACAGCTATAGGAAGGACTTTGCTCAGCTTAAGTGAAGAATCATAGCTGTCAGGAAGCAGATAAGAGCCTTTCCTTCTTTCTCCTCCAGCTTTGCAGCCTCTTTCTACTGTCACCTATGACAGAATGTAACATAGATCCAGCCAGCCAAGCAGGCATATGATTTTCAAAAAGGCAAACAGCAGCTTCACAAAACAGGATATATAAGATGAGGTTTGTAACTGAGAGACAATAACTTAATATCTGTTTTAATAATAATTACCTCCATCTGCCAATCTGCTTACCTTAGAAACCTAGTAGTCATTTTCAGGGCCTCTCTCTTCTCACCTATCTATATAAGCTCCTAAATATCTCTCAAGTCTGAATGCAGTGACCTCACCATCACCCTTCATCGAGACTACCACAATGGCATTCCAACTAGCCTCCAGTCTAGATGACTGTTTTCCCTCCAAATTTTCCTTTATATAGCAGCCACACTGACAGTGAGTGATTCTGCAAAAATGCAGATCTGATTAGGATAAAATCTATCTCCTGATTTATTTCACTACACTCTCATTTTGGCTCCCCCTTCTCTGCTTATCCTTGACATTCTTTAGTTTCTCAAACACATCCTCTCATTTCTGTAGGTTTGCCCCTGCTTAATACTTGACTTATTGATTAAACTCCCATTCCTACAAACTCTATCTCCCACCTCTGGCTAACCATTTCTGGGCCTCAATAAGATAAATAATACTCAGTAAGCATTGTCACTAATCCTAGACACTATTTCTACATGCCCTTACGAGGCATAACAACTTGAGTCACTAACATGTTCTTTTTCTCCCTTTTGCTTTCCCCCCATTCACATTCAGACCACAATGCACAGGTAACTGTTATCCCAGATGGTTGCTATTAGAATGTATTTAGGCTATTCACAGTATTTATGCTGCACTTAAAGTCCAATTGTCAACCACCATTCTACTTTATGCTCTTCTGAGTTTGATTACTTTAGATATCTCATGTAAGTAGAATCATACAATATTTGTCCTTCTGTGACTGACTTATTCCATTTACTATAATGTTCTCAGGATTCATCTATGTTGTAGCTTAGGACAAGATTTCCTTCTTTTTTAAGGCCAGATAATATTCCATTCCATTTATAGTAAGCACATACCACATTTTTTTGCCATTCACTGACATATAGTCAGTAACTGATTACTCCTCTTGACTGTTGTAAATAATGATGCCAGGGAATATTGGAGTGCATATATCTCATTAAGAGCCTATGTGAGGGGAAAAAAAAGAAAAAAAAGAAATATGTCACATTAGGTTGGGTAGAGAGAAGTGATGGGAGGGGAGGGGAGGGGAATGGGGGATAGGAAGGGCAGCAGAATAAAATAGATACTAGTATTGCTCTATGTATATACATGTCTGTGTAACCAATATGATTTTGCAACCTGTACACTCAGAAAGATGAGAAATTATACCCCATTTGATTCAAATGTATGATATGTCAAGATCATTGTATTGTCATGCACAACTAATAAAAAAATCCTTTCTTCTAGCTATTTTGAGATTGTATTGAGATTTCTTTCATTGCTTCTAAAATTAGAAAATTATACTTCATAATAAATGAAATAAATATGTACTTCTATTTTACTATAAAAAAGAGCCTATGTTCAATTCTTTTGGGATTTCTGGATGATATGTTGGTTCTAATTTTAGTTCTTTGAGGAAATGCTATACTTTTCTACAGTAGCTGCACCATTTTAATCCTCACCAATGATAGAGCACAACGGTTCCAATTTTCTATATTCTTTTAAAAAATGTATATTTTAGTTGTCGATGAACACAATACCTTGATTTTATTTATTTATTTATGTATGTGGTGCTGAGGATCAAAACCAGGGCCTCACATGTGCTAGGCAAGTGTACTACCACTGAGCCACAACCCCAGTCCCCAATTTTTCATATTCTTGTCAACAATTGCTATTTTCTGCTTCATTGATAGTAGTTATCCTAACAAATGTGAGATTACATTTTTTTATTGTGGTTTCAGCTTATATTTCCCTGATGATTGGTGATGTTGAGTATGTTTGCATATACCTGTGGACCATTTGTATGTCTTCTTTGGAGAAATGTCTATTCAATCCTTTTGTCCATATTTTAAATTGGGTTGTTGGTGTTATTGTTATTATTTTGCTATTAAATTATGAGAGTCCCAAATATCTTTTGGATATTAACCCCTTATCAAATTTATTTAGCTTGTAAAAATTTTCTCCCTTTCCATAGTTTGCCTTTCACTGAGCTACTTGTCTTCTTTGCTACGTAAAAGCCTTTCTTTAAAATCTATTTTTGTTTTTAAACCTGTTTTTGGCATCAGAACCAAGAAATTTTTATCAAGAGCACTCGTGGGAGAGGCTGGGTTGTGGCTCAGTGGTAGAGCACTTGCCTCTCATGCATGAGACCTGGGTTCGATCCTCAGCACCACATAAAAATAAATAAATAAAAATAAATATTTAAAAACAACAACAACAAAAAAGAGCACTCATGGGGATTTTTCTTTATGTTTTCTTTTTAGGATTTTTATGGTTTGGGGACTTAACTAATCCATTTTGAGTTGATTTTTGTGCATGGTCTAAGATAAGGGTTTAGTTTCATTTTTTTCCACATATATATCCAGTTTTCCTAGCATCATCTGTTGAAGAAACTATCCAAGTTTTGGACCCTTATCAAAGACCATTTGATCATACACATGGATTTATTTCTGTTGTCTCTATTGTGTTCTCTTGGTCTCTGTCTTTATGCCAGTATCACACTGTTTTGATTATCATAAGTTTGTAATGTGCTTTGAAATCAAGATGCATGGGGCCTCTCCAGCTTTGCTCTTCTCTCTCATGACTCTTTTGGGTTTTTCAGGATCCTTTGTAGCTCCATATGAATTTTATGATTGTCCTTTCCATTTCTAAAAAAAATAAAAAATAAAAATGTCAGTGAGATTTTCATAAGAATGGCACTGAATCTGTGGATTGTTTTAGGTAGTATGGACATCGTAACAACATTAAGTCTTCCAATCCATGAATGTTAGATGTCTCTCCATTTATTTATGTCTTCTTCCAGTTTTCTCAGTGACATTTGTAGTTTTCAGTGCTAAGTCTTTTGCCTTCTTGCCTAAGTTTATTCCTATCTTTTTCATTCTTTCTTGGTGGGGAGAGGCATGATGGAAATTTAACCCAGGGCCTCATGCAACCTAAGGATGAATACTACCATGGAGCAAAACACACTAGCCCCCCTTTTTTGGTGCTAATATAAGTGAATTTGGAAGTTCTCCCTTTTTTTCTATCTCCTGAAATAGATTGTGGAGTGTTGGTATTAGTTCTTCTTTAAAGTTCTTGTAAAACTCCGCTGTATATACATCCGGTCCTGGGCTTTTCTTGGTTGGTAGTCTTTTGACGGCTTCTTCTATTTCCTCACTTGATATTGGTCTGTTTAGGTTGTTTATATCTTCCTGACTCAATCTGGGTAGTTCATATGTCTCAAGGAATTTATTGATGCCTTCACTATCTTCTATTTTATTAGAGTATAGGGTTTCAAAATAATTTCTAATTATCTTCTGTATTTCTGAATTGTCTGTTGTGATGTTGCCTTTTTCATCCCATAAGCTAGTAATTTGGGTTCTCTCTCTTCTTCTCTTTGTTAGTGTGGCTAGTGGTCTATCAATCTTATTTATTTTTTCAAAGAACCAACTTTTAGTTTTGTCAATTTTTTCGATTGTTTCTTTTGTTTCAATTTCATTGATTTCAGCTCTAATTTTAATTATTTCTTGCCTTCTACTGTATTTGCTGCTGATTTGTTCTTCTTTTTCTAAGGCTTTGAGGTGTAGTATGAGGTCATTTATTTGTTGGCTTTTACTTCTTTTAAGGAATGAACTCCAGGAAATGAATTTTCCTCTTAGTACTGCTTTCATGGTGTCCCAAAGATTTCGATATGTTGTGTCTGAGTTTTCGTTTACCTCTAAGAATTTTTTAATTTCCTCTTTGATGTCTTCTGTAACCCTTTGTTCATTCAGTAGCATATTGTTTAATCTCCATGTGATGTAGGGTTTTTCCTTTCTCATTTTATTATTGATTTCCAATTCCATTCCATTATGATCAGATAAAATGCATGGTAGTATCTCAACTCCTTTGTAATTGCTAAGATTTGCCCTGTGACATAATATATGGTTTATTTTTGAGAAGGATCCATGTGCTGCTGAGAAGAAAGTGTATCCACTTGATGTTGGGTGGTATATTCTGTATATATCAATTAAGTCTAAGTTATTAATTGTATTATTGAGCTCTATGGTTTCTTTATTCAACTTTTGTTTGGAAGATCTGTCCATTGGTGAAAGAGGTGTGTTAAAATCTCCCATGATTATTGTGTTGTGGTCTATTAGACTCTTGAACTTGAGAAGAGTTTGTTTGATGAACGTAGCTGCACCATTGTTTGGGGCATATACATTAATGATCGTCAAGTCTTGTTGGTGTATGGTTCCCTTGAGCAGTATGTAATGTCCTTGTTTATCCCTTTTGATTAACTTTGGCTTGAAGTCTATTTTATTTGATACAAGTATGGACACCCCTGCTTGCTTCTGGGGTCCGTATGAGTGATATGATTTTTCCCAACCTTTCACCTTCAGTCTGTGTATGTCTTTTCCTATCAGATGAGTCTCCTGTAGGCAGCATATTGTTGGATCTTTTTTTTAATCCATTCTACTAGCCTATGTCTTTTGATTGGTGCATTTAAGCCATTAACATTTAGGGTTACTATTGAGATATGGTTTGTATTTCCAGCCATATTTGGTTTTGTACGATACTTAACATGATTTGTTTTTCCTCTATGCTTAGATTTTCCTTTACTGTACTACCTCCCGCTGTTGGTTTTCATTGTTATTTTTCGTTTCCTCTTCCTGTAATGTTTTGCCAAGGATGTTTTGAAGAGTTGGTTTTCTAGCTGCAAATTCTTTTAATTTTTGTTTATCTTGGAAGATATTTATTTCATCTTTAATCCTGAAGCTTAATTTCACTGGATACATGATTCTTGGTTGGAACCCTTTTTCTTTCAGCGTTTGAAATATGTTGTTCCAGGATCTTCTAGCTTTCAGAGTCTGTGTTGAAAGATCAGCAGTTATCCTGATTGGTTTACCCCTAAATGTAATCTGCTTCCTCTCTCTTGTGGCTTTTAAGATTCTCTCCTTATTCTGTATGTTGGGCATCTTCATTATTATGTGTCTTGGTATGGATCTCTTATGATTTTTTACATTCGGTGTCCTGTAGGCTTCTAGTATTTGGATTTCTTTTTCATTCTTTAAGTCTGGGAGGTTTCCTAGTATTAGTTCATTGAATAGATTACTCATTCCCTTGGTTTGGACCTCTGTACCCTCTTGTATCCCAATAACTCTTAGGTTTGGTTTCTTGATGTTATCCCATAATTCTTGGATGTTCTGCTCATGATTTCTTAACATTCTCGCTGAGCTGTCTATGGTCTTTTCAAGTTGAAAAACTTTGTCTTCGTTGTCTGAAGTTCTATCTTCCAAGTGTTCTACTCTGCTGGTAATACTCTCATTTGAGTTTTTAATTTGGTTTATTGTTTTCTGCATTTCCAGGATTTCTGTTTGTTTGTTTTTTATATCCTCTATTTCCCTATAGAGTTGATCTTTTGCTTCTTGGATTTGTTTATGTAATTCATTGTCAAAGTGATTTTTCATTGTCTGAATTTGATGAATAATGTCTTCCTTGAGACTCCAGATCATCTGAAGCATGTATATCCTGAACTCTTTGTCTGACATTCCATCAGCTGCAGATATTACCTCATCTAATGTTAAATTGACCTGTATTGTTTGTGGTCCTTTCTTTCCTTGTCTTTTCATACTGCTCATGATTCTTTCTAGCTTTGTGAAACTGTTGTGCAAATGTTTTTCCCCTTATATATTTGTATTGTTTTTGTATAGCTCCAAAATCCCTCTTTTGCGGAGAAATACAATGTTAACAGATCCCAATATCAACAGTACATTATCTAAGCACAAGTTTTCATTATTAATACATTTATAGTTAGATTCTAAGACTATAGATATTGGTTTTAATTATTACTTAAGAATATATTTGTTAGTTTCATAAAAGGCGTACCATATCTGTTGGCATATAGAAAACTTAATTTCAGACGAAGGATGTTATACTTAGAGGGAAAGGAGTGAGGGTATGAGGTTAAACTAACTTAGAACCTTTGGAGAACTCTAACCATTAGACTGGTAATTTATGGAAGAATGTGTAGACTCAACCTCCTATTTAGATAGTTACCCTATGTATAGATAGCAAAAGTTAGGAGATTGAAAGTGGGATAGAGAGAATACGAATTAAAAAAAAAGGAAAAAAAATAACAATGAAGAAAAGAGAAATAATAGAAGGGAAAGGGAAGTAAGATAGAAATAAAGAAAAAAAATGGGGGGGAGGTGGGGTATATGCAGTTCCTCTATATTATATTACTTTGGTAATTCAGTTGTTCATGCACAGTTCTTGGTTTCACATATGCTGAAGTTGTGGAAGACAGAGAAGAAAAGAGAAAGAGAGAGGAAAAAAAGACTCTCAGAACACTGTTTTCCTTGCTTCCAATAGGTGGCGTTGTCTATTCCTAGCTTGAGCCTCTGTATTCAGGGTGGTGGGTATAGCCAGTGAGAAAGTAAATGAGCTTCCACCTGTATCTTCCCTACTCTAGTCTCTGAGGTAGAAACCAGGTGCCTGTACAGTTGTTGTTTTGCCTTGATAGCTACAACCCCCAAAACTTGTGGGAAATATTTTGAGTTATCGTGGCTAAGGGTGGGGGAGTTGGAAACCAGGTACCTGGATCAGCCGTGGAACCATGCTGGTATCCACACCCCCTTTGATGGATTTTAAGGGTTGATGGGCTTCCTCCAGATTAGCACTAGGGGCGGGGCCGGACCTCTGTGCCTGGCGTCTTCCTCCTCCCGTGTGGCTGGGCGGCTGGCGTCTTCCTGCTCCGGTGTGGCTGGGCGGCTGGCGCGTCTTCCTGCTCAGATTTGATTTTCTTATGCCAAGGACCAATTACTTATTTTAACTGGAAGAAAAATTTTCAGCTGTGCATATAATTTGACAAAGACGGTAAAATGTCATATCACATTGAACTATGTGATGTTCTCATAGAAAGCGTTCTTTGTGAGTAGATAACACATACTAAATGTCCATTATTCATGCAGGAACAAGTAGGGATTTAGACTGAACCAAGCTGGAGCAGGCATGGAAATGGGTGATGATGGGCCAGGGCACTAGAATCCGAGTTCCATGAGAGTGTGGCTCAGAACGCAAGGCAAGATTGATGACTTGCAAACAGTTTGAGTTGCTGTAGCAGTTTCCCCTGCCACCCTATACACATTCATTCTGGGCCTGTACCTGTGCCAGGTGCAAAGAATCCAAAGGTTCTAAAATATAAATCTGCCCTATGAGTCTTTCCCAGTCCTGGCAGCATTGATTTATTTTTTAAATCTTAAATGCTATGTGTAGAATCAGAGAAAGTAAATTGAACGAAATATATTGGGATTTGTTATGACTAATTTTGGTTGTCAGCTTGACTAAATTTGAGGAATACCTAGAAAAGTAGTAAAGCATTTGTCAGTGTGTATCTGTGAGGGTATTTGCAGAGAAGACTGGCATGTGGGTCAGCAAACTGAGTGGGGAAAACTGGCCCTATATGCAGGTGGCATTGTCCAGTAGGTTGGAGGTCCAGACAGAATGAAAATGTGGAAGAAGAAAGCTCAATTATGCAACCGAGGTTGAACTTTCTTGAGTGGGTGCATTTTTTTTCCTGCTGCTATCATCCATGGACATCAAAGTTAGATTCTTTAGCCTTTGAATACAGATTTGCTCAGTGGCAGATTTGCTCCAATATCTCTTCAAAGGGCTTTCCAGACCATCATTCTGACTGGGGCTGCCTTATTGGCCCATTTGTGCTGAGGCTCCCAGCTTCTTGGACTAAGCTGCTAGTGGGTTTCCCTGGCTCTCCAGCCTGCAGAGGGCTATTGGGGGACTACTCAGCCTCTGATCATGTAAGTGAATCCAACAAATCCACCCTTATAACTACATATATTCTATCAGTTCTGTTCTTCTGAAGAACCCTAACAGAGAGTCTGAGGAGACTTAAGAAAATAATGCCTGTCTTCCCTGCTCAAATTTGAAGGCAACTGAGAGATAGATGTAGCAGGTAGGTTGATGGCAATCATAACAGAGTTTAAGCTGTTTGACAGCATGGCTTAGGTTTGAGAGAAAAATGGACTCAAGTAGGACTGTTCTGCTTCTCAATCACCAATCGCGAGATGGCTCATCCGACGTACATGTGAGTCTCCAGAATGCACATGTTTACCAAGGATTGCTACTCCTTTTGAATTAGAGCAAAAAGAGAAAAGAATCAATTCCCAACTCTTATATTCTTTTAATGGATGAGTCTTATCCAATCAAGAAACTCGGGCAGACTGCTACCACCTCTAATCAGGTTTTACACTCCTCAATGAGGAGAAGTAATGGGTGAGGTAGGAAATCATTGGGGCTATTATAAGGAAGGCTCTACACAGGAAAACTAGAGAGGTAGGGAATAAGTGATCTTTATTCATTTTTCCTTACTTACTATGCATAATTATTAATCTTATGGTAAATCAGATGAGTTCCTATCATTTTCTTAAATATTAGGAAAGTTATGCTCCCACTTTCATGAGACTGTTGCAGTACCTTAGTGACCATAGACCTGTGCATGGTAGAAGATAGTCGTCTTGCCTACTGTGGGCTGGGGCTATAGAAATGTTAAAGGAAAAACTTTAGACATTATAGATTTAGCACAGTTTGAGAAAGAATGATTGATGAATCAGGCAGCACTTTAGAATCAGACGTTCAGAGAACTCTGCCCAGCAGTGTGAGCAGTGAGCTTTTATAGGCTGAATATAGAAGCAAAGTAGAGAAATCACATGAGTAGTTACATCTAGCCATCTATTTGGGCTTGGTGTGATGAGGCATTTGCCTTATTGGGTATGGGGTGATGCATTGGCTGCCTGTGTTGCTGAAACCCTCTCCTGTGATTGGCTGAAACTCAGCTATTTGTCATATTCCTAAATTGGGTTCCAGTTTATTTATATACTGAGTTAGGCTGCCATTAGTTACTGCCATTAGTTAGGCTGCCATTACTCAAAGCATGGAAACAACCTCAGGCTAATGGCCTCTGCTTATTTAACAGAAATAAGCAGACCACAGTCCCCTAGTGAGGCATCTGGGAGAAAACTCATGGATCCCTGACAGCTTTTCATGGGTTTAGTGGTTTCTTTTTGGCCTCCAGAACACTTACACAGAATCCAAGGCAACCTTCCATTGGGGTGATCCACAGATCCAAACTGGCCAGCCAAGCAATGTACAATACCATCTGCATCACTGCCTGTGACTCAGACTGGCCTTTGAGGATCTGTTCAGATGTCATTGTAGAAGAGAATCCAAGTCTGATTTTGACCCCATTGCTTGATAGCCCCAGCAGCTACGGAAGAGAAGTTAGATTCAAGCTGAAGGTAGAAGAGAAAGGTGCCGAAGTTAGGTTGCCACCTTCTCAGAATCCCCTGCTCCCAGTTATGAAGTTGCTTTAATGAAGAATCTTCAGCCAAATGTAATTTTAAGTTACTGCAATACTTTCTTAAAGGATGAAGCTCAGAAGCACCTGCCGAAACATCCAGAACAGTTTAACTAATACTGTGGGCTAAAGTCTGAATACTATAGATACATGTAACATTTAATTTAGAAAAAAAATTGGACACTTCTGAGACACTTCTGAGAATATCTTTTAAGAAGTTATACTTACATTAAGAGCAGCCTAAGGGGGAAAGGCGGGAAAAGGAAGGGAATTTTTATTGAATGCTGCAATGCTCAAAATACTATGTATTATTTAATCCTGAAAATACTCAAATTGTAATAAAGTACTGTTGTCCCCATCTTAAGATGGAGATAAAATAAATTGAGACTGATGATCATTTTATTTCGTTTGTCCAAATTCACTCCTGTCTGCCCTATCCCAAGGCTCACTCACACTTCTCTCTGTTGCTGTCTCGGAAAAACTGCCATCATCCCTTGTACCATTAACTCTGTGTTCTCCTCCCTGTTGTTTTTATGGTTACTTACGAAGAGTTTGTGACCCGGCAAGGGACTTGGGAAACTGTTCTGCTTTGTCCTGACTCCAAAGAAGGGAAGTCAGGGGGAGAATGGGTGACAATTAGAACAGAACAGAGGGAAAAAACAAAAGTGACTCATGACTGAGCTGCAGCCACTCTCCCACCTCCGCAGCCAGAAACAGGAAGAAAGGAAGTAGCGATAGCTCCGCCCCACCTCCTCCTACTCCCGCGACCTCCTCCCCCGGGAAATTCTCAAAGGCTCCCAAAACCTTCCCCTAAATGCTTCTAACCCAACCAGCTTCTCTCCTCAAGTACTAAAAGTGAAGATTTTTTTTAAAGTCTTTTCTTACTCAGTTTTCTCTTTTTAATTATTGGAATTATATGATTATTTTTACCATTTTTACTTAAACTCTCTGGGATAAAATGATAAATTAAGAAGTCTTTTGTGGGGTGATCTTGGAATTTATCACTTACAAGATTTTGGGTCTTTTTCCATGTTGGGGATTGAACCCACGTCTTTGCACATGCTAGGCAAGTGCTCTACTGCCCGGCCCCCCAAGATTATTTTTATGTAAAATATATTCTGAATTCCAAAGAAATGGATTACAAATGAACTTTTGAAATGCAAGTTGTTTCTAAGATGAATTCTGCCTTTATATTGTTTGATATAAAGAGAAGTTAATGAGAAATAAATAAAATGTAATGTCAAAATATATTTTATAGGCTTTGCTATCAAGATTATTTAACTTCAACTAAGAATAAGTTGTTTTTAAAGTATTTAACAATTCATTTTTAAAAAATCAAATTTACACTTGGAAAAAGCACTTTATATAGTGAAGTTCCAATATCTCTAACAAAAAAAGTTACTCAGAATTTTACAAAAACTTTTTAAATTGTATACATTGTTAATGTGATACTATTTATCCATGGTTCCCTAAAATGCTGATAATGATTAATTCCACAGTGATAAATTAAAGGTATGTTTGTCTCATTTGATATTCAACAATGGAACAAGCTTATTAGCTTCCAACGGCAAATACCTGGTTAGTGCATACCATTCTTGGTCTTGAATCAGAGTTTACTGTAGGAATGCTAATGACTGATCAATCTAATTGAGATAGTAAAAAGTCATGGACTAGTCCCTCTAATTGATAATTATTTCCCAGTTCCTATTATTTACTAAAAAAATGTTGATTTTTCTCCATTGGACCACTGTCGATTTGTAACTCCAGTTTCTATGCCTTGCTTTCTTAAGTCATTCATTAGAATATTACAATTTGGATTTCTTTTATCATCTTGAAACTTGGTTATTTGCTTCTTGTTACCAAAATACTACTGTACAAATGACATCTTTGGAGGCCTTTAATCATCTTTTGACAACTTTAACAAATCATCCAACGGTGTTACGTCACTTATTTTATGAACTTCCAGTATTTTTTTTGAAGGTTTTGAGTAGTCTTTAATAGGTGAGGCAGTGAATTTGTGTGTGTGCACCAGCTTCACTGTAGAAAGCATTCTTTCAAATTTGTGAGTTTTATCACTCTTTTTTCGAATAACAGGTTTATCAAGATAGCCCACACATTTTTTTTTTGTGAAATGGGAAAAAGTCTGTGAGATAGTATAACTTCTACTCCAAACTCTGTCTTTTGATGGCTGATCACAAGTATTCTTCACTGTTTTTTGGTCCACTCTCAAAGGTGTGGCTTGTTTATCTTTTTCAAATGTTATATGTGTAGTTCTTTGGGGTTCAGAAAAGGTAATCACTTCATTGCCAATAAAAGATTTGAGCATTGCACAGTTTCTTTCCAAAACAAAATTTGTTCTTTTATGAGGGTAAAGTTTTTCATTTTGCCAAAGATGGGCAGAAAGACCATTTTTTGAGAAAAGTGACATTTGAATATATTTTTTATCATGGAAAATTATGGGATTTGTGTCCTTTTGTTCCTGAGAATTAAAGGAAAGAATACTTAGTCATAAGTCTATGGAGGTAAAAAGCTACAAATATTTTAAATATGAAAATAAAATTTTTATATAGGATAGAACATTGGGATGGTATTTTTTAAGTTTCTATCTTCTGTAATTTAAAAGGCATACCAAAAAATGATTATGTAAAAAAAACATAAGAGACATAACTAATTGTAAACCAAAATTACAAACACCGGGTTATTCTAGTACAAATTCAAAAAATTTAAAATTATCTGATAATGGTTATATCTATTGTAAACCAATACTTAGCATAATACTTAGCATACAAAAATATGTAACATATATTTGTGGAATAAAATAGCCAAAATAATAGGTTGACTTAAAGACAGACTTTTTACCACAATAATGGTGAAATCTGTTTGTATGATGTGCAATTTTAAATTTTCCCCTCATTTCCTTTTTTAGTTTTCATATTCTCTTGTCCTAAGTAAAAAGTTTTAACTCCAAAGAAATTGGTCAAATACATATATTATCAGTATTTATTTGGCAAATGTAAGTCAATGATTGTTACTTTTTCTTTAAGGCTGTAATTAGTGAAATAAGAAATTAAATTCAAGACTGTCTCAAGAGACTAAGACAGGAAGATCATGAGTTCAGAGCCAGCCTCAGCAAAAGCAAGGTACTAAGCAACTCAGTGAGACCCTGTCTCTAAATAAGATATAAAAATAGGGCTGGGAATATGGCTCAATAGTTAAGTGTCCCTGAGTTCAATTCCTGGTCTACCCCACCCAAAAAAAGTGAAATTAAATTCATCTTTTATGAGTGCTTTTAGTATGAAAGATACATTGATGTCTATGATTACTAGAAAAACTATTTAGTTTTGTGATCACAAGATTTCCTATTTAGCCACAGTAGTGAAAGTCTCTTATATTTTTGGTCTGCCCAACACCTTAGGAAATTTCCTACCTTTCAGGTCTATGTGTCCTTAGGTGAGGCAGAAACTATCTTAGGCAGCCTTTCTGGGGCTTAAGCGCAGGCATTTGATATAGGCTCTGCCAATCAGATATACCTAGGAGAGTCTTCAGTTCAGAAAAAGGAGGCAGTATGAAAAACTGCAGACTGTGGAAACTACTCTAGTGAGGGTGGTAGAGACCATATCTAGCTTTGAGAGGCATCAAGAGCAAAGGCCTTAGAAAGTGTAATCCCTTCAGTATCAGTTGTGAACTGATCTGTACAATAGCAAGGGCCCCAGTGGAGCAGTCTAGAGCTATACTTCAATGATTTCTGACTAGATAACTTTTATGACAGGTTTTCTTTTTAGCTTTCTCTGAAGTTCATAGTATTAGTATTTATTAAATAATAGTAGATATTACCATTTGAGAAGTTTCTGTCTTTGCTGGACATTTGGATTTTTCAGTTCATCCTCAAAACACAAGGAGAGCAAGGTGTTCTTTCTTACTGAACAGTGGTCACTCAGTGGATCACTTGTGATTGGCTTCTTTTCTTTTGTACTGAAATCATTCGTTGGTGGAAGATACTTCCTTCTGAAAATGAACACAAGTTCAAGGAATGGTTTATTGGATTGATTTCAGGTTTTCAGTTCTTGTCTGCCTCTGCTTATCCCTATACAAGTCGCTGACGACATCTCCAATTCCTGTTCCATAGACTTTAAACCAGATAAGATCCAGTCTGGTTTGTAGGAGAAAACAGCAAAGCAGAGGTGGCAGCAAGACAGTCTTTTGTGGGACTTTGAGGTGGGAACGGAATGTATTATGTAGGTTGAGGAGAGCATAGAAGTAGAGAATTCTTAGCCATGCCCTTTAGTGAGAATATGAGAGAAGCTTTGCAGATTCATGTCAACATAAGGTGACTTAAGTTTTGTTAGGAGGATAAAATAAGCATAAAGAGGATTCCAGGTCTTCCTTGGTTCACTCAGGGTGTGGATAGTGATTTTAGCCTAGTCACAAGGGCTTATTATTACAGGATGGAGGTGACCTGCAGCAAAGGTTTGACAATGGTGAAGTATAGATAGCCTCGTGGAAAGAGAACCAGCCTGGAGGGCATGACAGAGACTCAGAGGGCCTTCCACACTAGTGAGAATCAAAAATGGGCCATAGCCAAGCTCAGAGAGAACACGCCATGGGTTTTATGAATCCTGGGATTGCCAATCCTGATAACAGCACAGGTACATTGGTCAGGTACATTTTTCTCATTCTCAGAATTCATTGAGCCCCTCACCTGTATACTCCTCAGATACTATCTTGGAAAGAAACAGAAGAATGAGTTAGACCTCAGGAGACTATTCATCATTGCTCTAAACAGAGTTTAAATACCTTGGGTTAATAGGACTTTTTTAAATTATGGAGGTTTAGAGGCTCCTGAGAAAGATCAGAACTTGACAGAAAAAATAAAGAAGCTACTTTTTTTCACATCCATGTTATAGAGTGATTAAATTCACCTCTCTACTACAAAAACATAACTCTGTTCCCTCTGCTCATTTTTTTTTCTGGGCTTCCTTGCCAGCTAACTTTGCTCCAAGTCTGGACGTAATGCCTATTAGCTGAATAGCCTTGGACCATTCACTGGATGGCACTATATGGAACTAAATGTTGAAAATAAGCTAGAATAAATTCATTGTGATCAATTATAAAATTAAAGGAAAAACTCATATCCTACTAGAAACATCACTGAACTGAACAGAATGTTAAAAGCTTTAAAGTGAATTACCTCTTATTTACAT
This sequence comes from Callospermophilus lateralis, assembly GCF_048772815.1. Lineage (NCBI taxonomy): Eukaryota > Metazoa > Chordata > Mammalia > Rodentia > Sciuridae > Callospermophilus > Callospermophilus lateralis. Next base: position 918,306 of record NW_027512473.1, on the reverse strand, counting down.
CATCTTCTAAGAGACCAATTGACTCCAATGGTTTTCTAGTATTTTTTCCGATTTGAGCTGAAATTATAAAAGATTTTCATAGAAGACACACATATATTATGGCATTTAGAAAATATTTGTATAAAATATTTTACAACTTAAAATAACACGAGAGCACTTGATCTGCAGTAGCTACTCGGTAAGTAAGTTCTATCTTGAGTGAACAAGATAGAACTGGGAAAGACAGATGGAGGCTTTAATGTTTAATTAAGGCAGATGGAACACACATGTGTTGATGTCCAAAGAGAGATGTCTTGCAGAAGGACACTTTCCTCAATTTTCAGACCTGGCTTGTGTGTCAAGTCATTATTAACCAGTAAGAAGCCTCATATGGTTAAACACTGTTGCTGTGGAGGGAAGTCATTTAGCAGCTATTGAACAGATCTTACCACCTGGCATGAAGGAAGTGCCCAAGGCTGAACCTTCCAAATATGCCAGATGACCACCACAGCATTTTTCTGTTTTCTCAAGTGTTCTCTGATACACATGTTGTTAGCAACATATTAAGCATTTTCCTGACCTCTGGTAGTTGATATTCTAGTGCAGTGCTTCCTAAACTTTCCACATCATGGAAAACATTCTGATGACTACTATTTTTATAGTACACTGGGATATACACTTGAGTAGACCTATGTGGCAGGCTGTCATAGGGCCAACTGAACAGCCTGAGGGCTGAAGAATCAATATTTTAACCTATACATTTTAGAACTCCCCCTACAGGATTACCCCTCTGTTCTAGCAATACAGTGGGCAGAGCATCACACTCCAGAAGACGCCACCTGAGAAGAGAAGAGAGAATATTGCTGCTGAGAAGAGAAGCTGAGAATATTTTCAACACCAACAGAAAAAATTCTATAACTTTTCATCAAAAAAGTTTCTTCCCTAGTTCTTTAATTGTGACCTTAATGGCACATGAACATTTATACAGTTTCAATTTTTTTTTCTACTTCTCATTTCTAGCATTTTTGAGGTCAGTTATTTTACATGGATTAGTTTTTGTGAACTAGGATTTTTGACTAGCATATTTTAGTTTTGTTTTGTATTCCTTATTTTTATTTTTAATTAAAAATTTTTCTCCTACTGTTTTGCTTGATTCTCTCTTTTCTTCTGCTAACAGCCAATCTCTATTTTTCTCTTTCACTCTTCCTTTAATATGGACTTCTATCTTCTGTCTTCCTCCTTCATAATCATCACATCCTATATCATTTCTGTTTTCTCTTTGTCTATTATTTGAAAATGTAAACCCTTTTGCAAACTTGCTGTTTTTATTATGGGCAATAACTGATCATATTTTTTCTGTTTATTGTGATAATAAACATTGTAGACATCATAGCAGAAACTATTTGGTTTAACACTGTAAATTATTTGCATTGGTTGTTGTTATTACTTGTCTCCCCCTAAACAGTGAGATACTGGAAAGCTTCAGAGATACTATAAGTCCACAGGGTAAAAACTCTACGGCCTCAGATCCATACTGTTATATAGGTAGACATACAAACAACATGAAAAAGCAAGCGAACAAATCACCCCAAGAAAACAAAGAAACTCCAATAACAGAATCCATTGACACCACAGTGAAAGAAATGTCAGCGTAGGAGTTTAGAATGTACTTGGTTAAACTGATCTGCAAAGTAAAGGATGATGTAAGAGAGCAAATACAGAGAGCAAAAGATCAGTTCAATAAAGAGGTAGAGAGAGTGAAAAAATAAACAGAAATCCTTGAAATGAAGGAAACAAATTAAATATTCAATAGAAATCATCACTTACAGACTAGGCAACTTGAAAGACAGAACCTCAGGCAATGAAGCAAAATATATAATCTTGAACATAGAGTTGACCACAGAGAGAAGATGTTAAGAAACAATGAAAAGAACTTCCAAGAATTATGGGATAATATGAAAAGACCAAATTTAAGATCTATCAGGATAGGTGAAGGCATAGAAATATAAACCAAAGGAATGCACAATCTTTTCAATGAAATAATACCAGAAAATTTCCCAAATCTAAAGAATAAAATAGAATATCAAATATAAGAGGCTTACAGGACCCCAAATGTGCAAAATTACAACAGACTCACATCAAAGCACAGTATAATGAGAATGCCTAGCATACAGAGTAAGTATAGAATTTTAAAGGCTGTTAAGGAAAAAAAAATATCAGATTACAGATAGGTAGAAACCATTACAGATCTCAGCTGATTTCTCAAACCAGACCCTCAAATCTAGGAGGTCCTGGAATAACATATACCATGCTCTGAAAGAAAATGGATACCAATGAAGAATCCTATATCCAGCAAAATTAAGCTTCAGATTTGAAGATGAAATAAAAACCTTCCATGATAAACAAAAATTAACAGAATTTTCAACCAGAGAGCCTGAAGTTCATAATATACTCAACAAAACACTCCATGAAGATGAAATGAGAAAAAAAAGTGAAAACCAGCAAAAGGAGGAACAATACTAAAAGAATAGTCAATCAAAGGAGAAACTAAGTCAAATTAAAAGCTAGAAATAATCAAAAATGACTGGGAATACAAATCATATCTTAATAATAACATTGAACATTAATGACCTAAGCTCATCAATCACAGACTAGCAGATTGGATTAAAAAAATAAGACCCAACAATATGCTGTCTCCAAGAGACTTACCTAATAGGCAAAGACATCTGCAGACCGAAGGTCACAGGATGGGAAAAAAACATATCACTCACATGGAGTCATTTCTTTCTCTGGATCATATTATTTCAGCTGTATTCAGACTCAGAGACAAAATCCTCCTAACTTAGAGAAGCAAGGTGTTGAAAGGAAAATTGACAACAGAAGAGACAGGAGGCTAGTTCCTAGGAACCATAAAAATAATCATAGGGAAATTTATTTATATGAACTGTGTATTTAGTGAAACCTTTACTGACTCTAAGGTGATGGTGGCAACGGGTACTCTGTCCATTTGCATGTGAGGTGTCATTTGGATTTCATTTTTTAACCTCTTTTTTTGGATAAGCAATTTAGTTTCAGGAAGAATTTAGTCAAAGAAAGGTCTCACAGCCCATGGGCCGTTTGATGGAATCATTTCGACATTGCATACATCCAAAAATGATTCCTGGGAAATAGTTTCCTGTCTCTTCTTGTTGGCAACTTTCCTTTCAATACCTTGCTTCTCTATGTTAGGAGGATTTTGCCTCTGAGTCTGAATACATTTGGAGTAATATTCATGATTCAGAGAAAAAAATGACTAGTCATGGCCATCACATTTCTCTCAAAATGCTGCCAACATAGACTTGGAATACTGTTTGACTTGCAATGAGGAAAGAAATCCCACAGGAAGGATTTCTGTCCTTCTGCAGCCTGTTGTTGACAGACCCAAGGTGAGTGTGTGCATGTAGTCTTTGTGATGATGCTGGAAGACAATTAATGGGAATGTTTTCTACTGGTTCTTTTAGTGTTGTTCCTTTGTCTCATGAAAAGGAATTGCTCACTGACATAGGAATATTCCTTTGGTTTGCTTCGTATTGTAATATGTGGCAGATTTTCTTTGTGTCTAAAATAAACCGCCCTAGAGTACTTTCAATCTAATAAACTTTCCTTCTTTTTGTGATTCATTTTGGCCAGGATAAACTTGTATTTTTTTTGTCCCCAGAAGTCTTAATTTTGAACTTCGATTTTAAAAAAAGGTTTTTAAAAATGCTTTTATACAATGATTTGAGAAATTTTTTAGACATCTGCTTCCTAAAAGAGTAGAACATCCTATCACTGCTCTTAGAGACAACAATTTTCTTCAGGGGAGAATAGAGTCTTTTCCAGCTTGAAGGAGTAAATCTTGAATGATCTTAGCTTGTGTTTTTCAAACTGTGATGTGAGTCACCCATTTATGTTTTGTGAAGTCAACTTAGTGTTGGCTAATTAGCCTTTGAAAAACATGAAAGTGAATAAAGTATAATAGAATGTCTCACATAAATCCTTAGCAATAACCATACAAAACACAGAAATATTGCAATCAAGTTCAACTAACAGAAAGAAAGAGAGATAATTTGGACTCCATAAACCTGAATCTTCTAGCATATAGCAGAATATCTAGATCTATATTTATATATCTCTATATGAGTGTAATATTAAAAGATATTTTTTTGTCAGGCTTACCGGTTACATTCATGTAATCCCAGAGATTCTGGAGGCTGAGGCAGGAGGTTAATCATAAGTTAGATGACATTCTCAGAAATTTAGCAAGACCTTGTTTCAAAATAAAAAAAATAAAAGGGCCAGGGCTGTAGCTCAGTGGTAGAGCACTTTGCTTAGCACATGTGAGGTATTGGGTTCAATATGTAAACACTACATAAAATTAAAATGAAAGTTATTTTAAAAAGATAGGCATTTCTATAAAAATAAAAATAAATTAAAAATAAAAAGAGCTGGGGTGTTGCTCAGTGATAGAGTATCCCTGGGGTCAATCTCCATTACTGAAAAAATAAAATAATTCTTTACTCTGAGTCATTTTAAAAGCTGGAAAAAAATGATTTAAGCAAATGGTTACTTGTTGGTTTAGTTATGGATACATGAGGCTATTGTAGCCAAGGAGACATAATGGAAAGTCTTCTTTGGGGGAACATTTTTTTTGTTTCATTCTTACAAAGGGATACAAAAAGCTTTTCTCTTTTTCAATGGACATTATTATCCACACAGTTATCTAGAATATTAACTTTATCAACTTTAAGAAGATCTAAGCAATTTAGTGAAACCCTGTCTCAAAATAAAAAATAAAAAGTGCTGGGCATTTGGCTCAGTGGTTAATGGCCCTGATTTCAACCCCTGTACAAAAAAACAAAAACAAAACAGAATGGTCTCTGAGCAGTGGTTCACACCTGGAGGACAATTAACGAGAATATTTTTTTACTGGTTCTTTTAGTATTGTTCCTTTCTCCTAGGAAAAGAAATTGCTGACATTTGGAATATTCTTTTGAGTTGCTTCATATGTGGCAGCCTCCCAGTGGCTCAGGAGGCTGAGACAGGAGGATGGCAAATTCAAAGCCAGACTTAGCAAAAGTGAGGCTTCGAGCAACTTGGTGACTCCCTGTATCTAAATAAAATATAAAATAGGGCTGGGGATGTGGCTCAGTAGTCAAGTGCCCCTGAGTTCAATCCCTGATACCCCCATAAAAAGAAACAAACAAAACCCAGAATGAATCAATGAATAATGAATCAAATCACATGGTAGTTAGAAGACTAGAAGGCTAGAAAGATTCCATATGTTATATGTCATACCAAGTAATCTGGACTTTATCATTTTTGTATTAGAAAGTCTTGAGATGTTCTTAAAGTCATGACATATATGGTAGTATGATCAAAGATTGATATTCTTTAGTAAAGGATTTTCTTAATGACTGTATTCTAAATTTAAATGCATTTAACTTTTGGTTATTTCAATAGTAGCATGCAATTTGTATACCTTTGAAAGTAAGTCTCTTCCCTTTGTATAAGCATTAGATTGATTGCTGGATATAGGAGAAAAGATTGAAGAATTCAATGATCTTCTACATCGTTGTCTATTCTGTGAATGTGGAATATGCAAGGGCTCTTCATTTTCTGCCTAAATATTGGGAAAATTAAAAGCTATCTTAGAAATTATTTCTTCCCATGTGTCTATTGATACATAGTTTCATTTGATTATTCATTTATTCATTCACATTCCAAGTCTCTAATTATAACAGCTATCTGGTTCTTTAAATATTTTCAAATATAATATTTTTTCAGTTTCAAAAACTCCTCTGAGATGGACATTATCACATTATCATTTTTTAGTAACTTTTATTTCCTTTGTCTTAAAACTTAGCCTTTATATTAACACAAATTTATTTCTACAAATGTAAGCAAACATCTAAAGTTCAAATACTAAAGAAAAAACACTTCTCTGCTTTAATAGAAATGTACTCTCACCACATAGAATAGGTACATCAGAAGAGTTCTGAATAGCGAAAAAACAACTAGAAAAAAAATGATCCAGCTTTTCCTGAATTAGTTTCAAAGATTAGATCATTTGTATATATTAAATTACAGATACCTTGTCAGGCATAGTGGTGCATGCCTATTATTCCAAAAATTTGTGAGGCTGAGGCATGAGAATTGCAAGTTTGAGGTCAGCCTCAGCAACTTAGTAAGGCTCTCGGTAACTTAGTGAGACCCTCTCTCAAAATTAAAAATAAAAAAGGGCTAAGGGGTATAGCTGCGTGGTAGAGGAACCCTGGGGTTAAGTCTGCAGTACCAAAAACAAAAATAAAACAACAGGTATCCAAGATAGACATATGCATATATAATACAAAGTGCATAATTTGTGATTCTCATAGATAAACTAATCAATTATTTGGGAACTACATTTTTTTTCATACTAGGCATAGAAAGTGTTTAGTTCTGATTAATATGAAATAAAAATAAGGTATATGACAGAAATTGAGGCCATAAAGAGGTCACGTTTTTATTAGATAAATATGATTATTATACACAAATTAATAGTAAATGATGTAATGGAGTAATATCATCAAGAACTAAACCAATGAATAAAATCTGTAGCTGAGAAACAGTTAAAAAGAGAGGGATATCAATAAAGGCTGGAACAGACAGAAAAGATTTATAGAAAAGGGAGAATTTAATGCTAAGATTTGAAAATGATGGCATTTCAGGAGAGGTCAACAACATAAGCCTGGATGGTTAGGAAAACAGCATATTCAGAGCAGAAGGTATTTATTATTGATTGGGTGTAAAGGTAAGTTTGAGTAGGTAAGAAGGAGGATTATGAGATGGATAGAATATATGTCTTGAAAGACAAATTAAACAACTGTATTATAAAAAAAAAATTACCAAAATTGTCTTTAGAAGTAGAAAATTTGAGCATACCAATAATTCTTAAAAGAAATGCAAAGAAATTTCAAATAATTATCTCTACAAAGTAGTTTAAAAGAACAACCAGACCTTCCAAAAACCAAGGGAATTTCTTTACCATTAGACCCACCTTATAACAAATGCTAAGGGAGTCCTACATCTGAAAGTTCCCAAATGATAAACTACCATCACTAAAAACAGACAATGGTATAAAACGCAGAGGGGTACAGAAAATACACAAATAAAAAATAGAAGTAGTGGGCAAGTATGTGTAAGGCATTGAGTTCAATCCTCAGCACCACTTAAAAATAAATAAAATAAAGTTATTGTGTCCATCTAAAACTAAAAATTTTTTTTTTTTTAAAAATAGAGGTAGTAATACCTTGTTACCACAGAAAGCCACCAAACCACAATGATAAGAGAAAATAAGGAGCAAAGGAGACACAATATAATCCAATAACAATTAATGTAATGTTGGGAGTGCGTTCTTACTTATCAATAACCACCATGAATTAAATGCATTAAATTTCCCATCAAAAGATATATACTGACTCAACTATATGCTGTCTAGAAGAAATTCACTTCACTGGGCTGGGGATGTGGCTCAAGCGGTAACGCGCTCGCCTGGCATGCATGGGGCCTGGGTTTGATCCTCAGCACCACATACAAACAAAGAAGTTGTGTCCACCAAAAACTAAAAAATAAATATTAAAAAGTTCCCTCTCTCTCTCTCTCTCTCTCTCTCTCTCTCTCTCTCTCTCTCTCTCCTCTCTCTCCTTAAAAAAACAAGAAAAGAAATTTACTTCACTGGTAAAAAGACACATATAGACTAAAATGAATGGATGGACAATGATGTTCTATACAAATGGAAACCCACAGTGATCAGGAGTAGCTATACTTTTATATCAGAAAAAAAAATTTAAGTCAAAAACCATAAAGAGAGACAAAAAAGAAAATTACATAGTGATAAACAGAGTAATTTATGAAGAGATATAACAATTACATATGCATTCAATACCAGGACATCCAAATACATGAAGCAAATACTATCAGATCTAAAGGGAAACATGGACTCCAATACAGTAAATACAGTAACAGTTTGGGACTTCAACACTTCACTTTCAAAAACAGACAGATGTAGAAAATCACAAAGAATGATCAGGGATAAAATATACAGTAGAACAAATGACTTGACAGATATCTACAGAATATCCATTCAATAGCTGCAGAATACATTCTTCTCATCACCATATGAAACATTCTCCAGGATAGATCATATGTTAGACCACAAAATAAGTCTCAATAAATTTAGGAAAATCCAAATTATCTCACCTATCTTCTCTGACCACAATAAAATAAAACCAGGAATCAACAGCAAAAGAAACTTTGGAAACTACAAATGTACAGAAATTAAATAACATGCTACTGAATGACCCAATGATCAATGAAGAAATTTAAAATGTAAATTAAAAAAAAATCTTCTTGAAACAAATGAAAATAAAAACACAACATATTAGAACTTATGGAATATATCAGAGCAGTACTAAGAAGGAAGTTTAAAGAAAAAAAAGGCTTACATCAAAAAAGTAGAGAGTCTGGGTGCTAGCTCAGTTGTAAAAACACATTATACCCCCCAAAAAATTAGTCAAAGGAAAGAATATACTAAAAATCAACAAAATTATAAGTTTATTCTTTTGAAATTCACAAATCTCAAGATAGGCTAAGGGCAAAATACTCAAATAAATACAATCAGGGATGAAAAAAGAAACTTTACAATTATATAACTTACAGAAATACAGAGGATCATAAGGACCTACTATGAGCAATGTATATAAGCAAATGGAAAGCCTTAAAGAAGTGGATAAATTCCTGGTCACATACAATGTACCAAGGCCGAGAGAAGAAATGGAAAATCTAAGCAGACAAATAATGAGTAACAGGATTGTAAGTAGTAATAAAAAGTCTTCATCCAAAAAAAAGTCCAGTACCTGATGGCTTCACTGCTGAATTCTACCAAACATTTAAATGTTTGGAGAGGGAACTCCTCCAAATTCATTCTATGAGTGTGGCATTATCTTGACACCAAAACAAGACAAAGACATAACAACAAAAGGAAACTACAGGTCATTAGCTCTCATAAACATGGATGTAAAAGTCCTCAACAAAATACTAGCAAACTGGATTTAATAGCATTTTTAAAAAGACTGTATACCATAAACAAATGGAATTTATCTCAGGCATGCAAAGACAGTTCAACATAGTCAAATCAATAAACATGATTCATCTCATTGATAGAATGAAGGGCAAAAATCAAATGATCATTTCAGTAGATGAAGAAGAAGCTTTTGGTAAAATGCAACATTTATTTATTTATTTAATATTTATGTTTTAGAAGTAGTTGGACACAATACTTTATTTATTTTTTTATGTGGTGCTGAGGATCGAACCCAGGGCCTTGCACATGCTAAATGAGCATTTTACCGCTGAGCCACAAACTCAGCTCCACCCCCAACATCTTTTTATGATCGAGTTCAACAGCATGTACAGCCAGAGGAATGAGAAGTTATGGTCCACTTGTGTACAATGTGTCAAAATGCATTTCTACTGTCATGTATAACTAATTAGAACAAATTAAAAATTAAAAAGACTTTCAACAAGTTAGATATAGGGAAAAATGTACCCCAATGCAATAAAGTCCATATAAATGACAAACCCACAGCTAACATCATACTCAATAGGGAAAACTTGGAAGTTTTTCTCCTGAGATCTGGAATAAATCTAGGATACCCACTTTCATCACTCTCACTCAATATAGTGCTGGAATCCTCATGAGAGCTATCAGGCAATAAAGAAATAAAGAAGGAAGTCAAATTGTTCCCATATGCAGATGGCATGTACTTATGTACAGAAAAACCTAAAGATGTAACCAAAAAATTGTTAGAACCAATAAATTCAGTAAAGGGGTAGGATAAAAATTCAATTTATAAAAACTAGTAATGTTTCTATATAAATCATTAATGAACCAGCTGAAAAAGAAATCAAGAAAGCAATTCCATTTACAGTCACTACAAAAAAAAAAAAAAAAAACAACTTAAAATGAAATACCTTGGAATAAATTTAACCAAGAGGATAAAGAAATTGAAAAACATCCATACACACAAATAGAAAGACATCCCATGTTTATGAAGTGGAAGACCTAATATTGTTAAAATGTCCATTCTAGTGAAAGCAATCTACAAACTCGATGCTATCCCTATCCCAATTCTGATGGCATTCTTCACAGAAAGAAAAAAACAATGGAAAACTTTTATGGAGTAACAAAAGATCCCAAATAACCAAGGCAACCCTGAGCAAAAAGAACAAAGCTGGAGGTATCACAACACCTGACTTCAAAACATATTACAAAGTTATTGTCATCAAATCCTATTGGCATTGTACTGGTGAAAAAACAAACACACCAACCAAGAACCCAGAAATAAAACCAAAAATTGATAGTCAAGTGAGTCCAACAAAGGTGCCAAGAACATATGTTGGAAAAAAGACTCCAATAAATGGTGCTGGGGAAACAGAATATCCATGTGCAGAAGAATGAAACTAAACCCCAACTTTTCACCATATACAACTATCAACTCAAAATGGATAAAAGACCTAGATGTAAGACGTGAAACTACTAAAAGAAAATGCAGGAAAAACATGTTAGGCTATTGATAGGGGCAAAGATTTTTTGGATAAGACCTGAAAAGCACAGGCAGCAAAAATTAAAAATAGACAAATGGTGCCATATAAACTAAAATGCTTATGTATAGCAAAGAAAGCAATCAGCAGAATGAGGAGACAGATTATAAGATGAGAGATAATATTTGCAAACTTGTCATCTGAAAAAGAATTAATATTCAGAATACATAAGGAACTCAAATAACTCAATAGCAAATGGACATGTAAAAGGTTCTCCACAAGTCAGGGAAATGCAAATTGAAACCACCTTGAGATATCATTGGTTATCATTAAAAAAACAAGAAAATTCTGATAAAGATGCAGAGAAAGGGGAACTCTTGGATACTCTCAGTTGGAATGCAAATTACTATAGCCATATGTAAAACAGCATGGTTTCCTCAAAAAACTAATAGAACTACCACATGATTCAACAATCCCACTATTGGTTATATATATATATATATATATATATTTTAAATCAGGAAGCTGAAGAGATTTCTGCACTCTCATGTTTATCATTGGACTACTCAGAATAGGCAAGATATGGAATTAACTGAGATGTTCACTGATGGATGAATGCATAAAGAAAATGTGGTCTAGATATACAATGGAATATTATTCAGCCATAGAAAAGAATGAAAACCCTTCCTTTGTGGCAACATAGATGGAACTGAAGGATATCAATGTTAAGTAAAATAAGCCAGACACAGAAGACAAACACTACATGTTATCACTTGTATGTGGAAGTTAAAAAAGTGGGTCTCACAAAAGTAGAGAGTATAATATTGTCCACGAGAGGCTGAGAAGGGGAAGGGAAGGGAAGACAGAGAAAGGCTGGTAAAACAGGTAATAAAAGAAATTCAGTTAGTGCTCAGTAGTATAGCACTTGCCTAGCATGCCCAAAGCCCTGGGTTCAATCCTCAGTACCCAAACCCAAATACAGTTAGATAGGAAGATTAAGTTCTAATGTTCTATAGCACAGTTGGGTGACTATAGCTAATAATAATTTGTAAGACATTTCAAAATACCTAGAAGAGAGGATTTTGAATGTTTTCAACACAAAGAAACAATAAATGTTTGAGGCATAGGATATGCTATACCCTGATTTAATATTACACCTTATATATGTGCATCAAAATCACACACTGTAATCAATAAACTTGTAGTTATATATGCCAATTAAAAATTAGAAAATTACCAGACCCAATATATATTTCAATAAAAATTAAAGAAGAAACCATTGAGGAACCAAGGCCTTAGGGAATCAGCATGCATATGGATTAGGGGAACGGGTGAAAGTGTAAACTTTAAAGGGGTGAGTGCTTCTGAGTTAATACTACATTGGACCATGCTGTTTATAGCCACACCCTACTGAGACCTCTTTACAATTATGGCAAAGCAATAAAAAAGAACAGTCTATAATAAAAGGAAAGCAGGGAGGTATGCATTTTGGAAAGGGAGGGGACAGAGGGACTTAGGGGTGGATCAGGCAGATATCAGTATATGAGAGATTTCTCACAGACAGATAATTGAAACTTCAAGTAAGAATAGCAGTAGAGTCAATAAAAAAAAAGGTATGCTGTTTTCCTGATGAGATCTGGAGCAACTCCAGGCTTAGAGGTGGCAGATATTAAGGGTGAGAATGAGAAAAAAAGTTATAAAGAGACAAATTAACTAAAATGCTGTCTATAAATTTCTGAGCCATTTGCTCCTTCCACCATTTTTCAGTTGCCCTATCCTACATGCAAAGTTACAGGAAATTACATTTAATTAATCCCAGGCTAAAATAAAGAACACCCTTCTTTAAACTTCCTGCTAGTGTAGATTTTAGACCCCAACAGCCAGCTCTTCATGTTGGCTTCTGAATGGAGGGCTACCAGACAAACCACCCGTTCTCTACCATCTTAGCCTAAAGTAAAGAAAGGCCATTGAGAACTCTCATATACTAGGAAGAGTTAACTTTTCAACCCTGGGGAGAGGATTACATATAAAATTGATGGCAGCTTCCTAGAAAACTTAAACCTATTTGCATCTTTTTTTTTTTTTTAGTACCAGGGATTGAACCCAGGAGTGCTTAATCACTGAATCCCATCCCCAGCTCCCTTTTTATATTTTTTTAGAGACAGGGTCTTGCTGAGTTGCTTAGGGCCTCACTAAGTTTCTGAGGGTGGCTTTGAACTTGAGATCCTCCCACCTCAGCCTCCTGAGCTGCTGGGATTATAGGCATGCACCACCACGCCCAGCTGCTTATGAACAAATCAACAGTGTCTCAGTCTGGGCTGATATAATAAAATGCCTTAAATGGGGTAATTTCTAAATAATAGAAATTTTGATTCTCAATATCAGAGGCTGGCAAGTCTAAGATCAAGTTGCTAGGAGATCTGGTGTCTGATACAGACCTGCTTTCTGATCCATCCACAGATTTTTGCTTCCTTGCTATGTCCTCATGGGACGGGGAGAACAAACTGCTCCCTCACACCTCTTTAAATAAATCCCCTAATCCCATTTATGATGACTGTAAAAATCCTGTTCTTAATACCATCTCATTCAAAGTTTCAACATGTGAATTTTGAGGGGATACATTCAGACATAACAAACAAGTCTGACAAAAATCAGAAACTTCAAAGATATATATGATGAATGAAAACCCCTGAAACTGGAGGAAATATGTAGTTAAAAATAAAACAGAAGGAGACCCTCACTGTTATACAAAATACATGTATGAAGATGTGAGGAGAAAAAAAAAAAGAATAGTGTTATCCTAGATTAGGTAGAGAGAAATGATGGGAGGGGAGGGGAGGGATTGGGGAGGTAAGAAGGATAGTAGAATGAAACAGACATTATTATTACTGTGTGTATATATGTGAATGCGTGACCAATGTGATTCTTCAACCTGTATACTCAGAAAAATAAGATATTATATCCCATCTGATTCAAATGTATGATATGTCACCGTCATTGTACTGTCATGTGTAACTAATTAAAACAAATTTTAAAATCATTAAAAAAACAGGTAAGAATTTAAGAAAATGAACTTCAATATCTTTAAAAATTTTTTGAGAACAAATGTTGACAAGATTCTCCAGGGGCAAAACAATTACCAAGAATATGAAAGAAATATTGGAAATTTAAAATATGATTGCTGAACAAAAATTCAGTAAGAAGATTTGAAGGAAAAGCTGAGGAAAATTCCCATATTAATGGACAAATTTTCAAAAACATAAAAAATAAAACTGGGAGTTGTGATGCACACCTGTAATCCCAGTGACCCAGGAGGCTGAGGTAGGAGGATTGCAAGTGAGAGAACAGCCTCAGGCAATTTTGTTTGATCGTATCTCAAAATAAAAAATAAAAAGGAATGGAGATATGTCTCAGTGGCAAAGCACCTCTGAATTTAATTCCCACTACTACTTCATGGAAAAAAACAAAAAAACAATAAAACAATACAGTATCAATGCAAGAAGACTAATGTCAGATCATCAGAGAACAGAGAAAATAGAGGGGAGGAAACTGCAATAATAGAAAGAAATAGCAGGGGGGGCATTAAGTAAAGACATTTGGCTTTAAAGCAGAGTCTACTAAGAATTTAACAGAATAAATTGAAATAAAATTTCCATACCTAGGCACATCCTGAAGACATTTCAGAGCAATGTTATTAACAAAAAGGTCCTACAGTTTGTTTTTTTTAAAATTGATACAAAGATTGAGAACTTCTCATAACAACATTAAATTACTCAGCTCAGTGGAACGTTGTCTTTGAAATGTTGCAAAAAAAATGATTTTGAATCTCTAATTCTACTCAGCCAAATTACGAATCAAGTATGTGTGAAAAAAAAAAAGATGCTCAGCTATTCATGTGCCACTTCCAGGGAAGATTTTTGACAATGTATTCTAGAAAAATAAAAACAAAGCCCAACATGAAATAAAAAGACATAGGATGCTAGAATCTGGGAAATAAACCAGGAGTGGAATGAGCCTGGTGACAGTGACAGAGGAGGCTTAAGAGAAATGGGTCAGGTTTAGAATGAGAAGTCACCAGTCACCAAGAACAGTTCCTCCAAGAAGACTGGAGTGGGTGCCACTCAGTGGAGAGGATGAGTAAGACACTTGATGGTATCCACACTCGATAAGAAAGTGGCAGGCTTCTTTTCTGGAGGCTGAATGTCTTAGTGGTCAAGAGCAGGAATTGAACTGCTGGGTTCTCCTGATTCTGTTCGATATTTGAGCTCAGGGATGTTGCTTGTACACCTCTGCTCATTTATAAGCAGGGATAATAGTACTTGATTTGGTTGTTGAGGGTGTGAGTTTTATTTCAATATAATTGGCACACACCTAAGTACCATTGGTATTTTCCATTGATATCACCATTCTCCACAAGAAAAAGAGAAGTGAGCAGAAATTTCAGCAATAGAAAATACAAAGGTGAACAACACAGGTGTGGTCCAAATAAGAGGGAAACTAAAACACTCCACTGAGTAATGAATGGAGACTAAGAGAGTCTCTTGTTTTGTCTTGTACCCACTGAAAGGAAAGGTTATCCTAACACAGCGTTACTTGGTTCTAAGATAAATGATTATTTAAAGGGTCATAACAATAGACATGCTGTTGACAGCATTTTGACTTTTAGAATTAACCTACTTATTGCAAAGTGAAATGTAATCCTTGACCTAAAAAAAGCAAAAATATTACTTAATATTCTTGATCTGAGGAATGGGGTGTGGAGGAGAGTGTGAGGGAAGGATAGGACTGCTACAATCTTTATCTTATATGGGGGGAATCAGGAGCTAGTGATTATAGAAGATAAAAAAGAAAAAAAACAGATATATTTCAAGTTAGAAAAGTTAACAATAGAACCAGCAAAAAAAGTAACTATCAAATATGCAGAAGGGACACAAGTGGTGAAATAGGAAGTAGTGTAAATAAGTTAATTCATAATCTTTGTATTGATTATTCAGTAGCTATGTTTAAAGGTGATAATTAAAAAAAGCAGTAGAAACTTATTTTTTATAAATGTGGAACTAATCATAAGAAATAAAGCCCATAAAGATTAATCATGTCTGCCTCTGACAGAGGAAATGAGAGAGAAGCAAGGATGGAGAGGCTGTGTGGTCTTCTTAGCCTTTCTGTACAATTTAATTTTTAACATTGTATGTATGGACTTTTTATTTCTTAATGAATATGTTACATGTTCTGTATAAGATGCTAGCAAATTTATTACAATGAGCACACTGATTTGTGATGTGATCATATAAATTTTGATCATATAAATTTTAATTAATCATGAACCTAAATAACCTAAGTAGATGAGGATAAAACTGATCATTTGGATGGTGGACACTGCTAGTGTTTTTTTTTTTTAATTATAAATATAGGAGTATGTGACAAAATATAATGGTTATTAATTATGGTTACTGGGTATGTCTATCTTCATATTTCTTTCTCCATATCAGCAATCATCAGAGTTAATAATAAATAAATAAATACCTCAAACACTTTTTTAAGTAATTTTTCCCTTATTGATTCTCTGGATTAATTTCTTTCTCTAGTCCCCTAGATACAACCTGGTGAATAATGCCCCAGGGCATCTCAACACCCAAGGCTAGCTAGTTACTTTTCAGTGTGGCCATGAAACCCTCACTCAATGATTATCAAGAATTAATATTCTAGTTACTTGGGAGGCTGAAGCAGCAGTATCACAATTCCGAGGCCAGCATCAGGAACAAAGAGAGGCCATAAGAAACTTAGCGTGTCCATGTCTCAAAATAAAAAAAAACTGAAAACATAAATAGAAAAACTGGGAATGTAGCTGAGTGGTATAGCTGGGTTCAATCCCCAGTGCCAAACACAAACAAACAAAACCTCAAACTAACAAAAAAAGAGTCAATAGTGTTGATTCTAAACCAATTTATGGTAGTGGTTATTATAATTATATAATTTTATTTAAGTTGAGCATGCTCAAAAACATGATCTTGGCTACACATTAAAAGATTAGCAAACAGATATAAAATTTTAATATTACAAATTTAAATAAAATGTATGCATGTAGATGTTTTAAGAAATTAAGTATTTTCTTTTCTGTTGTTCCCACACATAAAGTTTTATATAATATCAGAGATAAAATTAATTTATATCCTTATGCTTTTGAATTCTAAAATTCATTTGATTCCAGAATCTAAAGAAGCATATATATGATTATTAGGGCTAGTTCAAATTTCTATTACTTAGCAGTAAGTATACAAATTATACCTACATCCGTTGTATTCTTAAGATAATGAAGGAATTTAACAGATCTTGGTTTTAGATTTTCTTGTACTGGTTCTAAAGAAATCCAAACACAAATGACATTTTCATGCTTATCTTCTTGGAAAAAGTGAATTTTTAAATAAAATAGAATTATATGTGCTATTCAAAAGAATCCTTTGGTTAATTCTTTTGAAAAGAAAAGTATTACCCCTCAACCTACCCTTTTCTGCTCCCAATTATGAGTTTTATTAATCTAGTTTCTTGTTATTTTTGTCACAGTACTGGGCATTGTACCTAAGACCTCACACATGTTGGATAAGCGTGCCACCTCATAAGCTTTATCACCAGTCCTGGATTTTCTAAAAGCAAGCATAGTGTAAAAGTGAAGCATACAGACTTTGAATTTAACCACACTACATCCAAATCACACCAATTTTGTGAGTTCTACCACCTTAGAAAAGTTACTTAACCTCTCTGAGTGTTACCTTCCTCAGCTGTTCAATGATGGTCTGAGGATTCAATGAGATGATAGATATAACATTATGGAGTCTGATATCCATTAAATTAAGAGCTATTTATTGATCAGCTGCCCTATGCCAGGTGCTGGTGCTGGATCTTGGAATTGTGTTCTTACCCAGTGATGCACACAATTTTAGTGGGTAACAGAAAATAAATATGCAAAAAACCAAAGGATGAAATAATTATAAATTGAAAGACATGCTGTGACAACAATAAACACATTTTGGTGAACAAGAATGATAGAGGGATAGACGAGAGAGTTTCTCCTAGAAGATGCTATCTACTGACGTTAGCAAATGAGGAGTAGCTGTGGAGCTACAGAGCAAGAGTACACATGAAAATCAAAGAAAGATCAATAAAGAAAAGGAAAGGGACCAGGGGGAGGGAAGAGGGGAAATACTGGGGAATTATATTGATCAAATTATACTGCTACATTGTGGGCATGTATGAGTATGTAACAACAAATCCCACCATTACGTACAACTCTAAGGCACCAATAAAAAATTATATATATAATATACATGATAAAAAAGAGTGAATGTGTCTGGGCAGAGAGGAGCAGGAAAGTCACTTCTTTGTGACAACCTGGCAGTTATATGGAAAGGAGGCCGGAATGTGTAGTGGGGTAAAAGGCAGGGAGTCAGGGGGAGAAATTGAATGCATAGGTGAAGGTCACAAGACTCGGTAAGGTCACAAGACTCTTTATTTTATAAAGAGAACAGACTCCATCCAAAAGGCAGTGAGAAGCCATGGAAAAGGCTTTAACAGGCGATCGTCAACAGACTTTAAAAAGATCACTCTGGTTTTAGAAAAGAAAATATATTAGAAATTTCTATTACCATTACAGAGGGTCAGCCAATTAGTACTAGCACCCTTGTTGAAGGCAACTGAAAAATTTGGATGAGATATTTTTTAAAAAATCTAAAGAGCATGAAAGAGCTAAAAGGTATAAGGGAACGTCTGGTTCTAAATCTAGAAGAAAGTAAGAATTCAGATATATAAGCCCAGCAGGGAAAGCCCTTTCTGCACTGAAGGTATTTGTGATAAGAAACTCAGGTCTTGAAAGGCACATGAATTGAGATCAAAACCCCACCAAAGCCCTGAAATGGAATATTTGATTTATTCTTCTGTTTGTCACCTCTCCCCAAAACGTCACATGCATTTGTTTCACCTGGGATCCCAGAGGGTTACAACCTTAATTCAGAACAGACAAGCTTGCTGATAGAGTTGAAGCTAGTACTTCTGCCATCTGTGTGTTTCAGGGAAATTAAAACCTTGCATGTGTATTATGATAAGTATTCATAAGTATTGCCTCTAGATACCTTGCAAAAATAGTAAAAAAATCTTCTCTGCAATAAGATATCATCATCCTAATTCTTAATTTTTCCTGTATATAATTTTCTAAATAGTGATCAACACACATTCAAAGATAATAATGCAAACAGGAAAATATAATATTTTAAGAGTGAACCATCAGAAATAATAGGGAATGATGAAACAGACCATTGATGATTGCAGTTTCCAGGCAGGGAGCAAGAGATCAGAATGTCTACTATGTTTAACAAAGTAAGAGACAACCCTGAAATAGACATAAAAATAAATTTAAAAACCATAAATGTAACATAGCAGATGTGAAAAAGATACATTCCTATTTTTTCTTCTAACATATTTTAAAATTTTATATACCTTTTCACCTTAAATAATAGATCTGGTTCAGTAACAGATAAAAATGGAAACATAGAATATAGGTCTGAAGAAAGAATTAGGAACTCATTAAAGAAAGATAAAAAAGAGGAAAAATGCAGACAGAAGAGGATAAAAATCTAATATATATCTTATCACTATTTTAGAAGGAGAGGATAAGAATAAAGCATCAAACATGATTTTTGGAGAAATATGGATGAGGATTTTCCAGAACTGGTGAATGAAAACATCACACATATTTACAAAGTTCAGTGACCCTTAGGCAATATAAATAGAGACAAATCGATCCCTGGACATATCATAGTCAAAACACATAAAAGCAAGAAAAGATAAAACCTTACAAGCAGTCAAAAGAGAAATGGCAAGTAGGCTGACTTACCAATGACAGAAATGGAAGTCAGAAGGTACTAGGAAATTTGCAACGTGCGGAAAAGAAAACAACTTTCAACGTAGAAGTCTGCACTCAAGAAAATATTCTTCCA
This sequence comes from Callospermophilus lateralis, assembly GCF_048772815.1. Taxonomy (NCBI): domain Eukaryota; kingdom Metazoa; phylum Chordata; class Mammalia; order Rodentia; family Sciuridae; genus Callospermophilus; species Callospermophilus lateralis. Next base: position 898,738 of record NW_027512473.1, on the reverse strand, counting down.
GAATGAAAGTGAGATAAAGACTTGTTGGAAAAACAAAAATTGAGAGTGCTTACCACGAGATGATGGTAAAATTCCAAAGGAGAAATTTAAGACAAAAAAGAATGCCAGATGTAGACAGAAAAGTAAAAATTTAAGTGAACAAAGACTGAAATAATAATAATTACAATGTCTTATGGGCTTAAAATATAGAATATTAAAATATACAACAGTAAGAGCAGAAAAGTTAGGAAAGGAATAAAATAATTTGCATTCAGACAATGGAATACAAAACCAAACTATGAAAACATACGAAGAAAACTTAAATGCATTTTACTGATTAAAAAAAGTTTATCTTAAAAGGTTGCACACTGTATAATTCCAACCATGTGATATACTAGAAAAAGGGGAACCTGTCAAGATAAGTGATTAGAGGGATTTGGGGTGAGGGTTGGGAGGGATGTATAGGCAGAATGCCAAGGAGTTTAGGGCAGTGAATTTCTCAGCATGATGAATGGTGAATAATGTCATTATATGTTTGTCCAAACCCATAGAATGTTTAATACCAACAGTGAACCCTAAAGTTTAATGAAGATGAGGGGGATAGTGCTGTGCCACACTACACACAAGTGAGAGCAAATTTAATCCTCTACTGAACCATATTGTTAATAGGGGAGGGTAAGTTGGAGAGAGGCAGGAAGTATATAGGAACTCTGTGTTTCCCACTCAGTTTCACTGTGAACCCAAACCTGCTCTAAAAAATAAGGTCCATTTAACAAAAATTTAATGGAAACAAACAAAAAAAAAACTACATGAAAATTACCTTCTTATCCTTATCCAAGAGTGTTAGGAAGAGAACAGCCTTCTTAATAACAGGCTGAGATAACTGGCTATCCACAGAAAAAAATCAATCAGACCCCTAAATAATCAGAACAATAACAAAAAAAAATCTCAAAAATCTGGTAGGAGAATGAATTGGTACAAACACTTTGGAAAGTTTGCTCTTATTTTTTATAGTTAAAGACAAGTATACCCAGTAATATGCTCTTGAGAAACAGTAGAATACATAAATATGAATGTTCATTTTAGCATTGTAATGGCTGAAAATTGAGAACCCCAAATTCAACAGTAGATGGATAAATTGTGAAATATCCACACAACAGAATATTCTACAGCAACGAAAATAAATGAATGTCACCTAATCCCAGCCACTCAGGAGGCTGAGGAAAGAGAATCTCAAGTTTAAGGCCAGCCTCCACAATGTAGCATGACCCTGTCTCAGGATAAAATATAAAAAGACTGAGGATATAGATCAGTGGTAGAACACCCATGGGTTCAATCTCCAGCACCACAAAAAAAAAAAAAAAAAAAAACAGAACCCAAACTACAACAATACAAATGACCTTATGAATACAAGGCTAAGAAAAAGAAAATATAAATAAAACATATAGTATGATAACACTTATATATAGTTTTTTTTTTTAAATCAGAAATATACAGAGAGTAAGAATATAAAGAAAATGAAGGAAGTGATTTCCTAAGAAGTTAAGGTAATGGTAACCTTTAGGAAAAAGCGAGGGAGAAATTATCTGGAAAAGGTCAAGATCTTGGGAATATTCTATTCCCTGATCTGTTTTCTTGTTATGTAGGTGTTGGATTTTTACAATGGCTGTTATATTTTACATTTTGATATTATATGTACTTTTTGGTCTGTTATTTCTTAATTTATAATGGTTTAACAAGAAAGAAGGAAACTGATTAGAAAAAAGGGCAAGAATGAAGGAAGTACCAGTTGGCAAACTCTTGTGGTTGTATTCACGGTGACTTGGATTACTATGGCTTAGATTACTATGGCGGTAGCAGAAGTAATGAAAAGAGATGAATTCAAGATAAGTCAGAATGGAAAGGACTGGACTTGGGCCGTGAGAGAAAGGGGAATCACAGGTGACTTCTGTTCCAGGCCTGAGGATGCTGGAGGAAGAGGTGGGGAGAAAAGGTTAAGAGTAATGATTGGGATATGGAATTGTGTGTCTTGTTCTAGGCATTAAGTTTAAGATGCCTACAAAATGCTGGGAGCCATCAGCCAAGTAGGTATGACAAATTCCTTGCCAGCTTACTCCCATGCTGTCTAGTGGAAGGACTTCTGAAAGGTGACCTTGCTCAAGGACCAGGGCAGGATCCGTGTTTAGGGTGTTCCCCCTTTAGAATAGGGTGGTTTAGCATAATAGGAGATTAGGGTGTTCCCCCTTTAGAATAGGGCAGTTTAGCATAATAGGAGATTAGGGTGTTCCCCCTTTAGAATAGGGCGTATCCTGCTGCTGAGTTCCTCTTGAGTGCTTAGGGTCAGACAGTATATTTTGGGAGACAGAAGCCCATGCAGGTGGATTTGGGAGAGAGTGGATTTGGGCAGAGAACGTGGATTCCCCCAGAGCGTGTTTGTAGACGGCCGGTGTGAGTTCGGGAATAAAGAATTGCTGTTTGAATCTACAAGCTGTGTGGAGACTCGTGATTTGTGCCCAGCCAGAGACTGCGGCAACAAAAGGTTTATCTAGAGGTATCATTTATGTTGTTCAATATAGGCATGACATTAACGAAGTATTTAATAGCATCTCTATGCTATTTTAAAATGTTAAGACTGGTTATGATCACCTGAAGGAAAATGTAGAAACAGAGGCAGGCTCAGGACTAGCTCTGATTAGATGCAAGTACATAACATAAGAGGGAAATTTAAAAAAAAAATGGAAACATTTTGAGATAGCAAGAAACAGACGTGGGTCCCAAAAGCTCCAAGATGAAAGTGAAGGAAGAGGGAGCCATCAACCAACTATATCAGTATGGAGAGGTGGAAGAAAATGGGAACAAAGAGATATCTTTGGGATTTAGCAACGTGGAGAGATCATGGGTAATCTTGAGTTTCAGAAGGGTGAAGGCAGGAAACTGGATTGAAATAGGTTGAAGTTTAAACAGGAATTGAGCAAGGAGCCCAGTGCGGTGGTGCAAGCTTGTCGTCTCAGCTATACAGAAGGCTGGGGCAGGAGGATGCAAGTTAGAGGCCAGCTTGGGCAATTTAGCGAGACCACTGTCTCAAACATATAAAACAAAAAGGTGTCATGGATGCCATAGTGCATGCCTGTAATCCCAACGACTTGGGAATCAAAGGCAGGAGGATTGTAAATTCAGAGTTAGACCCTAAGTGACTTAGTAAGACTCTGTCTCAAAATTTTAAAAGTTTTTAAAAAGGGCTCAGAGATTAAGCACCCTGGATTCAATCCCAGATACCAAAAAACACAAAGCAAAACAAACAAATCTGGAGATGAAGTCCACTGGTAGAGCTCCTGCCTAGTATGGATGAGGGCCTGGGTTCAGTCCCCAATAGCAAACAAAACAACAAAACAAAACAAAACAAATGAACAACAAAACAACAATAAAAAACAGGAAATAAAGGCAGCGAGTATCAACAAATCTTTTATATTTCGATTATAAAATATAATACAGAAATGAGGCAATGTGGGCAAAGTGGAGACAAGGGGCCTTAGTCAAGGAGACTGAGGACAATGATGTCAGTGAATGGCTGTTTGATAATGGCAAAGAAAGTAAACCAAAGGCAACAGCACAGATTCAAATTCTCTGAGGGTCTGTACTGCTGGTTCGTAGTTCACTGATTCCCCAAATTTCTAATCCTGAAAGTAAGTTTCCATTAAGCAAGTTGTCTCTTATTAGGCAAAAGTGATTATTTTAAGTTAAGCAAGTTGATTTTTATTTAACCATAACAAGAAAACTCCTAAGGTTACACTGAAAGGAAATTCAGGTGTCTGCTGTCCTCGTAGAAGAAAGAAATACTAAAGATAGACATAAAAAATATATTCATGAATTATGAATTGTATAAATTGTCCATTGTGATATTTAACATCTCTTCATTAAATTCTATATTGCTCATACCCTTCTTTCAACAGAGACATTAAATTATCAAGAACTTTGAAGACATACAATAATATATAGTAAATATTTAAAGCACCCATTAGCAAATCAAAGGAGAAAGAAGCATGTTTTATAAAACATTACCTTTGACTTATTTTCTTTTTTTAATATTTATTTTTTAGTTTTAGGTGGACACAATATCTTTGTTTTATTTTTATGTGGTGCTGAGGATTAAACCCAGTGCCTCACAAGTGCTAGAAGAGCACTCTACCACTTGAGCCCCAGCTCCAGCCCTTGACTTACTTTCTTGATTTTTTATGTTTGTTGGAACAAATTGTGATCTTAAATTTAACTTTTCAAAATCACTCTTTCTGGGTTCAGATTCAATTTTGAAATAGACACATCTGAAAGACATAAAAAACAAATTTAAATTAAAAGAATCAGAAAATTTACAAAATGAATCTAAAAAACAAATTTGGAAAATATATGAAGTCCCAGTTATATAAATTTAGATATTAAACTAATACAATTATAATAAAAAATATAAAAGATTGAGCAGGAGCTGAAAATACTAATGTTAATCATTTGAAACAGAGGGAACAAGAACCCCACTGTTGTGATAGGATTAAGGGCAGTCCAAGGACAATCACTCTCCACAAGCTAACTAACCTTTTCAGAAAACTATGCTGCATGAGAAATTGAGGGCATTGCAGATCTGAATTATCATGGTGGGATACAGAGTTAGGGAGAGTCCACATACCAGAATGGTCAACCAGATAGGATCACAGCATTTATGTACTGTAGACAGAATGTCCCTCCTCTAAATTTAACTGGTCTGTTCCTTTAAATTTTTGTATTTTATTTTAAGTGCTTATTTAATATCACTGGGAAATACTTCTATAATTGTGTGGTGCTCTAGTGAGAATGGGCATCATCCTGTCTCTACCTGAGATGGGAATGGGTCAAGTGTCCCACCCTGAGAATGATGCTGGCTCTACAAACATCTCTCAACTTACAAGAGGGTTATGTCCTAATAAATTCATAGTGAAATGAAAATACTGTAAGTAAAAAATGCATTCAAGGCCTTGGTGATGGGTAGAAGCTGGAAGATTTTCAAAATGTATGCTGGAAAACTGCTGATGTTGCCATGAAGGGCCTCACCCTTTTTAACTGAGCTGGTGACAGCACTGTATCCCACCTGTCCATGCACTCTGGGTCTGTGGTGGGAGTGGCAGACTTGGTGCTTTTCTGAATTGCTTCTGGGCCCTTCTTCTCTTGCTTGAAGAATAGAGTATGTTTTACCCATGTTTATAGCAGCAAAATTCACAAGAGCTAAACTATGAAAGTAGCCTAGGTGTCCATCAATGAACGAATGGATAAAGAAAATATGATGTGTACAAACAATAGAGTCATTCAGCCATAAATAAAAATGAAATTATAGCATTTGCAGGAATATGGATGAAAGTTAGGACCATTATGTTAAGGGAAATAAGTGAAACTCATATGTTTCTCTCATATGTGGAAACTATAGAGAAAAAAGAAAAATGAGAGTCGGTGTGGATCTCCTAAATATCAAAGGGAAATCAGTAGAGGAAAGAGATCAAAGGGTGGGAGGTGAGGGAAGCACTGGGGAGTGATACTGACTAAATTATATTGTTATGTTGTATGCATGTATGAATATGCAACAACAAATCCCATCAATATGTACAATTATAATGCACCAATAAAAAATTGGAAAAAAAAAGAATAGTGCATGTTTGCAGCTGAGTATCTATACAGATGTCTCTCAACTTACGAGAGGGTTATGTCATAGTATCTATGCTGCAAACAGCTCTACACTCTGGCCCTGGAGGGTCTGGGAATTTTATCAGACATTAAAAAAATTTTTAAAAAACAGTCAAAAATTTTTATTTTTTCCCCATTTCTCTTGTCGCAGCTGATAGTTTTTTCTGCTTTATAATTTCATCTTTACTCTTGACTTCTGTTGATATCTAATTAGGTCCATGTTTGTTCATAACCACATTCATCTTATTATCCAATGGTCAGTCTACCACAAACTAAGTGTTCTCTTCTAAATGTGCTTTTTCACATTTGAAAAAGAGGAGGGGACAAGAAGCTTTTCCAAATATTTTATTATTCCTTTTTGCTTAATTCTATCTTAAATTCATTATCTCTTCTTGTATTTTACTGTATGGGTCAAGAGAACCAACCTCACTTAAAAATTTCTCCATCTAAATACACAATTTTATTGTTCACAAGCTCTACATTCCACAAAATACTAGAACGAACACAATTCAGCCAAGTTCTCTGCCACTATTCGTAACAAGCACCACCATATAATTTCAAAAGTTGAAAGTAATTTACTGTTTTTTTTTCTCTTCTCACATTTGGTTTGTTGTTTTCTTGCCTTAAAAATTACAATGAAATATATAACTAATTTTATTTCCTTTCCTTTGTAATCAAACAGTTTTTTCTGCCCTTAGAATTAAGTGATTTTTTTAACATAGCTTTAGCATCTTGGTGACCCTTTTAATCTGAAAATTCAACTCTGTCTTTAAAAGAAGAGCATTTTTTTCCTAATATTTCTTGAATCATTCATTAACCATCTATTTTCCTCTCTTCTGATTCATGTATTCAGTATATACACATTTACATATTGAGTACACTGAAACTGTGATACATGTCTCTTTTCAATTTGATAAGGTATTTTTTTGCAAGATTCTGCCTTGATTTAATCTCCTAAAGTATCTATCCACTTTTCATCTGTATTTTATTTTCAATTTCCCCATTTAGTTTGTGATAAAGGTTTATTTTTTAATCTCTTTTTTCTCTCTGATTATTTGTCCTTAAGACACATATTTTCTAAAGCTTTCTTCTGTTCTTCCCATTAAATTTGCTTCATGAGGAGTTACCTGTACTCAATGTTTGGCTCCACCTCCCTCCTTCAAATGAGTCTCTTTAAGTGACTTGTGATTTCTCTTTAGCCACCCTTTCCTGTGAGTGTGGATTCCTCTGGCACCTCTGAAGCTCCAGTTATTTGGGACTCTAATTGGGCAGTAAGGTATTAAGAGCCTCATGTAATGAATCACTGGCCACACAGGTGTCATCTAGGATCTCTTGATGAAGAAAATGAGAAATGAAGAAGTCTACAGCAATGGTTCTCAAACCACTAGCTGTATATTAGAATTACCCAGAGGGCTTTGAAAAACACACAGACTAACAGTTCATGATCTCAAGGGTTGGGGGACTGGGTACATTTTTAAAAAGCTCTCAAGTGATTCTAATGAGCATCTACTATGAAAAGCCCTTCCCTAGATTCCCCAGTTTCTTAACTGTATGGGCTAATGGGAATCCTCTTCCAGCTCCTCAGAGAAGAGAACATGTTCAATGAGTACTGAAATTCTCTCTAAAGAGAGCTGGAGGAGGTAAAGCCCTTCACTTCCCAGAATCCTTGAGGAGCCTTAAAGGAACCTTTGCCCATGTAACTGAGGAACTCTGTTGGTCATAGCAAGTTAGGCATAAATCTCTCACATAAGTGCTCCACTTTTTTCACACTTCCTGTTCCCACCCTATTCCATTTAACTATTAAATCACATGTTATCAAAGATATATCAAAGATATCAAATTTTTTTTGCCTTAATTATCAAGAAAATAAGCAATAATAAATATTGGCAAGGATGTGGGGAAAAAAAGGCACACTCATACATTGTTGGTGGGACTGCAGATTGGTGCAACCACTCTGGAAAGCAGTATGGAGATTCCTCAGAAAACCTGGAATGGAACCACCATTTGACCCACCTATCCTACTCCTGGGTTTATACCCACCGTATTTAAAGTCAGGATACTACAGTGACACAGACACATCAATGTTTATAGCAGCTCAATTCACAATACCTAAACTATGGAACCAACCTAGATGCCCTTCAACAGATGAATGGATAAAGAAAATGTGGTACATATACACAATAGAATATTATTCAGCCTTAAAGAAAAATGAAATTTTCAGGTAAATGGATGGAACTAGAGAATATCATGCTAAGTGAAATAAGCCAATGCCCCCAAACCAAAAGCCGAATGTTTTCTCTGATAAGTGGATGCTGATCCATGGTGGGGGTGGGGTAAGGAAGAATGAAGGAACTTTGGACTGTGAAGAGGGGAAAAGGTGGGGCTGTGGGAATTGGAAGGACGGTAGAATGAGACAGACTTTATTATCCTCTACACATGTATAATTACACTACTGGTGTGACTCTGCACCATGTACAGCCAGAAGAATGACAAGTTATGCTCCATTTGAGTACAATATGGCAAAATGCATTTGACTGTCATGTATAACTAATTAGTACAAATTAAAAAACAAAAATAAAAAAAAAATCCTAATCTGCTCCCCAATTTTCCCTTCAATAAAGTTAGGACCTAAAAGGAGTATTATCAAAAAACAAAAGAAATGTTTATGTTTTTCATAATTCAAAAATATTAATTTCTTCAGAAATACCCAAATATTATAAAAAAGCATAAAATATTATAAAAGAAAAGTTTGCCTTCTTTTTTTTGTTCACAAAGTAAAAGATGTTTTATTGCAAGCATGCAAGAGCGTGGTGAAAACTTTAACAAAGGTTTTTTTTTAGACTTTCTTCATGCCCCCAGATCCAGGATGTCTACTGTAAATCATAGCTTACAAAGAAAACATAGTATTTGGTATGAACTAAGTCAGTGACTTGCTTCAAAACGGAAATCATGTCCATCCAAAATTGGGTTTAAGGTAAAACTACCTGACGATATTGGCGAGGATCCTGCAGTTTGGATTGCTTGCCAGGTTTGTCCAGGCTTCCGGGTCTATTCTTGGAACTCATAGGGACAGGCATCCTGCTCATCTGTGGGGTCCCACCGGAGCCCTTCTTCTCCTTGGGTGGCACTGTGACGCCTGGCCTAGTGTCTTTAGCGTGACTGTCAGCCCGGGACTGCTCAGCATGACTGTTTGAATTTACTTCCATAAAGGAACACTTCTGGAATGCCTGGAGTTCTGCCATTATTTTGTCTCCTTCTTCTTCTTCTTCTTCCTCATCTTTCAAGGAGGACGCAGTGACTGGTGGAGGGGATGGGGCCCAGGCTGAAGCAGGCTCTTCTGCTGGACATTTTGTGGCTCTTGTCTGTGGGCTTGAACCAACATCTTCACCGCTGGCCTTGGTAGTGATGATCTCCTTCCTGCCAGTGTAGACCACATCACCAGATCTCGTGGTAGTGAGCCCCGATACAGGCAGGTAACTTCTCCGAGGAGGTGGAGGAGGGGGAGGGGGTGACTTCCTCCCCAGCTTGTCCAAGTCTGGTTCTGAATTTGGTGAGTCTTCTGAGAGTTCCCCCTTGTCCACGGGGGCATCTCCCTTTGGCAATGGGGCCGAGGCTGGTGGCATCTCCAGGTTTGGAATTGACTTCATGATGTTGGCCTGAGCTTCTTCCAGGAGCTTCTCAAACTCTTTCCCATTATAATGGTCCAGATTTTGCCTTTTCTCTTGCCATTTCCTTTCTGCTTTCTCAATGGACACTGCCCTGTTCTTGGCACTCACACTGTGGATTTCCTCAGTGAACAAGCTCTGCATGGTGGAACCATTCGTGGGTGTCTGAGGGGACTGTGGGGCTGGAGCTGACTGCGGTGCAGAGGTTACTTCCTGTGTGACTGCAGGAGGGTTGGCTGTGTGGGTACCAGTCCCGACAGGCAAGTTCTGGGCAGGGTTCAGCAGGGCCAGGGAGTGCTGGGAGGGCTGGATGACCACAGGAGAGCTCTGTGCGTGGTGAACGGTCATGCCAGACAAAGGCACCACTTCCGACTTCACATCGCCAGGGACTCCCGTGCCATGGAAGGGCTGGCTGGGGCCATGGGCTGCTTCCTCCTGGTTCTTCAAGACTTCGGCGGCTGTGGCCTTTTCCATAGCGACATACTGTGTGGCTTGGGCTGCATCGGTGCCCTTCAGGAGCCCATCAGTGACATGTCTCCGCAGCATGGTCAGGATGTCTGTCATGCTGCGCACACGTTTTAGGAGACTGTCCAGCTTATGTGGCTCCTCCTTCAGAAACCGCACGGCCTCGACTTCTATGCTCAGGACGGCTCTCATCTTGTTTTGTAAGGTTGGAAATTCTCCTTTCAGGGTGGCTACTGCTTCTCCCACTTGTCTTAGGAGGAAAGCCCCATCTTCCACATCCTTGAGAGTAACCACTCGGCCAGCGGATGAAGAGTCCTTCTTCAAGTCTTCAACAAAGTCTTCCAACTCACATAACTTCTTGACAATCCTCTCCTCTTCGTGGAGGTATTTTTGTCTCTCTTGCTCCACTAGGGTGCGCTGTCGCTGCACGGGATCCTCCAGCCTCTTCATTGTTTCCACAACTTTGCTGCTGATTTCCAGCTCAGCCTTCTTCATCATGGCCCTCAGCAGCTCCTGGTTCTGCAGCTGGAGCTGTCTCATCTGCTGGAGCTGGAGCTTGAGTTCGGCCACACTTCGCTTCATGTCCAGCAGGCTCATGTGGATGGCTGAGGCGCCTGTAGGCAGGGGCTGGCTGGGTGGCACCGTGGCCTCTTGGGCACCCAGAGTCTTCCCTCCGGAAATGTGGGGAGTTCCTGCACTTTCTGTGTGGTTCCTGTTGGCTGTCGTTTTCATCATTTTCTCGCTGGTCTCTCTGTCTTTGGGGATTGTAGCAGTGCTGTAGGCAAAAACTTGCTTCTCAACTAGAGGAGGGCCAAGGTCCACAATGCCAGATAATCCTGGAGTGTTCCTGGGCTTTTCAAAATATACCAAGGTGCCTGGTTCCTTTTTAAAGGACTGACGACTTGGCGAGGCCCGGTCTGGCTGCATGGTGTGAGGGGGGCCTTGAGCATTATGATGTGCGTGCATGTCTGTCATCCTCAGGTCACTAACTCGGTGAGGAGAGGCAGGGGGTGTTTTGGAGCCCAGAGTGGGCAAATGGCTATCTGGATACTTCCTTGATTTCTGTCTGTACAATGATTGTTCCATGTGCATTTCCGCTTGCATGGAGGGGTTACAATAAGCACTCGCTGACCGAATCGCTGTGCGGTGATATGCAATGATGTGATCAGGGACGTCCAGAGGGTGCCATCCGTGGGATGAGGCTATGCTCATCCTTCCCTCATGATAGAGGTAAGGGTCAGCATAGAAACCCTCATTTCTGTACATCGCGATGTTTTTGCTGCTTATGTCTTCATCGGGCTTGACATCTCTTCTTTCTAAGATGGCGCTTGGGCTTGGTGAGATGGATCTGGAGACCAGCAGACTGGAAAGTCTGTCCCGGGGGATGGTGGCATTGCCAGGAACAACCATGGGGCAAGTGCCCCCATAAGGAATTCTGGATGGGGAGGGAGGCATGGAATGAGGCACAGGAGTGGATGGTGGAGAATTGGGAATTGCGTGGGGTGGATGAGCTGTGGATCCAGGTCAAGAGGCACCAGGGCCATCTCCTCTTGCATAAACAATTTCTCTCTGCATCCTCAGGTCTCCATTCACAGTTTTTGGTGTGTGACTGAATGCGTGTGAAGGATCCTTGTTGTACACTTTGAGGAGGGATCTGTCTTGAATGTTCCTTACATCATTTAATTCATAATAGACATTTCTGCTTTCATCTTTGATGTAAATGGCGACACTGGGCGACTCCAGCATTTTCATGGTGAGCTGCTGTGGAAAGGCACTTACAAAGAGAGCACGGATCGTGTCTGCACTTGTGATTTCATTCAGCATCCTGAGCTGCTTGGTTTCATCTCCGTACTGGAGATAGAGAACCCCCAGAGATCTTTCTTTCGTCTGGCTGGTTGACCTCACCACAGGAAGGCTTGCACGAGTTCAGCTGCCTCTGGAAAAAGGACTTGGCTCCTCCCCTTCAGACATGGCTTCCAAAGAATCACCGGACGTCTCTGATAAATGCTCGACTGGGTCACTCAAACTGGGAGGTTGAGGACTGTGAGACAGTTTGGGACTTCTTGTCTGGTCTCTCAGCCTTTCTTGGTGGCCCATGATCGCTGTGGCATGATGGGGGTATTTCTGCTTTAAGTGTTCCAGGAAAGCTTCTCTCTTTCTATCCATCTCCGATGTTTGCATTCCCAGTATTTCTTTGGAACTTCGGGCCCCCCCGAGAGTGTGTCTCCTTGGGATGTTTCGGGAAGACTTGGAAACTGAAGTACGATTGCTTCTATTAGAAAGGCGCTCCTTGGTTCTGCGGCATTCTGCATCTTCTACTGATGTTACATGCAGATTGCTTTTTCCTTGTTCCTGCATCTGTCTGCTGTCTGCTGAGTAAGGAAGGCACGGCTCACATTTCTGGCTTTTGTTTTCCTCCATTGTCCCTGCCTGCGGCTCAGGCTCCGGGCTCTCTTGAAACTTCAGAGTGCAGTTCCGAAAAGTTTGCCTTCTGTAAACATGACTTAAGTGTATTTCCTTACTGTCTTATTTTTAAAGATTAGCATGTATGATTGTACATTGCAAAAACTAAGCTTTAATTTTATTGTTGTTGTGCTATTTTTTTATGCCTACCATGTGTAGGCAATAAATTTTAAATTTTTCACATACATTAACATATTTAATTCTCATGAAGTCCCTATGGAATATATGTTATTACTATCCCCCCTTTAAAATAGGAAACCGAGGCATAGAGAAGTTATATAACTTGCCCTGCGTCGTAAAGCTAAAAGAAAGCAAAGCTAGTATACAAACCTGATGAAGAGTCTGTAAACTTCACCATCTTAATCTTTAAACCAGGCTAATATCACTCAGATTACATGATGTCTATTGAACTAAGAGAACAATTTGGCTCATTAAAATTCATTAATGGGCTGGGGGTAAAGCACAGTAGTAGACTGCCTTCCTAGCATGTGTAAGGCCCTTGGTTGGATTCCCAGTAGCACAAGGGGAAAACAAAAATCTACATAGACTGCAATTGTATCCTCTATTCATGTTGTTGTTGTTTTTTAATATTTTTTTAATTATCGATGGACCTCCATTTTACTCACTTATTTATATGTGGTGCTGAGAATCAAATCCAGCACCCCACATGTGTGAAGCAAACACTTTACCACTAAGCCACAACCCCAGCCCTCATATGTTTTTTAAAAATATTTTTTTTAGATGTTGATGGACCTTATTTTATTCATTTAATTATATGGGGTGCTGAGAATAGAACCTAGTGCCTCACACATGCTTGGCCAATGCTCTACTACTGAGCCACAACTCCAGCCCCCTTTATTCATATTTAATTATTTTTTTCATACATGAATTTCTCTTCTTGCTAAAAAAAAAATGAATCCACACAACATAACCATATATACTGTGTGTGTATCCACACATGATTTTTGTCCTTCCCCACGTTCGCTACTTCCATTCTATGAATTTTTTCCTATGAATTATTAAAATATTACATCTTAATAGGGACAGTTCTAAAAATGATTTTGAAGTTATTGGTTTATCTACCTAAAACAAAGTAGTAATGTAAGAAGTTTGCAATAAAATTAAATTACATAAACCATTGATATTTACTTGTGTTAGAAACAAACTGCTTTCTCTTAACTTACTGCTTCACAATGGGGACATATTTTGAGATTCTGGTAAATCACAAATTTAAAAAATCTGATGAGATGTATTTTGTGCTGCTATCAGAATGCTTACAAGCAAAACAATAGGTAGTAGTTACAGTTTTCCACATCATGTTTTATGTTAGATTGGGAGTTATTTATACAACTTTCTTCCAGATACCTCCACCTGAATTCCCCACAGGCATCTAAAACTTAACAGATCCAAAATAAATTCCAGCTCTTCTCACCTTAATCCTCCTACTCACCCAAGATAGAACTGCTTCTATCCACATATTCTCTACAAAGCACTATGATGCATGTACCTGGGCATCAAGCCCAGGTTTGAGGCCATCCTATTGAACTAGATGGTGATAAAGAGAATGGGCTCTGAAATCAGACTACTAGGCTTTAAATCCTTCCTCTTGCTAGTTGTGTGACGTTGGAAGTTATTTAACCTAACACATGGATTTTTCATCGGTAAAACTGTAATTCCCACATTGGATTGTGACATAAAATAAATGAGATAAGAACAGTATCAACATTACCACCAATGTCCTGTTGACCTGGTTTGATTCTATTTCTTTATACTTCTTCTCAGGCTCTCTACATTTCTGATGCTTGGAAAAATTACAGAGCATTACACATGTACATAATGCTAGGAAACACCAAGTATGGCATGATTAGGCTATCCATTGTGAAGTACACAAAGAAACTGCCTTATTTAGTTTTCTAGGCAGGCATTTTCTTGTAATATATTAATTAAAGTTTAAAATAAATCCTGACATTAATTTGGAGAAATGTCACTGACTAACTTTCTTTAAAATTCAGAATTGTGTCTGGGGATGTAGCTCGGTGGTAGTGTTTGCCTAGCATGTGAGAAGTACTGGGTTCCATTCCAAGCACTATGAAAAATAAAAAAAGTATTTAAAAAAATAAATAAAAACAAAAATTCATAATTGAAATTACCATCTATGCTAGTGAAATATCATAACAATATTTTATAAGATGGGAATCTTCAAATAGTTATCTAGTATATTTTAACTCATAATTGTTATAAAATATGCCATATGACAAAGTTTTTATGTTATATACATTGCATAATTTAATACAAATATAAAGCAATGCTTGCAACCTTCAAACTGAAAGTTTTAGGTCATTATGATAGTTACTTTTTTGATTTTTTTAACATCAAGTGACTTATCTTCCATGGTCTTTGATGCTGTCCTCGGTGCGGATTGAAGGGTAGCACTACCCTCTTCAAATTCTGAATGATAATCAAATGTCAGGGGTAAAGTATTTTCTGTTCCTACATACTAAAGCTTGTTTTTCTGCAACAAAACCAAAGTGACAACAAATAATTACTTTTCCTAGAGGGAATATCCTGTTTGGATAGGACAAAAATTCATCTCACTTTACACACACACACACACACACACACACACACACAATGCATGCGGCAGGCAATATTGACAGAACATACAGATTGAAAACTGGGGTCTTGTGCCCCAACATTTATACCTTTGCTGTGTGACCTGAGCAAGCTCTTCCCACCTATAAAATGAGGGTACTGGACTAGATGACCACTTAGGCTCCCTTCTAACTCTAACATTCAGAATACAAGGAAAGACCTGCCTATGACATTTAGCAAAGACAATGTCTCTAAAGCAACTTGGAGAAACCCTGTCTGAAAATGAAAACTAAAAAGAGCTGGGGACGTGGGTTGGTGGGTAAGCACCTCTGGGCTCAATCCTCAAGACCAAAAAAAAAAAAAATCATTAAAATATAAAATATTTACACAGATGGACTGAAGAGAAAAGAAAAAAGAATATAACTAAAGAGTGAGTTAAGGAGCTGGAAGTTATCTCTAAAAAATTCTCTCAGAGTACAGCATAGAGGAATAAAGGTAAAACTTTTGAAAGGAAAGTTAAAGAAATAGTGGTAAATGCTGATGTTCCTAGCTACTCTGGAGGCTGATGCAGGAAGACTGCAAGCTCAAGACCAGCTTGGGCAACTTAGCAAGGCTCCATCTCAAAAGTAAAAATGGCTGCGGATGTAGCTGAGTGGTAGGGCTTCCCTTTTCCATCCCAGTACAGAAGTGCGGGGGTGCGGGTGGGGCGATTAGGGAAGGAAGGAACGAAAAAGAAAGTAAAAAGATAGAGGGAGCTTCTGCATCTGCCCATGAAGGATTAAGTGCTATAGTAAATCAGGCAGAATATATGAAAACTACCTTCTTCAGCAGGAATGAATCCTGGAAAGAAGAAAAACAAATGAGGTGAATTCTGCAATAGCCCAGATTACTTCCTAGAGCAATTTCTGGGCTGAGGTTCAGGGAAGGGGAACCCTATGGGTCTGGGGGAATTCAAACCAAACTTTCTGGCCTTGCTGTTGTTAAGTTCAGATGAAAGACAGCAGCAGTGGTCGTATTTTGGGGCATTAACTCCAGAGAAATGAAAACTTAAATTTATACAAAAACTTGTATAAAACTTGTATAAAAATGTTGGTAGCAGCTTTATTTTATTTTTAGAAGTCTTATTTTTTTGTAGCCAAATCCTGACAAGAACCCAAATGCCCTTCAATGGATATGTGATTAAAACTGTTCTTCCATATAATGGAATACTACTCAGCAATAAAATTTGCATGTTATTTATAATAACAAAACTATAGATTCATGCAAAAATCTGGGTGAACTTCAAAGTCCATTATGTTTGGTGAAAAAGCCACTCTCAAAACTTTACATATCAGATGACTCTATTTGTATAACTTTTTCAAAATTACAAAATCGTGGAGATGGAAAACAAATCAGTGATTGCTTTTCACAGATAGAGATGGTGAATGCAGTGGATAAAAGAAGTAGCATGAGAGTGTTGTGTATAGTGACAGAAAAGGGCTGGATTTTGATTGTGGTGGTTACGCACATCTGTAAATGGAATAATACTTCATGAAACTACACATACACACTCACAGGTGTACACAGACACACACACATACACACACACACACACATAGAAATTCATGCTGGTCAAAAAATGAATAAACTGCAAGTAAAAACTGAAGAAAATCTGTAGTCCTGTTGACAGACATCAGGTATCAACATCTTGGTTTTAATATTGTACCATAACTGTATAAGATGTCACCATTGTAGGTAACTTGGGTAAAAGGTACGCGGGATTGCCTATACTGTTTTTGTAACTGCTAAAACTGGGTCTACAATATTTTTAAGTTTAAAAAAAATTAAAAAACAAATACCAGAGTGATTTATGTATTAGCTAATTTTCATGTTAAAAAATAGATAAAATCTACTTTTATGTATGTAGGTGTCTGTGTGTCTGTGTATTCTTATTCTAAATACATATAATTTATATGCAAAGATAAATGTCTTTATGTCTATCTTAATAAGAGTACATAAAAAGATATGAATGAACCAACTCTAATTGTCAAAATGTATTTGCCAGGCTGGGGATATGGCTCAAGCGGTAGCATGCTCGCCTGGCATGCGTGCAGCCCGGGTTCGATCCTCAGCACCACATACAAACAAAGATGTTGTGTCCACCAATAACTAAAAAATAAATATTAAACTTCTCTCTCCCTCCCTCTCTCACTCTCCCTCTCTCACTCTCTCTTAAAAAAATGTATTTGCCTCTGATGAGTGGATTATAGGAAAGAGGCCAAAGACTACTAATTAACTTCTCTTTATTTAATTTCTTAATGTCTACTTTTCTTTATGCATCTCTATGCATTGTTTAACTTTTTCCCAAAGGTATGTTTTATATTTACAATTTTAAAATAATAAATGTTTTAAAAGATTATATATATATATATATATATATATATATATATATATATAGTGTGTGTGTGTGTGTGTGTGTGTGTGTGTTTTTGGTGCTGGGGATTGAATCCAGGGCCTTGTGCATGCGAGGCAAGCACTCTACCAGCTGAGCTATATCATCAGCTCCAGTATATAATTTTAAAAGAATTTCCAGAAAACCAAAATTTAATTGTTTCTTTATGTCCCAAATTGGGTTTTGAGAACCATATTCTCTTTTAATATTTTTCTTGAATTCTATGAGTCTTTCCTATTTATAGTTTACTTCAATTATTTCTGTAAGTTTTAATTATTTCTAATTTGGTAACTATCCCAAATGTTATCTTCCTTTTAACATGCCCAAACGAAGAAACTCTGCATATGTTTAGTACAATGGTAAGAACTATAGCAGTAGTCACATTTAATATTCAGCAGCAGAGGATTTCTAAGCAGGTGTGATATGTACCATAACCTACTGTAGCAGCTGTCTGGAGGTTTTCTTGTACAGTTAATCAATTCTTTTTATTATCCACTTAGAGATTCTTTCACCTAATGTAATGATTTGCTTTTTATAAATTAGTTTATATTTTCAGGTTAATCTATCATTAACTAAAAATCAAAATTATTATTATTTGAAATGTTAATTTTTTAATTTTTTTTTTAGTTGTAGAAGGTCACATACCTTTATTTATTTTTATGTGGTGCAGAGGATCGAACCCCATGCCTCATGCATGCTACGCAATCCCTCTACCACTGAGCCACAACCCCAGCCCCTTGAAATGTCAATTTTTTAATGATTAAATTGAATTTATCTTTCACTTTACAGACCTTTATTCTTCTGTTCATGAGTATCTTTGCTTGCTTATCCAGGAGTTCTAACTTCTGTAAGACTCTTTCTGCCATCGTCTGTCAGTAGATTCCTACTTAAAAAGGAAGAGAAGAAAAAAAATCTCCGAATCAATTAGAATTTAAACATGTAACTGATTGGACATAAGAGATGACTCATCTTTACATTACAATTTTATTTTATTTTTTTAATTTTTTTAAAGAGAGAGTGAGAGAGGAAAAGAGAGAGAGATAATTTTAATATTTATTTTTTAGTTATACATTACTATTTTAGATAAATTATAGAATTGCATAGATCATGGAATAAATCATAGAATTATACATGTATCCACATTTTTTCAGAAGGTCACGTGATCAGTACTCCCACATATGTGTAGGTCCCAGGAATTTCTATATTTAAGAGGAAGTTGAGTTGGAGAAACTTTAAGATTATCATATGAGAACTAGAAATGACTCAGGCTTGAAGTAAGGACATATGGCTTGATTTATGACTATTTTATTTTGCCATGATATAATTTTAATAAAACTAAATGCAGAGTTCACATTTACATAATTCATTGCATTTAAATTAAATTGGTCTATGATCCAAGACTGTTAATATAGCATTTAGCAGGCAATTAGTCACACAGAAAGCATAGCAACTAAGCTGGTTAGTCCCACTGTGGCAATAATTCATATT
Source organism: Callospermophilus lateralis (assembly GCF_048772815.1). NCBI lineage: Eukaryota > Metazoa > Chordata > Mammalia > Rodentia > Sciuridae > Callospermophilus > Callospermophilus lateralis. Next base: position 879,955 of record NW_027512473.1, on the reverse strand, counting down.
TCTAGTTAATTAATATTGCTGAAAATACCATCAGGGTCAAGCAGTTTATATTAGAGATTTGGTAAGTTATTTAAACATGAATACCTTGTCTAATTTAGTTCTGTTTTCAGATGAGAAAACAGAAGGCCACAAAGTACCTTCTTGGTGCAAGACAAATATCTTGGGGTAGAGTGGAGGCAAGAATCCAGGAAGGGTAGCTTCAAACTCCCTTTATTTATTTTAAAAATTTGAGCAAATGACTATTCATTTCATAAATCTTTTCTCAGTGAGTTCAATAGGCTCCAGTGGCATTTAAGTGTAAGTATTATATGGGTCACAGAAAGTATTGAACTCATCAATGTTTATTATTATTATTACTATTATTATTACTATTATTATTGGTTATGGGAGAAAATACTTCTTTCTGATGTTTCCAATGGTCTGCAGACAAAGTTGGCCAAGTCATTGCCAAACATATTTCACCTGACCTTTGTTTGCTGGTTACTGAGAGAATGACTATCACCTAAGCTAAGGGACCAAACTGCTAATACTGCTAGACCAATTATTCATTGATAGGAGATACAGAATTATTCCTAGGAATCATTGTACTAAGAATAACTTACTTAATCCTTGATGAAAGTAAGGACATAATTTAGATAACTGCATTAATTGAAGCATATTTTTCTAGACTTTTAAACTAGACATACAATTAGCAATTCTTTCTAATTCTAATGCTAGTTTACATATAAAAAGCTATTTCCCCCTGAACTTATGGCATGGATTTAAACAAAGCCCATTAAGTTAATATGAATTGTAGAATTGAACTCATTAATGTTTTTAGTGTACACACTTAGCTTCTTCCTAGCTCAAAAAAAAAAAAAAACAAAAAAAAAACAAATCCTATTTCTCCAATATTGTATGATTCAGTCAACATCACATGGAGACAATTATGCATAAAAGACAAAGATTCAAGCTCACATTATTTTGTACATGATTTCTTTCAGTTCTTTCAACACTTTTCCTTTAGTACACATTGCACCATGTATAAATTCTTAAAGCTTCTGATAGTACCTTTCCCCTTCCTGTTCCAGCATGCTCTCTGCCACTTTGCTATATCCACTTAATTCATCTTCATCTCATGATGTAGTTTTATGTGTATTAGGGGTTTTTTTTAATTGCTATAACAAAATATCAGAGGCTAAGTACTTCATAAAGAAAATAGGTGTGTGTAGCTTACAAATTTGGAGACTCGAAGTTCAGGATCAAGCAGCCCCATTTTATTGGCCTGAAGTGAGGCCTAGTGGTAGATGATATTACAATGATGGAAGTGTAAAGAGAGTCATCGTAGCATGGCAAGACACAAAGCCAGAAAGTAGGGAGGGCCAGTTTTGCTCTTTTATAACAACCTCTCATGAGAAATAACCAGAGTCCCTGGAGAACTGTACTAACTCCCTCTGAGGGCAGGACCTCCTGTGATCTAGTTACTTCCCACTAGGCTTCATGTCCTAAAAGCTCTATCACCTCACACATAGTAGGCTCAGGAACAAACTCCCAACATGTGAGCCTTTGGAGGACATCCTTAAACTATATCCAAACCATAGCACGAATGTGACAAAGAATTTATGCAAAGGAAATTCTATTCTGTGGGTAGATAGCTTGCCTTATTATGACCTACATAACCAGAGATGTATCTGGGCAAGGGGAGATGCAGAATAAAGGTGTTAGGCACATGTGAGTTCCTTGGACTCTGAATCTCCTACAGGAAAGCAGGGACAGATTTTAGAGGAGAATAATAGATTACTTAAACACTACATATTTTTTTTGAGGCCCAGGAACCAATCCTTTTGTGCCCTAAGGTATTTTAGTTTCTGTGAATTCAAGGGGGTAAGACGTCTCTATTCCTCAGTACAATTGCTTTCATGGGAATCAAAGATTTCTATCTCTCAATAAGAGACAGAAAGGTAAATAACCAGAAAGACCAGCATATTGAAGTGAATGTGCTTCCCAGTTTAGGGAAGGTATAAATTATATGAGGGACAATTGCAGCACACTGCTTACTTGTGGTAAGGAACAGAAAGCAGTTCATTTTAGAGTAAGATGTCCTGTGCCTCTTACTTTTAGAGTCCTCCCATCTTCAACCTCACATCACACATTTTAAAATGTTCCATGTCATCCAGTTTTATATATGTGGGATCCTATGATAAGGAACAATATTTATGGTTTTGTTTAAAAATTATTTTGCTATGAGTGAATTATTTGGCTATCTTATGAATTCTGGAAAATCACTACACATATCACAAAATTTTTAAATTGAGGAAAACTAACCAATTATTTTTGAGTGTCAATAAAAATTTTATGAATACTAAATTTGTTAGTGAAACTAACAGAATATGATTCACTTCGAAGTCTTACGCTTTGGAACCAACACTTTTTCTTCCATTTTGCACAGTTTCATGGATCTTTGGCAATGTGCCAATCATGCCTGATAAATGGCCTGAGAGAAAATGGAGGTGAAGAAACACCAGAAATTAACTTTCTTGCTTTTCTCATTAAACCAAGAATACAAAAGGCCTATTATAAATTAATGAGTACTTTTTTTCAATTTTAATATTTTTATTGATTTTAAATTTTAAAACAAAATCCAGTTTGAATCACAAAATTCAGTTGCAATCATGATTGGAAATAAAATGTTTACAATATATTTCTAAAGCTATTATTCTCTGTAATACTAAGACATTTAACAGCATAGCATGATATGACGTTTTCATTCCAATCGTTTATATATTTTCTTAGGATGAATTACAGTTTTTTAAAAAATTTAACACCACTTCATTGAACTGTACAAAACCAAAAACACATTTTTAAAAGACTTGCCAAACATCATTCATGAGTGTGTTTTAAAAAACAGCTCTACAGCGTGCAGGTGAAGCCAAGAGCTGTTTCCACCTTCTGGAAGGTGGAAACCTTCAGGAAGTGATCTGGAAAGGCTTCACCTTCACCATCAAGAAGAACAGATTTGGGGATTTTTTTCCCTCACAAAATTGCTTTTTACATGATCCTGCTGGAGTAGTGGTACACACAGAACCCCCACCTGCCACATTTAATCAGAATCTGATCCACTTGATTTTGTGTAATGCTAAAGCTACCAGGTAAAGAACCAAGGTAAGAAACAGTACAGAGATTTAGGAATGAACTCTAGAGGGTATGTCTTCTAAAAGGGATCTATATATTATTATATATCAGTAAAGAGGTGTTACTGAACATAATCTCTTCAATATATGAACCTATTTTAAATGATATTTCAAATAGCAATAAGTTCCATTACATGCTGTGGCCTAAAATAGTTTTTTTTAGAAAAAAAGTTACTTTGTTATTCAACTTCTCATAATATTCATGGTGAGTATTTTCATATATCTTCCAAGTACTGAGCTTTTTCATATTTCCGATGAGGTCAAACCTCTTATACTTTTGACTAATAAAGACTTATTTTCTATGTTGGACACTTTTGGTTATTCACCAAAGCCTCTTGATTGGTGATGCAGTGGACTCCCAGTCCTTGTAAATGATTAATATAAATATATACAAACTATAAGAGATTGATTTTGCTAGACTTTGAAAAACCTCATTTGCATTCCAAAACCAAACCTTAATGAGAGACCAAAGTCCGTGTTAGCAAGTTTATGAATACTTTTCTGCTCTTTCTTTGAATTGGTGTAACTTTGGCTAATATTGGTTTCTCTGACAACAGTCACATCTTCCTGCCTTCTCTGAAGTTTACTTGTCTCTTCAACTTGGTCCTTCTTCCTCAGTTCACCCCCTAAATACTGGTGCTCATAAGGGCTTGACCATCTTTCTCATCTTTCAATATATTCTTGGAAGATAACCTCTCAAGACCCATGGCTTCATCTACTGCTACCTGTATTCAAACAAAATCTCCCTTCTGAATTCCAAACCAACACTGCCAGCTAACTTATATCTCCCATAGGAACTGCAATTGCAGATTTCAGAGTAAACTTCCCCTGTTGTTTTTATCCCCCAACCAAAAATCTCTTCCAATCTTCATTATCACGTTAGCATCTCTTAGGTTTCTAGCTCATACTCTTAGGTGTCATAATGATTCTCAACCTTGGTTACACTGCAGAATGAACCAAGAAACCTCCAAGGAATATGATTCCCAGTTGCCACCCCAGACCTTCTCAGTTAGAATTGATTGAAGACTGGTGATCTGTTTTTAATGCTATTGTGATGCAGCTCTTCTCAAAAAACAGAATTTGGTCCCCACTTTACTGGAAAACTCTTTTACTCCCACCCCACCTAAATGTGTATATGCCACATCTTAAATATCTTTTTAGCTCTTCTGTTCTTACCCATTTACATTGCTACTGCCTCCATTTAGGATTCATAACTTCTTTCCTGGATTATTTCACAGCTTAAAAATTTGTCTTTAAGTGCTCGCTTCGGCAGCACATATACTAAAATTGGAACGATACAGAGAAGATTAGCATGGCCCCTGCGCAAGGATGACACGCAAATTCATGAAGCGTTCCATATTTTTAATGAATTCTAATGCACTCTGTTGTTACATATAACAAATTAAAATAAAAAGATAACATTCATATATTTTTTTTAAAAAAATTTGTCTTTACATTGAATCAATTCTATTCTCCATTCTATTCTTCACATCTGTATTACTTTTTCAAAAAAAAAAAAAATATATATATATATATATAATCATATGCCTTTTTGCTTAGAGCTCCAATTCCTCCAACTGCTTTCAAAATAAATTTTAGGCCAAGTGCAATCGCACACACCTGTATTCCCAGCTACTTAGGAGACTGAGACAGGAGGATCATAAATTGAAGGACAGCCTGGATTGTTTACTCAAACCAAAAAAAAAAAAAAAAGGGCTGGGGATATATTTCCATGATAGAGTACTCCTGGGTTCAACTTCCTATATTGCAAAGCAACCACCCCCCACCCCCCACCCCCGCCAACAAACAAACAAACAAACAAATGTTAAGGTCCTTAATTTATCATATGAAGTTTAAGGTCTGGCCTCTGGCTAAGTCTTTAACCTAACCTGCTTGTTGTTGAAATATACTTGATAACTCTATCACAATGAAATGAACAACCTGTGGTTCCTCAAATGTTGTACCTCTCTTTATTGTTCCTTTACTTTTTTTTTTTTTGGTACCAGGGATTGACTCAGGGGTACTCCATCACTAAGCCATATCCCCAGCCCAGTCCTATTTTGTATTTTATTAAGAGTCAAGGTCTCACTAGGTTGCTTAGCACCTTGCTTTTGCTGAGGCTGGCTTTGAACTCACAATCCTCCTCCCTCAACCTCCCAAGCCACTGGGATTATCAGGCATGTGCCACCACGCCCGGCATTCCTTTACTTTTGATATTCTGTCTACAATGCCATTCTTCTGTTCCTTGTCTTCCTAAATTTTCCTCCTCCTTCAAGACCCAACACAAGTGAAACCTCTGCTAGGAAGTGTTCCCCAATTCTATGATTTTGAAGCCAAATTTCTTTGTTTATATGAAATCTTATGTGCACTGCTAGACTAACACTTACTTGCTCTAACTAAATATTTCATATACTTGTCTCCTCCTTACTATGTATTTATTGAAGGTAGGAACCTTATTTATCTTCATATTTAAGTGTACCTAACAACTTAAAAAAATGAGTTAACCATCAGTCACAGAAGAAATGCACAAGTATAAATGCTGTTGCTGCTTTCAACCTACATTCAAGCTTTTGCTTTTAGTTTACTTCATGAGTATGTACAAATCTTTGACAAGCCTATCAAGGTTCTTCTGGATAAAGCCATAGCTTAAAGAAGAGACAGGTGGATGAAGAGGAGAAGGAGCAGGAGGAGGAGAAGGAGGAGAAGGAGAAAATTGGTTGAAGGGAAATAAGAATTAAAGAAATAGATCTCATGGCTGGGGATGTGGCTCAAGTGGTAGCGCGCTCGCCTGGCATGTGTGCGGCCCGGGTTCGATTCTCAGCACCACGTACAAACAAAGATGTTGTGTCCACTGATAACTAAAAAATAAATATTAAAAAATTCTCTCTCTCTCTCCCCTCTCTCACTCTCTCTTAAAAAAAAAAAAAGAAATAGATCTCATATTTAAAAGCAATATAGCAAACATTGATTCTTCCCAACTTTCAAACCTAGAAAGGTAGCCTAGTATCCTGCTTAAGGACATGGTCTCTAGATTAGACTGCCTGCACTGATTCTTAACTCTACCACATAAGAGCTGTGTGAATGTAATGAGTTGTGTTTAACTTGCTGTGTTGTCCATCTAATAAAAATAGAAATAATAAAAGTTATTCACAGGATTGTTATGAGGTTCAATTGTGCAAATATAAATGACAACATGTTAAGTATTTGATAGAATAAATAATCCAAGTGATGATACACTTACCAGTTAGAGATAAAATGGGATTTCCTTCCTATAAATGCTGCAAAACGCATGTTCTCCAGTTGTAGACCATTTTATGTTTTTCTGCCATACCCACCACCAAGCAGTCAACAATGGTCTCCATATGTCTGATTGGCTACTTGTTTCCTTCTCAGTATATTTCTTCAACTATACCTCTACAAAATCATTTTGGAACTTAGGAAACATTAAGAATTTTAGGCACTTTGGTATCTTGTATTATAATCCAACAATTTAAGATCTTCTGTAATAATGTCATCTAATTTGCTTGTTTCCTTCCCTAACTTCCTCCTGGTTTCATTTTGAATTTTTGTTAAATTCTTATTTAGAATTCAGTGAACCAAAACTAAAACTCATGGTCCTATAAAACCCAAGGGTAGAACTGAATCAATAGGAACTATTTAAGAAAATTGCCCAATCATTACTATGTCTCCATACCCCCATCCCCGAAAAAAATTAATTTTGTATTCAGTAGATCTAATTATCCCCTTTCAACTGATATAGTAACTGAGGTGGGAGAGATGATCTCAAAGAATTCTCACTGAAGCATTCTTTTATGTTCTTACAATTCGGGTGCAATGCTTCCATCTAGAATACAAGGTTCTTAAGTGGTCATAGAAGCCTACCTCATAGAATCTCAGGGATAGACATGGGCACAGTCTGTCACATGAAGAGTGAGTCTGCATGGACACAAAGAGGACCAGACCTTTCTGATCCTGGCTTTGCTTTCCATTGTCATTGTTCCCCGTCCAATCTTCAGCTTTCTGGTTTTCTTCCCCTGGATTACTGCACCTTCTAATTTGCTTACCCCTAAAGTTCCTCTGCATCCTTCAAATGTTGATCCTTCAAAATGCTATTGGAGCTGTCTTAAATAGGATCGGATCCAGCTCTAGTGTGCAAATCTTGGCTTGCTCCTTATTAGTTGCAGAGTGATCCCCCAAATCTTCAGAAGACATACGAGGCCATTCAAGAAAAGACAGCCCAAGATCTGGCTGAATTCCCTTTCCAGTGATCTCCCATCACAGTGTTTTTTCTTCCGCCATATTCAACCCTCCTTCCCTGGATATTCCCTACCCCTTTTCCCACCATGTGCTGTACTCATGCTTTTTCTTCCACTTGGAATGTTCTCTCTTCCTGACTTCCAGTCGCAAGCCTACTCTATCAAATCCTGGTGTAAAAGTGTCCCCTTAAGAACTCTACTTGGCGTCTACTCATTCCTTGCCTTGTGACAGTCTGTTTCTTGTCAGCTCCTGTTGCACTCTGTCCCCCATTGCCACACGTAGCACACACTGTTTCATGTTAAAGAGATTCACTCTTTGACACATCTCTTCTCCACTGTCTTGAAACTCATTTAAAGCAGGAATTGGGTTACCAACCTCTAAACCTCAGCGCCAGGCAGAGCATTTTAGAACTATCTGAATCTGAAAAATGACATTTTAATTTGGAGATGTCCCTGAATATAACATTTTAGGGATAAACATTCCGATTTATCTGTAATGAACAATGTTCTTTCATGACTTACTAGATAGAGGATGAAATATGAAACAGTGAGTTATTACACAATGTGGTTCTTGCCAAATCTAAACTCAGATTTATGTTCTTAATTACTGGATCAGCAATGACCATTTCTTGAGGGAAAAAATATAGTGAAATAGAGAACTTGCTAATTAGGACCCAATAAATTTCCAAAATCTCTCTTGTAGTAAATCAAAGATCTGTCCACATTGGACTTATTTCAGCATCAACATATTAGCACAATAGAAGATGAGTCATTACTAAAATATTACAGCTTTTAAAAACCTACTTTTAGGGACACTATTTTATTTTAACAGTGTGAACCTTGGGGACTGAAAAGAAAAGGAAACAAAACCCAGGGTTGTCGATATAATAAGCTCCCTTGAGAAGGCTTCTTCAGCAAGTTCTCAATGTCTCCTCTTAATAATTCAGGGAAACCAAAAAAATCTCTAAACTCACAAACTGAAGAGCAGAAGTGAGCAATTATTGAGAAAATGGAGACATTAAAATTTACTTCCATTTTATGGCTTTATCAATTTAAACATTTATTCCTTGAGGACAAGGCCCCTGTCTTGTGTTTTTATCTAACACAGACTCTAAACACTATCCCGAGACCACAGTAAGTCCTCATTTTATTTCCTAAATGGTTGATTTTTACTCCATAATGAAAAAAAGTGGTGAATTCCTGCACTTCATATTCGAAATGCAGACACAGAGGAATCTTCTTTTCTTTTAAATCTAAAATGTTGATAAATGGTTCATGTTATAGGCTGAATTATACCTCCCATCCAGCTCATATGATGAAGTTCTAACCTCCAGTTCCTCAGAATGTGATCCTATTTGGAAAGTTCACCTTGAAAGAGGTCAAGCTAAAATAACATTATTAGGGTGGGCCTTGGTCCTTATGACTGGTGCCATGTAAGAAGACATTAGGGTGGGAGACAACACAAAAAGACCTTGTGAGGACAGAGAGAAGGCAGCCACCTGCAAGCCAGGAGATCTGGGAAGAAGTAGCTCTGCCCACACCTTGATGGGTTTTCAGCCTCCAGTTTTGTGAATATACAAATTTCTGTTGTTTACCTCCCAGCCTTTTTGACCTGCAAACTAAGGTAGCCATTGAATAGAGAGAACTAGTTAAAAATTTTTTGTAAAAAGATGTAACTGTAAACCTGGTCCATATGCTCAGAGACATAACATACATTTTCTCTCTCTCTCTCTCTCTCTCTCTTTAAACATGTATTAAAATTTTATTTGTTTTAAATTCGTTCACATATGATGACAGCTCAAGACATAACATACATTTTCTTGGCCCTTTTTTGTTATAAGAGAAATTGAGAGAAAGCTTACTCTTCATTTTTAACCTTTACTACAATTGTCACCAATTTGAGGTTAAAAGAGAAGTTTCCAAAGGAAGAAAAAAAATCAAAGAATTTTAAAAGTATGGTATACATGCTTTGGTAATATTGTGAGCAACCAATCAGATAAGGATTTGATGAATTAATTGGCCAACTCGAGATCACACCATAATTACCAACCACAAGAGTTATGAATTCCTGCCAACCATTCCAAGTATTTTCTGTCTTGGGCAAGTTAGGAATGCATCAATTTTGCTCCCTTGAGGGCATCTCCCACGTCTCGCCCGCCCCCAGTTCCCCTGCCCCTTCCATGCGGTTCAGAAAGTAGGGAGCACAAGTAGAAACACTTTATGCTGCAATGATTTAATGGGAAGCCAAAATCTGGGACAAAATTGAGGCAGCTCGGTAATGTGAAGAACAGGCGAAGGGGTTTTCTATCTGCCAGCCTCCCTCCGTTCTCACCCCTGCCCAGGCGGACACGCGCCTCCCCATCCGCGTTCTCCCCCAGACCCTCCTGCCGGGAGGAGGTGGAAAGAGCCTCTCCTACCTCCCTACAAATGTTAATCTCCAGCTTTTCCAAACAAACCACGTGTCTCCTTTCTCCAGTGGCTCGGAACTCCCCGCGCGCTGATCCGAAAACAACGTGTCCTGTGTCCATAGAAATAGTTTCCAGAGCTCATCTGGAGACGTTTGCCCACATACTTTTGTCACTAAAGGCCAAAGTGACTCACCAAATACTTGTGGGCCTAAAGCCGATTATGCTGAAGGAGTGGAAAGATGAGAGGTCAGGAAAAGAAGAGCAAGGGCAAAAAGAACTGAGGGACAGTTAAAGTTGCTCCTCTCTATTGTCACTTCTTCCTCTTGTAATTTTCCCGGAAAGGCAGAATTTCAAAAAGAAGAGTAAATATACAGCTTGCAGGTTCGAATGGAGATCCATAGCCTATTTTTGAATAGTTGATAGGATATTTTTTTCATGACTGAGGAAGTGAAAAAAAGAATATATCTTATTCACAAGGCCAAGAAAGTACCTATTCTAATCAGTATTATATAAATTGTATAGCAGGTGTGGGGACACACACACACACACACACACACACACACACACGGCAGAATCATAATACAAAACAGACTGACTTGAAAACACCTTGTATTTGATCAACAATAACAGGAAATTTCTATAAAATATTGGTTACATTTTTACTCAAGAGTTATCTTGGTAAGCATTTTAAGAATATACCTTGTCTGATATATCAAAATTAAAAAAAGAAAAGTTTTTAAAAATAGCATTAATGACTAAAAGATAAGTCAGTGCTAGTGGCAATGCAAGAAATTTGCCCCCACCCCCCCCCAAAAAAAGTATGTTTGTGGATCTGTAATAATCAAAATTTGACTAGGGCTGGGAATGTTGAGGCCCTGGGTTTGTTACAGAGTGGTAGACCTGATTCTGGGAATTCAACAGATGAGACTGGGCCACTTACCCCAAAAAACAAATAGAAAAAGTAATTGTGAAAAGCATGAAAGAAACTTTAATCAGTGTAGTTATCTTGGGAGACAAGGGAACCTGTGTCCTTATCTCTATCCAGGGGCTGACAATGACTTTGAGATCTTGTAGAAAGGGGAATAAGGTCAAGGATTGAGTGTTTACACAGCTAGAGGCTTTTCTTCACAGCTGCTGCTGCAGATGATATTGGTCAGATGATCTTGGTCAGTAGTGGTCTCCATCTTTATCTCAGGATTTGGCTATCAGGCTCTTGTCACTCTGAGAAAGTTGCTGTTGCCTTGGACATAGTTTTGACCCTTGTCACAAGATATTTATCCATCAGACTTGTTATTCTGGAATTTAAAGTGACTCAGACTATAGGAAACAGATATAAAATGAAGGCAGAGATGCCAAATCTTTAATCCTGCTTTTAGTTACCTATCAAGACATTTGTAGGCAAAAGTGAAAAGTTTAAGTCTTTGTTTCAGGTTCAATTCCCACCCCCCTCTCCTCTCTCTCTCTCTCTCTCTCTCTCTCTCTCTCTCTCTCTCTCTCTCACACACACACACACACAAATTTGTGGCTACAAGTTGCTAGTCAAAATGCATTAAAAACAATGGTATCAGTTTATTTCACATACTTAATATATAAAAATACAATAATAAAATGATAAGGTAGTTTGATTCTATAAATTTTAAAAAAACTATATTCATTTAAGAACAATAATTTGTACAGAATTGGTAACTACAATGTAGTTGATTGTGGTAATTTGCCTAAGATTATTATACCTTCAGCTCATAAATTGATACAGAGATGAAATTAACCTCTTCTTTTCTTCCTTTATTCCTTTATTTCTTTCATACCAGGGATTAAACCCAGGGGTGCTTAACCACTGAAACATAACCCCAGACCTTTAATTTATTTTTTTAATTTTGACACAGGGTCTCACTAAGTTGCTTAGGGCCTCACTAAGTTGCTGAGGCTGCCTTTGAACTTGTGATCCTCCTGCCTCTACCTCCCGAGCTTCTGGTATTACAGACATGTACCACTGCACCTGGCAAAATTAGCTTCTTAAAGGAAAATTAAGGTAAAAATGTTAGCAACTCAAAACTCTGTAGTCAGTAAAATTTATAAAGCATGAATCTTATATAAAAATCTTAGAATATTGTCATTTTCTTAATTAAAATTTTGGAACATCTACTATATGCCAGATATTTGGCTAAAAATTTTTTAAAAATAATATGACACTAGACATCTATCTGCTTTCTCAGAACTATTTATGTACCACCATGGCCACCTTTGTGGAGCTCAGCACCAAAGCCAAATGCCCATTTTGGGTCTGGGCACATGAAGTCTACTCCAGTCAAAATCAAAGAAGGTGTGAAGGTAGACACTGATGCAGGATATCTCCAGATAGATTGTATATCCATCTATTAGAATGAGAATGAGGTGGGAGAAGACATTCAAGATCCAAGAGAAGATTATAACATAGAAATACCTCTTCATTCTTAGACAGTTGTGATATACCTTCTTTGAGAGAAACCTTGGGAAGGAAGCCTGTCAGAAGAACTGGGCTATCTGAACATCTGTCTTATTCACTGGCCACAGGATTTCAGCCTGAGAAGGAGTTGTTCCCCAAAGATGATAAGGCAATAGCCTCATCAGTATATTAACATTCTTGGATGCCTGGAAGGTCGTGGAGGAGCTGGTAAATGAGGGATTGGTTATAGCCCTTGGTGTCTTCTACTTCAATCACTTTCATCTTGAGCAAGCCTGGACTCAGACCTGAACCAGTGACTAATCAGGTTGTGTGTCACCCATACCTCACCCAGGAGAAACTGATCCAGTACTGCCACTCCCAGGGCATTGCTGTATCAGTCTAGGACCCCCTGGGCTCTCCAGATAGACCTTGGCCCAAGCCAAAATACTCTTCACTTCTGGAGAATCCCGGTTAAAGAGATTGTTACAAAGCACACACACACACACACACACACACACACACACACAAATTCCCTGGTGCAGATTCTGATCTTGTTCTAGATCCAGAGGCATATGGTGGTGATTCCCAAGTCTGTGGCATGGCATAATTTTTGAGAACTTTCAGGTCATTGAGTTCAAATTGAGTGATGAGGAGATGGCATCATTGTCAGCTTCAATAGAAACTAGAGGGTCTGTGTTCTGGCTGACCAGGCTTATTTGGTGGAATAATCCTTCAATATCAAATACTGCAGGTCAACTTCCGGAGGGGATTATTTGGTGGATTATTCTCTTCACTGAAGTGGATATGGCTCCCCCGAGCCCTAGTGTAGCTAAGCTTATGTGAAATACTGTGTCCAACCTGGTTATAGTTCAGAATCTAGGCAAGGTTTCTTTTTAAATTTTTTATTGGTATATTATTTTTTTAATTTTTTTTATTAGTTGCTCAAAACATTACAATGATCTTGACATATCATACATTTGATTCAATGGGGTATGAATTCTTATTTTTTCACATGTACTGATTGCAGGATCCCATTGGTTGTACAGCCACGTTTATACCTACAGGTATATTATAATTATACATAATAGTTGGATTTGTACATGCACATTAAGTTGTTCAATTTTCTTCCCTATTCCACCCCTTCCCCCCTTTCTTCCTCCCTCCCCTTTGGCAAGGTTTTATTTAGATCCACATTTAAACCAAGAGAACACTATCACAGGGAAGTATGACTCAAATGAGCAAATGACAATTTCTTCCACTTATTTTTGATCTGATCAAATGTTAAACATCTGGAACTCTGATAACACTACAAAGATAAAAAGAATTTTAAAAAGATAATAAAAATTAATAGTATCTCATTTCAGCCTTCATTTTCACTAATCCTTAATCCTCAACTAGTACCTATGGAAAATGTATTTATCTTTAGTTTTAGAAGTCATTGTCACAGGAGAAGAGATTTCTCCAAAGAAGGTTCTGAGAAGGGGTTTTTGTTTCAAGACCAGTGGGATTCTTGGCATATGCCATGGGAAAGAATTTAGCATGTGTCAAAAGTATAAACACATCTTATTTAAGAAGGTAAAGACATAATCAAGGGAGAATAAAGGCCATCTCCAGAGGGAGACACAGCAGCCTGATGGTGTGAGATGGTGCTGGAGTTGGGTCTAGAGGTGAAGCCATGGCAGAGTTTCACAATGTTGTGTCAGTGCTCTCTGTGCTTGAATACTGCCCTCATGTTACAAGGGCAAGGGTCAAAGGCCCTTCCTTTGAGACTCAGCATCTCTCCCTGGTCTCAAATTCCATCTTGAATGCAAAGAAATTGTGACTTGCCAAACATCATACAATTACTAAGTATTAATACAACATGCTATTTTCTCTTTTATTAAAAAAATTGGTAGAATGTACACAAAAATAATTCAAATTAATTCTTTTTTAACTACTTTAAACACCTCAATTAAACTCAATAGGTTATCTACTAAATGATTTCATGAACTTATTTTAGAAAAATACTGGATAAAAGAGCCTAATGGATGTTTCATTTAGAAAGCATACAGAGTCCTTAAAATATAAACTTTTTTCTGTCAGAAGGCAAAGAAAGTCAGATCCACAGACTTTTTCCTAATTTGAGGAAAACTACAAAGACCAGCTACAAAGCTGGAGGCCGTGCTTCTCAAGACTGTCATTACTTCTGCCACCAAGTTCAGGGTTCTCAAACCCTGACTAGAGCCCTCAGGTTTGACAATTCACCAGAAAGACTCACAGAAATCACTGAAAGCTGTTATATTTAGGATTATCGTTAATTGCAAAAACGGACACAAATGAGAATCAGCCAAGGGAGGAGGCTCATAGGGCAAAGATCCTTGAGTTTCCCTCAAACTCCTTTGGTGGAGTCAGGACAACTGGCTGTCCCAGAATTGTCCTAAAGCAGTGCTCATACAACCAGGGAAACTCACCTGAAGGTTACCAAAGTTTTTAGTGGGATTTCATCACAAAGTCCTGATTAGTTGATTCCTCACATGGTTAATGAGTTTCTAGGTTGACTGATATCATATGACCAAAGCCCTCACCTTAAGTCACACTATTCATCTTTCTGCAGTGGCCAGCCCCCTCCCCAAGATTGTGCAGGTGTGGTCAGCTCCCCACCCTGAATTACACTGCTAGGCTATGGTGTGTGACTCAAGGTACCCAGCAAACAAAGATCTTCCTATCAGGCTCAAAAACCCAAGGGCCCAGTTTATTTCCCCAAAGCCAGGGTAAAGGTCAAACTTTCTCTCTGGGCAAGAGATTCTATTCTACAGATTCTTCACTAAACATCTTCTATATGTGGTCCACTATTTAGTAGCTCAGAATGGTGAAAACCCCCACTTTCTGCCCTCTCTGAAGAAGGCAGCTTATTTTGCCCTTTCCCCACAGAGATTATGAGGTCTGGGAGAAGTGACAATATTCTTCAGCTTTCCGATATCCTTTTCACACCTTTATTTGCTTTTTATTTTTTAAAAAAGTCACCTCTTGTGAGGTTCAAACCAACCATCTCCTCACACCTACTGTATAACAAATTCCAGTCATTTCCACTTTCACAGACCTGGGAACTTCCTCAGTTTGAGTAGAATAAAATGCAGAAAAAATACAATGCACTCTTACTTTTATAGACCCTCCCACCACTTGATGGCAGTATACTAAAGTTTAGATGGTTGAAATTTTAGAAACTTAAAAATAGTAATAACTTGAAATGACACCAAATAGCTCATGATCAAAGCCGCAAAGAAACTCCCCGCCAATGTGCCCTTTTCCAGTCAGAGGGTAAGCTACTATCACTATGTTGTAGGTTTTCAGAAATACCCTTTATTGAGCTGGGCTGGAGTCATGTGGTCGTAGACAGCAAGTGTGAGGCCCACTGTCAACAGTACAAGTACTTTGCTTCTCCACAATCTATAATGAACCTATTATAGATTCATGCAATTGCCTCTATGGAGCAGGAAACCACTGGATTAATACTTAACACTTTACTTTGTATGTGTCTTTATTTTTTGAACCACTTTTACTTTGTGTGTGTATTTATTTTTTGCTGCTCCTGAGGCCTGATTTGTATCTTTCTCATTAGCATTCCTTATAGAAACAAGAAGATCTTTCTTTGGTAAGAGAAGAGTTGCTTTCCTAACTCAATGCTGACCAAAAAAAAATGGATTCTAAATGCTGATAATTATAACCTGATTTTTTCCCACTTCAGTTACACTTGTATTTTTTCTTTTTTTTTCAACATTTTTTTGTAGTTGTGGATGGACCAACTGCCTTTATTTTATTCATTTATTTTTTCATGTGATGCTGAGGATTGAACCCAGTGCCTCACATATGCTAGGCAAGTGCTCTACCACTGAACCTCAATTCTATCTTGTATTTCTTCTTTATTTGTACTGGGGATTGAACCCAGGGACACTTTATCACTGAGCCACATCCCCAGACCTTTTTTATTTTATTTTATTTTGAGGCAGGGTCTTGCTAAGTTGCTTAAGGCCTCAATAAGTTGCTGAGGCTGGCCTTGAACTTGTGAAACTTCTGCCTCAGTCTCCCAAGCCGCTGGGAATTACAGGTGTGCCACTGTGCCTTGCTTAATAATGATTTATTTTAAAACTATAAACTAAATTCAATTAGAAGTTAATATCAAATAGTGTTATTCTGGTGAACTAAAGAAAAAATTAAATATTGGTAAGTTGTTACTAATTATTAAATGATTAATGCTCTCTCAAACTCCCCTTCTATTTCCTTTTGGTTTCCTCCTACTAATTTGGTTATGATAGGAACAGAGAGTGCAAATGTTGGGAACATGAGGTTAAGGGAATAATTCTATAAAATGGGCCCACTGTACTGACCCCACATTCTTTTTTTCAAGAAGCAAGTTACCTACAGCCTGCCTGGCTTAAGTGGACAGATTATGTCACATTCCTCAGCAAACTACCTGTGATCTATAGGAGAAATGAAGGTCCAAAATAATGTTGATAAAAGGAACCCAAGTTACTGAAGTGGGAGACTTTTGTGACCCTTACACAGACCAGATCTTAAAACACAGGGAGATGAGGATAATTTCTCCTAGTATAAAATATGTAAGAATTTATGGCAAAGAATCCAACTAAAATCAGTCAACACAGGCCAAAGTGACCTAGAATTGTCTTGGCAGTGGGGATGTTAAAGCCTGATGTCATTCTGCTGTCAGTCAAAAGTCAAGAGGTGGATATGGGTGGAACTCTCTGGAAACTTCTCTGGGATCCACAATAAAACTGGAGTGCAGGGGCTGGGGTTGTGGCTCAGTGGTAAAGCGTGTCTGAGGCCCTGGGTTCAATCCTCAGCACCACAAGAAAAACAAATAAATAAAGAAAGCTATTGTGTCCATCTACAAAATACAAAATAAAACAACAACAACAAAAAACTGGAGTGCAGGAAAGGCACACTGTCCCCCTCCTCTCTAAGAGAATCTACTCTTTCCCTTGACAATGTCCCCTTTCCTTTTTCCTATCTCTTCAATAAACTCATGCCTGTTACTTTGATTGACATGTCTGAAATCTTTCTGACTTACAAGAAAAAGGGCTTCAAGGCTGGAGGTGTCTTCGTGCTGCCTCAGTTTCCTGGAAGGCCCCAGCCCTGTAACAAGTATATCTATGTGTACTCTTTTTCCCCGCCTCTCACTTTTTAAATGTTGGTATTCTCTAGGGTTCCATCCTCAAAATTCTTTTTCCTTGAACTTATTCACCTACCCAAGGTGACCTTGCCCATGGCCAAGTTTCAAAGCATCACCTATTTTTTGATGATTCCTGGGTTTAAGCTCTTGGCCCCCACCAGTCTCCCAAACTCCATTTTTATCTTGTGACTGCCTAGGAAGGATCTTCTTTGGAGGTCCCACAGATGTTGCAAACTCAACATGGCTACACATTCACTTCTCCTTCCTAAGCTTGTTCCATTCCCCTCCTTTTTCCCTTTTCATGTCACATTCAGAATGAAATATTGGAATCATCTTAAGATGGCTAATAATAACATAAAATATTAAGTGCCTACCATCCTAGGTACTCAGTATTTTATGGACACTTAATTTTATTTAATTTTCAAAAGAATTCTATTAAGTGAAGATTGCCCATAGCAACAGAGCTAGTAAGAACAGGAACTGAGATTTAAACCCAGACAGCATGTTTCAGAGTCTTTATTGTTAATCTACACTATTAATGAGAACAACATCAAATAATTGTATGTTTCTAAATATTTTCTCACCTCTCTTGCAATCACACTGGGATTGTCCCTCTAGTTATGGACAGGAAAATGGGAATGGAAGTGATAGTGTCTCTTCCACATGGTAGTTAAGAAACACTACTTTTCTCACACTCCCCACCCCCCTAGTTAGGGTGTCAGAGAGGAAACAATTTCCTCTTAACCCTCATAAGTTCATAGTCAGGACAGAGCCCTGTAACAAAAGGAGAGATTAACAAGAGAAGGACAAACCACTTTTTTGTAAGTGCGCAGTGCACCTCACACAGGAGCAACCTCAACGAAAGGCAACTCAGAACAGTGGCTCAGAACTCTGCCTTATACAGTGTCTTCCACAGAGAACTATGAAGAGAATTGACAAACAAGGGAAAACAGGTTTAGGTCTCCCGAGGTGGACACCATGGACAGGTAGACATATGAAGATAAACCAACTCTGAGCTAGTGAGAGTTGTCCCATATGATAACCTCTACCCTTCCTGGTAGAGACGGCAGGAGGGGACTCCTTGCAAGCTTACGTTCTGCTTTTAGGGAAATTGAGGGAGGGCAGAGAGCTTTTCTGCTCAAAAATCTTCATGTCAGGTGGGGTTGACATATTCTGGATTCCTATGGTGGCATCCTTAGAGGGCAAGAATTCCAAGAAGATAGCTTCAAATGAAGGAGACTGCATTAGAAAGAAAAAAAAAGCCTTGAGGTTAAGCCTGAGAGAGTTCAGGGTTTGTTGTGACCACAGAGTAACTTCACCTATCCTAACTGAGCACTATGCCAAAAAAAAACTCTTCTCCTCTGTCCACATCCAACTAATCACCAAATCTTCTCATTCCTCCTTTACTCTTTTTCCCTTCTGTCATTGCGCATTGCCTTAGTCTAAACCCTCACAGAATCTCAGTTGGGACCCCTACCTACATCTTCTAAATAAATGAACTTCCTCCATTCTCAGCTACCTCCAATCCATAACCCACAGTATAGCTAGAGTGAGCTAAAATAATTTTCTATTACTATCCTGTCCTTAAGAGTTCTAAAAGGCTTTCCATTCCCCACCATAATATCCAACTGTCCAAGTGAGCTACAAAATTCTTGACAAGTTTGGTATAGTGAACTATTTCATTGTCCACTCTCCTCAACCAAACATTCATCCCATTCGGGTCCCTAAATGCACTGTATTATGCTTTCTACTATTGCTGCTTCTTCTGAGAATGCCTCTTCTTACCTAATATGCTGGGTGAATGTTCATATGCATCTTTTGAAACTCAAGTTAGTTGTTGCCCTTTAGGAAAAAAATCTTCTTTCACACCCTGTTCCCTCTCTTCTGTGCTCTCACACCCCACCCACCTCTTTTCTAGCTCTGACACTACTGCATTGTGGTTGTGTGTTCCTATGTCTGTGCTCATTTCAATGACTATGTCATGTTCCTTTTAATATCTTATCTACTGTGCATTGTGTCTGCTGCACATTGCATAAACATCTGTTCAATGAATTAATGAATACATGAATAAGTGAATAATATTTTTAGCTTTAATGTGTTTACCAGATTGCCTGTTGGGAAAACAGAATCAATATAGCTACAAAACTGCATTCTCTGGCCATGGTAGCTGGTTTATAAAGGTGGCTCCCAATGAGCCACACCTCCAGGTAGTCACACCTTTGTATAACACATTCCCACTGCTGACCCTCACCTCAGGTCACTATAGAAGTTATTGTCATGAACTGTTCTGACCTCTTTCATTTCAGAGTCCCACAGAGATCATAGTGAAATAGTCTTTCATATTTACTCACATTTTTATTGTACCCCTTTCAAGGACTTAGGTATGACTCCACAGGGGCTGGGCCAGTTCCATATCCATTATCCATATCCATATCCATAGCCATTACTTATCCTTTATCCTAGCTCATTATCCTTAAAGCATACTTCTGTACCATGACAATCCCTTGCCCTGGATTGAGGATTTTTCAAGGAAGCTCCAAGGTCTTTCATATAAACAAATCCTAGGATATGAACCACCAACAGATTCTCAGCTGTATCCAGAGAAGCCGGTAACCTAAGTGTTCAACATGCCCACACTCTAGGCTAGAGGTATTTACTATCTTTTTGTGCTCATTGTTCTAATCAGTTATACATGACAGTAGAAAGCTCTTTGATTCATTGTACACAAATGGAGCAGAATTTTTTGCCACAGTCCGGCTGCAGCAAAATAACCGGGGGGTGATGAACAACTTGTGTAGATTGATACAGCAGGAGTAGGAGCCACTTATTTTATTTTTTTCCACCTTTTTTTCTTTCTTTTTAATTGGTTGTTCAAAACATTACAAAGCTCTTGACATATCATTTTTCATACATTAGATTCAAGTGGGTTATGAACTCCCATTTTTACCCCAAATACAGATTGCAGAATCACATCGGTTACACATCCACATTTTTACATAATGCCATATTAGTAACTGTTGTATTCTGCTACCTTTTCTATCCTCTACAATCCCCCCTCCCCTCCCATCTTCTCTCTCTACCCCATCTACTGTAATTCATTTCTCTCCTTGTTTATTTTCCCATTTCCCTCACAACCTCTTATATGTAATTTTGTATAACAATGAGGGTCTCCTTCCATTTCCATGCAATTTCCCTTTTCTCTCCCTTTCCCTCCCACCTCATGTCTCTGTTTAATGTTAATCTTTACCTCCTGCACTTCCTCCCTGCTCTGTTCTTAGTTGCTCTCATTATATCAAAGAAGACATTTGGCACTTGTTTTTTAGGGATTGGCTAGCTTCACATGGCATAATCTGCTCTAGTGCCATCCATTTCCCTGCAAATTCCATGATTTTTTCATTTTTTAGTGCTGCGTAATACTCCATGGTGTATAAATGCCACATTTTTTTTATCCATTCATCTATTGAAGGGCATCTGGGTTGGTTCCACAGTCTAGCTATTGTGAATTGTGCTGCTATGAACATCAATGTGGCAGTATCCCTGTAGTACGCTCTTTTAAGGTCTTCAGGGAATAGTCCAAGAAGGGCAATAGCTGGGTCAAATGGTGGTTCCATTCCCAGCATTCCCAGGAATCTCCATACTGCTTTCCAAATTGGCTGCACCAATTTGCAGTCCCACCAGCAATATACAAGAGTACCCTTTTCCCCACGTCCTCGCCAGAACTTGTTGTTTGACTTCAGAATGGCTGCCAATCTTACTGGAGTGAGATGGTATTTTAGGTGGTTTTGATTTGCATTTCTCTGACTGCTAGAGATGGTGAGCATTTTTTCATGTACTTGTTGATTGATTGGATGTCCTCCTCTGAGAAGTGTCTGTTCAGGTCCTTGGCCCATTTGTTGATTGGGTTATTTGTTATCTTATTGTCTAATTTTTTGAGTTCTTTATATACTCTGGATATTAGGGCTCTATCTGAAGTGTGAGGAGTAAAAATTTGTTCCCATGATGTAGGCTCCAGGAGCCATTTATTGTAGGACTGGAGCCATATTTATACATTCCACACAGCTTATCTTAATTAACATAAACTAGATACAGCAGTCAACCAATAAGGAATTTCCACAATTAATGGCTCGCTTTTATTACTTCACAAACCACTCCCTCTGGCATTTTGCCAGGCACCATCCAGACTTGTTTACAGACACTAACAATTTTTCTCTTCTCTGGTTGTACATGAAGTAGGATATCTACTATCTTTATCAGTGCAGAATACTTTTCCCCTTCCCACTTTCATCTGCTAACAGCTACTCCCCACCTTGGGGAAATTGTTCTTCCCACTTTCCAATTAGTTGTGATGGGAATGCTGATTATGTATATCACCCTAGACTGGTCCATAGGGATAGGAACAGGATCTTGTTCTGGTCAATCATAGCACCTCATCTCTAGAGAAAGGGATTGTCTAAAGCGTGATTAAGTCTCCAAGATAGATCATTCTGATCTTTTTCTGAGATATTTTCAAGGGACTCTTTCTTTCCTGAGGCATAGAACGAGAAAGTTGTAATCCTGGGCTTCCATGGACAAAACACTTGGAGGAGACAATGAAGTTTAGCGGATGAGGTACAAATGGTGCCAAGTCCTGGTCACGTGAGACCTGAAGTTCCTCTCCCTGAAGCAACTGAAGTTATTTGTTCCCCTCAGAAATTCTACCAATTCTATAACAGACCCCATTTTTCATCCATTCGTTCCCACTTTTTACTTGGTTTGAGTTGGATTTTTGTCAGTTATAATGAAAAAAAAAATCTGACTATTGTAAACACAAGCACATTAAAATAGTGAAATCTTTTTTCTTATTTTTTTACTCATAAGACTCTAATATTCAAAATGGGATAATGACAAAATATCAAAAGCTGCAATTGCAGCATATTTAAGGAGTTATCTTTTAAGAAATCACCGTGCTATAAAAGCTTGCAATACTGTGATCTAATGAGGTTAAGAAACTCTTCAAGAAAAGGAAATTAGAGTTTTAGAGTTTTTAAATAATGGGATAAATTTCAAATTTGGGGATTTGAAAAAGAGAACATATCTAATTTTTTTCATCCACAAAAGAAGTGATACATGATAAAAAATGAAGTAGTAACATTCTTTGAAAAAAAAATATATATATATATATACTGAATAATAATATAATTCTCTTGTGCTCTGGATTTAATGATGTTTTCTATTGTTTTTTAGAGTGAAACATGAACAAACACTTAACTTTAATATATTGAAA
This sequence comes from Callospermophilus lateralis, assembly GCF_048772815.1. NCBI lineage: Eukaryota > Metazoa > Chordata > Mammalia > Rodentia > Sciuridae > Callospermophilus > Callospermophilus lateralis. The sequence goes on along the minus strand of NW_027512473.1, from coordinate 857,269 downwards.
TATTCTTTAACAGCAAATATTATTTAACAACTAATCAGTATTAATAAGAAAAACTGAGAAAAATATAAAGGTTCTTATATATGAGGCTGTAGTAAGGACCATGCAGGAAATATGTCAGATAAGTCTGAAGAAGACAAATTAAATTCATCATTCAAGATTTACTCAATGAAATGAGAAAGTAGCAATTTGACAACCTAATTTATACTATAAATTGCCTTTACACATTTTTACAGATGTGACCATTTTGGCTCCAATTATATGAGGAAAAATAAAGCACATGGGAGAAATATTCTGAAAAAGATAGTCAGCTACTGACTGCTAATAATTCTTCCTCATTATAATCATGGAGTCATACCTGAAAATTGTGAATGATGAAAATTACATTCAAGGTTTTGGTGCTTAAGCTGTATACTCTAATAGAATTTAACAATGATCTACATGGGCACCACTACTGCCTGAAATATTAAAATGAAATGCTCACATTAATTACCAGAAGATTCTCCTGAGAGAAATAGTTGACAAAACAAACAACTGCTTCTTTTCCCCCCAACAGAATTTTGGTCTGGTCTCAAGTATAGTCCTGAAGACTTCAATGTTATATATATTTTTTCTTATGTAAACTTCTACTCCATTTCACTTGAGCTATTTCCATTTCATAATGGCATTCAAATTTTAGTGTGGAAAGGAGAAAAGCATTGAACTCAAGATAGAAATTTTGCCATATTTCACATTATCCCCATAACCAAAAAACTAACATTGAACACTTCTTTGCCAGACTCTTCAATGTAAATTTTATAAATGTAATCATGTTTAATTTATACACCTATATGGTTTATATTATTATCCACACATTTGACAGAAGAAAACTGATAGCGAAAAAGATTGGTGACTTGTCTAAAGGTATTCAACCTGTAAATAGCCAAGCTGAATTTAACTTCAGATAGATCTGGCTCTGGAATGCTCCTCTCAACCATGGGCTGTTTCACAGATTAAAAAAAAAAAGTTTAAAAGTTTAAGTAATGGCCTACTTTTATTATTAGCAATTAGAAAAAGAGATGTTAACTTGGAGTGTTTAAGGACCCTCTTAGAAGAGAGTATATGGGGAAAAGTATATGGGTATTGTTTCAGTGAAACTCATCATGTTGTACAATTAATATGCATTAACAATTATAATTTAAAAATTAAAAAGAAAAGGACAGTGTTTACTCATATGTGCATTTCCTAAAGTATCCTATCACATGTTGTATACATAATAAACATTCAGCAAATTTGTGGGCAATTGAAGTAGTCCCACACCCCAGTCTGTAATTCCAGCAGCTAGAGAGATTGAGGCAGGAGTATTCCAAGTTCAAAGCCAGTCTTAGCAATTTAGTGAGGCCCTAAGCAACTCAGCAAGACTCTGTCTCTAAATAACAAATAAAAAAGAGTTGAGATTGTGGCTCAGTGGTTAAATGTCCCTGTGTTCAATCCCTGGGTATTGTTATTAGTGCATTTCTGGTATGGTCATTTCTTTGAAAAGAAAAGACCATACCAGAAATGCACTAATAACAATTATAATTAATAATGAAACTTAGTATCATTTACTTTTATTATTATCATCATTATTATTGGCTTTAATAAAAAATTTATAACAATTGCTATAAATGATAGAAATAATAGAAGAAATAAAATTTTCTTCCACTCATTTCTCACAAATCCATAGGGGAAAATACTTTGAAGTCTTTCTTAATGTTCAAAATATTTTCACAGATTAAAAAGAAAAATAGAACTCAGCATGATGGACCATAAATGTTTCTTTTTTTTTTGTTTTTGTTTTTGTTTTTGTTTTTGGTACCCAGGGATTGAACACCACTTAAAGTTTACTGTCTATTTTGAAAAAGACGGAAGAAGAGAGAAGGGGAGGTCAATGGGATAAAAACTTTCTTCTCCACTTAGAGTTGAGTTTGCATTGGTGAAGTGCGTGCATCACTAGACCTGTCAATAATTATGTTCAGCTGCATCATAGTCTAGAATTGTCTAAGAAAGAGCCTCCTAGGCATATCCCTTCCCTTAAATTTTTCCTAATCTTTTAATGAATTCAGTGTTTTAAAATATTTTAAGATTATCACATGTAATGGAATAATCCTTAAAAAGAGATGTTATAAAAAAGTAAAAATAATCATACTTCCATAATCCAAAGAAAACAACTATTAATATTTTAGAATGTTTTTTCTACATACAGTTTTTGTTTGGCTTTCAGAGTCAAGCTCTAGTCCTGAAGTCTTACAAATGTTTTCCTTGGGTATTTTTTAAAAAAAGCTTTTAAAACTAAATACTCCCTTACATATTTAAATATTCATTACTAGCTAGGCAAGGTGATTATAGGAATAATCCCAGTGGCTTGGGAAGCAGAGGAAGGATGAGTTCAAAGCCAGCTTTAGTAACAGCGAGGTGCTAAGCAGCTCAGTGAGAGACCCTGTCTCTAAATAAAATACAAAATAGGGCTAGGGATGTGGCTCAGTTGTTGAGTGCCTCTGAGTTCAGTCTCTGGTACCAAATAAATAAATAAATAAATAAATATTCATATCTAAAATATTAAATGATTCTAAATAAATTTTCTTCTTTTTAAATGCCACTGAAATTACTGAGCATTTTATCAGATGAAATAAATAAAAATCATGCCATCATATGAACACTCCATAATATGATTTGATACAATAGTCTCTAATTACATTATTGAATAAAGTATACTAAATCTGAAATACATTAGTAAAATTTTACAATGAATTCTGCACAACAAATCTAGAAAGAATGTGATAGTCCATCAAAAATCCAACATACTTTTAAAATGGTAAATATAAGTCACCCATGCTCTTCTGATGCCCTTGATTCAAACCATGCAAAAATAGGCCCAAATATCCTCTGAATTCTCTAAAATCCAGACTACTCAATCATGGGCTGAAACAGAAGTCTTTCAGTGAACTTCAACTTTCTAAAGCATACATATGTAAGGTGGGGAAAGTCTAGAGGCCTGGTAAGTTTAAAGCGTCCTTATTAACTACCCAAGGAGGCCTTGTTAGAACTAATGTTAACGTTTATCCAGTTTTGGTAGCCTGTAGCCATTATACACAGGGCACAGCACAGTGCAGAGAGCTGAGCCTGAATGATACTCCACCTCATGATTGAAAGAATGATTCCTGTGAATGCAGGCTCATTCTCTGAGAAATCAAATGTAAGAAAGGGCATGTGTGAAAGTCGAAAATCAGGAAATGGACCCCTTTTTAATTTGAGCAGTCTCCCTGGAGTTGTCCATGGAAGGTTTTGAATTCACATCCACTTCTTGGACTTCTTGTCTGGAGTTCTTGTCTTAGGAAACAGGGCAAAGTCAGTCTTTCCTGTACACCTTACAGGAAGTGTGTGTGGGAGTAATTCAGTCTTCATGGTGCCCTTCCCTTCCACAGAGCTGAAGGGGCTAGAAGGTACTTGCAGCTAAGAATTGAGCAGCTGCATGTGGGCAGTACTACCCTTTGGATGAGTCAAAAGATTGACAGTATTTTATACTCTTTAAAGAATCTACATAACTCTTTATGAGTAATAGGGTTATCAGTTCAGTGGTTGAAAAAATTAATAAGAAAAAGTCACACCTCATTTATCAGGCATATTTAAAAAATGAAGGAAAGAATCCTCGAGATAATTAATGCTCAACAACTTCAGGTTCATTTAACAGTGGGAAATATTAGTTATAATTTTCCTAATATACACTAAAATAAGCACATCGCTGTTAAATGAATCTAGCACAATAATTTCAATATTTTTGATTAAAAATTTTTGAAATGTACAATATTTGCTTTAACCTTTCTAATTAAAACAAAGCAACTCAAGTTGCACTTTTCTTTCTTACTCAGAGTTGACTACTGAACAGTATACGGCAGGCCCAGACAGTGAGCAGGGCACCCTTGGCAAAGCAAAGTGGGTGTGGCAGGGGTGCACATGCCCAGTGAAGGATGAGAGGGTGCTGGGAGCCATCAGCCAAGTAGGTATGACAAATTCCTTGCCAGCTTACTCCCATGCTGTCTAGTGGAAGGACTTCTGAAAGGTGACCTTGCTCAAGGACCAGGGCAGGATCCGTGTTTAGGGTGTTTCCCCTTTAGAATAGGGCGGTTTAGCATAATAGGAGATTAGGGTGTTCCCCCTTTAGAATAGGGCAGTTTAGCATAATAGGAGATTAGGGTGTTCCCCCTTTAGAATAGGGCGTATCCTGCTGCTGAGTTCCTCTTGAGTGCTTAGGGTCAGACAATATATTTTGGGAGACAGAAGCCCATGCGGAGTGGATTTGGGCAGAGTAGTGGATTTGGGAGAAGTGGATTTGGGCAGACAACGTGGATTCCCCCAGAGCGTGTTTGTAGATGACTGCGGCAAGAGGGTAGCAGGAAAGGCGGGTGAAAGAGGGATGCCTGTATCATGAAATCTAGTTCACAATCGTGTCAACTCAAATCTGAGGAATAGGAAAGAAAAAGCCTGCATCACTGACCCAGATTAGAGGAGCTCTATCCTACAGGCATCAACATTCAGAAATGAAGCTTGCAAAAGTGTGGACCTGTGGCTGCCATCTATTCTTCTCTTCTTTCTTAAGTTGTTTTTGTTGTTGTTGTTGTTGTTGTTGTTGTTGTTTTTATCTTTCTGTGAGCATTTTGTTGTTTTGAATTTTTATTTTCAGATAGACTCTTTTTTTTCAGTTGAACAATTGTTTTTTCTTTGTTTGTTCCATTCCAGTTAAATATCATAAACACTGTCTGGCACCCCTGTGGCTCAGTGAGCTGGTATTGGTGCAGGGGAAAGTTGGATGTGCTTGGATTTGAATTGTCACTTCACAGATTTTTCTGGGTCTCAAATCAGGTTATTTAACCACTGTCAATATCAATTCTTAATATCAGTTAGACAAGGTTAACTCAGAGAGACTCTGCTTTGCCACTTAAGGGTCCTTGGTAGCTGTTAACATTACCCTCTAAGTCACAGTCCTAGGAACAGGGTATATGCTTATGGTTTGAATGTGAGGTGTCTTCCAAAAGCTCACATGTGAGAGAGTGCAAGAAGGTTCAGAGAAGTGATTGGGTTACAAGTGCCTTAACCCAGTGAATTAATCACCTTATGGGGTTAACTGAGTGGTAACTGAAGGAAGGTAGGATGTGGCTGAAGGAGGTGGGCATTGGGGTTTTAGCTATGGAGTATATATTTGTATCTGGCAAGTGGTGTCTCTCTCTCTCTCTACTTTTTGATCATCATATGAGTTGCTTCCCTCTGCCACATTCTCCCATCATGATGTTTAGCCTCAACTCAAGCCCTGAGGAATGGAGCAGGCCTTCTATGGACTAAGATCTCTGAAACCATGAATCTCTAAATAAACCTTTCCTTTTTTACAGTTGTTCTCGTTGGGTCCTTTAGTCACAGCAGAGAAAAAAGTTGACTAAAACAGTGTGTCCACACGTAGAAGAGCCTCAATGAGTGTGTAAGCCCTTTGCCCTTTGACAACAGAAGGGCAGGGTGGTCCACTCAGTTACCTAAGCAAGTCTTCACTTCTCTTGCACAAGCAATCTACAGTATATTATAGAGAGAAAAAGAGTACCCCACTTAAGGATTGAGCCCTGAGAGCCATACGTAGGAATTTCCTTAAGTAGGTCATGTGGAGTGGCTCATTGTATGTATCCATTCATAATCACAGGGGGCTTTTCATCTCACCCTCAATTCATAGGGTGATTCATGCTGTTGCCTTTCTCTGAGTTCTTTGAAAAAGAAATTGGGAGGAAGAAGCCACTTTCTTACCCAGTCATTTATGAAATAGATTTCATTCTGCTAAGAATTGAGGAATTGTTTGAAAACATAGCACCTGTTAATTGATGTAGGAAAACCAAAGACCCTTCTGCCTTCTCTTGCAAATGCCTTGGCAATGACAATTCTGTCTCCTTGGTTTGATTTATGACTATCCAAAAAACGAGGACAGATATGTGTCTTTTTTGAGACAGGGTGAGAGGATTGTTCCAGCCACACTTTGCCTGTTGTGGCATAGTAGATCCATTTAAATCGGGACACCTGTTTGGTATCCAAGTGTAGAGAGAGATTAGGCTGCCCCATAGCATTCCACCTTCTAGGAATGGTGCACAGATGTGGAAGGTGTCTCCCCTGAGCATACCTATGCATTAGAGATTCCCTGTGGCCACTGCATGTAACTGTTGTCATCTTCTCTGCTTCAAAACCAATTCATCCAACCCCAGCCAGATATCAAATGTTTACTATTGATTTCCCCATTCCACACAGAAATTCTTGATCCCTAAAGTACAACATTTTAAGTCTCCCAAATCAGGTCTTTGTAATGGGATTTGCGTATTTGGTGGTGCCTCCCAAGGGATGGCTTGAGAGCTTTATACACTGTAATATTCAAGTTCTGAGTGTTGGGAGGATATAGCTCAGTTGATAGAGTGCCTTGCATGCACAAAGCACTGGGTTCAATCCCCAGCACCACCAAAGGAAAAAAAAATACAATAGATTCTGTCCCCTAATAAAATCAATTCCAAAAAACAGTGATTTTTTTTTTCAATATTGAGGATAGAACCCAGGGGCACCTTACCACTGAATTATATCCACAGCCCCCTTTTTTATTTAATTTTAAAATCTGAGACAGGGTCTTATTAGGTTACCAAAGCTGGCCTCAAACTTGAGATCCTTCTGCCTCAGCTTCCCAAGTAGCTGAGATTTGCAGGTTGTGGTACCATGCCAGGCTAAAGAAACAGTACTTTAAGTAAGATTATTGTGCCTGCTACATAAGCAAAAATTCAGGATGAGTTTCCTAGACCTCTTCTCTAACCAGATTATAAGCCCTAAATCCAGGGTCATTTAAAAAAGGGTAGAGTGGCCATGTCACTTCCAAAACATAAATATGGTAGGTTTCCCACCTCTATTTAGAGTTAGGGGTTTACTAAATTATAATTCAGGGATTCAACAGGCCATTCCTTGTTTGTCTTATTATCCACATGGCTTCTATGTCCTGAGGCAAGGTAGACTCCTCCAGGCCTGCTCCCCCAAGAGTAGACCACTATTTCTAGGCAACAGCCTAAAGTTCCAGATCTTGGTGTCCAGTTGTTCTTAAACTGGGAGAGCCTAGTCAACCCACTTCAAGGAGCCCGGATATGGTATAAATGTTTGTGTAAGCTTCTCAAGACCATCATGTCTGAAACAAAGTTCATTCTCTTCCTCAATTAATGTCACTATCTGGTGACTAAATGTAGCCACCAGAGACGTTCTGTGTGCTCCTGCATCCCTGGTTCTTGGGCTATTGTTCCCATATTGAGCACCACTGCCCATGCCATCTGCTTCCACGTGGCACTGCCCTTGCTTCAAACCCCAATCAGCTCTTAAATTTCAACAGACTCCTGATGGGTCTGTTCACATTTTTTTTTTTGGTGGTGCTGGGGATTGAACCCAGGATCTTGTGCATGCAAGGCAAGCACTCTACCAACTGAGCTATATCCCCAGCCCCTACTTTTGTTTCTTTTTTATCAGTGCTAGGGATTAAACCCAGGGCTAGCATACCCTACCACTGAGTTATATTCAAGCCCTTTTTAAATTTTATTTTGAAACAGGGTCTTGCTAAGTTGCTGATTCTGGCCTCTAACATGAGATCTTCCTGTATCATTCTCCTGAGTAGCTAGGATTACAGCCCTGTGCCATCTGCAAGGGGCTGTTCATCTTTAATCAATTCTCCACACAGTAATTAGTGTTACCTTTCTAAAGCCCCATCTGACCATGTTATTTCTCTGTGTAACAAGCTTTGCTACTTCTTCTGAGCCTTCAGAATAAAGTTTAAACTGTTTAATAGAAACACAAAACTATTTCATGCTGCCATTGAATTAATTTTGTAGTTTAAATCCTGTTCTCCTAAACCTGGAGAAACAACTTGCCCATCCTCAAACATCTACATCACTTGTACTGTCTGTTTCCCTATATCTCCTTGGAAAAAATAATAACTAATCATGAAATCCCAATTGGCACTAATTTCTACTGTGTGGTCTTCAAAGACACCTTTTTCTATAGGTTTTAGTGATTCTCAACCTGACAGCTTATTGTAATCTCCTGGGGGCTTTGAGGAAATACCCATGCTCAGCTTCTACTCACAGAAATTCAGATTTTGTTGTCCAGAATGAGTCCAAACATAGGAACATTTAAAATGTTCTCCTAAAGTGATCTAATGTACAGGGTTCTAAAGACATAAAAATTGAAAAGACCACATGGAGTTTCACTTCAAGAGAGTTATTGTAGAGAAAACACATAAATGAGTTTTCATTTACAATAGAATGGGGTACACAGAGTGAAAAAAATGCATGCAAAACATATTGAGAAATTGGAAAGAAAGGTCTGACAAGAAAGGACCCTGGTAATGCCTCCTAAAAATCAACCAAATATTTGGTAAATATTTATTTGCTATGGAATCTGCTCAAATTATGAACAGTGATTCAAAGGTATTGATCTGTAAGTTAATCACCAGAAACAATAGAGCAAAGAAGCTTCTGTGTAGTTAGTAGGTGTTTATGTAAGACACCCAAAGCACAAACAACAAAAGCAAAAATAAATAAGTGGAACTAAACCAAATTGAAAAACTGCTGCTCAGCAAAGGAAACACTTAGCAAAATGAAAAAAAATGTGTGAAATTGGAGAAAATAGTTTTAAACTATTTATCTGTTAAGGAGTTGATATCCAAAGAACTCAAATAATTCAATAGCAAACAAAACAAAACAAATAATCCATTTTTAAAAATGGGCAAATGGTAACAAAAAAAGCATGATATTGGCACCAAAACAGACATGTAGACCAATGGTATAGAATAGAAGACACAGAGATAAAACCACATAAATATAATTACATTAAGGGTGCCAAAAACTGAAGATAGCCTATTCACAAATGGTGCTGGGAAAATTGGAAATCCATATGCAGCAAAATGAAATTAAATCTCTATTTCTCATCCTGCATAAAACTCAATTCAAAGTTGATCAAAGGCTTAAGCACTAAGCCGGGCACAGTGTCGCGTGCCTGTAATCCCAGCAACTTGGGAGGCTGAGGAAGGAGGATCATGAATTCAAAGCCAGCCTCAGCAATTTAGTGAGCCCCTAAGCAACTCAGTGAGACCTTGTGTCTAAAGTGTTTGTGTCATATATATATATATATGTATGTATGACTGGAAATGTTGCTCAGTGGTTAAGTACCCCTGGGTTCAATTCCCAGTACAAAAAAAAAAGACTTAAGCATTGAAACAAAGACCTTGAAGATGTAGGCCTACATCTTCACCATGTCAGCTTAGGATCTGACTTCCTTAACGAGACTCCTAAAGCACAAGAAGTAAAATCTAGACTCAATAAATGGGATTGATTCAAACTAAAAAGCTTCTCTTCTCAGCAAAGGAAATAATTTTAAAAATATTAAGAGAGCCTACAGAATGGGAAAAAATGTTTACCACATGTACCTCAGATACAGCATTAATTTCCAGGATATACAAAAAGCTTAACATCAAAAAAACAAATAACCCGACCAATAAATGGGCTAAGGAACTGAACAGACATTTCACATAAGAAATACAATCAATTAGCAAATACATGAAAAAATGTTTAGCTTCTCTAGTAATTAGAGAAATGCAAATCAAAACTACTTTAAGATTTCATCTCACTTCAGACAGAATGGCAAATATCAAGAATCCAAGCAACAATAAATGTTGGGGAGGATGTGGGGAAAAGGGCACATTCATACCTTGCTGGTGGGATTGAAAATTGATGCAACCATTATGGGAAGCGGTGTGGAGATTCCTCAGAAAACTTGGAATGGAACCACCATTTGACCCAGCTATTCCATACCTTGGTTTATACCCAAAGGACTTAAAATCAGCATATTACAGTGATGCAGCCATGCCAATGTTTATAGCAACTCAATTCACAATAGCTAAACTATGGAACAAACCTAGGTGCTCTTCAACAGATGAATGGATACATAAACTGGAGTATATATATACAGTGGAATGGTAATCAGCCTTAAAGAAGAGTGTGAAATTATGACATTTGCCAATAAATTGATGGAGCTGAAGAATATCATGCTAAATTAAATAAGCCAATCCCAAAAAACTAAAGGCTGAATGTTTTCTCTGAGATGTGGATATTAATTCACAATGAGGGATGGGGCTAGGGAAGAATAGAGTTTAGATTAGGTAGAGGGGAGTAAGGGAGAAGAGAGGATATGGGGGTAGGAAGGATAGTAGAATGAAACAGACATTATTACTCTATGTGCATATATAACCACATGACCAGTATGATTCTATGTCTTATACGACCAGAAGAATGAGAAGTTATATTCCACTTATGTATGATGTGTCAAAATGAATTCTACTATCATGCATAACAAATTAGGACAAATTAAAAAAATAAAGAAACAACAATAACAAAAAAGAAACCTCAACAAATACCTGCCCCCATGGGCAATTTGGACTGCTGGACTGCATAGACATTTTTCTGAAGAAGACATGGCCTACAGATTGGCAATGGAGGCGTAGCTCAATGATAGATAGTTAGCATGCTCAAGGCTCTGAGTTTAATTCCCAGCCACACACACACAGAAACACACAGACACACACACACACACACACACACACACACACACACACACACAGATACTGAAGAACAAAGGGCGAACAGGTACATGAGAGGGTACTCATGTCACTAATCAGCAGACAATAACAACCAGGATCACAGTGAGATATTATCTCATACCATTAGAATGAGTATTATCAAAATGATAAGAGTGTTATTTAGGGGTGCAGAGAAAAGGAAAACCTTACACACTATTGATGGGAATGCGAAGTAGTCCCATCATAACAAAGAACAGTATGGAAGAACATTAAAAATAGAACATTAAAAATAGAACTAACATATGTCCCAGTAACCCCTCCTCTGGGCATGTACCCAAAAAGAAATGAAATCAGCACTACAGAGATGTCCAAAACGCACACCCATGATCATTGTGAAGCCAGATTAAAAGTTAGGTAGTCAGTGTAGTTAGGTAAATTGGGTCTAATATCGAGTGAAATCTAAAATGGAGGCCATGCTGGGAATGACTCAGGGAAAACGCAGGACAACTCATGGAATGTTAATGAAGTCCTGAAAAGGCCCTAGGCCAAAGTCCACCTCAAAGAAATGTTAATGGAGCCCGGGAAAACAGCCCCAACAGACTTGGAGATAGCCCATCCCAAAAGGTGATAATTAAGCCCACCTGTAGGCCTCCAACCTACATTCCATCACTGAAAGAACTATAAAAAGGGGAAAGAACAGCCCTTCCACGGATTCCACCTCTTGGGTCCCCTTCTTCCTCTGGGAGAAGTCTTTTCTGCTGTCCTTTAATAAACTTCTAATTTCTACTCTGACCTTGCCTCGGTGTGTGCTTTCTGGTGTTATTCTTCAACATTGGGGAAGCAAGAACTCGTCACCGGTCAACAGCGGTTTCATATTGGAGGTCCCATACCGAGATTCTACACCGAGGTAAGTGCACGCACCCCATGTCTGTTTGAGGTGCATCTTTCTCTCTCTTTCTCTCTGGAGGGTAAGGTGGGCACCCGACGGCTACTTAACGCATTTAGTGCAGCCGCCACTCTTCAAGACTCGGGTGAGAGGTTTCTCGGCCTAGGCAGCTCTTAATCACCTGTTCAATACAGAGCAGCCATGTTGGGTTCTGCCAAAGCCGCTTCCAACTTTTCTGTCTGGGCCCGGAGAGCAATTGGCATGAGTACACGGTGTCCTGAATCCCGATCTGCCTCGGATGCGTGGAGGTGGGGGAAGGAGTTTGGAACAACTGCGGAATTCCGGTCTGGGCTACTCTCAGATGATTCTTAAGGTTCCTTTCTCTTGAGCCTCCTCCCGACAGCCCTCAGGGGTATCTAGGGTGATCGGTAGATGAATGGCACTGAGGGAAAGCCCCAATCACATTTGCCTCTGTATGGGCTATGTAACACTCCCAACCTCGCATCCAATCCCTCCTGGATTCTCCCCTTCCTTCACAGGTCAGAAATGTTAGCAATTAGGGTTGTAGGACTGAGAAAGACATGAGATAATTAGTAAAATCTGCCCAGGTTCCCTAAGGTGCATAGGTAACTTTCAATAGTCTGTTTTACCGCCCAATGTTTAAAATGAGCTGTGTTCTCTTTCAGCTGCTAGAGAGGCATTTTTAGAATCAACTCCTCAGGTAATCTGCTAGTCTACAGAGCAAAGGCAACAAAAGAGAACATGTTTCTCTTTTCCAATGGGTTTTTAGTGGCCAGGAGGATACAGTAATGCCCTTAAGTCTGAATCCTCCCAGGGTCTCTGGCACAGGGCAAACTGAGACCCTAGCACTTTGCTAAAGGGGACCAGAAACCCCTTGGCAAAGCAAGGTGAGAGACGGGTTTTCTGGACCGTTTAGGAAGCTCAAACCTAGGGAGACGTCCCTAATGAGAACAGTTTTCTCTGGCGCAGCGTGGGCGCCTGAGTCCTGTTTTCTTCTCACTCAGACAGGAGCTTCTCTCTCTCCAATACGCCAGGTGCACCACTAGCCTGCGTATTGAAAAATTTGGACAGTTTGATAAAATTTACAAAAAGGAAATGGTGTGAGGTGCTGTATATTCAGATTTTCGTTGCTCTAAGGGAAAATCCTAAATTATGCCAACAGTGTAAAGTAGACTTAGCTATGATATCTGCTATGAAGAGAGAAAATCTTGGACTCACTGAGAAAAAAATCAAGAGAAAAATTTGAGCCGATCAAAGTACATACCCTCTTCCCCCTTCAAGACCTAAGGCAGATAAAAACTGACTCCACTGGAAAATTAGGAGATATGCCAGATTGCCTGGAATTGGGTCTATCCAAAGGTGCTAATCCTATAAGTAAAGGGGAAACTGAGGATTTCTCAGCAGCTGCCAGAGCCATCTTCGCTCTGGGGAATTTCCTCATTCTTTCCCTGTACTGCAAGGATTACTCCACCTGAATGCAGTAAAGTCAGTCACACTGAGACCCTTAATTTTAAACCTATAGTTGCCCCTATGTGAAAACATCTGGTCCTCTCATGGGGAAATCTATGGTGCCACTGATAGGAGTCATAATTAAATGGAAGTTCAAAACCTGGAGAGATTTTCTTATCTAGTTGTCTGATTGCTTCTTGGGGATAATCTAGGCTAAATGTGTGTCTAAAAGATGTTTCATTCTAACATCTGGTATCTAAATGAGTTTGAAGCATTGCACAATCTTGCAGTAAAAAGTTAGGGTTAGGTAATTGTTTAGTTTGATTTCAGATAATTCATGCCAGAGAACTTAGATACTTAGGATAGAAAATTAAAAGAACTCTACTTCCAAGTTGGCAAATAACTCCCAATCATTCAGTTTTATTTTTTCATAAATTTTGAACTGGGTAGCCTGAAAAGATTTCACTAGGTGTACCAGTGCATTAATTTGGGCAAGGATAGTAAATTATGATTTGGTATCTGTTCCCCTTAGTGTGTAAGATTCAGGAAAAGAAAATGTTGGATTGGGACGTTGGTCTGGCTTATTGAAATAACATTGAATAGCAACAGTCTTGGAAATTTTTAAAGCTCAATTTTGGATATACATGGTAGTGTGTAGTTCTCTTTTAAAATTTCTTCAGGTGATTTAATGTAACTTAGTACTACTTTAGAAACTTCAGAACAAAGAAAGTGACTTAATGATCCTAAAGAAATTTCTTCTGATGATAGAGATCCTATTTTCAGTTTTGTTTGAGCAAGTTTTTCTAGTGTAGAAAGATGTAAAGGTATGAAATTTTATAAATTGTATCTTAAACTTGTATCATAATTTTCAACACCCAAACCTGAAAATTGTGACTTATGGTTAAAATGCCTTAGGCATGAGGTTTGTGCTCAAAATTCCAGTTTTCCCAGTTTCTTCCAGACCTCAGCCAGGATTTAAATTGATATGCAAATAGAAGAAGCCTGGAGCACTCAGTAGGAGACAGATCTGAGACCCAAGAAAAAAAAGGGTAAAAGTGTCTTTTTATGGGAACTCAAACTAGATTAAACCAAAGAGTAATTACAGGCCTGTTAATTTTTTCTAGGACTTTTGCTTTTTTCTTAGATTCTGTATTTTTTTTGAGCTCATGATTTTGATCCTACAGACAAGTTAATGTTTTTCTGATAAGTTCTATTTTTGATCAACTATGGAGTTTTTTAAACATTGCAATGAGATATCACCTGAGAATGCAACAAGGCCTTTACTATTGTGTTGTGTTACACTCGTGTTACGTGTTGTATGTCAGTATGTCTGTGTTTGTCCCTATATCATGCAGTGATGTGCCAATTGACAGATGAGGAGCGCTCATGAAAAATTTTTAAAAATGGATCCAAATATCTTTGATTCACATGATTCAAATGGCTCAATTTAAATTAGGTAAACAGATGAAAGTAAAGATGTCTTTAAAATTAAGCTTATTATAAGTTTTTCTAGGTGTTCAAAAATAAAACCTAACAAAATGTTGATGTGTATAAAATAATCTGATTAAATTCAAAATTTACAAGTATTGTTTCAAAATGTAAACAGAAGGAGGTTAACAGATAAAAAAGAGAAACTAGAAGGTTCTAGGTATGGATTTCATAGAGGGAAAATGTGTTTCTGGATAAGAGTCTATATGATTAAGTAATTAAAAGAGTTTAAGTAAATGATATAAAGAAGGTCTGTGTAAGTTGCTTATAAGTGTAAGTTTTTGAGCAAGTAATCTTAAAGAAATTAAACAGCTGGTTAAACAAGTGCTATTGTTTTAGAGAATTGTGCTATGTTATCTCTTTAAAAGCTAAACTTGGTTAATATAAAAACATCAATGTAATTGGTGCTATTAATGTGTTCACATCTTCCAGGTATACAAGTCTGTTAGGTAGAAGCTTTAGAAAGAGCATTATATCAAGCTATGTTCTAAAGTTGTATGGTAATTTTAGGCTTAAAAGAAAGACATGTTGGAGATATAATTAAATCATTTGTGTTCTATAACTGGGCTTGTTATCAATAAGATATGTACAGTTCTTACACTGAGATACAACAAGTGTATTTTTAAGTTAATGAGGGCTTAATCTATGTAAAGGTTTTATTGTAAAACACAAAAGTACTTTGCTACTTTTCTACAAAAGGTTAGAAGCTTTCAGCCTTTCTTTAATTCATGTTTTAGATGTGATATTATGTTATGTTTGCTCAAGTTCACAACAATTTATGTAGGCTTTGTAAAATAATGTTTAAAAAGCAAAGATCAGTTTCAGAACTATAGTATTTAAGATCTATGAAGAGCCCCGCCTTACTTGAGATAAGGCTCTGTGTCCCATCTCACTGCATGTGAAAGTGACTATGAAAGAAGTAGGCTAGATTTCAGTACATTTAAAGTTGTGCCCAAAAGTTGTTTTTTTGTCAAGATTACTAGGATCTCAAACAGGGGATATAATGTATAACTCTGCCAAAATTCAAGGTAGCTATTACGTGAACTAAATATGTTTTTACCCTAGTTAGTTTTGTTTTGTAGTTTTCAAAATGGCTTAAAGATTGCCTGTTAATGTTTTCCAGAGGTACTGATTTAAGAACTCACAACCTGGGTTAATGTAAGATAAGGAGTTATCACCTACAGGATAGAGAGATAGACATTAAAGCCCAGTGCTCTTAATATAAGGCTGTTAAAACTTATTTGCTGGATGTTTAAGATTAAGTTTTAAAATTAAAAATTTGGCTCTTGCCCTCTGAGTCAGTCTGAGTCAGGGGATAGGGGACTTTTCCAAAGAGCTTTGCAACTCTAGGCCACATAACCTCCCGATCAGGGAGATTAATGAGACCAGTGGAGGACAGAAAGCCAATCAGTGCATTTGCTGTGAAGAGGAGGATCATCAGAAAAGGGAGACATGCCTGATGCTTCCGAGGGAAGCCACATGGTCAAGCAAGGCCTGGACCCATCGTAGCGCAAATGGCACTAGCAGATCTGAGAAGCTGCTGTAAGTTCCCGAGGACTCCCAAGGAAACTCAGCTGACTGTTAACAATAGATAGAAACAAAAGTCAGTTTGACTTGCTTCATCTTAAACACTTAGCAAAGACAGTCAAAGCCAAAACACAGCTATTCCTGGGCATTTTAAATAAAATAATAGTTAAATGTAACTTCCATAAATAAGTAAACTGGAGGCTTCAAAAGAGATTCTCAGACAGGAATGCCTGATAACTATCAAAAGGAACTGTCAGAGTAGTTTTTAGTTCAAGGCCTTTATTTGCTAGTATGGTTATCTTAAGAAAAAGAACATCTGTAACCCTAAAAGTTAAATGTTGTGTTTACATCCCTGACAATTCTGGCAATGTGACAAATATCCTTAAAGATTTACATGCTCAGATAGAAGCCATGTCCTCAGCAACTTTGTCATGGAAACAATATCTTAGCTCCTGGTTCTTGGTACTTCCTGGTGGAAAACATTGTCAGTCATTGTCTTTGCCATCATACTCATTGGCATATTCCTGTGCTATGGGATTTATTGCTGCATCAATCTGGTTCCAGTACTAATGAATTCTTGTTTCTCTTATAGACCACCCATAGACCACCCATCACTCAAATGGCCTTCCAGTCTATTCCTTCTCAATCAGAATTCTATCATGGACCCACTCGATAGACCCGATTTTTAAAGGGAGACTCCAAACTGCTTGCCCCACACCGTCCCTTTTCAGCCTGAAGAAGCCAGAAAGATTTTTTTCGCGCCCCTTCCTTACAGCAGTAAGGAGTTCCCAAATTAGAGGGGGGAATGAAGCCAGATTTAAAGTTAGGTAGTCAGTGTAGGTAGGTAAATTGGGTCTAATATCGAGTGAAATCTAAAATGGAGGCCATGCTGGAAATGACTCAGGGAAAATGCAGGACAACTCATGGAAAGTTAATGAAGTCCTGAAAAGGCCCTAGGCCAAAGTCCACCTCAAAGAAATGTTAATGGAGCCCGGGAAAACAGCCCCAACAGACTTGGAGATAGCCCATCCCAAAAAGTGATAATTAAGCCCACCTGTAGGCCTCCAACCTACATTCCATCACTGAAAGAACTATAAAAAGGGGAAAGAACAGCCCTTCCACGGATTCCACCTCTTGGGTCCCCTTCTTCCTCTGGGAGAAGTCTTTTCTGCTGTCCTTTAATAAACTTCTAATTTCTACTCTGACCTTGCCTCGGCGTGTGCTTTCTGGTGTTATTCTTCAACATTGGGGAAGCAAGAACTTGTCACCGGTCAACAGCGGTTTCAATTGCAGCGGTATTCCTAACAGCCAAGGTGTGGTCCAGTGATGGATAAATGGATAAAGAAATTATGTTTTATTTGTGTGTGTGTGTGTGTGTGTGTGTATACACACACACATATTATTCAGCCTTTAAAAAAGGAGCTTCTTGCTGGGAGCAGTGGCACATGCCAGCCTCAGCAGCTTAGCGAGGTCCTCAGGAACCTGTCTCAAAGTAAAAATGTAAGAAGGGCTGGAGATATGTGGCTCAGTGGTTAAGCTCCCCTATGTTCACTCTCCAGTTCATATAAAAAAGAAACTTCTCCATTTGTTTCAACGTCGATGAACTCCTAGGACATGCTAAATGAAATAAATCAAATCAAGAAATCAAGACAGATAAATAGTGCATGATCTCACTTATAAGTGGAATCTAAAAGTGGGGAATTCATAAAAACAGAGAGTAGAAAGGTGGTTACTAGAGGCAGAGGGGGTGGGAAGACACCTGTTAGAGGTAAAAAAAAACTTTCAGTTTTAAGATGAATAACCCAAGGGGATCTAATGCATAGCATGGTGACTATAGTTAACAATTCTGAAATGTATACTCAAGGTTTGTGTATGTATCAAAATCGAACTAAATGAGGCGATATATGTGTTAATTAACTTAGTTGTGGCAATTCTTTCCCTGAATGTATGTATATTGAATCATTTTGTACACTATGAAATATAGAATCTTATTTGTCAATTTTACCTCCAAGCTGGAAAAATTTTATAAAGAAAATTTTATAATTAATATCAATGCTCATTACAAATTAAAACCAAGTGTCATAATGACAATGTCAATAATTTTGACAAATTAAGCATGTATATTTGTTCTACTTCTTAGATGAGACAATTTTAAATCACGTTGAGAAAAAAAGTTCTGACAAAGCAGTTCACTTTCAGTAATCTGGGTTTTCCCAAATAGTGACATGCAAGCCAGTCATTTCAAAATAGACAGCTTGAGTTCCTCTTCAAGAATCAGAAATGTAGGTCAGGGCTCTGCTGACTTTTCTATTTGCCTCATAGCTGAAGGTTTGAAGTGATCATTGACAGGCAGGCGCTGGGGCAAGAAGACTCGCACAGCCAAGGACAGCAGCAGGCCAGCTCTGAAGTGAAAGTATGTGCTTCATGCAGGTTGAGAAGTGAAGACACACGAATCCTCCAAATGCTTAAAGGTAGTTCTGTTTCCTTCTGGAAACACACAGAAAGAAAGACACTTTCTTTTATAAATTCCCATGTTAAGCTGACTCTGTAATGTTTTTAATATCACATCACTTTTTATTATTAATATTAAAATAATCTATTAGGTGAGTAGTTAACTTCTAACCAGAAATCTTTAGGTCTTCTGTTGCCTATTATTTATCAAGAAAAGCTCTATTGCTAACATATTATGAAAGGGATATCTATATTCCTAAGCAGTAAGAATGCTTGTTCTTAAATATGTTATCAGATATTTTATGTCTTTTCATGAGCCATGAATTGTGCTTTGAAGTTACTATTTCAGGTGTTAAGACTCAGGTTTCTCAAAACAGATAAAAACATAATCACTTAATAATGTTGCATTTTAAGTAACTGAATTATCCACTAAGGTCAACTGGATAGCATAACTTGGGCTGTGAACTCATGGCAGTCTGGTTTTTCCATTACTTGTTTCTTTTGAGCTTCGCAGATGGAAAGCTGTTAGTTTAACTGGTGGCAGGCATGAGCCTTTGGCTCATTTCATTTTTATTTATTTTGTATCCTTTTTCTCTGGGTGTTCTGAGTTTTTTAAAAAATTTTCCCAAGTTGTGCTCATCAAAGACTGACATTTCTAGAGCATGGTAGGTGCCTAATTCCAGTCAGGAGAAGAATTCATCATCAGAAATTAGAGCAGAAAGAACTGTCTGATGAGTGACTAGATTAGGAGGAACTGTCTTTTAATAAGAGTCAAAGGTCCTTCCAAGATAATTCGTAGTGATTTTTGAAGGGCATCAAATTCCACCCTTTGGCTTTACTCCTCTACCTCTTACAGTGCTCCCCACATACTGTATATAACATGTATTTGCCCTGTTTCTTCCTTCCCTTCCTCCCATTCATCCCTAGCTCCCTCCATTCCTCCTTTTCTTTCCTATCAAAGATTCCCATGAAAGACAATAGTTGTTAGGAAAATGTAAAGCTTGCTTATTTTATTAAAATATTACAACTTAAATATTTTTCATGTCTTTTTTTTTTCAGAGAGAGGAAAACGACTTTTTTTCTGCTTTTGGGCATGAATCAGGTCAAAATTCAATTGGATGTGGTAATAGCTCTCCACCTGCTCTTCAGCTGGTGCCATGGAGGTACAGTATTTGGCACATCTTTTGTTCAACAAATAGGTTATCAAGTGATTGTTATTTTCAGTCATTCTGCCAGACTCTTTGAAGAATATGAAAATTATCAAATTAGGAAAATTATATATACATAAAATGTATATAGAACAAAATAAAAATGGTCTAACCTTCCTCCAAGTGCAGGATTTCTTTCCTAAATGTCCCTAATGAACAGCTTGTGATGTTAAATAGGAGGCTATTATGTGAGTGGGCATATTCTATTTTTCAATTCTAATATATTATTTTATTATAACTGTTATATGACCAATCAAGTGTTCGAATTTAATTCAACTCAATGAACCATTTATTGACGGTCACTTTGTGTCAGGCTCTTGTGGTAGTCTTTCATTCCTCAAAAAAACCATGCAGTCCTACTATGTGCTATTATTATTCCTGTCTCCTAATCCACACAAACTTCTGATCTTTTTCAGGAGACCAGAGTCCTATGAGACAGGCATAGGTGATTTTGAGGAATCCAAGAAGGGTATCTTCAGAAGTTCAGCAGGGCAACAGTTGGCACTTGGAAGTTTCTCTTAGGAATAATAGTGTCTTGGGCAAGTGGCAAGGATTTAGTTACTGGGTGACAACACCAAGGCAGAGTTCTTGGCCTTGAATGAAGTTTTGCTGACCCAATTATTCAAAGTAATGACCTCAACTATAGGTTGGGACAGAATTATGTTGGAGCTATAGATGTAACCCCATCAACAGAACTAGATCCCCCCACTCACCCAGCAGGATGACATTAGACAATTCCAGAGTCAGATGGACAGCTATCTTAGAAGATTTGGAGAAGATACAACTCCTGCTCTTTCTCAGCTTCTTGAAATAGGCAAACAAGAAGTAGAACTTCTTTGTATACATTCAAGTGATAAGTAAAGAACATAGAGAACAATTTTCTGATTTCCACCTAAATGTTATTAATTTCTCTAATAACCTTCTTTAAAAGAGAAATTGACATTTTTGTATAACTTATCCAATCAATGTTGACTTCTTTGAATCACTGGATTCTTTTTTTTCCTTCTATATTCTGTCCTTTTTTGGGGACTGGGGTACTGGGGATTGAATTCCCAGCCCTATTTTGTATTTTATTTAGAGACAGAGTTTCACTAAATTGCATATCTCCTCACTTTTGCTGAGGCTGGCTTTGAACTTGTGATCCTCCTGCCTCAGCCTCCTGAGCCACTGGGATTACAGGTGTGTGTGCATGCCACTGAGCCTGGCAACCATTGGTCATTTTAAAATATGGAACTTGTGCGCCACTATGCCTGGCTTTTTTCCCCATATTCTGAAAAATCATTGATTTACTAATTCACTCCTGAATGTTGTGAAACCCAATTGTCCTGTGTTTCTGGGGTTTTTCTTTCTTCCATTTTATGAAAATGAGGGCATCTGGCTAAATCTGAAGTTTTTAAGAGTTCTGACATTTTAAATGTATTCTCAACATGGTTTCATGGTACTATGAACACATTTCTTTAAGGTGCTGTTGTCTAAACTTGAATTTTTAAATTTACTTAAGGTAGTCAGATATTTCCTTAAAACTTCTTCTGCATGTCTTTGGTTTCAATTCCCTATTGATGAAAGAATTTTTTTTGGTGGGGGTGGGATACCGGGGATTGAACTCAGGGGCACTCAACTACTGAGTCATATCCCCAGCCCTATTTTGTATTGTATTAGAGACAGGGTCTCACTGAGTTGCTTAGCACCTCACTAAATTGCTGAGGCTGGCTTTGAACTAGTTATTCTCCTGCCTCTGCCTCCCGAGTCAATGTGATTACAGGAGTTCGCCACTTTGCCTGGCCCTGATGACAGAATTATTTTTTCTCACTACTTCAACATTTAAATATTTATAATGTGTATGTAAATATTTATTACACAAATGTAAATAGTCAACTACATTTATATTATATAACAAGTTCATTCTTTAAGCTTTGTGTTCTAAGGATAAAGGTCTTTTAAAACTCAAACATTGACCTTTAATTATCACTCTTTTGATAAGATTTAAAGAGATTTTAATGCAGTATTTCAGGAAAAGCCGATAATAAATTTCACAGAATCTCTGCTATGTCTTAATATGAATTTTATTTCAGTTATATTGCATTTCATTGTCATTTGAATCTATAAAAACTACCTTACTCTTTGTGTGTGTGTGTGTGTGTGTGTGTGTGTGTGTGTGTGTGTGTGTGGTGCTGGGGATCTGGGGATCCAGGCCTTGAGCATGCTAGGCAAGTGTTCCACCACTGAGTTACACCCCAAACCAATGACTTTACTTAGTTTTGGTTACAAAAGTCATATGTTCATTATGTAATTTTTAAGATGCAGACATATACAATTTTAAGATGAAAAAATCAGAGGTTATTGTTGTTAATATATTAGTGCGTTTCTTTTTAATTCACACATTTATTTACTTATTTTTAACATTGAGTCTATATTAAATATGTTGTTTTACAACCTTCTTTTTAATTTAACAATATATTGTGAACATTTTCCATATTATTAAATTAAAAATAAATGTTAAGTGGTTATTAAGCACTGAATTTTTATCATTTGCAAGAATATGTTTTTTTTAATCATCATATTCATTATTTGCTGATAAAAAATAGCTTTTATCTATAAAAAGAACAAGAGATTGATTGAGTAGCTTTTGAATGGGGTTCAGATTCTGTAGTGCCCAGTGTTTATTCTAATCTTACTTTTAAAAAGTGACATAGCTTTGAGGCCGGGGTTGTGACTCTGTGGTAAAGTACTCGCCTAGCATGTGTGAGGCACTGGGTTCACTCCCCAGCACCACATAAAAATAAAAAACAAAATAAAATAAAGGTATTTTGTCCATCTGCAACTAAAATATATTTTTAAAACGTGACATAGCTTCAAAATGCCTCAGTTCTCCATGTTAAAACAGGGGAGCTCTTTTGATTTGCTCTTTATAGAGAAGCCAAAGGACTAGCTGTAGTCTTATGTCATGCTGCTGATTACCAACAGGAGCACAGTGGAATAAACTAATTGACAAAAGTATTTTCCAATAGAAATCACTTAAATAGAGAAAAATAAATTTAAAGTGCAATAGCATATTCTTCTGGGTCTCTTCTTGTAATATTTCTTGTATAGCTAATTTATTATTTTTTCTGTTTGTTTTCAGGAATTACAAATATACACTGCTCTGGCCACCTCTGGGTAGAACCACCCACGGTTGTTAAGATGGGTGTAAATATCTCTATATATTGCCAAGCAGCCATTAAGAACTGCCAACCAAGGAGACTTAATTTCTATAAAAATGGCATAAAAGAAAGATCTCAAATCACAAGGATTAACAACACAAGAGCTCGGCTTTGGTATAGAAACTTTTGCATCTGTGTACTGCACTGCTGAATGTCCTGTACGTGTTCAAGAGACACTGATATGTGGAGAAGATGTTTTTCTGGGTGTAAGTGTTGGGGCACTTCACAAAACAAATCCAAACTAGTCTAATAATGCATTTGTAATTGCTAGGCTTATCTGAAAACAAGCAAACTGACATAGTTCACCTCTTAGATGGGCTTAATACAGGAGCTTCTAATGCGAACATCTCCAGGGTCAGGTTAGTGAACTGTAAGTTAAGGTTGCTCGTGGGATCTGTGCGGAGAGGACGGCCTGTGGACTGGGTATGACCCTTGCCAGATCCAGCCTTCATGGGGGTCCAGTATGTCTAGATCTTTTGACTCTCCAAAGGAAGACAAAAATATGAATGTTTAATACAAACTCTCCAAATTTTAAAATATTGAGAAAGTATGCAAAACACAATGATTTTTTACCACCAGCCTGGCCAGACAGGGCATATATGAAAGTTAGCGCCTGAGATTTAAAATGTTGCCCTTTTCATCTCTCACTTATGCTTTTCATTCATTTCCAAGCTAACATCATTGCCCTTGAAGAAGATACCTTTCAGATATTTTGAGGACAAGATTCACAAACTAGCTTTGTGTTATCATCATATTCCTTACAATCTGTGTACCCTTGGGCAATTTGCTTAACCATATGAACTTCAGTTGCTTGTCTGTAAGATGAAGCTAATTTTACTAGTTGTGTTAAGTACTAAATTTCAATAATTTATTAAATGCGTATTATAAAATTTACAGTAAACACCAGTACCTAAATCTTTAAAAATGTGTCTTGGGGTAGGGGTATACCACAAATTGAACTCAGGGGTACTCACCCACTGAGCCACATTCCCAGCCCTATTTCATATTTTATTTAGAGACAGGGTCTCACTAAGTCACTTAGTGCCTTGCAGTTGCTGAGACTGACTTTGAACTTAAAATCTTTCTGCCTCCGCCTCCTGAGCATCTGGGAATTATGCCACCATGCCCAGCAAAAAAATGTGTCTTTTTGACAAAAGGTAGGTATTAGCTCATACAACCCCCTGCTCCTAATCCCATTACCCCTATCATGAATCACTGTTTGTTGCTGTAATTATTAAGAAAAAATTTAGTCAAGTTAATCTGAAAAAATACGCCAATTTAATTTGTGTTCATAGTATTCTAAAAGTTTTGAAGTTACTATAGTAAGATGAGCTGACTTATATAATTATATAATACTTTGTTCTCGGTTCTACTATTATGAAGGATACATCAATAAGATCAGCAGTGTTTTAATCCAGACATTCTGTATAGTACCTTTGCCCATTGTCGGTGAAAGATAAGGGCTTTGGGAGTTTTGCCATGTTCCTATCCTCCATGCTTTTGAGAATCAGATCTGAGTTCTTGCTTCTTCCTACTTTCTGCTCCTCAGCTAACAAGAGCCAGACGAGTGGCCTCCACGTGAGGTCATTGCAGAGTACCAATATGGCCTCCACTGCAGCTGCATGAAAAGCAGGAGGCTTCTTCATTCTGTAATGAGGCCATTGAGCTATTTAACTCTGAGCAGAGATCTTGCCTGCTTCTCAAATGAGCATTATGGGGAAAACATGCAGATGAATTGAGGAAGGGAAGTTTGAGAGTCAAAGAATGCAGATGGTAAATATACACTTTAAACTAATGCCTCGCACATGTGAAGTTCGCCCTAAATTGTGGAAATTAAACCACAGGCAGATACTTTATCTGAGGTATAAAATCTCTTTAGCTTGTCCACATCCTCAGGAAACATAATCAACCCTCAATGCTTCAATACTTCACTATCTATCCTTTGCGGGGCAGGTGTACGAGGTGTACAATTTCTTCAGAGGACAAGAAAGCAACTTCCACAGTTATGGGAAAGAGTTGGTTTTTAGTTCAGACTAGAGGGGGAAAAAAGGATGTAAACAAGTATCACCTCTGTTAAAAGACAAAATTTCAACAAATACAGTTTTTTTAGATCTAATTGGCTTTTGTGATTCATGAAACGGAGCAGGAGCTCACTCTATAAAATAGAAAGGTGCTCCACTGGGTGTGACAAAACAACTGATTTTTTATAAAGTGGGAACAAGAAAGCAGAACAAAAAAGACATGGGGTTGGTTACTATCACATTACTTCTGATTACTTTCCTCATAAAGGTTAAAGTGCAGGGAACTTCCTGTCTTGCTTGTTCAGGTTGACTGGGCCTTTTCAGATTGATTATTTTGAGTCTTCTGTTTTCAGGAAAAAAACTGATCGCTAGGGGGTTGGCCTGATGCCTTAAAGTTTCAGTTGGATTGTGTGGCACTTAGCACAAGTCACTCCATTTTGGTTTGGTTTGCTGGGGCTTTGTATGGGAGCTTAATCCAAAACAACGCCCTCTTACAAATTTTATTTAGCACCCCCATTCCTGTGTGGGCAGTTTGTGTGACACATTCTCTTAATCGCCCCACAAGTCTTGGCTAAGGGGCCTCTGCCCCAAACCCTGGGCACTGTTTCAGGTCAGAGAAGGCCTCTCTTCCCGATGACCTGTTTCTACACTTTCATTCTCTGCTGATGGCTCATTAGAGAGAGCACATCACTCTTTCCATTTATTTCACTGGGGGGTTATAGCTCCTTACATAGATGTCTGGTTATGAGCACGAAAGCACAACTACCAGGTAAGAATTTACTCAAGGCCCTGGATTGAAGCTGAATGTGCTCTTAGGCTCTGCATTCTTCGCAAACAAAACTTCCTATTTAAGTAGGTCAGAATAAGGCTTTTGAGGGTTTTGTGGCATTCTAGAAATCACGTTGCTTTCACTAAACTATTTGAACACAGGTTATTCGTCCTGGGAGTTTTACTATGTCAATTTATCCTTACTGTTTTGAACAAAATGATATAATGCACGTTTTTTGACTGAAGACAAACCATAAAAGATAGAAGACAAGTGAGTCATTGCTTTCCTTGAAAGGACATCCACATATATTTAAAAGTTTCTCTATTGTTTATAATTTGTGAAATACAAACTATCACAATTCCATTATAAGCCATGATCTTAAACAATTAGATTCTTATCTGTAATGAAAGGCACACATATTATGGAAACTTTGTTCTAACAGAGCCACACCAATCATAGAATTAAAAAGTTAATGAGATGTCTTTTCATTTAAAAATACCAAATCATATACAGTCCTTTCCACTTAATCATTTATTTAAAATTTTAGGCATCTTTGACTTAGATTGTCACTTTTACTTCTTGTTATGAACAAAGAAAGCTCATTTTTACCCAATAAAAACCCTGGAATATTCATGTTTAACATTACTATTAGGTATGTATCATTACTGCACATCAGGCCTGGCCTGTGCCCTCCTTGAATAAAGAATTGCAGGGTACTTTTCTTTTTCTTTTTCTTTTTTTAGCTGTGCTGGGGATGGAACCCAGGGACCTCTGCATGTTAGGCAAGTATTCTATCACCCCCAGACCTCTTCATTTTAATGGCATTCATTGACATTTTATTAATCAAGTCATACACTTCATAGAATAAACTTCACTGCGTGCTTTCTATGCTTTAAAATGTGCTCAATGCTAGAAATGCAAAGAGGGAAATCAGAGACCCTGCTCTCAAAAGGAAAGGATCTTTGGCTAGGCTCTGAATGAATAAGAATTCTGGTTGGTGATCAGTGACTGTCCAGATAATAGAGAACAGGTGGGATTAATTGGAAAGAGCATTTAGGCCGTCTCCTTGAATCTGGTTGAACAGCAGATCTGTATTGGTTATTGAATAACCTGGCAATAAAATTTATCAATCATCAGATGTGATTCTCATAACCATACTCACAGGCTGTCTGTATGTCATTTCACATTATCAAAAGCTGTGCTTATTTTTATATGTGTGGAGTTGTCTTTTGCAAAGTTAATTAACCACCAGGCATTTATAATCCTGAGCATTCTCTTCATATAGAATGCTGTGGAGACACATAGTCCACAAAATGACATTTGTCTTTTGTGATTGCCCAATCAATAACATTCTGTATCTGAAAGCAGAGGAAATTATTGTAATCAACAAGGAATCACACTGCAAGCAATGTTAAGAATAATAAGTTATGTTTCCATACCTACTTCCTTTAAAGCTCAAAAAGAATGGAAAGATTTAGTTACCCTACTTGGAACCCAAATTCTCCTCACTGTAATTCAATGTTACAACTCCCCTGAATGTTTTGAAGTACTTATCATCTCCATAATCCCATAATTTTACCAATAACATAATCTCTCTTTAATGATTTGGAACATGTTTTTTTGAGTATCAGTCTTTTTCTCTTCTAAATGAAATCACTATAGTGAACTATTTTGCAACATGCTTTCTTACTTTATCATATGGTGTGTAACACAAAAGGTGAATTTCAGGTGGGTTCTTTGTCTTGTGAATTTGAATAATGAAATCCACGGACACAAGGGTGAGAGCAAACTACATGATGTATTAGAGTAATAGAAAGCAGAGCTCCTGAAGAAGGAGGGGTGCCCATGGGTGTTCTGAAAACATGTAAAATTTCTCATTAATAATTTTTATATTGATTTCATGTTGAAGTGCTAGTATTTGGATAAAAGCAAAATTTATTTCATGTGTCTTTTACTTTTTCACGTGGTTACTGAAATTTTTTAAATTATATATATGGTTCTGAAAACAATTCGGTTGGATATGCTGATCTAACATTTTTTGTGATTCACATGTTTGTTATGATCATACAGCCAGTGGGAGGCAGTATAGTACAGTGGTTAAGAGCACGGGCTCCAAGCCAAACAGTTGGAACTCCTCAACCAGCTCTGGTGCTTAATTAATGCAAGATGCAGCAAATTATTAATGTCTCTATGCCTCAGTTTCCTTGCCTATACAACAAAAGTACCTGCCTTCTACTGTGAATGTAGTTTACACATATTAAGTGAATTAATACATGTAAAATATATGGAATGACAGCTTGCATTTGGTATTGGTAAGGGTTTCATAAGCTAGAGTTGCTCTTATATTACTAGTAGTAGTACTGATGTTATAGCAAATGCAGTCTTCTCCCTTTTCTTCCTCTAAACCACAAGGATCTGAATCCTCCACGCTGGAACCTACAGGTTCAACATCAGCAGTAGTTGGCACCTTCTAGCCAGGAAAGCTCTTCCTCTCTCATTCCTTGACTGTGATGTGCTTTTAGGCTCTGAAAATTTCTACAGAGGTAAGAAGATGAAGAAGTTCTGCCTGTATCCACAAAAGTTCTGGTGGGGCTTCACTGGCTCCTTTTTCCCATTTGCTTGGAGGATGTGGGAAGCATTAACCTCGCTTCCCCTTCCTAGGTGCTCATTTTGTCTCTTTTCTATCCAGACTTCCAATTGTCCTTCCAGATTTCCAGGTCTGAAAGCTGTGGGAAGGGAGGGACTTCTGACTTCCAGGGTGGGCTCTGCCCTCAGGGCATCTGTAAGTACCAGGCCTACCCAGGAAATAGGGCTTGTGTGAAGGAAGAGGCATCATTAGAGCCATCAGGGGACTCATGTGATGCCTCAGGGAGGTAATTTTTCCCCTTCACTTTCCCCACTACAAAAGCACAGAGATAAATACAATACTATAATAAAATGCATCAGGGCACCTGTGTGTGCTCTGAAGGATGGCGTGTTGATGTGCCACTCATATTGTGTGGAAGAATAAAAGAATAGCTGACAGTTTTGTAATGAGGAAGCATTTATCAGCTGAAGGCATGTTTCTCTCTCTCTCTCTCTCTCTCTCTCTCTCTCTCTCTCTCTCTCTCACACACACACACACACACACACACACACGCACAACACATCAAACCAGTATGATACAAAACCTTTGAATTAAAAACAGGGTCAGGGCCAGTTCTGGAAATTTATTTGTGGGGATGTGTGTTTCCAATAGAATTTATATCACACAGGAATGCTTTGATTTCAAGATAACCGCTAAAGCCACTGTCACAGTCACAAATAGAAGGTTAGGGGTGTAATTGGAGAATTTGACTTTATGAAATAGATAATGAGGAAGCAGGGTTTTTGTATTAGAAAATAATTCATCCTTGTTCAGCAGGATTCACCTTAAGTCTCCTTAACTGAATGATGCAAGCTGCATGTTGTGTATGCATTTCAAGGAAGTTGATTTACAAGGGATTTTTCAAGAGCAAGTCTCCAGGAGCATTCTGCCTACCTGAGCTTCAAAATCAAGTTCACACTCATCCTCTCAAATGGTGATGACTTCTCTCTCTCCCTTCCCCTCAGCTCAGCAATGCAGTATTTTTCTGATCATGTTTTCTTGATCGCATTGTGATGCGTTGAACTTACTTTCTGGTTATGATTGTATTGTTTTGGTTATTAGGCTCTTAAGTGATACCAATTTGACCTTGGTTTCACATTCAGGACTAACTTAAATTCTGTCAGCACATTGAAGAGCAAGCACAGACAGCAAACGAACCTCTGTCTTATTGCCTGGCCTGCTGCTGAGACCTGGACCAGAACTCAGGCTCTGGGATTTTTTGTGGGAAAGAAGAGGTTGTGGACGAAGTCTGATGAGGTCTGAATTAATGCAGCTGTCATTTGTGCTGGAAAGATTTAGGGAGGGACACATTATTAATTGAATAAAGAAAATGAGGCACCTGTGAGGATCTGAGAATGCAGCCAGGGTGGTTAGGGCAGTTGCTCACAGAGACAGCTCAGGACCAGCTATGTTACGGTCATGTTGTAAAAATACAGCATCCTGAGCCACATACATGGAGCCTGCTGATATAGCCTTTAAAAAACAAAACAAACAAAAAACAACAACAACAACAACAACAAAAAAAAACAAGCCTGCAGGTGAGTCTAGTACAAATGAAACTTTGGAAACAGTACCTTCTCCACTGCTTCTTTCTCTAACTAATATAAGCTTGGCTCTTCCCTTTGCTAAGTGTGAATTTTCAAGTGTCCCCCAAGTCCCAAACTGACTCCATGAGGTGATGTGGATGAAATTCCACAGAAGCAATGGACTCTTTGGCACCCTTTAAGGGTCACTTCTTTCCTTATTTGCTGCTTCTTGTCCTTGTGGATTCAGCATTATCATTCAGTGACTCATAGCTGTATGTTAGATATTGCCACATGTTTTACCTTCAATCCTCGACTTGGCTCTTAGAAGAAAGTACTATTATTTTATAGATGAGGAAATAGAGACTGGGGCAAGTATCTTTCAGAATGTTGAGCAACTATTAAATGGTAGCAGGATTTGAACCATGGTCTGATTCAATCCATCCAAAATCTGATAGATTCTTCCCTGTTAGATTTTCCAAAAGATAGACCTTTTGCTTATATTTCATTTCATCAGTTTACCTTTCTACCGTTCAGCAGTCAGCTTTCAGGGAGATGATGATTGGTGTAAAATACAAGTCATTGTGTTATCTGGTTTTCATAAAAGATACTGGAACACAACAAACCTTTTAATAGGTATCTCTCATTCTTTGGGAAAGTAGAGACACTTCATCTAAAATTGAATGTTTTTCCTGGCAAACTGCCTAAAGTGACTTTCTGGACTTTTCCCCCCATGTAGAATATCACTTACCATTGACAATGGGGTGCAAGCCACTCACATTTTTGTCATTCTTCTGGTTGTACATGATATAGAATTATACCCGTCAACGTAATCACATATGAACATAGGGTAAAAATGTCTGATTCATTCTACTCTCCTTCCTATCTCTATCCCCCACTCCCCGCTTCTTTCACTCCCCTCTGCCTAATCCAAAGTACCTTTATTTTCCCCTAGCCACACCCCCTTATCGTGAATTAACATCTGCATATCAAAGAAAATTTTGGAGTGTTGTTTCTTTGAGATTGGCTTATTTCCCTTAGAAGAATAGCTTCCAGATCCATTCATTTACCAGCAAATGCCATAGCTTCATTCTTATTTAAGGCTGAGTAATATTCTGTTATCTATCTATCTATCTATCTATCTCACATTTTCTTTAACCATTCATCTGTTGAAGGCTAGCTATTGTGAATTGGGGTGATATAAACATTGATATGGCTGTGTCACTGTAGTATGCTGATTTTAAGTCTTCGTGTATAAACAAAGGAGTGGAATAACTGTTCTCCACACTGCTTTCCAGAGTGGTTGCACCAATTTGCAGTCCCATCAGCAACATATGTACCTTTTCCCGACATCCTCACCAGCATTTATTGTTGCTTATATTCTTGATAATTGCCATTCTGACTGGAGTGAGGTGGAATCTCAATGTAGTTTTGATTTGCATTTCTCTAATAGCTAGAGATGTTGAATGTTTTTTTTATATATTTATTAATCAATTGTATTTCTTCTTCTGTGAAGTTCCTTAGGTCATTTATTGATTGGGTTATTTGTTTTTTGGTTTTAAGTTTTTTGAGTTCTTTATATATCCTGGGGATTAATGCTCTATCTGATGGGCATGTAGTAAAGACTTTCTCCCATTTGTAGGTGCTCTCTTCACATTATTGATTGTTTTCTTTGCTAAGAAGAAGTTTTCTAGTTTGAATTCATCTCATTTATTGATTCTCTATTTTACTTTCTCTTTAGGAGTCTTGTTAAAAGAAGTCAGTTCCTAAGCTGACATTGTGGAGATTTGGGATACTTTTTCTTTTATTAGGCATGGTCTCTGTTCTGATGCCTAAGTCCTTGATCCACTTTGAGTGGAGTTTTCTTCAGGGTAAGGACAGGGTTTAATTTCATTTTGCTATATATGGACTTCCAGTTTACCCAGCACCATTTGTTGAAGAGGCTATCCTTTCTCCACTGTATGTTTTTGGTGCCTTTTTCTAGCATGAGTTAACTGTATTTATGTGGGTTTGTCTCTGTGTATTCTATTCTGTATTATTGGTCATCATGTCTATTTTGGTACCAATACCATGCTATTTTTGTTACTATTGCTCTGTAATATAGTTTAAGGTCTGGTATTGTAATGCCTCCTGCTTTACTCTTCTTGTTAAGGACTGCTTTAGCTATTCTGAGTCTCTTATTTTTCCAAATAAATTTCATGATTGCTTTTTCTATTTCTATGAAGAATATTATTGGGATTTAAATAGAAATCACATTAAATCTGTATAATGGTTTTGGTAGTATGGCCATTTTGCAATATTAATTCTGCCTTTCCAAGAATAAGGGAGATCTTTCCATCTTCTAAGATTTTCTTCAATTTCTTTCTTTAGTGTTCTGTAGTATTTATTGCAGAGAACTTTCATCTCTTTTGTTAAATTGATTCCAAAATATTTTTTTGAGACTATTGTGAATGAAGTAGCTTTTCTAAGTTCCCTTTCAGTGGATTCATCACTGATATATAGGAATGTCATGCAAATATCTTATGTGCATTTGTTTATATTAATTTAATCTCTCTATAGAGTCTGTAGATTTTGGGGAAGTGAGCACATTTTGTGTGACAGACTAACTTACTAATAAAGCTGAACCTAATATGAATTCATAACCTAGTAATGAATCAGTCAAAAGGAGAGATTTTCAGTGTGACATAGATTAGTTTCTGGCTCTGACTACCATGTGCTCACATCTCAGACAAGCCATGTGAGTACTACATCTGGTGCATTTAGTTCAAGAATTAGAACAAAAGAACTAATTTGGTTCTACAAACAGGCCTTTAAAAATTCTCTTTCAATTGAACATGAAACATTAGGCAGCAGGTGCCTCAAAAATTCTTGAGTAGATCCCAATGTTGGTTATTGGAAAACAGAATGTGGTGGTATAAAGCTGGAAGGTCATGCATTAGTAGCAGATGGAAATGTTGCATGGTAGGTGATGAGATGGTTACTCTGGAAAGCTGAGAAACAGTAGTAGTGGTGGTGGTGAACATGTGGAAAATTCTTTTGGGGTGAGTGAATGTTAATGGAAAATTGTAAATATCTTCAAAAAAGGTTTGAATAGAACACTACAGAAGTTTCTTGAGTGGAGAAGTAGTGAGGGGGAGCAATGAAAATTTCATAAATATGACATTGGAATTAGTCTTAACTGAGGTATAGAATTTGGATACTCAGAAGTATTTCAGGTATGTAGAGGAAGAACTATGTTCCTTTGTGAAGGGAGAGCAATAGAAGATAATGCCTATGTGGATTTGGTTCCTATGTGAAGGGGGAGCAATAGGAGGTAATGCCAATTTTTTCTTCAGGAAATTACTATAAAAGGAATTTTTAATATGGTATAAATTTCCAGAAAGAAGAGGAAAAGGACTAAAAAGAATATTAGATTTGTTATCAATATGATAAAAACTAATGAGAACATTCCAGATTAAAGACTGGTAGTCACTAAAAAGTATAAACAGTGTGGTTGTGAAGAAAGTCTCATGGTTTTTACTTATTGTCAATTTGGATAGTTAATTATTGAGTTTCATGGAGGCAATGTACACAGTGTAGCTCAATGACAACTGTTGATCAGGGTGAGAACTTAGACCACAACACCAAAGTTTTTTCATCTATATGGCATTTTAAAATGTGGTGGTGTATTATATTCTCATCTTTTGGTAATCATTGTCTTACTTTATCCATATAGCTAAGCCACATTTTAGGCTTTGTATGTGTGTGTGTGTGTGTGTGTGTGGTACTGGAGATTGAATCAAGGGACACTGCCTCAGTCCTTTTTCTATTTTGAGACAGAGTCTCACTAAATTGCTGAGGCTGGCCTTGAACTTGAGATTCTCCTATCTCAGCCTCCTGAGGTGCTGGGATTATGGGCATGAAGCACAAGAACTTATTTAGTATACATTTTTCAGTGTCCTCTTTAAAATAAAGATGACCTTGTATATTTAATTTAATTCTGTTTTAAAGGTGGCCACTAGAGGGCATTGCTATATTTAAATAAAAGGGAGAGATAACCTGAAATTGTTATCTCAAAAACAGTATATTTTGGAGGGAGGAGAGATACAAGGTGGCAGAATAGAGGAGGTCCCGTTCCTGGATGCTCTGTGGTGTGAAACCAAGAAAGCAAATAGGCAGCTTCTCTGCAAGGTGGGTGAATTAAAAACAAAACCCAACCAACCAAACAAACAAGCAAACAAAAACAAACAAACAACAACAACAAAAAATGAGGAGGTACTTTAATGGAACCTATAACTGGACATTCAAACACATTGGGGACACAGGAAGTTGGATATAGTAAAATAAGGAAAACATCCTCAGCAGCACAACTGCTGCCAGAACCTCTAGCCAAGAGGTTCCTCCATGAGCATAACAGAGGGATAAGGAAATTGAAGGAACCTGCATTTTTGAGAGGCCCAAGTCATGTCTGGGTACAGAGTGTTTAGAGACCAAGAACATTGCCCAACAAACCTGAAGGACTCGATTCATGATATCTATGTGTGGAGATAGAAGTCACCATCTCTCCAGGCAGCGTGCAGAGGACAAAGGAAGGAACCATTTTGTAGCTGCAGAGCAGGGGCCAGCCAATTCCTGGCAAACCCAAGTTTGGCCAGAAATACAGGTCCAGTAAACACAAGCTCCATGACATAGAGTGTGCTTAAGTGACTAGGAGAAAATTAAACATGGTGAGAGGTTTTCACAGGGGACAACTGATTGTGGAAACCCATCTGGCTGTACCCCTCCCTCTTCAATTCGACTGTTTGCAGGACCAGCTGGGGAATACACATGTGGCTGGGAACTCAGAAGGGTGGGGCTGGGAGAGATTGTTTGGAGACTAAACCTGAGATCAGGAAACATGGGGTCTGCAGGTGACATAGGGGACTAAAAATTGGCAACCCCACCACATGAGTGGAACCCAGGAGAGATCCCAGGGGTAAAGTCTTCTGGTGTAGACCAGCAAGTACTGGGCACTGGAGGTGCACTGGTTTAAAATCTCCAGACCAATAGCATTCAGCAAAGAGCCTGGAGCACAACTAAGCCTAAACCTTGCCTCCAGGAACTCTACTTACAGGATTACCTCACTCCAGCAATCCAGAGGGTAGAGCGTCACACTCAGGAAGATCCCACCTAAAACTGCTGAGAAGAAAAGCTGAGAATATTTTGAACTCCAATGGAAAGAATTCTTTAAATTTTCATCAAGATTTCTTTTCTTTTCTTTTTGAAATTCTTTTTCATGGTTTAATTGTGACTTTATTGGTACATGGGCATTTATACAGTCATTTATACATGGACATTTATACATACATTCTATTTTTTCTCTTTTCATCTCTAGTATTTTATATTACATGGATTACTTTTTTTGTAAACTAGGATATTTGATTAGTGTATTTTAGTTTTGTTTTGTATTCTTTTATTTTTAGTTTTAGTTTTTGTTCTAAATATTTGCTATATATATATATATATATATATATATATATATAATCTTTTTCTTCTGTTTCCCTTGATTCAATCTTTTCTTCTGCTAACAGCCAATCTATATTGTTCTTTCTTTTCTTTTTCCTTTGATCTTTTACTTCTCTCTTCCCCCTCATAATCATCCTATGTCACTGTATCGCTTCTGTTCTCTCCCTGTCTACCATTTGAAAATGTAAACCTTTTTGCAAACTTGCTGTTATAGGCAATAATTGATCAAATAATTTCTGTTTATTGTGATAATCGATATTGTAGATGTAGGAACTATTTGGTTTAGTGCTGTAGATTTTTTGCATTGGTTGTTGTTATTATTTGTCTCTCCCTAAACAGTGAGGTATTAGAAACCTTCAGGAACACTGTTAGTCCACAGGGTAGAAACTGTACTGCCTCAAATCCATACTGTTAGATGAGAAGACACACAAATAACATGAAAAAGCAAGGGGACAAATTGCCCCAAGCAAACCAAGATACTCCAATAACAGAATCCACAGTGAAAGAAATGTCAGAGAAGGTGTTTAGAATGTACATAGTGAAGCTGATCTGTGAAGTAAAGGATGATGTAAGAGAGCAACTACAGGTTGCAAAAGATCACTTCAATAAAGAGATAAAGATTCTGAAAAGAAATTCAAACAGAAATCCTTGAAATGAAGGAAAAATATACTAAATTAAAAATTCAATAGAGAGCATCACCAACAGACTAGACCACTTGGAAGATAGAACCTCAGCAATGAAGACAAAATATATTATCTTGAAAGCAGAGTTGACCATGGAGAGAAGATGTTAAGAAACCATGAGCACAAATTCCAAGAATTATGGGATACTATGAAGAGTCCAAATTTAAGATTTTTTGGGGATAGATGAAGACATGGAGATACAAACCACAGGACTGCACAATCTTTTCAATGAAATAATATCAAAAAACTTCCCAACTCTAAAGAATGAAATGGAAAATCAAATACAAGAGGCTTACAGGACCGCAAATGTGCAAAATTACAATTACCCACATTAAGACACATTATAATTAAAATACCTATCATACAGATAGGTATGATAGAATATAAGGTAGAATTTTGAAGGCTGTGAGAAAAAAAAAATATCAGATTACACATAGGAGGAAACCAATGTGGATCTCAGCTTATTTCTCAACCCAGACCCTCAAAGCTAGGAGGTTCTGTAATAACAAGTACAAACTCTGAAGGAAAATGAATGTCATATAAGAATCCTATATCCAGCAAAATCAATCTTCAGATTTGAAGATGAAATAAAAACCTTCCATGATAAACAAAAATTAGAAGAATTTACAACTAGAAAGCCTACACTTCAGAATATTCTCAACAAAATATTCCATGAAGGTGAAATGAAAAAAAAAAAGTGAAAACCAGCAAAGGGAGGAATCACACTAAAGGAGCAGTCAATTAAAGAGAAACTAAATCAGATTAAAATGTAGAAATAAACCAAACTGACCAGGAACACAAATCAGATATCAATAATAACTTTGAACCTTAATAGACTAAACTCATCAATTAAAAGATGTAGACTGGCAGATTGGATTTAAAAACAAGAAGGAGTAATATGTTGTCTCCAAGAGACTCACCTTATAGGCAAAGACATCTACAGACTGAAGATGAAAGGATGGGAAAAAACATATCATTCACATGGATAGTGTATAGAAGCAGGGGTTTTCATCCTTATTTCAGATGAAGTGGACTTCAAGCCAAAGTTAGTCAACAGGAACCAAGAGGGACATTTCATACTGCTTAAGGGAATTATACATCAACAGGACGTAAAAACCATAAATGTTTATGCCCCATACAATGGAGCATCTACATACATCAAACAAACCCTCCTCAATTTCAAGAATCAAATAAACCACAACACAATAATACTGGGCTTGAACATTTGTATCCATACACATGAATACAAACATAAATATATATGTATAAATATACATGAAAATATTTAGATGGTTATGGATTTGTATATATTTATTTTTCTTTTGAGATGTCTGTTCACAATTTTGGTAAGATACAGGATATGATTATGTAACTGAATACATGTGAAAATTTATAGGTAGAATTTTGGTTGTCATTAGGGTACATATATATGAATGTATATAAACATATACAGAATATATATGTGAAAATATATATGAATTTTCAAAGTAATATTTATTATTTTTGTTTAAAAGACTCATGATTTGGGGCAGGGTTGGGTTTTGTGCTGAGTTATGGCTTTGGTTTAGAGGATGGATTACCTTTGGAACATATGTATCAATACATAAGAATATAAATATGAATATAGAGGTAATATATGTCAAAATTTATATGTGCATATACTTTTATTTATATTTTAATAAGAAATATTATATTACATGTGATATCTGGGTTATGCCTGAGGAAATGAATATATATATGTGTGTTTATATATAATATCTGTGGGTTTTTATGTGAATTTATGAATTTGTATCTTCAAATACATAGGTACATTCATGTAAAATGTTATGGTTTATATGTACAGAGGTTTCTCTAAAGTGTTTTGGTAGGTATAGAACTATTGTAGAAAAATAGGGTTAGTTTAGGGATTGAACATTTTTATCCTTGTATACGAATATAAACATATATATGTATATATATATGTAAAAATATACATGAAAATATTTAAATGGATATAAATTTATATATAGTTAAAAAAGTTAGACATAGAGTTCATACTTACATGTTTATTGGTTAAAGTCTACCACCCCCACCAATTTGTTCTTTCTACTTTCCTAAGTTTTGTGTCATTTTTTTTCCCTTTGTAGACTTTTCCCCCTGCCCCATCTTCTCTGAAGAGAGGCAAATAAACACCTATCTTCCTGTCTTCAATCTCCAATATAAAATCAGTCAACTATGGCTCCTCTGGACATTTATACACTTAAAAAAATTTTGGTACTGCTTTATTTGTCAATTCTGGAAATGTCCATTCATGCATGCATACAACTAAATTCTCAATTATTTATCCCACAATAAATATCATTTTTAATGAAAAACAAAAAAAAAAAACAATAATAACAAAAACAACTGTATATTCTGAAGGGTACCTGGTTTTATGTAAAGGAAACTTGTTTCCACTTAAAATATTCATGTTCTAATCTCAGTTCTTTCACTATCTTGTCTGCTTTTAAGTTTAGTTTTCCCATTCTTTGCATCTGTCTTCCATGAATTTCATGCTATTCCTTACCCCATAATATGTGAAGTCAATAAAATGCTTAATTCAATATATGCTTAATTTTATATCAGTTGTCTGTTTTGTTTAAAAAATAAATTATTTATCTTCCCTTTTCTCTTCTAAAACACACACATACACACACACACACAGACACATATGCACACACCACATGTCTCTGTACATTTAAATACTGTGAACAAAGGCAGTGGTGCTTTTGAATATGTTACAATTTAGGATCTTATTAACATGTAACTTTCATCTTTTGCATAATTGATTTGGTTGCATCACTTCCTTCCCCCATTTTATGACTTAAGTATTCCGCTTTTTTTCATCTAATATGCAACCAGCTTTCTATGAAGCTGAGCAAAGACAAGTGAGCACTAAGAACATAAATTCAAAATCTAAAGACTGTTTTTTCATGCTTCTTCTATAGATACAAGTTTCTCTATTAATTATCGTCACTGAAAGCAAAGCATTACATTGTTAATTTTGGTGTAATCCAGGGATAATAGATAAGTGTATGGTCATATATTTCTAAATCTATTTCCCAGTTTATTATTGATGTTTCCATCGAGGGGAACTAGGTCCTGGTGATAGCAGGGTGAAGCCCAAAAATAAGCTCAGGCTGAGGGCTGCAGTAGGAAAATGCTATAATGATAATTGAGAGCCTGCAGTCTCAATTCTGGGATAATATTGTCTCCTGTATCTGCCAAATTATGCCTCAGGCCACTAAGACAGCTCATCTGTATCCAGACTTT
The DNA here is from genome assembly GCF_048772815.1 of Callospermophilus lateralis. Taxonomy (NCBI): domain Eukaryota; kingdom Metazoa; phylum Chordata; class Mammalia; order Rodentia; family Sciuridae; genus Callospermophilus; species Callospermophilus lateralis. The sequence continues at coordinate 818,006 of NW_027512473.1, read as the reverse complement.
GTCCATATATAGTATCTGTCATGTGTATCATTTAACATATGTGTCATTATACTACTCAGTTTCCCAGTTGCAAATGGAAAAATTGATAGATTCCAGATTTGAAGAATAGAATAGCATCATGATTGCTAAACCCAACTGCTATCTTCTCAGGTAATTTTACTTGTTCAAGTGCAATAGTAATATAATTTTAGAGTTATGGTTTGGATATGAGGTGTCCCCCCAAAGCTCCTATGTTAATGTAGGAATGTTCAGAGGTAAAATGATTGGACTATGAGAGCTGTACATAATCAATCCATCCTAGTTTGACTGGACTCACTGGGTGGTCACTGTAGGCAGATGGGGTGTGAGGGAGGAGATGGGTCACTGAGGGAATGCCCTAGAAGGTTGCATCTTCCCTGGGGGTCCCTTCCCCTCTCTCTGCATTTTGGTTGCCTTGAATGGAACAGCTTTCCTCTATCATGCCCTTTCACTATGATGTTCTGCCTTATATTGCACCCAGAGTGTAATGGACTAAGTCTCTGGACCTGTGAACCAAAGTAAATTTTTCTTCCATTAAGTTGTTCTTGTATTTTGGTCATAGCAAAGAAAAGCTGACTAACATTTTTAAAGAATTTGACTACTGAAATTCTGTTTTCATTTATTTCTCTTGTTATTAAAAATAACCTTGTTGTTAATGATACACACCATTTTGTATGCATTACTACAAAAATTATATTTTTACATTTTAATGTGAGGCTATTATTCACTAAACAGGTCGGCTTAAAGGAATATAGGTTTTTCCTAATTTCAACATCCTGAAATATTTGATTTATGAACTGTATTGTAATTTTAGTGAATGACATTTTCTAAACAAGGTTATATTTAGGATAAGTATGTTGTGGGGGACACCACTTGGGTTTCCTTAGACCAATGTATATATCACCTTTATTTGTTAATGATAACTAAAGATATTTCTCTGAAAACTCTGGTCAATGCTTTCTAAGTTCCACATCAAAAAAAAAAAAAAAAAAAACTTCCTACATTGTTTCACTTTTCAATCAGCTATGGATGCCACTCACATCTAGCTTGTGTGTGAAAAATATATAGCAGATATATTTAATACTGAGAATTTAGCATTGAGCTGGTTTTTTTGTTTATGTTTTTGAAAGTGTTAGGTTCTTTTGTGATTATTTATTTCACGTTGGCCTGATGTTAGAAAAAATTTCAGATAAATGTGGATGTTTGTCTAAGTTTAGTCTTTGTGTACCTGGTTGGTGATAACTTAGTTTTACTGCTATTTGTAGTTTTCAGTTTGGTTCAGTATAAAATGATTTTAATGTGCTTGAAACTTTTGAAAATTCTCTTAATTTTTGTAAGGCACTTTATAAAGTGCAAATTCTTATCTAGCATGTAATTATATCATAAAGCTGTCAAGTGGTCTGACAACTGACTGTTTTATAATCAGGAGCAATATCCCATTATGCACACCTTGCATACCTTTTAGTGTGTACTTGTTCATGTTTAAGGTGAAAAGCAACATAACTTTCTTGCATGAGCAGCTCCATAATGTGGCATAGGATAACTTTTTCCACTATTACATTCCTCATCTGTGTATGGCACCATTTTAAATCTGCAATCCTACCACAAATCAACATGTCAATTAGATTTCAAAGAAAATGAAGAGTTGTCTAAAATTTTCAGTTTCCAGGTGTCTTAACTAAATTTTAGAAACTCATCAGTATTAGTGGATTCAAAAAATATTTTTTCTATGGCTTTATCATCTATCTGATTATCTCACTTTATATTAATAATGGTGTATTTAACTTTAACAAAAGATGCACATGCATGAAAGAGAAAGAAAATTATTTTCATTAGGACTATTTAGAATGCTATAATCAAATAAATAACAAACTTAATGGAGTACCAATAATTTCCTTAACCAAACAAACTCCCCCAGATATTCTATCTGCAATGTTATGATAAGAATTTGGAAGGCAGTAATTGCTCACAGATTTCTTATCTTTTTTGTTCTTTATTTTGAGTTTATTTATGCAGTCAATTCTTGATTATCCATTATCCATACTTAATAGTAGAATCTGATATGAAAAAGGAGATTTTGGGATACATCCCATTCCATTGTTTTCTATTATGAACCATCCCCCAACATAGAAAAGTTTGAAAAGTAAAGGCAACAAGTAAGGATAAGGAAATTATAAATGCTTCCATGTCCAAGGGTGTGTACCCTTGCCTGCCTTGAGCTTGATCAACCAATCATCCTGCTAATTCAACCATATTTCAGAGAAGCTTTAAGAAAGGATTTCTGTTTTGGGTTGATTTTGAACTAATGGATATAAATAATGATATATATTTGTACAACCAGTTACATTTCTCGAGATACATTTGTATTCTTATTTGATTTCATAACAATGTGGGAAATGTCTATATAGTGGGAATTATAATTTATTTCTACCTCTGAGGAGCCTGAGGGTCAGACAGGATAAATGACATACTCCAGGCCAATAACAGGTGATTAAATGATAGTGGGATCCTTATCTTTTGGTGACTGTTATTGCTACTTTTCTTGGCTGTCACTTATCATATGTTTTCTTTGTGTCAGGATGTATGTTCTGGAAATGGATCTCATTGAATACTCTCTACAGCCCTGTAGGGAGGTATTTGTTCCATTCTGCAGAATCCAGTATTCTTTCCAAGAGAGATCTCACTAAGCTAAAAGTTGATAGAGCAAGGGTTCTAAATGTCATAATATTATTGCCCTTTATTCTTCTTCCTCCTCTCCCTCCCTCTTTCTTTCCTTCCTCCCCCCACCCCTCACCCCCGTCTCTCTCATTGAACCCAGGAGGGCTTTACCACTGAACTACATCCCCAGCACTTTTTAAGATTTTTTTTTTTTTTGGAGACAGGGTCTTGCTAAACTGCTTAGTGCCTTGATAAATTGTTGAGGCTGGTTTTGAACTTGTAATCCACCTGCCTCAGCCTCTCAAGCCACTGGGATTACTGTAATCCACCACTGGGCCAAGTTCATTTATTTTTCTTTGTGTTTTAATGAGTTGCTAATGCCCTTTCTCTACTTTGAGATCAACTCAATGTCTTATTTAAAAAAAATTATAAGCTTTTATATTTATTTCTATTTCCACCATAATGAAGCCAGATTTAAAGATAGGTAGTTATATATTTAAAGATAGATAGCATAGCTAGGTAAATCGTGTCTGATGGAGAAAATGGAGTTCGATTTGAGTCCAGGAAATAGGAAATGACCCCTGGGAGAATAGAATGTTTTTGTCTCCAGAGCCTGTTGATACTCCCCCTCCCAAAAGGTTGTTAACTGAATCAATTCTGAGCAGACAGGAGCTGCTAATCAACACCAGGGCTGCAGCTCCCTTCCCGCCTAGCCCCCCTCCTATGCCCTTCCAGCCTACCTGCTCACCCACTGGCCATTCCACCAACATCCTCCAGTCACTACACAGGATGAGGGGCAATGAACAAGGTAAGGAAGAAAAATGCAGGAAAACAAGGGACACTTTAGATGTATAAAAGGGACAGGACTTTGTCATCCCCTGGATTCCACATTTGGGGTCTCCTTCTTCCACCTGGGAGAAGTCTGTTTCACTATCCTTTAATAAAGCTCCTTACTTTCTACTCCACACTTACCTCAGCATGCTTCTCTGGTGTTATACTTCAACATTGGAGAAAGCAGGACTCATCGGGTAACCAGTGGTATCAATAACAGGTCTTAGAACTCACATTGTATACACCCGTATTTTGCTCTAAGCCAGTTGGAAGACAATAGATGATTCTCTGCATCACAAAATGTGATAGAGATAAGTTGCATACCCCAGAAGGCACTGGTGACATGCTGTCCTCTCAACAAAGACACAAGTATTGGAGTTAGAGAAAAGAAATATATTAGTTATGTGCAGATGGCTCTATTTATAACACAATGGTTTGCCAGTCTGGGTAAATATTTTTTTAAAGACATAAAAATTCCTGTTTATTTCTATTGTAGGTTGTTAAAACATACCTCTCAGTAGCAGGATGGATGATTTTCTTGGTGTGGAGGACTTGTACATTCAACTGGAGTTCCATGAGACTGGTGCATGTTACTTAGAACCCAATTACATACTTTCTCCTAGAATATTTAGACCCTGAGTTAGATTTACAAAAAAGATTGAAATTCTCCTGTGTTCCTAAACAAGTAACCTAGGTTCTTAAAATTCTAAACTTGTTTTAATATTGAATGCGTTATGATGATTTGTTGTGGCAAAATAATGCTTGTTTTTTTCCCTGATCATTTTGTGACTATGTGATTTTCATTTTTGAAATGAAAAAAATTGTCCCTATTAATCACAGCCAAGAAACATATTTTTAATTAAGGCCAAATTATCTAAAATTAGATAATTATCCATCTGTTTCTAACTTTCTGATTTTAGAAAATTATGTTTTGAGTTTAGTTAAATAAACTTTGTGTTTTGATCAGAAGGGGCTCAACATGAAAAGACCTACTGAACTTGGCTTTCTTCAAGAGTGAGTAATATTGAAACACACCTGAGGTTGAAATTAGTGTAATCTCTTAGTAACCATTAATAATTTAAGACACGGGATTTTAGGAATTTGAAAAATAATTATCTTTCTTAACCTACTTTTTGGAATAAAAGTATAAGCATTCTTGTATTCAGTGACTTCCTCCTCAGCTTTAGGTTTAGACGCCCATCATGTCCTCACTAAAACCTGATAGAAAGATTTGCAAAGAAGTTGTCAGATGACTACAGTGCAATCTTACATGTAAAGGAAAAATAATGGGATTTATACTTCAGTGACAATATTTTAAAAAAATTTTTTCCCTGGGTCCAAGTAATTAGTTTATCCCACCCTTTGTTTTCTCAGTATTTCTAATGTTGAATTAATCTACACTCTTCTCCAACCTGTATTCCAGTTCTCATTTATAAGTCAATTAGTTAAAATACCAACAAATTTAAAATTATTTTTCTCTCATCTTCCTTTGTGGAAAATATTATTGCCTGATTACTACCCAGCAATAGCAATTAATAAGTAGTATTTCTTAGAACCTTCTATGATCACCATTATTGTCACATAGTCCCTAAAATTTAAGAAGCTAAAAAATCATATATTATACATCTACATATGCTTTTTTTATATTTTAGGAAAAATTGTGCTTAGTATCAAAATAGAGGTACAAATTCAGTATAACAGAAATTCAAGAAAAGGATTTATTTGAATTAATGGATATGAGAAAAAGTAGGATTTGAACTGTTGAGTAATGGACATGATTCAGACAAAGAACATGTTAGCTGAGATAATAACTTAATAAAAGACACATATGGTTATTAAAATCCAGATTGAAGGAATGGAGAGGATTAGGGTATGAGTGTGTGTGTGTGTGTGTGTGTGTGTGTGTGTGTGTGTGTGTATGTGTGCATGCAGGTATATACATGTGGGCTCCTAAGTGCAATTATTTCACTTGTTTGCAATTACCATTTAACAATCTGCCTTCTAAACATCCCAGCACAGAGAAAAATCCCAGAGACTCATACAATCATCCTAAAAAGAAATAAGCTTTCTTTTTTCTTTTCCATGCAATTATACTCTAGTTTAACTCTAGCTGGGCACAATTCAGGAGCCACTTGTCAAAAGAAACTAACTTTATTTTTAGAACCACACAAGCCAAACAAAACAGCTCCTCAGGAAAAAACTCTCAGAGCCCAACTGCCACCACCGGCTTCCCACAAGCCACACTCCCCATCCACCAGCCTCCACACCTCCCACAATCCTCTTCCTCTTGAGGCCAATTGGCTGGGTTGCATGGGTGGAGCCAAAAAGTCCCCCAATGAGCAGTTCCGTGGCCTGAAAGGGCAGGGAAACAGCCCAATGAGCTTCACCACTGAGGAACCAATCAGCTAGATGTTGCTGGGGCCGCTGTGAGCCAATCATCAGCTGGCAGTCTGAAAGTTTGCTGGGGCCCCTTCAGCTCATCAGCTGGCAGTCTGAAAGTTTTCTGGGGCCCCTTCGGCTGTGGCTCTCAACATCTCCCTCTCTCTGTTTAAACAACAAGCATGTGGCTTAGGGACCGTGCCTGCCTTTGGTTGTCCAATAGTACATATGGTCCTTACCCGTTATCAGATGAGCTGACCTCAAGGCGTCATCCTCCTGTCTTAGGTTGGTACCATAGTAATTGGATCTTACCCGTCACTGACTACCAGTCCAGTATATAGCCACACCTGTGTAGAGGTCTTCATACCAGCGGGGGGGTGAGGTTCTGTGCCTCACCTCTGTTGGCCCCCAAATTTTAGCTGAACGATCATGACAAGCAGAGGGAGGAAGATACACCAAGTCAGCTGATGGCTCCTTTTTGAAAAATTGTACCACCGATGACACCATCAGCATAAATACCCCAACACTACCAGAAGTCGCTGCACCAACAGATAGTTCACAATGCATACAAGTGAGTTCACAATGCATATAAGTGATACATAGTCCAGGCAAATTCTGCAAGCAGTTCAGTGATGGCTATTGCAGAAGCTGTAGATTGGTTTTATCTTTGTCTTCATGTACTGGAATGAAGATAGGAATTCTGGCAATAATGGCTAAAGAAAAATTATATAACATTCCAGAAGGCATTAAAAGAAAACAATTTTCTTAATAATTTACATTATCTTTAAGAGAATTATTAAATATAATGAAAAGGAAAGGTGAAAGTAAACAAACAGATCTGTTAACCTCCTTTTTTGTTCACATTTTAAAACAATCCTCAACAGCTGTTTACCCAATTTAAATTAAACCATTTAAATCACATGAATAAAAAAAATTATTTGGATCAATTTTTTCATGAGCGCTCATCATATATGACATATGGACATACGTACATTCAAACACAAAACACAAGTGTGCACACATAATACATACGACACATAACATAATAGTAAAGGCCTTATAACTTTTTACAGGTGAAATCTCCATTGCAATGTTTAAAAACTCTATAGTCAAAAAATAGAACTGATCAGCAAAACATTAACCTAGGTCTGTATGAGCTCAAAAAAACAAAATATGGGAAAGGGGAATAATAAAATAGATATTGAAAAAAGCATTCTGGTTCTGTCGCAGATGTAAGAATAACCAAACTGGAGTTCTGGATATCACATCTTCTTTTTGGTCTGTAGAAATCGCTTTAGTTAAGCTGTCTGGAATCCAAATCAGCTGCTGTTCTCCCTGTGGAAACACAGACCCCCAACTCTAGGCAATCACTGGGTCAGGACCTTAGTTAATCTCTCTGGAATCCAAATCGGTTGCTGTTCTCCCTGTGGAAACACACAAAAAGACCCCCGACTCCAGACAATTACTGGGTCAGGACCTTTCCATTGTCATGTTAGAATATCCTTCCAAAGTACTTGGGCTTATGTACATTTTTTGGACACATATGCCTTTCCGCAGCACTAAGCCCTGATGAATCCAAATTTAAAAAGTTTAGAGTAAAAACGGTTATTTTAAGTTTATCTTTGGGGAATATATACCCCTTCCCAATTCCTTCTTTTTACTTTAATAAGTACATTTTAATAGTTTGATGAGCTCTTTCAACTATGCCTTGTCCCTGTGGATTGTATGGGATTCCTGTCATATGAGTAATGCCAAATGATGAGCAAAATTGTTTAAAAGAGGTTGAAGTATAACCAGGGGCATTATCTGTTTTTAACTGTTTTGGAACGCCCACAGTGGCAAAATTTTGTAAGCAATGAGCTATAACATCTTTAGTTTTTTCTCCGGCATGAAGGGAGCCCATCAAAAATCCAGAAGAAATATCAACTGTAACATGCAAATATTTCAATTTTCCAAATTCTGGCAAGTGTGTGACGTCCATCTGCCAAATATGGTTAGGTATCAGTCCTCTAGGATTGACTCCAAGATTAACTTGTGGTAAAAAGGTCACACAATTTTGACATTGTTTTATTATTTGTCTAGCTTGTTCCTTAGTTATTTTAAAATGCTTTTGTAAAGTATTAGCATTGACATGGAACCTTTTATGAAAATTTGTAGCTTCTTCTAGTGTAGAGAAAATATGTATGTCATGTGTAGTTTTATCTGCTAAATCATTGCCCAAACTAAGGGCTCCAGGCAATCCTGTATGTGCCCTGATATGTCCTATAAAGAATGGATCTTTTCTGTCCCAGATTAGACTTTGTATAGTGTAAAACAAAGAGAAAACAGTAGAGGAAGGGGAAATCCTACCAGCATCTTCAAGGGATACTATAGCATTAACTATATACTGACTATCAGAAAATAAATTAAATACAGAATCTTTAAACATCACAAAAGCTTGTAATACTGCATTAAGCTCTACCTTTTGAGCTGATTGTTTGGGTACTAAAAATGTAAAAGTTTGATCAGGTGTAACTATTGCTGCTGTACCATTATTTGATCCATCAGTGAATATATTTGGAGCATTCCCAATAGGTGTTTTTCTTGTCATTTTTGGAAAAATTACAGGATGCGATGACCAAAAAGACAATAAAGGATTAGATGGTAAGTGGTTATCAAATGAAACATTAGATTTGCACATAATTATTGCCCAAGTATTTAACTCATTAGCTAATTCATCAATTTGATTCATAGTACATGGAGTAATAATTTTATTGGGAGAAATTCCAAACACTCCCTTTGCTGCTTTTATTCCTTTGAGTATTAATTGTCCTACAGCCTCAGGATACCTAGTAAGAATAGTGTTAGGAGAATAAGATAAATGTATCCATAATAATGGACCTTCTTGCCAAAATACTCCTGTAGGTATATTTTTTGTTGGTAGTACAATAAATAATAAAGGCAAACTTATATCAATTCTATCCAAATGCATATTTTCCATATATGTTTCAATGATTTTTAATGCCTTCCTTGCTTCAGGCATTAACATTCGGGGTGAATTTGGATCTGATGAACCTTTTAGGATATCAAATAAAGGTCCCAACTCTCTTGTTGGTATACCTAGATAAGGCCTTATCCAATTCATGTCTCCTAATAACTTTTGAAAGTCATTAAGTGATTTGAGTTGATCTACTCGTATTTGAATTTTTGGTGGACGGACCATGGTTGAGGATAATAGAATTCCTAAATAATTAATTGGAAAATTTAATTGTACTTTATCTATTGCTATCTCTAGATTATAATTTTTTAATAAGTTTGTAAGTGTGGCATAACATTCTAGCAATGTGTTTTTAGCTTTGTGTGCTAATAGTACATCATCCATATAGTGAACTATTTGTAGTTCAGGATTTTGATTTCTAAGTGGCTGGATTGCTTTGTTACCATAAATTGACACATAGTTGGGCTGTTAGCCATCCCTTGAGGGAGTACTTTCCATTCACATCTCTGATCAGGACCTTCGTGATTCAGTGCAGGGATAGTAAATGCAAAACGTGGACTATCCTCAGGATGAATTGGAATTGAAAAAAAAAAAAACAATCTTTAATATCTATAACTAAAACGTACCAAGTTTTTGTCAAAGCAGACAATTGGGGAATCCCTGATTGAGCAGGTCCCATAATAACCATCTCATTATTAATGGCTCTTAAATCTTGCAATAATCTCCATTTACCAGATTTCTTTTTGATGACAAAAATGGGAGTATTATGGGGAGATACAGAAGGTTGTATATGTCCTTCTGCTAATTGTTGTTTGACCAGATCATGGGCTGCTTGTATCTTTTCTTTAGTCAGGGGCCACTGAGGAACCCATACTGGTCTTTCTGATTTCCAAGTAATTTTTATTGTCTCAGTGGCCCTTTCTGAAAATCCAACCCATGTCTGTCTGTTCCTTGATCTATTTGTATTGGTGCTGCTATACCTTGTTTTTGTTTTTCTAATCTTTTTCCTTTCCTAAAACCTTGTCTAATCATAATAGTGGGTGCATTTTGGTTGATGTTATTTGTTAATGTCAAACCTAATTGATCTAGGACATATCGTCCCCATAAATTTATAGGAAGATGATCCAATACATATGGCTGTATAGTTCCTTCACATCCTTCAGGATCCTTCCAATCTAATACCATTGCACTTCTATGGGGATTAGTTGCCACTCCTAGGCCTCGAAGCGTTTGAGTGGCTTGTTGTAATGGCCAATGTTTTGGCCATTCTTGACGAGACATGATGCTAAGGTCTGCACCTGTATCCAGTAGCCCATTGAATTCATGTCCTTGAATATTTAGTTTTAGCATGGGGCGAGAATCTAAATTTAAAGACAACATAGCCCAATCCACACCTGTGGAGCCTAATCCCTTGGAACCTCTTTCTACAGCATGACTGGAAAATTTATCATGTAGGCTTGGTATTATTAGTAACTGTGCTATTCTATCTCCTGGTGAAATTACAGATATACCGTTTGGAGAACTGGCTATAATTTTTATTTCACCTTCATAATCGAGATCAATTACCCCAGGACTTATCATAAGTCCTTTTAGAGTAGAAGAGCTGTGTCCCAATAATAAGCCTACTGTTCCTTTGGGAAGAGGTCCTTTTACCCCTGTGGGAATGATTTCAACTCCCATCTCTGGAGTTAGTACTGCTCTGGTGGAGGCACAGATGTCCAACCCTGCGCTCCCTCTGGTTTGTCTGATGGGGGAGCTGATGGACAATGTGTCCTGGGCACTACCCTGATGGGGTTGCTGGGTTCCTCCAGTGCTCTGTATATTTGTGGTTTTGGGCCCTGCAGCATTGGGCCCCCTTGTCCATTTTTTGGCAATGGAGCCCGATGCCTTTCTCCATGATATCGTGGATAAACACTTGGTCCTTGTTCGTTTTTTGATAATGGAGTACCCTCTATGGTGGTTTGAGAACGGCATTCATTAGCCCAATGTCTCCCTCTGCGGCATCGTGGCCAAATACCCGGTATTCTACTCCTTTGATACCTAGTTTTGTTAAACCCTCCTCCTATGGGGCAATTCCTTTTAAAATGTTCTGTTTGTTCACAATTGTAGCATGTTCTTGGCTTGGCATCTAAAGCCTGTTTTACTGAAGCTGCCACAATTTGCCCTAGTTCATTAATGTCTCTGGGATCTAAAGCCTGTTTTACTGCAGTTGCCATGACTTGCACTTGTTCATTAATGTCTCTACATAATTTAATATAGGTGTTTAAATCTTCATGTTTCCATGGTCTAATTATATCTCTGCACCAACGATTCACTTGGTCATAAGCCAGTTGTTTTATTAATGGCATTGCTTGTTCTATATTCCCAAAAATTCTGGTAGCTGTTTGAATAAGCCTATCTACAAATTCAGCGTAAGATTCATTAGCTCCTTGTATTATCTTAGATAATTGACCTTGTAAACCTCCATGTCCTTGTAAAGTCTTCCATGCCTTAACTGCATCTATAGCAATTTGTGAATATATACCAGGATCATATGCAATTTGTTGCTGCTGATCCTCATAAGGTCCTTTTCCTACTGAGAATAACCAGCTGCTGCATTTTGCCTAGCCATCTCCTTGCAAAATTCCTCATTGGCAACCTTCCATAACAGGTATTGTCCTCCATTTAGCACAGCTTTACACATATTAGCCCAATCTGCTGGCATCATGTTCAAGTTGGTAATGGATTCGACCATGCTTACAGTGAAGGGTGCTTGAGGACCATAGGTTGTTACAGCCTCTTTTAGCTGCTTCACTGTTTTGAAATGTAAAGTGTGGTAAATTTGCTGCCCTCCTACCTCAAATACAGGGCATGTTAATACTTGAGATCCTGTCTCAGGATCCAAACTATCAACTGCGGGGGTTGGGGGCCTCCCAGCATATGGAGGTGGCCTTGTCAGTTGGACACTTACGTCCTCTGGTGATAGAAAGGTGTTAGTAGCAGTCTCCTGTAGAGGTGGTGCTGTTGGTTGGAAACTTAAGCCCTCTGGTGATAGAAAGGTGTTAGTAGCAGTCTCCTGTAGAGGTGGTGCTGTTGGTTGGACACTTAAGCCCTCTGGTGATGGAAAGGTGTTAGTAGCAGTCTCCTTTTGTAACTTTCCCCCTGATTGCTTTTTCTGCTTTACACTTTATTTCTCTGTCTGACTATCTTGAGAGGCCTTCTCTTTTACTTGAATCTTTTCCTCTGTCTGACTAGTTCGAGAGACCTTCTCTTTTACTTGAATGTTTTCCTCTGTCTGACTAGCTTGAGAGACCTTCTTTTTTACTTGAATTTTTTTCTCTGTCTGACAAGCTCAAGAGACCTTCTCTTTTACTTGAATATTTCTATTTTAACTATAATACAACCCAAACATATTTTTATGTTTGTCTTTGGAATCTATTAGCACACACAATCCACAGGTAAGAGCATGCAGAGTCCTACCTAACTAAACATGTTACTACTTCTATAGTAGTTTTTATATTCAGTTTTTATTTTTGTCTAAATATATTAAAATTATATTCTGGCTCTGATTCTGACAGAGATTCTAAGTTCTTCATCCAAGAACTACTGGTAAACATCAAATGTCCTTCAGGGGATTTAGTACTCTTCTCCATCACTGCAAAGGCCTCAGAATTATCACTACTTTGTTTTTGCTTTGATAACAGATTAATATGCTTAAAATTTTAATAGGGGAAAGATTGGAGATGCAGTCAAATCACTGCCAGTTTTCCCAATCCATTTGGTGAGGATAATGTTTTTGTCTTAGGAAGAGTATGTGGTATTTTTACTAGTAAAGGCTAAAAAGTGTTTGTAACTATTAGGCAAACCTTTAATTGAATACTTAGAAGAGAACTGTTCTGATTGCTACTTTGCATGAAAGAAAGGGAAAACTGGCTCTGAAATGTGTCAGTCTGAGGATAGAGCAGCACTTGGGATTCTTTCTGGACCTCTGAACTTGGGAAGCCATTCAGGTATCGTCTTCATGTCAGTCTTTTCCTGGAGATGAGAAAGACATTCAACTACCTATTCATTTTCCTGATATGATTGTGAGAAAATGTAGTAAGCTACATTTCTACTTGTCCCCTGAGAGTTTAGTAGCAAAAACATTTAACATAATCAATGTTTCTAATTTTTTACTATAAGAGCTTCATTATTTACTAATGACATGAGAATTCCAATTTCATTAAATTTGATAAGTTTGTCTCTTGGGAGCTTTATTTTTTTTCCTTAATTAAATAGGGATATATTCTTGAATTTTAATTTTAGTTGTTAAGTCAAAGAAAATAAAAAGCACATTGGTTTTTAATATGAGCTAGGCAGTCAGCAGTTGGAATTGGAGTGAGAGTCAGGGTCCCACTTGTCTTGCCAGACTTTGTTAAGAAAGAAAAAATTACACTCTTGAAATAGAGAAGATATTCCAGGAAACATCAAAGTCTGACATTAAGTTGAAATCTGTAATAACACTGCTAGATAATGAAAGCAGAAGGTAGCTTTTGCAATGCAAAGAGATTTTTAGTTGTCGGTTTCTTCTGGGAGTGAAACAGCACTTGACATGTAAGACTGGTATCTTACGATTGGAAAAAATGGATTTGTGATTGTCAACATCCTCCCTGTTCATAAAAGGCAATGGAATTGCAAAGCAGAATCTCTGAAAGGGGCAGAATGTCATACAGAGTAGAACACATAGTCTTTGGTGTTGAATTTGTACAGCAAGGTGTAAACCTTTTGCAAGCAGTTGGCAAATCCTACCCTGGTATAAACTAAACACACTTATGAATGAATAAAAATGATGCTGTGGCAGAAAGAAAATAAAAATAGAATTGCCTCAGACTAATGATTAACAAGGAATAAGAAACCAGTCCATTCTGAAATCTTCTGGAATTTTTTAAAATCTCTTTTCCCATGATTGAATAAATAACTCATTAGTGTTTTTAAAATTTGGCAACCAGATATTTCAAAATATAACTTATGAAATCACAAATCTTTGACATGCTAACTCAAATATTAATGAGTTAGCCAATAAAAAAACACTCATTGTTATATTTGGATGAAGTCACTCAGTTTTTTTAAAATGACATTTTTTAAATAAAAGAGATAATTTGATGTTTGCATCAAATAAATGTAATATTAAAAATCTGAATCAAATTGATAAAGAAAGGTGCCAAGTCTTGTCTATAAATTAACACCTAACAAAGGTTGGACTAGGGGTGGCTACTTTTTTTTAAAGAGAGATAGAAGTAGAGAGAGGTAGAGAGAATTTTAATATTTATTTTTTAGCTATCGGCAGGCACAATATATTTGTTTGTATGTGGTGCTGAGGATCGAACCCGGGCCACATGCATGCCAGGCTATTGCGCTATCGCTTGAGCCACATCCCCAGCCTGGGGTGGCTACTTTTTAAGAAATGTTTTTAAGTGTGTGAATTTGACAGAATGCTGTCAACTTCTAGGGTTGTTCAACAGGCTGCAAATTTGCAGACACATGCAGAACCATTCAAATATTCCTTAGTTACACCCCTTCACTTTTCATTTTCATGTTGATTGTTAGCCTGGTGTGTCTCTGTTCCATGAGTGTTTGTTTTGTTTATGTAAACTCCATATACTTCCAAAAGGAATCAAATGCTCCTTTTTCAGAATTTCCATTTATGAATCCTTCTGTGTGTTGTAATTATTAACATGCATACTTCTCTCTCTTTCACAGATGGTACATTACAGGCAGGAAGTTCTGCCCCATTTGTAGCAACTACAAATTCCTGGTAGCAACTAGGATATGCCTCATACACAATAGATATTATATTAATATTCGTGGAATGAATGGATATAAAGGGAAATGGCACAATTAATCAGCCAGATAGAATCACATTAAAACATGAAATAGAGCCATCAACATTTACAGTTTCCATCTTCCTCTACTATATCCTGGTCAAATCATAGATTGTTCCTGGTGCTTAAATCAATATTTTAATATGGTAAAGTGGAGCAAATCAGGAAACTTCACTGGCTTGGTCAATTTGCTTTCTTTAGATTAGCATTGTTTAGTTTTAGTAGCAGAGAGGAATAAAGAAATTAGGATAATTTAGGTGTTCAGTAAAATTGTTTTCTATATTTATCTGTAGTTTTCCATTCAACTTCTTTTCTGGCTCTTTTGTCACCTGACCAGTTATCTAGAGCTCTTTCATATAAAGTGATCGACTAAAATAATTCATGTTAATTTTCTATAAATATGATCTTGACAATGATTGTATGTATTTCTGGGGTAAATGTGGTGCTTTGATATATGTTTACAATCTATAATATTTTAATTAGCAAAACCACAACTTTATATGCTTCTGTATTTTTGGAGGGGTACAAACATCTAAAGTCTATTCTTTAAGAAATTTTGAAATGTGCAATGTCTTATTATTTATTATAGTCACCATTCTGTGCAAGAGAGAGTGACTGCTATGTCTTGCACAGAATTATGTTAATTTTTAAAATGATTCAATTTTTATTCTGTCGTTAATGTTCAATTTTTGCATTTCAAAGAGAAGACTTCCTCCAGTGGAAATGAAGTAGGTATTCAGAGAAGCTATTCCTGCTAAGACAGTCTTTCAGTGATCATGCAATCATATCACATGAACTGTGGTTATTAAATTTGGTAATACTGAAACCCTACAAGAGATATGCAGAATCTGAATCTGATTTTTATATCAACTTTACCTAAGAACTATTGATATTTATGCTTGTGTGTTTCAACTATCATAAATGAAACAATTTTAAAGAAAAGTTCTGGATCTAAGACATCCCCTCCTTGACTATTCTGGGTTTGCTCTAGGATGTGGTTATAAATCCTGGAAAGCTTTGTTCACAGGAAATACTCTTTGATTCATTTATTCATTTTACATTTATTAAACATGTACTATGGGGAAGGCATGGTGTCTTACCTGAATTTAAAGAGCTCACAATTTATGGGAAATAACATTTGGACAGAATTATAACTTAAGTTCTGTAGTACAGCCATGTGCAGAATTCACTGATATAACCTGAACTCTAGTTTCAACTTTTTTTTTCTTATTTTTAGCACTTGGAATCCATCTAAAAAAGGTATGCTCATTATGCAGAAAAGAGTGGGAGAATTTTCTCTTACATTCAGTATAGTTATAAAAGTAATACTTCAAGTTCTTTTTATGCTTTTAAGATTGTGAATAGTTCTGCACAAATCCATGAAATGTATTTAAAAGTAGTGTTTCTAAAATGATTACCTAATCAAGTTTCACTTTTCTTCCCCCAAAGATGGTCATAGTGGAAATGTTCCAAATTAAATTAGTACATAAAAATAACCAAAATATCAGAGAATGATTTACAAATATTAAAAACCAATATGAACATAATTTTAATTTAATATAACATAGTTTGGCAGATTTTGTGCACAGTGGCCATAATTTTAAGAAAGTAGATAGCTCCCCTTTAAACAAAGGACTTCATAGGCAAAGTATTCCAGATTATGTGGCTGTTTCAAAGGCAGATGGTTGAATCACCTACATAATTGGAATTTAGCTCTTTCAGATCCTATCTTTACCTAAAGTATGTGTACCTTGTCATATCTTTTACAGCACTCTTTGGGCATTAGCCGATCAGAATATATATACTGTTTTGTTAGGACCCACCTAGCTTATGTTGATTTTCTGTGGAGATAGTATTGTTTAGAAATAATGGGGAAAAATGGTATAAAGATGTAGAGCACTTTTGTTAGTAGCTCTTTTCCAGGCTGAAGAGATAAATGATAAATGGTAGAAATGAAAAGTATGACAACAAAAAGTTTCACTAAAGTTTTTATTTTCAAAAACTTTCTCAACTAAAATCTCTAATTATTATATATTTGTATAACATGATAAAATATACATTCATATATATTATATAAGAATTATACATATAAAATTTTATATATATGGGAACTTGAGAAACCAATCAGAACCAAAAAGGGAGATCACTTGGTGGTCTGGCAATTTATTTTTGCTACTCTAAAACCCAGAGTTAAGCAGCAGTGTTCTTCTTATAAACAGGTTGTATAGACTTCTATAGGAAATAATGAAAGGATGCTTTACTTTCATCTAGGTCAAATATTCTTCATGTTGCCAAAAACAAACAAACAAACAAAGAGGGAAAAAATGGAAAAGAAATTAAGATACAAGTGAATACCAATTCATAAATGTAGATTTGGCTGATTTTATTATAGTGCAAACAAATATATTGAATATATGCAGATAACCAGCAAGTGGCTGCAAAGTTATGTTGTATTTTTAGCTCTGGAATTATTTTTAGCTATGTAATTAAAATTATAGTTATTATACATTATCCTACTTTTAGTAACAGTTGGAAGATATTAAATTTGATTACTAATTATACTGAGCTTATTTTGATGCACAGTTTTTATAATTATTAGTATGATCTCTGCTCACC
The DNA here is from genome assembly GCF_048772815.1 of Callospermophilus lateralis. NCBI lineage: Eukaryota > Metazoa > Chordata > Mammalia > Rodentia > Sciuridae > Callospermophilus > Callospermophilus lateralis. The sequence goes on along the minus strand of NW_027512473.1, from coordinate 800,687 downwards.
CCTGACAATGTATCTAAGCATATGATATTTCACAATCTTCAGCATTCTTTGTTAGGTTAGAGTATGTTCTGTTTTCCCCATACCTACAATAACCACCTAGAATGTTCTCTCACTTTATGTTAATTTCCTTTATACTTTTTTTAGTGCATTTTTTGTCTATATGGTGTATTTATCTATCTCTATGTGTTAGGCTATAGTTTCCAGTGCTAATCAGCAAGGAACCCTTTGGGATCTATTATTGGAGCCCAAAATTCAAAAGTAAATATAGACAATATGCCTCTAGAAATTTAGATATATTTAAGTTTTTCTTGGAATAGGTATAATAATAGCTACATATAATATATGTAACTAAATGATAACATTTGTTTGCCAGTAGCAATCAAATGCAAATTGCCTTTAAATGCTAATTAGTAAATGGATAATTAGATATTACTCTGAAAATTAAGACTTATGAAACTCTTAACATACTTGTGAAATGTAAATATATTTTCACTAACTAATAGTTACAATCAGGATAATTGGCTTTGTGATAGCTATTAGAAATACTGCAATTGGAGCTGGGAGAAATACTGCAATTGGAGCTGGGATTGTGGCTCAGCGGTAGAGCACTCGCTTAGCATGGGCGGGACCCAGGTTCGAATCTCAGCACCACATAAAAATAAAGGCATTGTGTTGTATCCATCTACATAAAAAAAAACTCTCTCTCCTTGAAAAAAAAGAAATACTGCAATTACTCAAACATACAACTTAAATATAAGCACAATTCCAGCATTTGCTAATTGTTTTTCCCTCTTTTGAATAAGATTAAATCTTGAATCAATAATAGATATTGAGGGACACCTAGCTTGGTTCCATAGTCTAGCTATTGTGAATTGAGCTGCTATAAACATTGATATGGCTGTGTCACTATAGTATGCTGATTTTAAGTCCCTTGGGAAATGTGGTATATATACTCAATGGAATATTACTCAGCTTTAAAGAAGAGTGAAATTATGACATTTGCCAATAAATGGTTGGAGTTGGAGAATATCATGCTAAGTGAAATAAGCAAATCCCACAAAACCAAAGGCCTAATGTTTTCTCTAATATGCAGATGCTAATTCAGAATAAGGCAAGGGACACTAGGAAAGAATAGTGTTTCCTTAGATTAGGTAGAGGAAGGGGAGTGGAGTGGATGTGGGTATAGGAAAGAGAGTAGAATGAAACAGACATTATTACTTTACGTATATATGTTTCTACATGACCAATATGATTCTGCAACATGTGCACTCAGAAAAATGAGAAATTACATCCCATCTATGTGTGATATATCCAAGTGCATAAAAATGCATTCTACTGCAATGTATAACTAATTAAAACAAAAAAATTAAAGAAATAGATATTAATTAAATTCACCTAGTTTCAAAGACAATCAGAAAAGATCAAGATACAATTTTAAGTTTACTTAGCTTTTGGCAAATTGCAACTGTGAAAATGAGGGAAATATAATAGAGAAAATTCTTAAATTAGATGTTTTTTTTTCTTTATTGTGAGGTAATTTTGAGACACTTTGTTTTCTCTTCCTTGTGCTGACTGAGAATTTTGCTGTTTGTTGTTGAGCTTCATGTTACCCATGCTGCTGATGAATGGGATATTTTTGGTTACGGTGTGCCCTTCTTTTTTTAGTCTAACTATGCTTTATTGATGCTCAGACTAAATGACTAGAAAATTGGGCTTTGGTAAAAAACTAAGTACATTCACAAAAAATTTTCAGGTATATTAAAATGTAGAGTTTCAACACATTCTTTAAGGTTTTTTTTTTTTTTTAATCTCTAACAGTCAACTAAATTACAACAAGAAGAAAGGGATTCTGAATGGATTGCATTTGTATGTTTAAGGCAGTAATCATAGACATCTACCTCAGGACTGGAAAGGAAGAGAAACTTAACTTTCTCATAGATTTTTTTGGGTTATCCAATATGAAGTCATTTAAAAAATTGTTTAAAACTTTGATATGCTAATGTCACATACATTTAGAGGGAAAAGGCTTTAATTTTAAAGAAGGTAAATGATATTGCCAAACACAGAGACTAGCTTTTACAAGTATTTTCTATTTTCACTACTGTCTTACAAAATGAATAGAAAGAAGAGTAATTATCTGTGTTAGCAAATAGAACATAATCACTTACACAAATAGCTGTCCTTTGTTCGATCCATTTAAAACTTTTCCTTTATTAAAAATTAGAGAAATTTCAGATAATGAACTAAAGAGTACCTTAAAATAGTAATAAACATTAGGTTTTCTAGACTGCAATGAAGGTTCCTAGTATCAGAGAAAGAATAAGGGGGTCAAAAACAAGAAGACTAAAGGACAGAGCCTGAGAGAAAGGGGGAGTGAGAGAAAGGGAGAGAGGAAGGGAATGGGTGGGTGAAAAAGAAGAACCCTCTTACTGAGAGATGAATTTTGTAAGGAGTGAGACATCCTTCCAGGGCTCCTCAGTAGCAGCATTAACAAGTACTCCCTGCGATAGCATTTGGAGTATCAGAACAGAGTTGTTGCTGTCAGAGTTTGATATTTATTGGAATAGAGCAGAGGAACTTGAGGACGGGGCTATCCGATTAGAAGCCACGGTTATTCCATTAAGACAAGCAGTAACCTTTGCAAGTTACTGTGATCATTTAGAAACTGACATTTGATTTCCCTGTGTACTCGGTCTCCACAATAATTTGCTTCCTTTAAATGAGCAGCGAATGGTGTTCAACTTTACGGCTAGGGCACCAGAAACTGCATTTCAGAAGTTGGCAGGAAGTGTACTTAGTTGGAGGGGAAATTATTGGAAAATAATTGGAACTGCTTTTATGAGTAGAACACTGAGGGAGACAATATCAACAGAAATAAAGTCTACTGCCATGCTTAGAATGTGTCTTAATTGACTATTAAATCAGGTTAAGTCCCCATGGGACTTTGGTAAAGACCAGTAATACATTTTATCTTTGCCAGTGTTTTAATATGGTTACATTTGAGTGTTCTTACCAAATGCAAATATTGGTGCCCCTGTTTCTGTCTCCTCCATCAGCTCTGAGGCAGTTCTTTCTCTCACTCTCCCTTTCTCTCAGGCTGAGAAGTTCTATTTTCATCTACTGGAATTTCCACTGATGACTTTAAAGTCTGTAACTGAAGCCAGTCCACCACCTGGATTCTGTGTTCTTTCCTTGTCCTCCTGCCTCCTTGGGAACTACATCCATTTCCATCACTTTCTACTGTCTCGGCAGCATCATTCTTACTAGGACTGTCTTCATTGAAGCATGAAAATCTACCTTATTCTTTCTCATATTAAATCAGCATTACCAAAATGAATTTAAACACTCTCCCTTTGCCTTACTTCCAAATATTTTTCTATCCAAACTTTTCCTCCAGCAAAATTTTCTGACAGTTGACTTGTAAGATCTTGGTACTTTGTACTCAGTCTTCAATGACTGCAGATGGTCCTCTGTCTCTGCCTAGTTACCCTCTGTCCCTGGCAGTGTCAAGGTTGTTTGTGTGTGTGTGGGTGGGTGGGTGGCGATTCAGAAAAAGAGGTGCTGCATTTGTTGCTCTCTCCTACTTCTAATGGTCATCTGTGCAGGAGCACAAAGAAGGGGTAAGGCAGCAGCCTTTTTATCTTGTACTGGGAGCACCTAGGTGAGTTGGAGTGGGAATTTGAATCAGCTGGGGCCCCTGGCTAACTATGACTGCAGGTACCTAGTACATCCAAACATGAAGATAGCAATTCCTTGGGGGTTGCCAGTACACTGTGGATTGGAGTTTGAAAAGGGGTGATGTTTCCATCTTTGGTTGTTTATATATCATTTTGCACTTAGTCCCACAAATTATGTAGTGACCCTGAGCAAACCCTAGTTGGAACCTGTTCTCACCAAGGTCACTGTGACGTTCATGCTGCAAATTTCAGCAGAGACTCCACTGTGGCTTGTCTTCTCTAACCTGCAACTTTGGCCATCACCAGCCAGACCACTCCTGTATTCTCAACACTTTCTTCCCTCTAGTTCTGTTGCCACTATCAATCCTGGATCTTCCTCCTGTGTCTCACTGCTGGTCTGCTTTGAAGAGTTCTCCTTTTTCTCTTGCTTGGTGATTAATGCTAGGGACTGTGGATGATGAAGGTTGTGGGATGAAGGTTCTGCCTTTCTCATTCACATGGCTTTTATTCCACTGTGTGTTAAGTGCCCTATCCAATCCACTTGTTCAGCTCAGAAGTGACCTTCAATGCTGACTGTGCCACTGTGTCCAATGACTGCATCTGATCTTCCCTTCTGTTCCCACAGGTACCACGTATTCTTCTCAGATAGCTGAGAAGTTTATCTTTGCTAATAATAGCTGCAGCTTATCAAGCACCTCCTAAATCCTAGCCTTATTGTTTAATTACTTTATTTCTAAGGTCCACTATACTTCAATGTAAGTATTATCATCTGCATTTTATAGAGGAAAAAGGCCCAGGGAGTTTATAGATACATTCTGAGAACACAAAATTGCTATATTTCTCAAATGTTGCTTTAATTCCAAAAGGTGTCTCTTCTTTTAGTCACAAAGTATATTAATGATATTTGTATTAGATACTAATGAGCTGTTTTGTTATCTTTTCTAGTAAATAAGCACTGTTAATGTGCCAGGCAATAATTGCTTTATATATACTAATCTATTTAGTCAACAAGCTATAAGAATTGTTAAGGTCTGTTATTGTAACACTGCAACTGTAGAGCTGAAGACTCTGAGGTATGGAAGAGTTTAGTAATGTTCCCAAGATCACACAGCTAGTGGGAGGAAGAGAACCAGGGATTATTTTAATCAAGGCAATCATCTCTAAACCCTAAGTTCTAGTCATGGAAGCACATCCTCTTTCTTGCTGTTTAATTGCGAGCCAGGGCTGAGAAGTTTGCAAAGTAATTTCTTCATATTTCATATTCTTCACATGTTAAACAACAGTCATAGTATGCTCCTTCTCCATTTTCACTGGAAAAGTTAAAGGCATGGAACGTCTTGGAACCAAACATGTCATGATCTCCTAAACACAATGTTTAAATCTTTAGTTTCATGCAGTGCCTTTCTCCTTCCTGAATGGAGAATTTGAATGTCCTATAGTCCTAAATGATTCTTTTGAAGTTTGAATTAGCCATAGTTGAATAACATGGGGGAAATAAAATGCTTAAAGTGATGAGATAAGTAACTGTGGAGGCAATGTTTAAAATGTATAATGGATTCATCCATCACATATTTTTCCATGACTGCTACGTGCCATGTTTTGCATAAGATGGAAGGGAGGCAATAGTGGGTCAGATCTTCCCATACAGATTTCAGTTTTCTGGTATAGACCAGAAAACACGGGGGCCATGATTCCATGGGACATAGGGAGAACAGCGTCTACAGAAGTCCCCAGGCAGGAGGAGGCCTGCCTGCTAAGTCCATGAAGACTAAAGAACTTTAGAAAAAATGTGAGCAGCAGTTTAGACTTAACTTTAAATCCTGATTGTGTACTGTGTAACCTTTCAAAACCTCATTTTCTTCATTTGTGAAATGGGTTACTACCTCACTACACTGTGTAAAGTAATAAATGAGCTAAACTGTATAATGTTTAGATCATACTAAAAGACTCACTAAAACTGAAACAATATTATTGCTATTATAATTATAATTACTCTTGTTAGAGCTGAAGCTGAGCTCATGGAATGGCAACTGTCTCAGGTAAAGGAACAGCTGATGGTAAAAAGTTCTTATCCACCCAAAGGACTCCACCAAATAAACTCTCACAACATTCAATGAGATAGGCCCTATTTAGGACAAAATGAAATTATAGCATTATTCACCTTTTCTTTCTCTGTTTTACCCTGTATTATACATTGGAAAGTCAGTTGTGGCTAAAAATGACATGGATGGCAGTGATTCTTGTCAAAACTCAGGGAATCTGTTCTTGGGCTTCCATTAGGGTGGATGTTTGAGGGTAGGCAACAAATCTAGTCAACACTCAAAGCTTCACCTGCACAGATGGTATGAGCTTTTCAACATCACTGTCCCCAAAACTTAAGCTTTTGGTAATGCTTTTCCTAGGATTTCTGGGTGGAAAACTGCATCTCCCTGCCTCACCTTCCCCAGGTTTGATGACTCTGAAGTAAGCTTCTGATTTCCATTGGATTATAGCTTCTAAATTTACTTAAAGAACTGAAAATAAGGGTTGGGGATGTGGCCAATGGTACAGCATCTGCCCAACATGCAGTGAGGCTTGGGTTCTATCCCCAGCACCACATAGAGGCATGCACATGTGTGCACGCTCACACAGACACACACACACACACACACACACACACAGACACACACACACATAGAGGCACACACACAAATGAATAAAAAGTTAAAAAAAAACAAGGCAACAGTAGAAACAAACATTTATTAATTAGAAATTATTCAAGCTGAGTTTTTCCCAAGTACTTAAATATTTGTTTCTTATTTTTTGAGATGAGATCCACCCAGCTTAAACTTTTGAAAACAGAGTCTAAGGATATTCTGTCACTTCTATGACTAATTGAAGTCTTCAATCATATGCTTTTTCAGTCAGAAAAACAAAACCCACACTAGATATTTTTGATGAAGAGAAGTTACAAGGTAGGAAATTGACGAAGTGTTGGAGTACTAATAAGGCAAAGAAAGGACGCAGAGGGGATTCTTGCCATAAGTAACTGAAGCCAACAACTGTCACCCACAGGACTGGGGAACAAAAAGAAGGGGCCCTGCGGGGCCAGGGTGCAGACCTCTGGGAGGTGTCACTGTCTTTTGCTGTAAAGTGAGGAGACGCAGTGAGCCTCACTGGGGTTCATGGGAAAAGGCTGAACATTGGAATTAACTGCCCCTGAATGGCCATTGCTGGAGCAATTTGACAGGAAGCAAAGCAAGATGTTTGTTCCTGTTCCTCCAGCCTTCCAGTCCCCTCCAATGCCTTTATGGTGACAGAGGAGGCCACAGCCAAAGGAACAATGAAGTCTGCCAAGTCCTGGCCCCAGCCTCATAACACAGATTGTGGAGGAGTGGGTTTGTTGCTGAGAGAAATTTGTTTAATAACCACCAGAGCAGCTCTTTTGCCTGCTTAGCGATGAGTCTATGGATGTGCCCAGATCTCTCGAATGTGTGGCTGCTCTGCTAGGGGGCTGGCTGATGGCATAAATACCGAGTTGAGCATGTTGTTTTTTTTCCTTTTTCTTCCTTTCTTGTTTCAAATGCTTTGGGGAACAACTTCATGAAATTAGTTTCCTGAGGAGTTTGCATATTCTTAACTTGATTTTCAACACATTCCTGTGGAACATTCACCACAAACCAGCAGACACGCACACTTCAGATCTTTTAGAAAAGAGAGAGCCATTTTCTTTTCAGTGTGACTCACATCTTCACTCCAGTTCCTGATCATCATTTTACCTCCTCCTTTTCAATCCTCTCATCTAACTCATGTGTGTTAATCAGAAATCTGTCCCTCTATTTTAAGGGCAAATACAGATTAAAAATGAGAAATTTAATTCTCCCTGCTGAAATTAAAGGAAAACACTACTCTCGTCCCCTTTCTTAGGGCATTTATGTTAGAAGACTTGCAATTATAAATTCTATCTCTATGAGATGTAAGGAGGCTGACTTATAGTGGGGTATGAGGGGAAGCATGGGAGGAATAGATGAATTCTAGATAGGACAGAGAGGTGGGAGGAAAAGGGAGGGGGCAGGGGATTAGCAAGGATGGTGGAATGTGATAGACATTATTATCCAAAGTACATGTGTGAAGACACGAATTGGTAGCCAACATACTTTATACACAACCAGAGATATGAAAAATTGTGCTGTATACATGTAATAATGCATTCTGCTGTCATTTTTTTTAAATCTTAATAGTATATATGTAATAATTTATGTTGAATTGGCTACATAAAAGTACAAAACTTTTTTTCTGTGTTTACATTTTTTTAGCAGATTGCCTGTGATCACATTTTGGTTTGATGCTTATTCAATATTAAAATAATTTTCTTTCTTGCCTATCATTGTGGAGTAGATTTTCGGGGAGTTGGAAAAATTTTTTTAAATTACTTCTCTTCCCTCCCTCTATCCATCCCTCCCTCCCTGCCCCCTCTCTTTCTTTCTCCCATTATTTATTATTTATCTATTTCTATCTATTTTCTAGCTACCCCCTACCATCTATCTCCATTTCTGTTGTATCACCTTGCCATATTTACTTTCTTCTGTGCTTGTTTCCTTTTTTTCTATTCTTGTACTTTCTCCACATGGTCAGCCTGTGGCTTTTAAAAATGGCTCAGTTCATATTATTCCTCTTTTTTATATCTTTTAATGGCTCACGTTGTGCCTTTGATGAAATCCAAATTCTTAAAAGTCCTATTTGATCTGACCATTTTTGAACCTGCACACCTCAGACCCCACCTCTCCTTTACTTACACATTGTGTTGTAGCCATGCTCATTCTTCATTTCAGTACCTTAAGTGCATTCCACCCAGGATTTCCCACATGCCATTCATTTGGTCTTGAAGCCTCTTTTCCATGTGATACAGTTTATTATTCAGCAGGTCTCAACCTAAATGCCCCTTCACTTAGGTTAAGACATGCTGAATAATTGACTGGGACTGAGAGGCTGTCCTTTACCACCCAGATGGTGTAAGTTAGTCTGCATACTTAACACTATACCATTATTACCATCGGAGTGTTCATCACCATTTCTATCCTAAAAGAAACATGCATTTTCCCCTTCCTGATCATTGTAAAACTAATGTCGTCTATAGAATAAAAAATATGATAGTTCCCCAGCAGCTGTTTAATAAATAGATCAAATGAACTGAAGTTCATGTCAAAGAGAAATGTGTGTTTTTTTTCTCTTGTTTGTGTTTTCTCCAGTTGGAGGGCTGGGCAGCAGAGCAGAGATGCATTTGGAACATTAAAATTGCAAGGGAACATAACAATTTCAGTGCTTAAAAGCCTGTGAATCCCAGTTGAGAGCTGTTTCTTTTGACTAGCTCTCCATTAAATTACGAATCCAATGGGTGAGGCCTGCCGCATGCTTGGTAGCATGCTGGGGAGACTTGGGCACTTTGTAAGAATGAGAAGAGCTTTCCTCCATCTGTCAGCCCATCAGATGCTTTGTAACATGCATTGGAAGTCAGCACTCTACTGAGATGAATGGAGGGATGGGGGATGAAGCAGGGCTCCTGCTTCAGTAAGATGGATGATGGTGCTAGATTTTGCTGTGGTTATAGTTGAACAAAATGCTGGTAGATTACTGAGAATGAGGCAGACCACGGATGCACATTTTGCTGTTCAAGAAGGAATGAGTTTAACGAAATAAAGACTTGTGAAGCATGTATCTGTGCAAGCAAGACTGCTCATGGGTAAATAGGTTTTCAAACTCTTTTAGCAAGTGTTTTGTATTTTATGTTTCTACCCCAGCAGCTTCAAAACATAGATAGCTGATTTTATTTTTCAAATGCCTTTAACTAACACACTGATGAGCTTTAATAACATTAGCAATGACAGTAGAAGATCTTTCTGCACCGTGTTACTAATGAGGCACAGAATGACTGAAATAATATGATTTAAATGGAGAAGTTGTTCACCTCCGCATCCCAAGGACTTTGAGTTTCCAAGAGTAAGCAAGTTTGCCTTCATGCACAGACTGCAAGGTTGGTCCTCATTTGTAATTTGATGTTTAGTTTTGATTAATTAAAAGAGCAGAACTTTGGCTCTGACATTAGGCAGTTTTTTTCTTGTTCCAGATCAGCTGTGGTGCATCAGACTCCTCTTGGTTTGTGGCCTGGATAGCTGCAGCTGATACTTCTGTAAGAGCTGCCAGGCCTGCTGCCCTTTGTTCCGGAGCTCCCAGCCTTAAGCTCAATAATGCAAGGTGAGCCAAGAGTGTAGTCTCTGGAATTACTTCCTCACTTGCCTTTTTAGTCTCTGGAAGTGCTGTTGCAGCAGTGTGGTCATCGACCCAAGAAGCTAGTGGTTCAGAGTAAAAAGTATCAAGTGCTCTTAGGGGCTGCCTGTCTTCCTACTCAGCCCCTCTTGACAGACAAAAGGAGACTCATGTCAAGTTCACCCACTTTTGAAATCAGAGAAGCCAGTCATTTCTTAAAAGCTTCTACAGAAAATTGAATCCCTTCCCAAGTCTTAGGTTCCTGGGCTTGAGCCTCTGCCCACAGCTCAAAGGAGCCAGAATTTAAAAAATCAGCCTCTCTTAAAGTACTGGTACTATCGATCATTAATTTGATTTCTGTCTGCCTAAAATAGAAGCATCCTTCTGCTTCTAAAACCCCATTTACTTCTGTTTTAATTAAAATTATTAAAATTTTTGAAAGTGAGTTGCATTAGGATTGTCTAGTGGCTTTTGGGGATACTTCCTGGCCTAGCTCTATCTACCAAGTTGCATTCTTTAAGAGTGGGGCTCAGGAATCTTCATTTTAAACAAATGTTCACAATTGTTCTTATACCTAGAGATATATGAAATGCATAGATGTATAAAGCACTTAACTCAATAAGTAGATGCCCCCTAAAGTAGCAATTGTTAATATTTTAACTCATTGATATGAAATATTTAAGAGAGGATAAAACAAAAATCTCACTATCTCTTTCAATGCATCTTATAGAGAATTTCTACTTGAGAGTAGGCTTTCTCAACATCTACATTTTAATTTGGACTTCTTTTGTGATTCATAATGAAATTAAGCATTTTTTCTGTTTCCATAAAAAATTCATTGGGCATTTGATAGGCGTTACTTTGAATGTATAGATTGCTTTGGGAAATATGGAAATTTTTTGGGGGGGTGGTGATACTGGGTATTGAGCTCAATGGTACTTGACCACTGAGCCACATCCCCAGACCTATTTGTATTTTATTTAGAATCAGGGTCTCACTGAATTGCTTAGCACCTCACTTTTGCTGAGGCTGGCTTTGAACTCATGGTCCTCCTGCCTTGGCCTCCTGAGCAACAGGGATTACAGGTGTGTACCACTGAACCCAGATGAAAATTTTAACAATATTAATTTTTCCAAGTTATGAACCTGGTGTATCTTTTCATTTATCTGTCTCTTAAAATTACTTTTATCACTGTTTTATAGTTTTTCAATGTAGAGTCATTCTCTTCCTTAGTTAAGTATTTTATTCTTTGTTATGTGACTGTAAAAGGAATTATTTTTAAATTTCCTTTTTGGATAGGTCATTGTTTATGTATAGAAATGCAACTGATTTTTGTTCCTGATTTTTCTACCCTGCAGTTTTACTGAATTTGCTTATTCTAAAAGTTTTTTTTAATAGTGTTTTTAGGTTTTATTTATTTATTTAGTTGTTGTTTGTCTTTTAATTGTGTTCTGGGGATCAAACCTCACATAAGCTAAGCAAGCACTCTACCATTGAGCTACATCCTCAATCCTTTTTATTTTTTTTATTTTGAGACAGGGTCTCCCTAAGTTGCTCAGGCAGACCTCAAATTTGCAATTCTCCTGCCTCAGCCTGTTGAGAAGCTCAGTTACAGGAGTGTACTATCATGAGGTTTTCTACTAATAGAGTCATATCACCTGCAAAAGAAGATACTATTTCTTATTCCTTTCTGATTTGGGTGCTTTGGATTTCTTTTTCTTGCCCAGCTTCTCTCTGGCAAGAACTTGCAGTACTATGTTGACTAGGAGAGGTAAAAGTGGGCATCTTTGCTTCCCTTTGGATCTTAGAGGAAAACCTATTAGTTTTACAGTTTTGAATAGAATGTTATTGTGAGCATTTTATAAATGGTTTTTATTGTGTTCACTGGTGAGACTTGCTCTGGGACAATGGTTGAGCAAGATTAGAGTGGGTCACAGGACTGCTTCTGTATCTAGGGCCAAGTCTGGGGTTGCTGGGCCTGTACAGGGGCATGAGTCGGCATGGCATCTTCCGGGTTCCTGGACATATAGAACCTTCTCCAAAAACATGAACAAACAGGTCTGGAACCAATCCAGAGGGGATGGGACAGTTTCTGCTTCAGATTCAAATCCATGATGGTAGGCCTGCTACCAAGATATATCTCAAAGCAGCTTTCCTCTGTCTTGGAATTCAGTGGGAAGTCACAATCTCCTACCTGTGTTTTGAAACTGCCGTAAAGTCACTTTTGTTGTAGGTTGTTGCCAATTCATTGTTTCTGCCATCTTGCTGACATCAGAAATCTAAAATTTAGTTAATTTAAGCCATAGTATCTTCATCCATTTTTGAAAGAAAAAATATCCATCATTTGACATTTGTTGTAATTGCTGAGATCTTAATGTGGCTCTTCCTGGAAGTAATCTTATCAACTGATTGTATTTTGCAAAACAATAATAATGCCTCACAAATTTCTAGAGAAACTTCTCACCTTGTAAACTATCTGTTTTTGAGTCCTATAAGACAAATCTAAAAGGATTATAAACAGGTTTTAAATTAGTCAGTGTAGCTGAAGTAAAGGCCTGTTACCTTGGTATGCTTTTCTTGTATTGATTAGAATCAGAAATTCTTTGCCTAGCACTTGATAAAGTGTTGTTTTGTGCTGAATATCAGCAGTATAGAGCTGAAGAAGGTTTGTTTAGGGTATTTGGCCCAAACACTTATTCTTCATTTGTCCACTGAAGAGAATTGTCTTCCTTCTTCTCTAGTTCTTCTCATATTCTTTTACATATTTAGAATTCCATAAGGTAGATTTCAGACCTTTGTTATGGATGAATATTGTATAGATCAAAGAAAAAATATACAGGATGAGAAGAATAGAAACCAATTTATTGAGGGCTCAATATTATCTCTTTTGTTTTATTGGTGTACAAACTAATTTGTACCTGGAAATAAATGGAGACTTTTCTTCAGAAAGAAGGGAAAGAGAGAGGGAGAAGAAACTTTCAGAGTCACCGTTTATCCCAAAATAGAAAAAATATAGATCCTGCCCTACCCATAAGGAAGATTTACCACTTATTTGTGAAAATAATATTTTGTTAAACCTTTCTCTCTTGGATTGGTTGTCCCCCTGCTCACCTCCGCATGGCTGTCCAAGGCTCGATAAGTAGTCGATGAAGGGCAGCAAGTATCCATCATGGGAAGCAGGGAAACTTATGGCAGGATCACAAGTTTTCTATTTGAAGCAAGGATAGGATGTATTTTGTGTTAATCCAAACGGCCTTAGCTGCATTGTGGAAACTGTCTTTAAAGATATTTCTGATTAATTGCTTTACTTTCAATCTTGTTACTTAAGAGGCCTAGATGACACTAATATGTTGGACAAAATTTGGGAATTTTAATTATGGAGTATTTAATCAAAAGTAATGGATAATTTGGGGACAATTTTGCTTGTGTTATTTGGGGTATTAGTTAAAGATTTCAGATGGTTCACCCAAATTTAAATTTGATTTAGTTTGTTTGACCCTGGTCACAGATGCTTCTGTCTTCTACATCCTTTTTTTCTGACTTATCCATGCACATAATTTCCGTTGGTGACTAATCTATGTACATAATTTCCACTGCCAACATGAGCCAATGGATTCCAAAGGCCAGATTTTATTTAGGTTGCTCACATGAGAGGATTTAAAATTGTCTCAAAAAGGCTAATAGGTCATACTTTCTTTTGTAAAAACCATTGGCACATAGTGATTTAAAAGAAGAAATAGCTACAGAGCACTAGCAGGTTGAGGAATGTGGGGACAAAATAACCAAGATACAGAGAGAAATGAGCAGGAGGCAAGAGATAACTCAAAATCACTTAAAAGAAATCACTCAAAATAACTTAAAAATAAACCACAATCAACACTTGATAAACTAAAGGTAGTTTATAAATGTTTTTTACACAGCAGGATATGAGAGGGACTCATTTCCACATGGATAGGAATCCATTAAGGAGCCATTAATTATAGATTTCCAAAAATTACCAACACCTCATTACTAATTGGACAGCTCCCTGCCAAATATACCTATTTGGCACCATTTTGTACTTACCTAATAGACTCGGTAACATGACCAAAAATACTTTGACTGAATTATTTAAAATGAGCAACTTCCTTGTGGGAAGAGAAAGAAGAAAAAAATATATGCATAAAACTTATATTCCTCAAAAGTAAAATAAATATAACATAAATATGAAATAAATATAAAACATGAATTTTGACATCTTAAAGAATATCTTTAACAACATAATGCCCCATAATTCCAGGAATCTACTTGGGTATTTTTACACTGCAGCTAATGCTATTTTCTTAAGTATACAAAGCTAAGAATAAGGGTTTCTTCTAATAAGAGACTTAACTTTTGAATAATCGAGGAAGTTAAAAATCAGCAGTTTTTGTTAAAAATATCATAATACAAATAGATATTCAATGTCTATTTTTAAGTGAGTTCCAATTAACAATGAGAGTGGAATCTCTGCAATGGGATATCTGAAGTTCTCTTAGTAAACACAAGTCCTCGCTTGCTCTTTTGTACTTTAAACATTTGTTTTCTGAAAGGACAAAAACTAACAAACTAAGTTGCTCCCTCCCTCTTTTTTGGAAGTAGATTTTCTTTTTCTTTTCTTTTTTTTAAGATTATAATACACAACCGTTTTTTGTCTTGCAATTTTTTACTATGATTGGTAGATTTATTTTTATTGTGTATAGATTTCCCAAGATACTGTAAAACTCTTAAACTGGAAGATACTAAATAATTAACTATAGTTGTGATAGGATTGATGAAGCTTGTTTTCTTGAGCAGATTTTAAAAAATCCAAGATGGTATATGCTTTAGGGAGCAATGCCTCGCATAGAGGGGTATGTGTATTATTATAAACTAATTTAGTTGTTGAATTCTTTACTGCCCTGAAGGGTTTCCCTAAATGACATGTGTATAAAATGTATCACTGTTGTTGGGAAGTGTTAGGGTTTAGATGTGAGGTGTCCCCCAAAAGCTCACCTGTGAGACAATGCAAGAAGGTTCAGAGGAGAAATGAATGATTGGGTTGTGAGAGTCTTAACCCAATCGGTGATTCAATCCTCTGATAGAGAATAACTGAGGGGCACCTGAAGTGGTTGAGTGTGGCTGGAGGAGGTGGGAATTAGGGCGTGGCTTTGGTCTATTTATTTGAATCTAGAAAGTGGAGTCTCTCTCTGCTTCTTGATCACCATGATGTGAGCTGCTTCCTGCCACACTCTCCTGCCATGTTCAGCCTGGCCTCCAGCCTTGAGAAATGGAGTCAGCCTTCTATGGACTAAAACCTCTGAAACCATGAGCCCTCAAATAAACTCTTCCTCCCCTACAAGTATTCTGGTCAGATCCTTTAGTCACAGCAGTGGAAAAAGCTGACTAAAACAGGAGGAAATTATAGCTATCTTGCTAGAAACCCTTCTTTAGGCAGAATTAAGAGAAGGAGCTTAAAGGAGACAGAGCAGGCTGGAATAGCTTCTTTTAGACTGGGAAGGGGTTAGGGGTAGCTGCAACTTCAAGGAAAATTCAAAAGAAAAATATGTCTTTAAGATCTTTTCAACGTTGTGTTATGTCATCTCTCTAAGCACAGTGAGTTTTCTTTTAGTCTTTGGCTCTCTACAAATTTCTCCTCCACTCAAAAAACTCTGTGAGCTTTAGCCAGATCTATTCTTTTGGGTAAAGTTTAAATTAGTTAATTAGCTCTTACTTTACTCTCCTCCTTGGGCTCCCTTTCCCCTTCTCCTTAAAATTTACAGCAAGATAGTTGGAAAAATGATGAAAACTTAGAATTTATGTAGACCCCATATTCAAATCTTGACTTTTTTCCTATATTAATTGTTTTAGGTAAGTAACACCTTGACCCATAGAGTTTATGCATGAAATTGTGCTGAATATAGTATAAAAAGCTATGGACTTAATTTGTATTAGTTCATTTTTTATTGCCATATGAAATAACTGAGTATGATTACTTACAAAGAAAGGAGATTTATTTACCTCACAGTTTTGGAGGTTCAAAGTCCAAAGAGCATAATGCAGGCTCTGGTGAAGGCTCTCTCATTTGCATTTTCATATGGTAGATCAAAATACCACAAAATTGGGAGTGCATTTGAGATAGGGAGATCAAATCACAAGTCAGGAAGCCCAGAGCAAGGGAAACAAGCCAGTCTTTAGCCATTTTATTAGGCTCTATCTATTAGAGGTCCCACCACCTCTAAACACCACCACTCTGGAGACAATGCTTTTAATATGTGGGGTGACACACTCAAACTATATCCAAGCCATAAAATAGCCCATCCTCAGAATGGTTCCAATCTTGTATGCAGCTACTTAGAAATACTAAGAGTTCCGAATAGTACACACAGTTCTTACGTGTAACTTCAGCATCATGTATTAGGCAAGTTTCTCTTCATGTGGGTGAGCACTGGAAGCCCTATGTCTGTCTCTCACCTTGCTTCCTTTTATACCTCCTTTTTCTCACTGTTTTGTTTGTTTGTTTGTTTGTTTTGTGTGTGTGTGTGTTGGGGGGAGACTGGGGATTGAACCCTGGGGTGCTTAACCACTGAACCATATCCCCCCCTACCAGCACTTTTATGTTTTATTTAGAGACAGGTCTCACTGAGTTGTTGAGGCCTGTGTTGAATTTACAGTCCTCCTGCCTAAACCTTGAGAGCTGCTGGGATTATAGGCATTCAACACCGTGCCTGGCTTCCCACCTGTTTTATCTCTAAGAATTTATTCATCTCTAAGAATTTTCATGTACCCTGTATCTTTACATTCTTTAGCATTGAACATGTAGAGAATAAGCAGACTATTCTCTGTTTATGGGATAATTTATTGCTGTCTTATACATAAAGACTTCTATCCTCCAGCAGCAAGGATGAGGAGAAACTGAAAGGATGGAGGAGACGGAGAAGAGAAGACTGATTCTGGGTTGTTAGGGAGTGACTGGACCAAGGTTGGACCAATTTTTCTATTAGTGACATGTATTAGCAAAGTAGACTCTATATAAAAGTATAGTAAACTATATTTTTACTAAAGGATTAAAATGTGTGTGGTAGATAATGGGCAGAAATGCAGACCACTGTGTATCTGTACAGTGCTGAATGCCAAGCACATTGGTTATCAAGACAAACAATACCCTTTTTATTTTTATTTTTTTGAGATCACAATTTAGATGACTTAAAGGAATCTATAATCAGTTCAGCTGGGAGTTACTAGGGGACACATTTAGGTATATTGGGTTAAGAGCTGAGCAATTTTAATAGTCAGATAGGAAATCTCTATCCTTTATTATTATTCTCAATTATCAGAAACAATAAGTCAGTAATTTTATTCTGCTTTATTTAATCATGATATTCAGCTTTATATGTTCTTAGGCTTTAGAATTTATAAATAATATATTTTCCTGTGCAGAACTTAGAGGGACAATTTTCCTATGCAGTATTTGTCGAGTATAGTAAAACCTAACAAAATGGAAGTTCTCATTAATAAATTTTTACATGCAGTCTGTGCCTCCCCTATTTTGCACAATATTTCCATTGATTCTTAAATTTTTAAGTGTTTTACTTTTTGGTTTTTTTAAAAAAAATGTTTTGGCAGCATACTTCCATTCAATTAAGGACATTATTATATAGTCAGGCAGTCACAGTAAGTGAAACATATAGACTTCAGTGTAATAAGGGGTCACTTCAGTGTGATAAGGGGTCAAAATAGCCTCAGGAACATCACAAAAAAAATTCCAGAAAAGTTGTGACATGTTCTATCTGTTGCCCATTCACAGAATTACAGTGAGGACTTTAGGTTTCTCTCTTTGAATGTATATGTCTTTCTTGACCCCAGCTAACTCTTACCTATTCTCCACACTAAAAATCCCAAAAGAAGAATTCTTGACAAAGCAGTGAGTTTTATAATTATTGGAAATTTACATAAATACAGGGAATCCATGCTAATTAATTTACCTAGTAAAGGAAATGTGTATTAAACTTCAAATGATTTCTGCAACAACTGCTTGGAAATATTTAATATTTTTCTAATAAGATGGGAAAACAAAATTTCTGGGTGAGAGATTACACAATTGACAAGGAAATTAAAATATAGATAATCATTACTGACTAGTATTCTTAATGAAGAATAACAAAATCATAACTATTAGATGATTATTTTTGTTGTATTCAGGTATTTAAAGTGACACCATATATATGCCAATACCATTCTAGGTGCTACACATAAGATGAAATTGTTTCCATCATAATCAAGCTAAAAAAGAGACATTAAAAAAGATAAAAAGTTAGATAAAATGAGGCACCTGTTCTACCAGTGACATGGAGAAAGTGATGATAGCTCAGGTTCTAAGAAGTATTTGAGCTAATTAGTAGTAGTTAAGAAACTGAGAATGTCTGAACCAGTCCATATCCACTTCAAAAGGAGGCACATCAAATGGTATATGAGGCACTTAAGAGGAATTCTGCATAGGAAGTGACAGACGAAGGTCAAAGATGTTAGTGTGCTGGCTCATGCAGCATCATTTATCAGACTATCCAATTATAAACATGGTAGGCAGGGTGTGAAAAGCCAAAGAATAATGCTAACTATAATCTAAGGAGATTTGGGGGGAGACAGAATTGACAAATGAGCTGAAGTTCACAAGCATATATCCTTTAAGGAAACACTGGAGTGGAAAATGCCACTAAGGTTTCTTTCAGCAATAACAGAAACTTCCTTGAAATTGCAGGCAAACTCAACTGGATTTGGATCCCAGTTCTGCCCCTTATTTTTCTGCCACTTTCTTCACTTCTCTGGACCTTGGTTTCCTTGTTCTTATACAGCATGTACCTCTGTGGTGGATTCATTCATTCACAGATCTACTGGGAATCATGCTAAATGCTTTTTCTTAAGTTATTTAATGTAGTCTTCACTTTGTTGAAAATAATATTATCTGCGTTTAATTGGAAAGAAAAGCAAAGTAATTTCCCAAGAATACATAGTTGGGAAGTTGTAAAGCCAGGAACAAAATCCTGATCCATCTCAACCCCAAATCCAAACTTATAATAATTTTGTCTCAATTTAAAAAATTGGTACTACATGGAGGCACTCAATAAATATTATTTCTACTTAATTAATAATGCAATAATTATTTAGGACTTACTGTATTTTATGCATTTCATCCAAAACATGGGTAAAGAACTTAGGAGTTGAAAATCCAGTGATATAAAAAATTGTGTGATCTGATACTTGTCAAGGCAGAGAATGATGAACTGAAAGGTTAGATCCCACCTTCCTTGGAAGGAATTTGTCAACATTAAATCTCATCAAAGGCTATAACCATATAAAATCAACTTAAGAAATAGTGTTCAGGCCTAAAATCCCAGTTATACAACATTACAATATCCTATCTATGTATCACTATAGATATACAAACTAAAAAATATAAGTGTTTGTAAGTATATTTTAAATCAATGGGAATTCCAGAAATAATTTCTATAAAGAATGCAGAGTCTGATACTTATCCATACAACTTACATATCTATATATCATTGTATATATTTACTAACTAACCTATCATTTTATGTATTTTGATGTATACATATATCAAAGAAATATCAGAATTATGCATAAAAATCATAGGAACTAATAACATTTCTGAGTTTAAGTTGAAAATAACAGTACTCATGAAAAAGGACTTTTGGAGTTATAATTGAAGGATAAATAGGGTGTCCTGGCGAAAAAATAATTGAAAGTGTGGTTTTGCAAGCAAGTGCTGTACAAAAAGCATGGAAATGTGAAATTAGCACAGAATATGTAGGTAACTTGTTATTACTAGAAGATGAAGAGTAAGTACCTCAATGGTTATTGAGAAGTCAGCTGGAGAGGGCAAGAGAGTATATATTAGAGGTTTGTATGGCTGAAATTTTCTTTATTTTATATGCTTGTTCAATAGCAGAAAAGGACTGACATAACCAGCAACACAATTGTATGAACATTAGCATTGATGTTGGGAATATATTAGGACAATACAGGCTAAAATGGGTTCAGTACAGAAAATATCAGAAGATATAAAAAAAGAAATGCTAAAAAAAAGGCTCTAGATGAGCATTAGTTTGGCCTGTACCTCAAAAACTACTGACTAAGATACTTTTTACCTCTGGAGGAGAGATTGATGATTAACATCATCATAGTTTGAATTTGTGAATTTTTTATGCATACTCACACATATATCTAACTATATCTGTACTTATGTTTAATAAATTTATCATTTAAAATTTTATTTTTCAAAGATACTATCAATGTCTTTGGTCTTGTAAATATCCAATCTTAATCCAACATTATTACCCTATGTACATATGTAATTACATGACCGGTGTGATTCTACATCATGTACAACCAGAATGAGAAGTTATACTCCATATATGTATGATGTGTCAAAATGCACTATTCTGTCATGTATAACTAATTAGAACAAATATAAAAAAGAGTGATCCACAGTCACATGAAAACAGGGGTGGTGATAGTGGTGGTTCTTGCAAAACCACTTGTTTGTTAGCATGCTTGTTTTCTGAAAGTTGATTTTACAGGGAAATGGATAGATGGGCCTAGGGAGAAAGTTCAGAAGCCAGAATAAAACTTTCCATGCATGAAAGATGAATAGATGAGGTAGTAGGTATTGTAATTAGTGTGATTTAATTATTATACTATTATATACATATAACAAAACACTACCTTGTACACTTTGTACATTATATATAATTTTAACCTGTCGATAAAAATAAACTCTTTTTCAAAACACTATTACCCCAGGCTAGGGTTGTGGATCAGTGGTCTAGTGCTTGCCTAGCAATTGTGAGGCCCTGGGTTGATCCTCAGCATCACATAAAAGTAAATAATAAATTAAAAATAAATCCAACCTAAATATATTTGTGTAATAATTAAGTAAACATGTGTTGAACATTACTTTATTTGAGGCATTATGTTACAAAGTTGGTCAAAGGTATCTAAAATATAGAACCTGACACTTTGAGCACAAGTGAGGAGCAATGAATGAAACTGGTAAACCCAAATGATAATTTTAATTGTCTTTCTAGTCTCTAGAAAAAATGGTCTTATTCTTTACCTTTCTAGATCTTCCTGGCCTAACTCCTAGTTTCCCTTTCTCTGTTTTAGCGATCAGCAGCCCCAAGGAGAGATGCATTTTCTCACCATTGCAGCTCTGAAGGACCACACTGGGAAGAGGATCCACAAATATTCTTGCCTTTGAATTTATTTAAGAGTTCCAATTAATGGCATGGGGTTTTTATAAAAATCCCTTATTATTGTTAGTAGAGTTTCCCTAAGGCTACCTTCATATAAACTGTACTGTAAGTTCTTGTGTTTATAACTATCTAGAATCTATTTGTAACATACTTGGGTAAGACAGAAAGAGGGAATTATGTACTCTAATCCTATACTAAATAAATCTTGAAAATATTTTTCATTTCTCCTAATAATTAGCATCATATCTAAAATGGATCAATTTTAATTAATAAACTGAAAGACTAAACAAGTTATCAAAGCCAGCTAATTAACAAAGGTGCATTAGGACATTTTCTGCCTGTAATTCAATTCCCTTTAAAGTATTAAAAGTTTCTGCTATTTAAAAGTATGTTTTTAAACAAGATAAACATTGATATCCTGATAAATAGTTTAAAATATGTATCCTTTTGTCATTTTTATTGTTTTAAACAGTAAACTGATAATTTAATAGTTTAGATTTCTGGTGATAATATTAAGAAATACTATGTATAGTGAGAATGTTTGCTTTGTATGTAAATCAAAGTAAAGCCATTTCAGAAGAAAAAGTGTTATATATAACCTGATAGGAGAAAAACATTCTCTGTCACTAATTATAATTTTTCTGTTAGCAGAAGAAACTATTGACATGGTTTATTCCAATGTTTATAAGAGAGAACTTAATTTTCTTACTATGGAAAATACACATTATATGAAATCTACTCTGTTAACAAATTTATAACTGTACATTTATATGACAAAGTGATTCCTAAGGTAGAACATAGTGAATGTATTCAAAAATTTTTGCTGCAAAATTATATTAATTGACATGATTATTTTCCTGATCAAGATATCTAATTGATTTATCTTTCTATCTTTTGATTTTCTTTTGGAATACATTTTGGAAAAGCTGTTTGAACTCTCCTAAAGCAATTATTGGTTTATTAGTTATTTAAATCTCCATTTATATAACTTTTTATTTCCAACCAAAATAATAGTATTCTTATTTTGATGGGGGATTTGAACTCAGGGGCACTCAACCACTAAGCCACATCCTGAGCCCTATTTTGTATTTTATTTAGAGACAGGGTCTCACTGAGTTGCTTAGCACCTTGTTGTTACTGAGGCTGGCTTTGAACTCATCATCCCCCTGTCTCAGCCTCCCGAGCCACTGGGATTACAGGTATGTGTCACCATGCCAGGCAATAATAGTATTTTTATTGGAGAATCCTCTAGAATAATTTGTCAACTTGTCACAGATAACTTTAGTCATTGAAGAATTTTTATTAAGTATAAAAGTAGATGGCCATCATTGCAATGGCTTAAGTCACAGGAAACAAAATGGATTGATCTTGCTCAATGAGTCTGTGTAGCTGGTAGCCTCTTTTTTAAAAATATTATAATCAGTTTCCAAAATAATTATGCTAAAATTCTAGTTCTCTGTGACATGTTTCCCCTCAAAATTATTCAAAGACTGTCCTAGATTATTAGACTCACCCAGTTTCTTTTAATGTTGCATTCAAGTTTTCTGAAACCCAGTGTACTTTCCAAGCCTTACTACCCAGGGACAAAACATAAATGCCTTCTTAGAGAAGCAAAGTGCAGATCTACACACAGTTCCAAAGAGAGGGAAGCAGAGCCTGCACTGAGGCATTGCCCTGAAAGTGAGGTAGCCAGGCAGCCTTATAGGATGCTTGGCCATCTCACAATGCTGGAGCAAGTGGTGGAAGACTTTATTCGGCAGGACCTCTTTGCAGAGAATTCACTGGTCAATACCAGAAAATTCAAGGAGAGGGGTAGAGAGGTAAGACTTGGTTCCTGCCAAGAGCTCAAGAAAAATATCAGGTTTCAGTTTATACTAGTGAAGTAGCGAATCAGAAACAACAAAGCATCAGGAAATGCTTCCAAAGGAGCAAATGGTCAGAAGAGGGGCTTGGGTTTCATCTGAAGGCTAGGTCTAGAATCTGACTGAAGTCACAGTGTCAAGAATAAGTCACTGGTTTGGAGTCTGGTTATCCATATGGTCAGAACTCTTATAATCTAATCTTATAATCTAATCTTTTCATCCCTGAACATTGTTGAATCACCTAACACATGAGCTTTGGAGAGACATTCCTAGATCCAAACTGTAAAACTTTCTTATTTGCAGTATAATTTAAATGTAAAAATGAGCATTTTATTAAATAAAATTTTGACAAATCCATACATAAGTGTAACCACAACCTTGTGAGGAGAGGAAGGCATCTTTTGGTTTGTAAAACGCATACCCCTGAATATATTGCTCACTTAAGGAAGTGAAACTATGCCGGTCAGGTACCATCTCTCTGAGCAGGGCAGAATGTCAGTCTTAAACAGGGCTTCTGGGGAGCACAAAGTGCAGCAATTGGCAGATTTTTAAAGACACTGGTGATTTCACATGACCATAGGCAAGTGATTATTTAGATATGATTATTATTTGTCTTGCACTTAGATTAGTCATTGGAATGAATCCTTTCATGTCTGTCTGACTCTCAGAACTGAAAGGTCCTTCCTCTTTGGCTGAAAAGAGCTTTGCAAAACCATATGTACTGAAGCACATTGTCACTGGTTGATTAAGCAGATTTGAAAATGTCTTCAGTGGTTAATTTTTGCATAACTAGAAGGATATCATTTATTAATCAGGTGAAGAACGAGTTCTGCTTGCTTTATTACCATGGCAACAAAAGAATCAGCCTTTCCCCAAGGTAACACTCATTTCTTGATACCTCTGTTGGTTTTTTGTCAAACATCTGAGGTAAAGTCCTTGATAATTGCTCAGATATTCATGATAGTTGTTGATTCTCATTGAAGTTGAGGTTTGAGGAGGCATGATTTTTTTTTTACTTTGATTATTGAACAGTATGAGTATAATCTCCTTTTGTCTCTGAGCTTTCATCTGTCAGGACAGTAACTACAGAGAAGCATGCAAGTTTCTGGACCAGAGACATTAAAAAACTGTGAGCAAAACAAAATGATTAAAAATTGGGTATGTGCTATGGGATCAACTCAAAGGTTTGCAAGCTTAGCAAAGAAAGCACATTCCATTGACTTCCTCAGTCTACTTTAGATAGCGAGGTTGACAATTTTGTTTATTTATATATAGACTGGTCATTTCATGAGTGGTGTTAGTTAAGATACAACATGATAACCATGGTGCATGTTTTCCCCGAGTACCCAAGTGAAATCTTGTGTTATTCAAATATATATATATATATAAAACTTGAAACTTGTGTTTGGGCTCTATTATGAAATTCAAATTGTGAGTGACAAATGTTTGTTTACTACCTCGAGTTGCCAACTCCTCGGTAGTCTGTTCCATTATTTATTAAAGAATATAATTGCTCTGTGATTAGAAAATGTTGAAGTTAAGGTGCTAATAATTTAGCCAAGAGTGCACAGAGGACAAATATAAAAGTATGTCAAACTGTGCTTTAGAAGGAGGATATTTATCACTGAAAATCCTTTTTGAAAATTACAAGGTAGTGTGCATAACAGAATTGTTTGGAAATTGTAGAAAGGTCCCCAGAGACTTCTGTTTGGCAGAAGTCTTTAGAACATAAGATAAACAATAACAATATTCTATTTATAATGAGCTCACAAAGCCCCACAAAGATATACAAGCAAACACACATAAACAGAATTTGATAACTCTGAAAAATTGTTTCCTATTTCGTTGTTCAGTTTCCACACAGGAGGAGAACATATTTTCTACCATTAATTTAGCTCTCAGGAAATGTAAAGAATTGTTCATATCATGGAAAGATATGGTATGATCTTATAGTATTTGTTCCACATGTTTGTATAGGAGATATTAATATACCAATCTCTATTTTCTAACATTACTACTTTTCATATTTGAAATTTTTAGTCTTAGGTAAAAAAACAACAACACATGTATGTCTGACAGTGTTACATATTCAAAGTTTGATAGAACTTGAATTTTTTAATATATCATATGATTATCTCTCCCCCCTAAAAGGAAAAAACAGCAGCAAACAAAAATCAAAATCTTATGGAAATTTTGGGAAATAATACTGTTCTTTCTTTAGTTAGGACAATTTTTAAAATTTGAAATACTTTGATTCTTCTACTGCATAAAGCCTACATTTCCCATGAATAGCACATGAACAATTCTAATTGTTTATTTGAAAAAATGTGCTTCACAAATCAATGACAATGATCACTTAATGTCAAAATATGTTAGTAAAATAATGTGTTCACATCATAAAGTAAATTTTTAAAAATTTTAAAAAAACATCTTGCAAAGTTTCAGGATATTTTGCTCTAAAATCCTTATTGTTATGGTAAAAACTTGAAGAAGATCCATAACAGAAGTGGGTGTAGGTAGGGTGGTAATCTTCTATCACCAAGCCTAGGTTGGAAAGTGTTGGTCTAAAAGGTTATGCCTTCAGCTAACAAGATCACACTGAAAGGGAACAGTATTGCTAGTGAAAGTTGAAAAGCCTGGAAATGCTTGCAGAGACATCTAGAATTTGTTAGGCAAGTTCCAAAATTTCAGTAACTTTTGGTGTAAAGGAAACCAGAATAGTGGGAGAGAGATGAGGTTAAAAGTTTTTCTTTATACGATTAGAACTAGTTCTTTATAAAATGGTATTAAATTATACAGTAAAATTTGGAGAACAAGATTTCCATACCACAAATCTAAATTCTGATTTGTCTTATGGAATTCCTGTTACCTCCAAAATTCCAAAAAGTGATTATTGGCAATTAATTCCTTTGCTTTGAATTGTTTCTCAGACTACTTGGTATGGCACCAATGATCTGTAAGTTATCGGTTATATAAATGTGCATCTTAGCTCAGAGATCAGGGTAGAAAAGTGCCCTAGTATCACTGATGTAATCTAACGAAGGACAAAATCAAAAGATGACAATCAGAGGATCAGAAGATCATCAGAAGCAGAGAAAAGAGAAGTCCCCTCAGCAATGCACTAACATCAGACTACCATAAGGGTGGAAACATGATTGCAGAAATGTGCCTTTTGACTATTACTATTATATTATTGTAATATAATTATAAGAAATCATTATGTTTCCTAATCAGTTAAAATAAAATGGGGGTAACAATTGCAGCTGCTGAGTAGGATTCTATTGTGAAGCCAGAAGTCAGAATGTTATGAGGTTTAACATCTGTTATGGCTATTTAAAAAAAAAAAAGGCAGCAAGATTGAAATGGGACTGGAGGGCCTTGAAGATAAATTTTACTCACTCTGCAATTTTGTTTGGGCTCAACTCCAAAAAGTAGAAATGCTGTTTGGGGAATTGTTTTCTAATATCAAGTGCAATGGGAAAGGATGAATAACAACGTGGAACTAATCAAGTCAAGTTGATGGTGGAAGATCTGTCAACAAGACCACATTCAAGAGAACCAGAAAAAAAATAAGTGCTTTGATGGAATAAAAATACTGCCACAGTGGTACTTATATATTTTCATTTTGGAGGGATAAGAGGCAAATTTTTAGGCAGGAGGTCAGAATACGATAAGCTCAATAAACAGTTGTACTAGACATGAGTCAACCAAAAACCTCAGCTGC
This sequence comes from Callospermophilus lateralis, assembly GCF_048772815.1. NCBI lineage: Eukaryota > Metazoa > Chordata > Mammalia > Rodentia > Sciuridae > Callospermophilus > Callospermophilus lateralis. Next base: position 773,911 of record NW_027512473.1, on the reverse strand, counting down.
AAGTTTCTGAGTGGCCTGTAGATAGTAATATCAGGGGGTCTAGTATATAACCCAGTGCCTACCTCCTGTAAGTAAAATCTCAGTAACTCATCATGGATAAACTACCCACAAAAATTTTGCTATTTATTTACCAACTGTCATGATACTGCTGTTGGATCAAAGCGATATCCAATGTCACAAAACTCTGAGAGAAGGAGTGCTATGGAATATGGCAATGTCAAGGCCTCATGGACTTGACAAGGAGAGATGCCAAAGTCCATAATTTGCTCAGTTTAAGAGGTTTGTCTTATTCAGAAAATGATATAAAGAAATTCCCTTTTTTTTCTCTATTACTCTGAAAGGTCTCCAAAGACACAAAGATAAAACTGCTATATGAAAAATTGACTATTCGGCTGTAATTCTCTTTTAATAAAAACTATATAATGTTGAGCTGAAAATAAAAATGTTCTTTGCTTCTACCCCAGAGGAAATGTACTGGAGCCTAGGAGGAAAGGATTGATGGAAATGTTTTCCAGCCTATAGAGCCTTTTGCAAGCTGGGCACAGTTTTTTTCCCCCTGTATGTCACTGCAGGAGTTGGTTGGGAGATGCATCATTCAGGCAATGAAGAATATTAGTGAGATTTCTAACACCTTCCCTTAGCATGGCTACTTTGATCTTTTCTTGTTTCACAAACAGAAATCTTTTTTTAAATTTTTTTTAAAGAGAGAGAGAGAGAATTTTTTAATACTTATTTTTTAGTTTTCGGCGGACACAACATCTTTGTTTGTATGTGGTGCTGAGGATCGAACCCGGGCCGCACACATGCCAGGCGAGCATGCTACCGCTTGAGCAACATCCCCAGCCCATCATTTGTTTCTTCACCTTCTTTTTTTCTAATTTTGATAGTTATAGATGAACAGAATGCCTTTATTTTAATTTTACATGGTTCCAAGGATCGAACATAGTGCCTTGCACATTCTAGGCAAGTGTGTAGCCACTGAGCTGCAGCTCCAGTCCCACTTCATCTTCTTTCAGAACACCTTCCCCCTTCAGGCCAGGAAATTATCATGACTACACCCTGTTCTTGGCTTTAAAGCTTAAAAAGATTTTCACCTTCACTCAGGACTCTTCTGATTTCTATGAAATGTTATTGTTCCAGGACTAATAGTTTGACAACTTGGTTAATTTTTTCTGCATGTATTGCAACATATGTAACTTTTAATCTAGGCAATAGTCATTGTTCATTGGTTGTCTGATGAATGCACCCATGAATGTTTTCTTTTTGGCACACCCTCTCAAGTTGAAAGGAGTTCAACTTAGTGAAAGGCAAAACAAACAAAAATAGCTTTACATTTAACCAAATTAGTTAGAAATCTTCTAGTAAAATGGATACTGAGGAGTTCCATTGCTGATCTAGAGATGTTTGATGTTACTAAAACTATGTAAATAATTGTTTTATTCTAGGAGTCAATTTTTAATCCCACAATTAGTTTAATATTATGTTTGAAAAATAATTCTGGATCTGGAAACTGACACCTTTTCTTTGGGATGTGGTATATGTCATTGATATTCACAATTTGAGGGATCTGTAACTATATTGAGGTATAGTGCTTACAGATTTTCTTATTTTGAAAACAATTGGATAGGATGCAGATGTAATGATTTTTTTTTTCATGAGAAACAAATATATATTCCGGGAACACACACAAGAACATACATAAAAATCACAAACAAAAATTGGTATGTTCTATTAAATTATACTTACAGTTAGACAACTGAAAATTGTGTTGTTGTTTGAGGAAACAATTTACTAAGAAAGAAAAATGGAAAATTCTACCCTTGATAGGTAGGTTACTCACTGTCATTCTCTTTAGATAATTGATCAGCAAATAAAGCCTTATCTGGAAGACTATGGCAGAAATAAGAATCTACTACATACTTGCTTTGTTAAAAAATGCAAAACTTGATATTTCATTGCTTATTTGCTGAAAACCTAGTCACTCTTTATAAAGTAAAATGGTCATACAACTGAATTCTTTGGAGCAGAAATTTTTGTCCTGTGCCTTCTGGTACTCCCTTGCAGTTATCCCTATACTTATAAATGTACCTGCATATTTAATTATTTGATACTTTGTGACAATTTTTATTATACCTCTTAATTCAGAGTAGTAAAAGTGGGGATTCTTCTTTTCCTCAAGAACATTATTCCTTTAAATACATCAGCTTATTTGTTCTGTTATATGTGGCAGAAAATTGATTATTCTTATTGAAATATTGCTGGTTCTTCAAAAATTGAATGAAGTCCTTTAAATAATCCTAGAAATTGGTATTGATTGACAGATGACAATGCTTTAGAAAAAGTCTTTAGATCAATGAAATAAATCAAAATTTAAGACTCATGGCTAGATATCACACTAATTGGAATATGTTATATGAAAAATGAACTCCAGAAACACCACGGGCTCTTCACAAACACAAACAAGAAGAGGTCCAGAACAAAGTAAAACATTTTAAAATCCCAATGTTTTCAAAGAGATGTTAGAGAAATGAAAAACTGAAGTTGCAGATAGGGAATAACTGCCCTTTGCCATCCCTAAGTCCTCATTGTTGATTGAAGAAAGAAAGAATAAATATATTAAAATAAACTTGTATATAAATATACTCTCTCCTTTCTCTCTCCTATCTCTCTCTCTCTCTCTCTCTCTCTCTCTCTCTCTCTCTCACACACACACACACACACACACACACAAACACACACACACACACACACACACACAAAAACACGGACAAAGAAAGATGAAAGCAGTTCAACAGCTGTAATCCCTTGAGAAGAAGACTGAGGACCTGGCTGTCAACTCAAATACCACCTGAGAGCACATAAAATAAATGAAAGGATGTAGGCCTCCTCTGAAAGCTAGTGTCCCTGAAATTCAAAAGGTACATCAGACATGCTGTCCTTGAAGCATGAAACAAAGGCTGGCATTGAGAAAGTTCAGCTTGCATGACAGCAGAAATAAGGTTTGGGACCCTGGAGCATCAGAGAAGAGTTAAAGTATCTGAATTTTCAGAATTATTGGCTGTGAAGTTGTTATGGCTCTTTCTGCCTGAAGTGTGCTTTCCCTGTCTTTCTTTGTGAAGGAGAGCATGTAGTTCAAGCCCAGCAGGAACTCTTTCAGCACAGTGGTAGTTAAGATCATGAAACGTGAAGTCAAGTAGACATGGGTTCAAGTCCTAGCTCTGCCACTTGCAAGTTCAATGAACTAGATCAATGCGCTCACCCATTCAGAATTTCAATTTCTTTATATGCAAGTTCCTAATGTATGACAATATTACATCTATGAGAAGTAAACAGAACCAAACCTTGGGGGCCAAAACTATGAACATCTTAAAGATATATCTGGAAAAAATCAATTCTGGGCTTTGGGAACTGAGATTTGCTAAATATAGTAAGATCCAAACTGAGGAGCAATCTTGCAGTCCATGGCACAGTGAGCAGCGTCCTTTCGTTCCGTTCTCAGGGGTGCAGATCTGTGCAAAAAAATACTAGTGTGAGCTCTGAAGAGAAACCATTCAGATGCATTCTTTAATAGATGCTTCCTCTAGAGAATAATTATCACCTTCTCAAAGATCTGTCGGCAACTGCTACTTTCAGGGCAATGGTCTGATTACTCGGACTCCAATTCTCTTCAAGGTCAACCAGGAGCTGGACACCTAATTAGTATTAAATTAAAACCATGCCCAGACAATCCCCCAAATCTTTATTATTAATTTATGTTTAGGTGTGATAACATCAACTTTTATTTAATAGGGTCATTAAAAGGATCTCTACAAAATTTATTGAGAGAATATTGCGGAGTAAATCTCAGATTGCTCTCTTTACAAAGCTCCTAGGATAAAATTCTGCTGTATTCTAGTATAAAGAATAATCATAATTCTCTCAAGCAACAAATTTATTTTTATCCAGTGATATTGTGACTCTTTTAGCTAACAAGGACTTCTTTTCTGCATGTGGTTTCTAGAAAATAAAGCACTAAACTTGTGACCTAATAGTGATAAATATGTAGTCCAACATAATATTTAATTTAATATCTTGTTGTTATTTATACATTTTAAACTCTCCTGAAGCATTTTCTGAAACAAGAAGAAGTGCAAATGAATACCCAATAAATAGATTCTGATGCTTTTCCAAGGTAACCTGGGAAAGAAGATGGCTGCTACCATCACAAGCTAAATGAGCTGTGGTCTACAGACATGAGTTGAACTGAAGGAAGAACCTTGTGCCCTACCACATTCTGACTTCTTCACTTCCTCTACCTTGTTGTGAAATCAACATTCATAGAAGAAAATATCAAAACAGGAAAAATGTGCTCTTGTCAAAGAATAATCCTCATAAACTTGTGAACATTCATGCTGAGCAAGCTCCCAAATGCACAAGTCTGTAAACTGATGCATCCAATAGTGTACATGGGCAAAAGAAGCAGGGAGAGGACTGCAGAGGGCCTGATCACATGCCTCTGAGCATGTATTCTAAAGCACTCTAAATTATGATGACATGGCTCACTGGCTGCTGAGCCACATAGCCAGCCCACTAATCCCTGTTGAGAACCAGAGGTAGAATGGCAGGACAAGTGATTGGAGCCCAGGTGGCAAGCACAGGTCCTGGCTGCACAGAGCCCACCATGCCATCAGGCTCCTGAAGTGCAGGAAGCCAGGGCATGCCCACCTGTCACCCTGGTGGCCCTGGCTGATGAATATCAAGAAAAAAGAAGTGGGAACAGACCCAAATGAAGATTTCAGGGCTAATCAATAGCATTGGTACTTTTCCAAAACCCGATTAGCATAAATTTGGACCAATAGCACTGACCCAAGTGCTACATAAACCCCTAGACTAGCATATGCACTTTGCAACCTGCTATTGGGTCCCCTCTTGCCCTGAGTTCTGTTCCTACTCATCACACTTGAATAAATCCTACTTCTTTCAGTCTTGTCTTCTGTCTGGGATCTACATTCTTCAGATTTGCAACATGAACCCAGAAAGACCTTGGCATTGAACTGGTGGGGTCTGCTGTGGTCTGCACACTCCTTAGTAGTGGAGAAGACTCTAGCTTTACTAGCTGCCACCCTCAGAGCTGAATTTGGCAGGCATTCCCTGCCTTGATTAGCTGCTAACACTAAACCAGGCTTTTGGGGCTAAGAAGCCTACAGTTTATGCAGACTCCACTTACCAGCAGAAGTGGAGAATCCAGTTTCAATAATACTCTTTGAATTGCCTTTACACATGGTAAAGTGAAAATATTTAGAACAAAACAATTAGATACATAGACTACGGCAGCATTTTCAAATGGTTTCTGGGATATAACTTCATGGGAATTGTTAAGGGAAGATCCTCAAATTAAAACAAAAATGTTTCATGATTGAATATATTTAGAATAGCTGGGACTGACCAAAGGTTTAAAAATGTGTGTTTTCTTTTGCTGGATAATTTCTCTTAATGTGCTTTTAGGTAATCAGGAGAGAAGTGTAGTAGAATGCATCATTTTCCCAAGTCATTTGCCTACAGAGTGCACTTTTTGCTAAGAGCTACTAATATCACAAAATAATCCAGTGTTCTATAGAATACTACTTGGAAAATTATAGTTTCTCGTAAAAATAATAGAGTAATTCAAAGTTTTAGTAAACTAGAGGAAGTGTATTATGTTTAACAAGAAATTTAAAATGCAATAAGAAGTTTTTAACATTTAAAATGGTTAAACTATAAATTTAAAGTAAAAATTTTGTGATTAATCCTACTAAATTCAAGTTATTTTGAATTTTTGTTATCTCTAACAAAATAATTGATACCACTTGGACATTGGGTAATATATAAACACATTCAAGTAAAAACACATAGAAATACACTAAAATGCATGTCAGCATTTGAACATATACAGAATACTCTAAAATGCCCAATATTTAAAAGAAAACAATAATAAGATTCAGTCTTAACAAAGATTAGTTAAGAAGCTTAATAAAGAAATTCCTGTTTAAATTCAGAGAACATAAAAAAAGAAAAAGCAAGTACTAAATAATTTTTAGTAAATGCATTTTAGAAACAAAATAAGTCATTGTATCATTTATCTACTCAAGAACTTATTTAAATGACAGTGGATTTCAAGAGAAACAAACTCCTAGATAAAGTCTTCTAAATCAGAATACCAAGTACATTCATCCTTTTACTTTCTCTTCCACTTGTAATGACAGAAAGATGATTATAAAATAACATAGAATGGCCTACATGTCAATAATCATCAAGAGAAGGGGAGGGGAAATCAACAGATGCAGATATTTCAATAAACTCCCAGTAGAAGTCTATTCTGATAGCTAAATAATAACCTATAATGATGTCCACACCTCAATTCATAAAACATATAGTTAAATCACCTTACATGGCAAAACATAACTTTGTAAATGTGTTTAAGGTTACAGATACTGAGATGGAGATTGTATCTGGGATTATTCAAATATGCACAATCTAATCATGTAAACCCTATAAATCTGAGGAACATTCCTGGCTTTGGGCAGACAGAAGGACAGATGCAACATTGTTGACTTTCAAGAAGTAGAAAGGGGACTACATGAGCCCCAAATACAAGAAGTCTAAGAAAAGGTTTCTTGTGGTTAGGAAACTTATTTTCACCTAGAAACTTCAAAAAGGAATAAAGCTCAGTATATATCTGTCTGATTTGAATCTGGTGAGATCTGTGTTGGACTTCTGACCTCCATACCTATAAGGCAATACATTTGTGTTATTTATGCTACTATGTTCAGAGTAATTTATTACAGAAGCAAGAGAAAACTAATACAAAATTTATGATATGCTGATTGAGGAAACAAAGCAAAGAAAACTGCAACCTATCATTTGCAAGCATGAAACAGTGATCAAAAAGGAGGAAAAGTTAAGTGTAAGAGGATCAAAAAAACGTTCCCATATTAAACAACATGGAGTTTCAAAATGGCAGATATAGATCATATGAAACAGAAATTACCAAAATAATAATATAAAATAAATTTCCAGAATTGAATAAGAATACAGTCATTAGATTGCCTAGCCCAGCCCAATGGATGAACAAAGTCTATTATCAGATATATCATTATGAAATGTTAACCATCTTAGAGAATAAATGACCTGTGGAAGACATAGAAAGCAAGTTTGTCTAGCATAAGTGTTATGGTTTGGATGTAATTTATCCCCCAAGGGTGCATGTATTGGAAGTGTGATCCTTAGTGTGCTGGTATTGAGAAAGTAGAATTTTACACTCAGAAAACTGAGAAATTATACCCCATTTGATTCAAATGGATGATATGCCAAGATCATTGTACTGTCATGTGTAACTAATTAAAAAAAGAAAAAGAAAACAAAAAGAGGTAGAATCTAGCAGCAAATCAACAGGAGCATGTCCTTTAGCCTTAAAGAAGTAAGTAGTTCTCATAGGACCCCAGAGTTAGTTATCACTAGAGATGAGTTGTGATAAAACCCTGAGCCTGGCCCCTGATCACTCTTTGATTTCTGCCTTGTTATGTGATCCTCCCTTTTAGACAAGTCTCCATCACTGTGATGCCATCCATCATGCAGTCCTCACCAAAGACAAGCTGATGCCATCATTATGACCTTGAACCTCCAGAACCAGAAAAAAAATAATTTTTTATGAGGGTTACACCTCTATTTCATTTTTGTAATATAAAATAAACTATTACAATAAGCAGTGCCAAATATTGAAAGATGATCTATAAATATGCTGAAAATTCTGAGGAAAATTAGTTTAATTCTCCTTCTTTTTATTTCCCTAGTACTGGGGGTTGAATCGAGCAGTGCTCTGACACTGAGCTACATTCCCCAATCCTTTTTATTTCATTTTATTTTGACTTGCTGAAGTTAGCCTTGAACTTGCAATCATCCTGCATCAGTCTCTTGAGTAGCTGGGATTATAAGTATGCACCACCATGCTTGACTAAACTAGTTTAATTCTTGAATTCTGACCAAGATCAAAATGTCAAATATATGTGGTAACACAATGAACCTCAGACTGATAAGAATTCAGGCAACATTGCTCATGTACATTTTCTTAGAAAGTTCAGGAAAACAGATCAGTAAACAAGGAAACAGAAAATCCAGATAATAGTGCCAACCCTGGATGACAGCTTAGCTATAGGCTGGCAGAGCAATAGAACCACAAGCCAGACTTACCTGGAGGAGACTCCCAAAAGACAGGCACTTGGGAAATAAGAGATAATTAGATTCCAAATTCAACCATGTTTTACCATCTCCATTGCTCCATTGCCTACAAGCCATCAACATCTCATGCCTGAACAGAGGCTTCCTAAATTATCCGTGCTTCAAATCTCTACCATCTGTTTTAAATATGGCATCCAGAGCTTTGTTTTTAATATGTAAAACTGAATGTGGTACTTGTTGTCTAAAAATACAGGGCTTCACGTCAAACATGGAGCAAAAACCCATTTCTTAGCTCCCAGATCCTTAAATGGTCTGGTTACTTGCTGACACAAGTGCAAATTCGTTCAAATTTCTCTCTTTAACTTTCTTCCAGACCCAATGTCCTCTTCAGGAGTCATTAAGTATGGCAAGTACCTCTCCTCTCAGAATTCTTGCAAAGGATTTTTGTTATCTAGTTCAGATACATACATGGTTAATCCTCACTTCCTTCAGGACCCTATGTAAGAGTCTCCTCTTCTGGAACCTTCCCTGATCATTCATGCTAGAATAGCATCCTCTCCAGTCTCCATACAACAATCTGTTTCATTACATTTTTTTTCATTACCTGTCATTAAAAATCTATATCCATTGATTTTTGTGTACTTTTGATATCTTTTTTCAAAATGTAAGCATCATTAAGGAAGAAACTATCTTTTGTTTACCCTTAAATTTCATCTCCAGGATGAATATATGACACACTTTAAAGCCCCAAAACGTTTTGTGAAATGTGAGAATGACAAAAATAGGTAAAAATATAAGAAATGTTCTCCACAGTAGTTCCCAGGGATATGCCATTCTGGCAACCTCTCTGCTTCCCCAATAAACAGTAATTACACATGGTGACAAAAATGTGGTTGGTTAATTTTTAACTTTTAAAATTAAATTATATACAAATTAAGTATCATTCGGGAAAGAAATATACATGTCTTCAACCTTGGCAATGTGAAAGTACATTCAGCTTTTAAGGGAGAATGGGTTAGACAGTGCTGGAAGAAGGCATGAGAGAACAATTTTCTCATCACAGAAATGTGCAGTCAAAAATTACCATTTATTGATGATGCAGAAAAAAAATAGTAAAATAAGACTGCTGTGTGAAGTTGAAGAATTGACCAAAACAAAGGAAAGCCAAAGAAAGAAAGAAAGAGACTCATAATTGAATATTGTGATATAATTATACTATAAGGGGCAGAGAAGGATATGTAGAAAGTGTTTAAGAATTAAATCTCCCTCTATCACTGTAACAGTTGTTTTTAAGCTGGGCACAGTAGTTCACAACTGTAATCCCAGAGGCTTAGGAGATTGAGGCAGGAAGATCACAAGTTCAAGTCCAGCCTCAGCAATGTAGCAAGACCCTGTCTCAAAGTAAATAGTAAAAAGGACTGAGGATACTGACAAAAAAAAAGAAAGAAAGAAAATTGTTTTTAAGAAATGTAGATGTTTGGGCTCAATGCTATAGGTACCAATTTTAGTACACTGAATATGGTGCCCAAAAATTTGGTATTTGTTTTTGTATGTAAGGGTGATCTTGTGTTTATTTTCTGTGTGTTATAAATTAATATGTAGTCAAACTGAGTTTTTCACATATAGTTATATAAATTTTGACATACAGAAATGACAAGAGGGTGAGAGCATAAAAGGGTAGCACTAGGGAGAAGTTTGATTGCTGTAGCTGTTCTGTATGCTTTTTGTAGTGGCAGTGACAGAAATATGTTGCTCTAAGGAGAGCAACACAAATTCAAAGACAGGGAGTCTACAGACTGCACATCAAGCAACACTTTTTCCATAGTTCTTTATCATGTCATTCTTGTACCAAATCCATATGCCACTGCCTACTGCATAAACCTTACAGGATAAGGTGTACTCTCCCTGTCATCTACACGTATTTCCATGCTCACATCAGGCTCCCCCCAGATTCAATGATTGTTTCCAGTGCTAAACTTCTTTCCATACCGGCCTTCCTCTCTGAAATGCTCCTGTTTTTTCCCCACTCACCAAATTCTATTCATTATTTCAGGTTCCAGTTTACATCTTAGCCTCCACTGTGAATTTTCTCAAAGGAGACCAAATACACTAATGCTCTTTTTTTTAATTCCCCAGTCTCATTCTACTGCCTTTTTATTCTCATAGCTCAATTTTTAATGGCTTTCTAATTTGCTCATAAGTTCTCATTTTATCTACCTAAAATAAATGAAAACCTCTGTGAATGCTTTTCTTGCTATTCTTTGGATCCTCTGACAGTGCTTGGCACAGAAATGACTACACAGTAAGTCGTCAAAACCTTATTGATTGAACAAGACAGTTATACTTCAAGGTCACACCTAGGGCAGGATATATTTGATGAAGCAAGGAGCTCAGAAGGTTAGATGGAAATGTCATAAATAGTATAGTGTTCTCTAAAGTAGACACTACAACAAAACATCTGGGAAGTCAAAGACCTGGGAATTGATAAAAAGGAATGCATAACCAAGGAAACCTCTTTTAAATGCTAACTGATTTCACACCAAGTCTAGAAAATACATAAAACATAGTGTATGTTTTCTATACTGGCCAGGCTTCCAACTGCCATCAGTAAACTCCAGACATTTGGAAAAACATCAGGAAAGAATTATGGATCATGTTCTCCCTTTCTGCTATTTTTCAAAAGGTAAGTTAGGAAATAAGAAAGGCCTCCCGAAGCTGGGAGAAATGAACATTTTCCATCACTATTGTGTGCTGCAACATGCACACACTCAAAGAAGAAAGATTAAGTGCAGGGAAGATGACACATACCTCTGAACCATCTAACATGTACTAGCCAAATGACCCTCTGCAACTCTGCATCAGTTTTCTTCTCTGGAGAAATAGGAAATAGGACCTAAAAAAGACCAACATGCTTTAATCTCTGGTGTATATTATTCTAGAAGCAATCCTGTTAATTTTTTTGAAAGTTTGGGCAAAATCTGGGGCAGAACACAAAAGAAAACCATCTCTACTTCCAAGTTCATTTTTGTGGTCTTTCCAGTGCCTCACATTTTAGCTCAAAACATAAAATACATACAAATGATTCCATTTCTACAATGAATAAGTAGATTTTTTTATTTAATCTTGCCTGTGTGTCCTTGACTTCATGTAGGAATTATGTTTTATTTCCTTAGTTAGCAGAGTCTTACAGGTTATTTTCTTCAGGTCATTTCCAAGAACATGAATTTTATCATAAAGTGCTATGCATTTCTAATTGCCTTGAATCAAAGTTTCATTTGTGTTCTAGAAATATAAGAGGGCAAAAGATGTACAGTCTCACAACTAGAAAGTGGGAGGGAAAATAGCACAGAGGGAAATAGGGAAAGTTATAAAAATGTGCCAAGCAAAGAGAATACCAGACCAGTGTTAGCTGGAAATATAAAGGGATATGGGATATGGCAAAGCTGAAACCAACAGATGCTCAGGGCGTACCAACAAATCTAGTGAACACAGTAAGTTAGGAAAGCAGAATTGTCCTTAAAAGGCAAGCTCATGAATCTTTTCTTGATACAGAAGGTATTTTAGTGACTTTCTATATACTTATTCAAGCATGTTTATCCATATGCAATAGTGTTAACATGTATTTGCAGGTAGATCATCTTTATATCTTATTTCTTTTACCCTTGAATGAAAGGTTAATTAAATACAGCTCTGTATATAATAAGATCTCAACTTTAGTCAGACAATACCAGTGCAGCATAAACTATTGAGTACATTCCATTGCATATGCTAGAATGGAGAGATTTGTAGCAAGAATAAATGAAACACGGTTTCCTTCAAAATAATAACAGATGTACTGCTATGTTTAACATCATTGAATACAAACAGCTTTTATAGCTCAAAGAATTAACAAAATTGAATTTAACGGCAAAACACAGTACAGTTTCAAGTAAAGTATAGATTTGTTCTGTTATGTGAAAACCCAATATCAAATATTCATATTCACAGTAAATAAGTAAAAGTTTTTTTTAACTTTGCATAAGGTTTTCCAAGAGGCCAAGCAAGATGAAAGTGGGAAGATTGTTTATATAGAGTTAAAAGAATACCACACTGCCTTTTCTGAGGGGGTCCTTAATGACAAAAAAATGCAATGATAAAGCTGAGCCACACATAAAATCTATGCAAAAGTGCAGCAGCAGCAGCAGCAACAGAGAGAATCAGACCAAGCCAAGAATACCCAGAGAACACTGCCCCTGCTGTCAGGTGCTCTCAACTCTCCATGTTCCTCCTCTCAAGTTCCAACATGGGAGAGGAAAGGAAGGCAGCAGTTATAAGGGCTACACAGGAGGCAGAGTGTCCAGTAAGATGCTGGCATGTAAGAGGGAAGAAGAAGAATGGACCATGTCTTTTCTCCACTCCATACCCTCACAGACTCAAGATTTTCAAGTCATATATGAAATGGGTATTTTCATCTAGACTTGAACAGACATGACTTTTTATAACTGAAAATTATTAGAAATATAGAATATGTTCAAAATACTAAAAGAAGGGTTGAATTGAATATGATTGCAAGCAACAATTAGAAAACAAAACCATTGTGTTAATATTCCCAATAGTTGTAATTGTTAAGCCTCCAATTTCAATGCACAAGTACTTGTGTGCACATGTTAATATACTGAGGAATCTAACCTTTGCAGACTTTTAGGGGGAATATATAGTAATTAATCATACACATCTACAAATAAGCTAGAAATAAGTAAATAGTTGAATTGGCACAAACACAAGCACTTCTCACCTTGGAAGTTCTACAATGGGAATGATCATAAGTTCAGGAATAAGGAGATTAGGTTGCACCATTTAACCATTATTAGGACTCTGCTCACCCAGACCTTCACATTCACAATCTCACAGATGTTGAGAGAAGGATAATGGACACTGGAGGCTGGGGCAGTAGGGAACATGTGGGTGGGGAGAGAATGGGCAACAAGTGCAATGTCGCAGTTAGATAGGAAGAATAAGTTCTGGTTCTGTTTGCACAGTAGGGTGAGCATAGTTGACAATCATATATCATTATATTTCAAAATAGCTAGAAGATAGGATTTTGAGTGTTCTCACTACAAAGAAATGATATATGATTAAGGTGATGCATATGCTAATTACCTTAATTTGATCATTATACAATGAATAAATTAATTGAAAAAGGACATCCTGCCCCATAAATATGTACAATTATCAAGTATCAATCAAAATAAAAAATTTAAACAATGAAGTATATTCCCATGTTCTTGTAATCACAACTTTATCCTCATTCTTAAAAATGACAAATTCTGCTAAAGATGATGAGATATTTCAATCTGGTTAATGTCACCAGCTTTCTTCAACAAGGAAGAAGGTAGGACATATGACCCCAGAAGATAATGTGAAAGAAACATTGAAGGTAGAAAAGAAACAATGTCTTAAGGGGAAAAAAATGGTGAGGTAGATATGCAGAATAATAGGGTATTGGGCTAAGAATGGGAATTCTGAAATTAATGTGCTTGACTCTGAATCCTGCTTCTTCCATTATTGACTGACATTGGACATGTGTGTGACACTTCTATCTCTGCAGCTTCCTCATCTCATAAAATAGGGCTCTTCATTATTCTCCTTAGAGTTATTGTGAAACTTATTGTATTAGCATATGCACTGCACTTAAAACAGCACTAATCTGTAATAAATACTTCATAAGTGCTACTTGTTATCATTATCCATGAAAAGTAAAATAGCATTCTAAAAAAGGTAAGGAGTCATCTCAAATCCTGGACAGAGACCAGGAGACAAAGTCAATACACAAGTATACAGGATAGGACAAGAAGGCGTGAGAATTGTAAGGGGAACTACTTTCTGCTGTAGGGCAAAATGAAAGTCAAATACTTCTGAACTTTAGACAAGCAGTGTTGAATCCCATACATTTGTGAAGGGAAGTGGAACAGAACACCAGATTACATAAGCTGAGAAGAACTTGTGTTGTGACATTTAGAAACATTTGATGTATTGGGATAGCATTTTTCTTTTGAAGCAAGAATTTGAACAATGCTGAGGGTTACAGATCCTGTAGCATTTACTTATTCAACTAAAACTTTTAGCTTTATTAAGCCTGCAACCTTAGAAGGATGATAATAAAGCCTAAAAGTTTTAGTTGAATAAGTAAATGCTACAGGATCTGTAACCCTCAGCCATTGTTCAAATTCTTGCTTCAAAAGAAAAATGCTATCCCAATACATCCAAAATGTTTCTAAATGTCACAACACAAGTTCTTCTCAGCTTATGTAATCTGGTGTTCTGTTCCATTTCCTTCACAAATGTATGGATTCAACACTGCTTGTCTAAAGTTCAGAAGTATTTGACTTTCATTTTGCCCTACAGCAGAAAGTAGTTCCCCTTACAATTCTCACGCCTTCTTGTCCTATCTGTATACTTGTGTATTGACTTTTGTCTCCTGGTCTCTGTCCAGGATTGAGATGACTCTTACCTTTTTTAGAATGCTATTTTACTTTTCATGGATAATGATAACAAGTATCACTTATGAAGTATTTATTACAGATTAGTGCTGTTTTAAGTGCAGTGCATATGCTAATACAATAAGTTTCAACATAACTCCTAAGGGAGAATAATGAAGAGCCCTATTTTATGAGATGAGGAAGCTGCAGAGATAGAAGTGTCACACACATGTCCAATGTCAGTCAATAATGGAAGAAGCAGGATTCAGAGTCAAGCCACATAATTTCAGAATTCCCATTTCTTAGCCCAATACCCTTTATTACCCTTTCTTCCCAAATGCCACCTGTAACTCACTCTTGTGCATTTATTCAGTGTTTCACAGGTTTTTCTTTTTGTTCTAATTTAAAATTATTACATTTTTATAATGCAGTGAAATTATGGTTATTTATAACCAGACTGATCAATATATAATGTTTTAAAGTATTCAGGATCATTTTTTTAATCTTAACTCTAAGGGTATCTTTGCTATTTTTATATATTTAATTATACATGTTAAATATTTTATATTTTTGTTCCATAGCAAAACCTCAACTACTTTCCCTGTGTGTAGAGTCTGAGATATATTTTCACTACCCTATATTTAATTAAACATGATAGTGACCTTCAGCTTTGGTTATTTAAATGATTATTTAATATTTAAAGAAATAAATATTAAGCACACTTAAATAAATCATGCATTTGAAAAGATAGAAAAAGAAGTTAATTTCCAAATAGTATTTTTGTGGTACTTCTCTGTTTTTTTAAGTTGTCTATAGCTTAGCTTATCCTTAATATTTGTCCGAAGATGAAAGTCCAAGTGTTTTATTCCATAAACATCACATACTAAGCTGTGAAAAAAAAACAATGCCAGCTTTCTTCCTCCACCCAGACCTCTGATTTTGTGATTTTGTGTTTTTGTGAGCTTTGGGGCTGTGAATCTTCTGCAGGATGTTCCCTGCAAGTTGCATCTTGGACACATTTCTTCTGTTACTGAGAATGAGGTGGAGGAGAAGGAAGGGAGAGCAGGGAGGGAAAGCATCATTTACATTATTGCCAGAGATCCTCACCCCACACAGGACTCATTGAACAGACAGTTCTCTGAGACCTATGTAAAGGCTAGGGAAACCAAAGGGCACTGGGCACACAGGAAAGTGAGGGTAAGGATAACAGAATCAACCAAAGGAAAGTTAGGAAGAGATGGACAATACCACAGAGGGAATGTGGGAGACCATCTCCTCTATCCATTTTGCCAGTAAATATTTACCATATGAAAGATGGTTTTTCTTTTCAATGCTGTAAAATACAAGGAAATCATCATAGATGTGCACAGGGATTCAAATTAAGCTCCTTCCACTTTCAGGTTTATATGAGGGCCAAAAATGGGTAGTTGCATTCATGGAATTGCAAGTGATGGACTACCCAAAGTGGTCTAGAAATTCAATAAAGAGGAAAATTTATGAAAATTCAATGGCACATTATACATAAATTGAGAATTAATCACAAAACTCATAAGAACTATGAAAGTTATTGAATAGCAAAAACAATTTGGAGAAAGAAAATGTCTAAGGCTTGATTCCTACTGATTTCAAAATACATTGCAAAGTTATAATCATAGAACACTACATAATGCAGGTATAAAAAATGAATGCAAAAATCAGTGGAATAGAACAGAGAGCTAAGAAATGAACCTGCATACATATGCTCACACAACTACTACTACTACTACTAAAAATAATACTATAATAATAATAAGTCAGAACTACAAAATGATTCAGCAATTCCACTGCTGGATACATAGCCAAAGGAATCAAAATCAAAATCTTGAAGAAGTCTGCACTTCCATGTTCATCTCAGTATTAATCATAAAAGTGAAGATTTGGAAACAATTGAAATGTACCTTAACAAGTGAATAGATTAAAATGTGATATATATATATATATATATATATATATATATATATATATATATATATATATATAAATGAAATATTTTCAGTCCTAAAAAATGAAATCCTCTCATTAATAGTATGGATAAATCTGAAGGCCGTTATGCTAAGTGTAATAAACAAGTCATAGAATGGCAAATACTATATGATTCCCCTTATAGGAAGTATCTTGAATAGTCAAATTGCATAGAGAGAGAGAGTGGAATAATGGTTGTCAAGGGTGGAGGGCAAATGGAAGTTGCTGTTCAATGAGGACAAAGTTTCAGTTTTGCAAGATGAATAATTTCTAGACATCTGCTGTATACAACATTGTGCTTATAGGCAATAAAAACATACAATGAACTTAAAATTTTGTTGAGAGAAGATTTTAGGTATAATTACTACATTTAAAAAATCTAGGCAACTGACTAAGACTCTAACATTAGTTATTGACTAACCCAATTATGCTTTATCTATATAAGGGGGTATTATGTAAATATTAACATATATTGTAAATATAATTGGCAACATAAAACATATTTAGAAAAATTAGATTGAGAGAGTATGTTCAATCTGATGTTATTATATATATATATATATATATATATATATATATATACACACACACACTATGTATATAAAATATAATATATCTATTATACACAAAGTATAAAAAGTTCCAGTTTCTACACTGTCATGTATGAACATCATTACTCTTGTGTTCAGAATGACAACAACAACAAAAAAAATCAACAACTCAATCTATTTATCACGGTTGGCTTTTTTGCTGCTGCGACTAAAAGATCTGACCAGAATAATTTCAAAGGGGAAAAAGTTTATTTGAGAGCTCATGATTTCAAAGGTCTTAGACCATAGACAGCTGACTTCCTCTGGGCTCCAGGTGAGATCGAACATCATGTCAGAAGAGTTTGGCAGAGGCAAGCAGCTCATATTGTGTTTAGGAAATACAGAGAAAATCTCCACTCTGGAGATACAAAATGTATACCCCAAGGCATGCCCCAATTCCCACCTGCTTCAGTCACACCCCACCACTTTCAATTACTGCTCAGTTAATCTCTATTAGGGGATTAAATCACTGATTGGGTCAAGACTCTTACAACTCAATAATTTCTCCTCTGAATCTTCCTGATTGTCTCACATGTGAGCTTTTGGGGAAACTGCTATTGCCAAAAACTGGAGAGAGAGTAATATACTAAGAAGTTTAACTCAAAGGAAACAGAAGTCCAGGATATAAAATCTGTCTTAGGGCCTAAATTCATAAGAATACTTAAACTGTAGTTGACAAATTTCTGGATATTCATTATAGAAACAGTTAACAGTTATGGATTCTGTGAATCCAGTTTTAGGTCCTTGACCAATTTTTTTTTCCTTTTTGCTATTGAGTTGTCTATTCAGGTTTTCATGTTCTTTTCACAATTTAAAATTGAATTTTCATGCTATTAATCTGTTTGATCATATATAAAATGTAAAATCAGACTCCATATCTTCTAATTGGAATATTTTGTTTTTCACTATTTAGTATATGGTGTATTTTGCTATTTAGAGTGTGTGTATGGATGTATGCATATGTGTGTGTGTATAAAATCTGTTGTTTTTTTTTTTTGCTGGTTTCAAGTGTAGGATTATTTTCTCTCCTGCTCTTACAAACCTAATGAAGCAGCAAAATTGGCTGCCAAATAATATGTTCTAACCTGCACTGCTATCACAATAGGGTGGTTGACTAATGTCAATGGTATGAATTAAAACAATGGATTTTAGCACTAAGCAATTTTGTTTAAGTAAAATTTTATTTTATTTTACCTTCAAAAACCCCTACCAGGTTCTCATAGTGAAGTTTGGTGAAAAATTCCTAGTAAGGAGAAGGGAAAGTAACCATTCTGAAATATGTCCAAAGATTTGTGTCCTCCTGAACAGTGGCCAGTGCTCAAGGGAAATTAGTTTATCAGAGGCTAGCATACATAGATTTTACCAGAACAGTATTGACCTGGGAAAAGGGAAATACCTGACTCTTGCTCCCTCCAGCTTTGCTATCTCATCTAAGAGGGGGAAAAAGAGTCTGATAAACACATGGGGTTGTCATAGCCCACAGGCATGAGCTCACTTAAAAAGTCAGAACAAATCACAGGACTTTTCTCTCCTGCATACCTTATCACCCCATGGGTTAAGCTTCTGCATAACAGCTAAAAGAACTGCATGACTCAAACGCTATTTTAAGAAGGAATCACTAAGGAAACCTGGAGGCAACAGTGGACAAAAACAGGGCTGTTCAGGGATATAATATGTATTATACATATAGTATAACAAGTTCTAGTTTCTATACTGTCATATCTTGACGTCATTACTCCTGTGCTCAGAACGACAATAACAACAAAAAATCAACAGCTATCTATAGCTGAATAAATCTATAAAGCTCAAACCAAGTTCCAGAAAGTTCTTTGTGATTAAGGGGGAGGGGCCTTCAAAATTTTTGTCATCCCTATTTTCTTTCAGATTTAGCACATACTTTTGTTGCCAAGTCTTCTCTGGTCCTTGCAGAGGAGGAAGAACAGCACCTAGAGTGGGAAACATCAGCTTCACTCTTACTGTGCTGCTGTGTGGAACGCTGAGGTAGTAAACCCTAGGGTATATTACAGGATATTTGCAGAAGGAAACTGGGAAAGAGGATCCCCACTTACTCCTACTTTATTCATAAAGCTCAATTTTTATCAGTTTGAACTTCACATAATTTTTTACTTAAAATTGCTTAGTACTAAAATCCATTGTGTTAATTCATCCCACTGACATCAGTCAATTACCCTATTGTGATGTCAATGAAGGTTAGAACATATTATTTGGCAGCCAATTTTCCTACTTTATTAGGTTTGTAAGAGGATGAAAGAAAATAATTCTGCACTTGAAAGAAACCAGTGAAAAGGTGACAGTTTAATGATATTATAAGTTCATCTTTGGGTAGGTGTATATTATTTTGCAGCCCATAATCCAGTCCCATCTTCTGCTAGAAGTACTCTGATTTCTCTCTACAGAATCATCTTTTTCCTGGGCTTATTATGACAACTTAGTACTGCTCCCTATCGTGTTTATTTGGGAGTTTTACAATATTTTACATCACCTTTGGTTAATAGTACTTATTAGTAGCATTTGTGTTGTTAAAGATTTTAAAATATTATTGACTTTCAAGGGAATGATATCCTCCTCCAAGCAAGTCCATCATTGTTACACTTTTATATATTCACTTAAAGTATAAAAATATAAGTTGCAATTTATTCATGAAAATGTTTTATTATATTTTTTATTGAATTATTCAATGTTGGTTTAAAATTCTCTGGGGAATAATTTGTGCATTGCTCAAAGTCAGACTCCACATTTGTTCCTTGGGACTCATGTCTGACTATCTGAGTATCCCATTCTCTAGCCACACCCATGAGCATAGAAATGGGTAAGTGATGGGGTCAAAAGAAATAAGATGAAATGAGGTTTTTGTTGGAAGTGTTGGAGGACAAATAGTTTACCTTTCTCACTGTTAGAAACCTGGAGTAATACTCATCTTGCTGGTAAGTCCCATGAAGAAGAGAGGCTAAAAAAGGATAAGGAGGGTCATGATGATACCATCTGAACCCCTTAATTAACCTCAAATAAGGTTGAAATGGATGCAACCATTGAGTTCTTTAGTCATGCAAAGATTCTTCATGTTTAAGCCAGCATGAATTCAGTTTTGTCTTTGAAATCAAAACAGCCCAAATGCTTGACTAGTTAAACAGTTGTTATGTTCTAAAATAAAACTTGAGTGCTTATTTAGAGAGTTCTCAGTGATTTTCCAAAATACAGTTACAGTTTTCATTGTCACACAACTAAGAAGTACTGTAAACGTCAAAATGCACACTGGAAGTAATGACGTTGTAGTATGCCAAATTATTTGTGTGGCATTTTTTTCTTAAATATAAAACCTTAACTACACTTCACTTTAAATCTCAGACTCTCTGGACAACTCAAGAGTTCCCAGTAGAATAAATGTCATAGATATTTTTGTTGTGTATCATGGCCCACAAAAACAACCTTTTTCTCAAAATAGTATCTTCACAATTTTTCTGCTCCTTGAAATAAAGACAAGTAATATATCAGAATCAAGATGGTGACAGGGAACTCAAAGTACATGATTTTTTCTCATTTTATAGTTGAGGAATTAAGCATCAAAAATTTAAATAATTGTGTACAACTGAGATGAACAGTCAGTGTAGATAATAAATGACTGAGTCAGGAAGATGGGGACTGATTCAAAGAAAATAAAATGCTAATGTCTAAACTTCCTCTCCTTGGCCACATTACCAAGGTTACCTGCCTGCATGGAATTGTTCCTTCCAGCAAGGAGTAGTTAATGAATATCTCTTGGGTAGTTCCCTTCCTGCCTTTCTGGGCAGATAATGGAAAATAGGAAGAAGCATCCTTAGAGGGCAACTTTCCCACCTTTTGGCCAAGTGGGAAGGAGGGGGCATGAGAAGAAAGGAAATCTGAAATCTATGAAAGTGGGAAAACACCCCCACTCCCTTTGGAACCATCTTTGGACCCCCTCCTCTTTGGATCCCTTCCAAACATAACAATGGTTTAACTAGTCAATGGTTTAACTAGTCTCTTCTGTCTGTTCTATCCCTTAAATAAAGCTTTTTGCTCTTTCCTCTACATTTCTTGGGTGTTCAGTCTTCAACACTAGGGAAATGGGACCTATCCTGACTTATGTTAACACTGGTATTATCTCTGGTTCATAATAACTCTTGACTTAAATGGCAGAGCATGCAGAGCAGCAACTTTAATCTCATTCTCCAAATTCTTTTTCTCAAATGATCAGGCAGATATGGCCATTATTTACTTATCAATTAATCTTTTCATACCAGCAAATAAGAATAAACTATAGTACAATCAAATTGATACCTTTTATTTATTGCTGCACTGGCAAATTCTGCTAGAAACTTTGACAACAATGGCACTGGTCCACTAGTCTCAACAAAGAGCACACATTCACTTCGCAGCCCCTGTGTAATGAGAGTCACTCTGAAATTGCCCTTATGAGGAACTCTGACTCACAGATAAAAGATTCTGCAAGTAGTGAACTCTCTCCAGAGCTAACTCATCACAGAGACAGAATGCTTTTGTAACACCCACATACCTTATATTTCATGTTACAGATGACATTTTAAGCTTCTACTTACAAAGAGGCATTGTGAAGCTCAAGTTCATACGTACTGAATAAAACAGGTATCAATTTAATGGGAGCTGATCATTAAACTACTTTCCTACTTCTGAGCCCTGTAAAAGCCTGTAATAGGTTCAATGAAATAACCTCTTTAAGCCACCAAATATCATTTGCACATCCCTAGTAACAGATCCTTCAGCTAGAGACTTTGAGCAATTGCTTTCTTTGTACTAAGCCTCAGATCATGCATGCTACCAAAGTGATTTAAAGGGTCTCAAATTTTTTAAAAGAATCAAATGCAGAAATCTTTCTGGTAACCTTATGGTCAATATTCTGCTAGAAATGGCTTTAAAATGAGATGTAAATGTTGTGCTTCCTTTAGGAAATTAAGGAACCTTATTTTACCTTATTATCTAGATTCCATCCATAGATTTTCCAGTGGAAAAAAAAAATATGTCCCATAGTAGGAGCAGGATGACTCTTAATCTTAATTTCACATCTACTTCTGTATGACTTTTTAATCAATATATTTGAACTTGCCTTTCTTTATGTCCTTAATGTCATGCATTTGTTGGGTGAAACATAAAGTTTGAGGAACACTCAGCGAGTAAAGGCCTATTTTAAGACATAGAAATCCTTTTCCCTAAATATTTCCCCTAACTTTCTACTCTATCTCCATAGCATAACTTGAAACACTGTGTTTGAGAAGGCTAGGTTAAAATAGATTTCACAACGATTTTGTAGATTCTTGAGTTAGTTCTTGAGTTAGTCAGCTTTCATGGCTGTGATAAAATACTTGATATAAACAACTTAAAAAGAGGAAAAATTCATTTTGGATCAAGATTTCATGGGTGAAAATCCATGGTCACTTGGCCCCATAATGTTGGGCCTGTGGCAAAGCGGAATGTCATGACAAGGAGCACATGAGAACAAAGCTGCTCACCTTGTAGTGGCTAGAAAGCAAAGAGAGAAAGTGAGGGGAAGGGATGAGGGTCCCAATATCCTTTTCAAGGGCACACCCTCAATAACCTACTTCCTCTTAAAGGTTCACCACTTCCCAACAGCACCATCAGTCAGTGTCCAAACCTTTAACACATAAGCCTTTGAGGAACATTTTAGATCCAAACTTAACAGTCCTTTTATTTGGATCAGCTTTACATTTCTGGTAATATTTTCTCAAGGTCACCTTTTGTGGCCAACTTGCTCTGGATTAAGCCTTTTGGTCTTGATTCTAGTTTCTTTGGCCAGCACATTGACTTTCTCTTTTTAGTGAGCTCAGGGGAGGGATTAATACATGATTTTGCTTTAAAGAATGTTCCTTGCTGTGTTGTATATCTCCTGAATGCCCATCCTACATGTTTGGTTCACGGTTCATCTTCACTTCAGGAGTGCTTGTTCTATAAGCTAATTTTCAGGATTTCAGTGGCTCAAGATGTGATGAGAATTCTACTGGAGTCAAGGCTTAGACCTAAGCTAGAGGTTGGATCAGATTGCTTCTTGCCTTTATATCCATTGCTTTATTATAATGATTGCTGTCACATGTTACCTAGATTCCCCTTCAGGATCAGAAGCTTTGTCTGCTGGTGGCTCAGTGTTCATTCCTTCTTTGGAAATTTCTTTCTGAATGAAGAGATCTGTTTATGCTTTTGCTTATGTCACTGCCCCCAAGATTTCCTAGCATCCTATGACTGCTTGGTTTGGAGGTATAGCCCAATTCCCTTGCCTCAGTTTGGAACAACTCTAAATGGACATCTGAGCTTCAAATATTCATCTGTCTCTATTGCTTCTTAATTACATCTCAGCTTCTCCCTATGTGCCAAACTGTTTCCTTCACTCATTTCTGATATTATTCCCTATAACACAGAGAATTCTCTGATAATGTGTTCACAATAATCTCTGTATTGAAGTCAGCTCCTGAGAAAGCAATGACCTTCTTTTGTAATTTAATTTAATTTGCACTCCAAAGCCACAATAATGAAAACAGCCATTTTGATAAAGTCATGGCATCTTAGGTAAATTCATATGTTGATGTCAAACAATGGATGAAGCATCACTGAAAACATGAGCAACATATTTTGATAAGCAAACATGAAACAGCTGTGTTTACATGCTTTAAGTAATATTAAGACCTCAACAGAATAGGTAAATAGTTGTACAGTGCATTGAATGTTGCCATAATTCAAATAAATGATTTCAATGTAGAGAACTCTCAGTAAGCGGCCTCCTAAAATGTAAAAACATCCTTGGTTTCTCAACAATACCTTTCAAGAAGAAATGTTTAACAATTTGGTAGAGAAATTCAACAAACAAGACATAAGTCAAGCCTCTTACTATTAAATATAGTGAGTAATCTTTATACATTAGAACTGGTTTAGAACAATGAGAAAATTGAGATGGAATATAAAAAAATTATTTTAAATTTATTTTTAAAACTTCTCAAAATATTTGGAGAATATATTTGTGCTTTGAGGCTAGCATAGCAATTTAGATATATGACATTTTCAAGATAATAGCTTAATGCTTTCTAAGTTTTATTAATTTTAAAATAGGATATAAATGTTTTATGACCCTACCACACACACAAAGCTGAATTCCCCTTTAATTATGCCTATGGATGACTTGTCTTTTTCAGTTTACCTATCTGTGAAATGGAGATAACAATATTTACCTTCCTCATAAGGGTGCCGAGATGATGAATTTCCTAATGTGTATAATGTATTTTGAAGATGAAAAGCTTCATATAAATGCTAAGTATTATTATTGTGCATAAACTTATGAGGTATCACAGATGCACAATTCTGAAGAAAACATTAAAATAAACATTCATTATGAATAATCTTTGAGTTTGTAAACCTGTATTAAATATAAAGGTAAAAGACAATCTTCTAAACATTAAACACAGATGGTACTGATTTTGTTCAGGTTTTCCTTGTATATAAGTTGGTATATCTTGCCATTAGACAAAGAACTGGGTAGGCGTACATTAACTTTAAAAAATCATGTGGTGTTTGGCTTTCAAAGCTTTGTCCATTCTTGTTACAATTCTGTTAGGAAAGTTTAATAAAAGTGCCTATTTGTGACTATTAATATTTTACTTTCCATCATCAAATATAAAATTTTGGCTCAAATGTATATGGTTTTAATACTCTTGATCCTTAAATGCTTTCTTCATTGCAAAATAAAAAAAAAAACCAGGTATAATTTCTTTTAATATACTCCTTCTGCCTTGGGAAAATAAATCTTATTACTATGGTGAAGGCCTTGTTGAAATCCTCTGAAGTTCATAATCAAAGTCACTCTTCTCTGTTTTTTTAATTTTGTGCTATAGTAATGTATTTCAAGGAAAGATGAGGCATGCAATCTTGCTTAACTTGTGACATGTGGCATTGCATTCCCAGGTAGCTTGGAATATTCTCTATTTCTCCTTGGCTACATCCACAAATCTACAGGGACTTAGGCTCAAAAAACAAAGCAGAATCCCAACATGAATGTCAATGGCAAGGACCTTATGGCTTATTCCATGATCTCAGTGCTGGGGCCTGGGAAGTAACTCATCCTCTCCAGGCAACTTAAATGGTTTCAAGAGAAAGAAAGAATTGTCTCATTTTATCCTTTATTTTCCATTGTTTTTAATGAAGGTGAAGCCAAGGGACAAAAGTCAGTCAGTGTAAATAATAAATAATTGGGTCCAAGTGGGAAGATGGGAACTGGTTGGAAAAGAAAGGAAATCAAATGCTGACATCTCCAAAGCCCTTCCTCCTCCTCCTCCTCCAACCTGTTGCTAAGGTAACCTACCTGGGAATTGTTCCTTCCTGCAGGAGTTGTAGGAGTTGTTAATTAATGCCTCTTCTGCCCTTGGATCACTCCCCCTTCACCTTTTGGCTCATCTTTTGGTCACATACTCAGGATGGGAGATCCTTCTTCTGTCCTTTAAATAAAACTTGCTTTCTACCCTTGCTGGGCATTTTTTTGGATGTTCAATCTTCACATCTGGGTTAATAAAATTTGTCCCTAATTGATTCTCATCACCAGTGGTATTGAAGGCATTTAGAAAGTTGGGTGGGCTGGTCTGGTATGGGGAAGAAATATAGCCCTGAAATTTGTTGCCAAAGCAACAACACCCTCACCTCTTATGACTTACTTCATTTTACTTTTGTAAGGAATTGCCATCATTTATAACCAATTTATACTCAAAAGGATGTTCAGACCAGCGATGCGTGTGTCTGACTAACAGTGAAAAATATTGCTCTCCCTCTTAAGAGTAGCATTAATTTTTTTTTAAGTGTGAGGGCTGCCAGTGAGCACAATAGACAAAGCCATTTGCTGAAATTGGGGCTTCATTGCAATGAAAGCTAATACACATCCAGAAGGCACAGGATTAAATCCATGTTTGCTGGAAGCATCCAGTGTGTATTATAAAGTATTTCTTAAAAGTTCAAATAAATTTAAAAAATATAAAATTTAAGGATATTTTTAGATAAGCACGATATTAGTTTGAATGTGAGAGAGCATCACCGTCTTTCCTGAAGAATGTTTCTGGAGCAAGGTTAGAGGTGGACATCATCAATATAAAATTAGCTAAATTTTATATTGAGTAGGTTCTGTATGTCATGATTGTATTCCTTGAAGGATTTAAAAACCAAAACAAAATCCCAGCAGACACAAAGAATACATATAGTGGAGGGACACCCACAGGCTAAGGGTCATAAGAAAGCTTGTGTCTACCCACAGTACTGGTGTCCCCATTCATCAGCTGATAATTATCTGAAATCAGTTGGGAAAAAAATGAGAGGTATAGGGAAGAAAAGGGAGAAGGAAAAGAAGAAAAGGGAGAGAGAAATAGCAGGAAGGAGGTAGAGAAAGAAACAGATGGAGGGAACAGATAGGAGGGAAAAGAGAAGAGGGGAAAAGACAAGGGAAAGGTAGAAGTGGCTAACTTTTCTCCAAATACAAAAAAAAAAAAAAAAAACGTTCAACACAACAAAGAGAGTTTGATTCCTGGAAATTTAGGACAGATACAAGAGAATCCCAAGTGATCAATTCATAGCCTTTTAATTTCTTCCCTATTACCTGTCAGTTTGGGGAGACTTCTGAACTGCTCCTTTATCCCAAACCTTAGCTTTGAGGAGCCAAATCAGTTCATGAGAATTCAATTCCAAGAGAGATGTGGGGATAAATCTAATTTTAAAATAGGTATTTTGATAGGATGTTTTATTTGCAAAGCAAGATGTTTTCTTATATTGATATTTCATTTACATCAAAAAAATGAGAATTAATTTTAATAAATTGCACATATTTTCTTTAACTTAATAGATATATTAGTCAGATTATTCATTGCTGTGACCAGAAGACCTAACAAGAACAATTAGAGAAGGAAAAGTTCATTTTGGCAGCTCCCAGATTCAGAGTCTCAGTACATAGATGGCTGACTCCGTTTCCTGAGGCTCAAGGTGAGGCAGAACATCATGGTGGAGGGTAATGGCAGAAGAAGGTGGCTCAGGACATTTTAACACAGAAGCAGAGAAAGAGACTAAGGTCAGCTCACAGAATGTATACCCAAAGGCCCATCCCCAGGGACCCACCTCCTCCATCCACACTACTTGCCTTCAGTTACCACTCAGTTAATCCCTACCAGGAGATGGATTCACTGATTGAGATAAGGTTCTCATAACCCAAATATTTCACTTCCTTTTTTTTTAAGAGAGAGTGAGAGTCCATCTTTGTATGTGGTGCTGAGGATCGAACCCGGGCTGCACACATGCCAGGCAAGCGCTCTAGACCTTGAGCCACATCCCCAGCCCCCAAATATTTCACTTCTAAAATTTCTTGTATTGTCTCACACATAGGCTTTTGGGGGACACTTCATATATAAACCATAAGAATAGGGTAAATATTATTCTTGTTTTCTGAAAAAATAAAAGTTTGTAATATTATCAGGTACCTACCAATGAAGGAACACATTTTGAAAGAAACATATTTATGAGAGATTATATAACTGTCAAATTCCCCATGTATTTTCCTTTATGTAAAAAATGAAAACTTCTAAAGGAAGGAGACATGAGTATTTATGGATGTTGTTCTTTAAAACCTAGATGGACAGAGTTTCAATGAAGAAATCATTAAGAACATCTCAATATGATGTTATGTGCATCATTTTGATTTCTTCACATCAAGAGGATTGGGTTCTACAATGTCCTAAACATTTTTGTTGCTCCTTTGGAATTCACAAGTGGTTTTGGTAAAATCCCACACGTATTCCTATCCTTCTGTGAAAGTTTCCTTCTTGTTCTAATGGAATCCAGGCTGTTTCTAAGGGATCTGTTTCTTCTGCAGCTTTCTACTCCTTCCTCAAATTTCAAACATCTCCCCCTGTATCAACATTCACTGGTGACCTTTATCTCTTATTTCTCTGCTTAAAAAAATTAAAAAGAGTAAGCAGAGGGAAATCCAACATTTTGCCACTCCTGGAGCTCCTGGTCTTCCTGTATCTGTGCCCTTCCTCTGTCTTTCCTGCCATTAAAGAGATCCACCCAGCCAAGATGTACTGGTTTGCACCAACTCTGCACAAGTCTATCACCTACTCTAGCTTTTCTTTTTTTCTTGCTCAACTTGCACACACAACCCAGTGGCAGTTCCACAGTGGCCCCTGACTCCCTGTTCCTCAAGCACATCATACTGAGGCCCCACAGCACTCCCCAAGTGGCTCTTCAAGGTACAGAAGTGACATAGTTTATATTAAATTATGAGTATTTTAAAAAACTAAGAAGAAACTGAGCTGTATTTCAACTTAAAATCTCAGTAAATTAATAAATAGTTTTCTATTCACAGTTTTCATGAAGGGACTCCACACCCGAGGTGTGGAATGAGGCAGTTAGTGCTGAACCCGTTTGTGCAGAACAGTCTAGATTTAACTATCACCCTCAAATTATAATATGCAGATTTTTTTCATTTGAGATTTTTATCAATTTTCAGTTTTGGGTTTTCCATATCCATGGGTTTCACATCTACAGATTCTCCCAACCATGAATTGAATATACTAGAAAAAAGATTGCATCTGTGATAATTATGTTCAGAATTTTCCTCTTGTTATTATTCCCTAAACAATGCAGTATAACAGCTACTTATGATGTATGTACATTCATCAAGTACTTTAATTAATGTAGAAATGCTTTGAAAGTATTTGTGCATAGATTGCACACAAGTACTGTGCAGTTAGGGTCCTGAGGGTCTACAGATTCCGGAATCCATGGGAGTCCTTGGAATTAATTACTCATGGACATCAAGTGATGACTCTATTTTATTTTTATTTTTATGGTATGAGTTTTCTTTAAAAATATTGTTTGTGTGTTTTACTCTTAGACATAAATGAATACCACTGAAGGGAATATGTGAGTATGAAAAAAAGAAAAATAGTAAGAAAATCTTTATTCAAAATGGCATGATCATTTTTGTCAGCTGTCTTTCATGTGTTTATTAGACATCTCTTAATTTCACTCTTTTTTTAAAATTGCTAGACACGGTCTCGTTAATTTGCTTAAGGACTCGCTCAATCCTCCTGCCTCAGCATCCTGAACCACTGGAATTACAGGAGTGCACCACCACACCTAGCAATTTTATTTTTCTTATCTTGATTCTTTTTGTAGTTTCTACTGATCTTTGTATTTTATCATTGGTTTCAATTAAGAAAATTTCTTTTATACTTAGGGTAAACCTCTGCTATGTTGAAAGAAACATGCTGATGAGTGAGGGAAGAAGAAAATTAACCAATCTTTAGAATTTATTTTCCTGTACTCAAAACTTGACATTTCTAATTTTCTGGGATATGTGTTCATATCACTCTTTTTCTCTTTCATTTCAGTCCTATTTTATTTCCATATCTCTTTCCATATTATTGTCCACTTCTGAACCCCTATTTGAAATTTAACAGTGCTGTTCAGTTTTCTAAGGAGCAATATTTAAACCTGGTATTCGTGAAGTCTAAGCTCTGCTTTCTAGAGCAGTTCCCAAGTAGTTTGAAAAATTTGAGGCTTTCCTTTGTAAAGCTGGACTCAGTAATTCTACTTCTAAGAAATTACTCTAAGGAAATTAGCATGTAAAGATTATTGTTAACATTATAGAACACAGTTTTCAAAGTCTAAGCTATTCTATGTAATCCCCTGGACCTGTACCTCAAAGCTCAGTTATTCTGGGTCCTTGTGAAATTATTGAAATTCCTGTGCCTCAATTTTTTTTTAATTTGCCAAGTGGGACTATTAATAAAACTATCTCAGAAAGTTGTGGGAAAGAGTAAATAATAAGATAATGCATGCGTAGAGCCTGGCACATAGAATAATATTTATACATGTGAGCTACTGTTAATAGGATTACTGATATTATTGTATCATATATATGTATATATATATATATATATATATATATATATATATATATATATATGTGTGTGTGTGTGTGTGTGTGTGTGTGTGTGTGTGTGTGTGTTTGTGATGAAATTCCCTGTACATTATGGTGTTAATTTTTAAAAATGAATCAAATCCAACAATAAAATTCTTATATGCTGCATTAAAATATTATCTAATGAACATTCATTAACATGAGAGAATGTTCTTAAATCAAAATTGAAAGGGGCAGAATTCAAAACAGTACCATTTTCTTATAGTGGAAGAAAATGTGTACATAAAGAACAAGAAAAAAAGCAAAACTTTAGGCATTTTGTAGAGGTGATTTTTATTCACAGTTCTATGTTTCTATGCATTTAAAAAATATCCATAGTTGGGCTGGGGTTATAGCTTAGTGGCAGAGCGCTAGACTTTCACATGTGAGGCACTGGGTTTGATCCTCAGCACCACATAAAAATAAAAAGATATTGTGTCCGTATCAAAAAATATCTTTAAAAAATATCCATAGTTATTATCACATGATTTGAATATAATTACAGAAATAACAAATATGTACTTGAGGATACAATGAGAATTTGGGAAGTGAGAAAGCATGTGGTATTTCCTTATTTAATGCAAGAATGACTCATCACAGAGCTTCTGGAGCTTGCCAAGGGTCACAGGGTGGAGCAACTGTGAGGTGGGAATAGGAATGTTCAAGAGCATGCTTTTCAAATCTTAGCTATTTGAAGTTTTGAGAATAAATACCCAAATATATATATTTAAAGAGAGAGAGAATGTTTAAATATCTATTTTTCAGTTTTCAGTGGACACAACATCTTTATTTTATTTTATTTTTTCTGTGGTGCTGAGGATCGAACCCAGCGCCCCGTGCATGCCAGGCGAGTGCGTTACTGCTTGAGCCACATCCCCAGCCCAATTTTTTTTTACTATTATAATGGAGATGTTCAATTCAGATCTATTTCGAATGGTATCCAGTGAGTTAAAAGGATGACATAGCTATTGAAAATGTTTATTGATGGGCTGAGGATATGATTCAGTGGTAAAGCCCTTATGTAGCATAGGTGAGACGCAGGGTTCTGTTCCCAGCCCTGAATAAAATGTTTATTAATGATGAAGGCACATCCCACAACTGACCAGCTGCCCAGAGTGGCCATGCTGACCTGGTGTGCCCTTTTCTCTGCCTTTGGGAAAGCTGGTGTGTGTTTCAAAGTCTCAAGGCAAAATGTGTCCACAACAGATTCAGATTTGAGATTTTTTGGAGCACTTGTGGGTGGGCTCTAGAGGAAGGCTATGTGGGAAAAGGAGTTAAGCAACCACCTCTAAGCTGAAACAAAGTCTTCCAAATACAAAAGCAGAGGCAATTTTAAACGAGGAATGCATGTCTGTCACCTGTGTTTGCATGCACACATTATACACATAAATACACACTCTTTTCCAAAGCATTCAGATTTGAGTCCTAAATTGAACTGTGGTGTAAGTAAACTGAAAGAGCTGCTTCCACTAAAAGACATCCAGGGTACAAAATGCAATTTAAAATACATTGAGAGGCTTTCTTTTCACTTCTGGGAGGAAAACAGAATTAATTGCTTCAGAGCCTGGAGAACTCCTGAGAACAAAGCATCAATTTGGCACTTTGAAGGCCTCAGGGTATCAGCAATAGAGTTCTCTGGGGTGGTGGCAAAGTGCCAAGCGGTAAGGAAACAACCGCAAACACAGCAATACCTGGAAAAGGGCATCGGATGCAGTGTTACTGGTAGAATCAGCATTCTTCTCTGGGCCTTGGAAATCTAACAAGGCATTTGTGTACCTTGGACCTGCAGTTAGATTCTGGAATGTATCATAGGAAAAATATGGAGTTTTATTTTCAACAGGGCTCAAAATAGAAGTACAAGGGTTACAAGGATCTATTGAGATGATGGATAGACAGATAGATAGGTAGATAGATAGCCTCAAAGAAAAATAATATGATTTGGAAGATTGACTATGTACACAGGAATGCAAGGTAGCATGTATTCAAGGACACCAGAGCTTGAAGAAAGACCAAAACAAACAAACACTATAGATGTTTGTTGGTAGATGAATGGATTTCATTGTGAATATGTGTGATATTCCCACTAATAACTGAAAGTCTTGTAATAACAGAAGAAAAAGGCAGTGAGGCATGATTATCACTGTGTAGTGGCACCCCTCCTCCACAGAAAATTTTAATTAAGCTTCTCCAGGAATCTTCACCATAATTGTTCTTAGGACTATCAGAAAAAGAACCTCTGCAAAAGAGCTCAATGTAGTGAAGCTTCCTATTTCCTGTTACTCTTAGTTGGCCAAGAGCCTGAA
The DNA here is from genome assembly GCF_048772815.1 of Callospermophilus lateralis. Lineage (NCBI taxonomy): Eukaryota > Metazoa > Chordata > Mammalia > Rodentia > Sciuridae > Callospermophilus > Callospermophilus lateralis. Next base: position 741,357 of record NW_027512473.1, on the reverse strand, counting down.
AGAGATCAGCACTCTAGGTGGTGAACACCCCTTTACTAGTTTTTCACAAACATTAATGGTCTATCTAGTAGAGTAACAATATATATATATATATATATATATATATATATATATATATATATATATATATATATATATATATATATAAAATAGTTTGTAGAAGTGTATTTGCAAATGCAAAGTGTGATAAGAAAGACAGATCCTTTAACCAGGCTTCTGTCATTGGGCCAGAGCTTCACAGAGATGTTTACATTTCAAAGATAATAGAAGATGTTACTAATTGGACTCCTTGGTAACAGCTGGCAGGGGGAGGGAAAAAGGGGGAGAAGAAGTTCTCCCTTTCTCAGGTGCTGTCCTTGAAGGGTTAAGAAGTGAAAGAAAAAGCTGCTTTTGTGTGAACTTTTGCAGACTTTGAACTTTTGAGCCCCTCCCCTTACATGCTGGGTATAAAGCTCTGAAACTCCCTGATCTCAGGGTTTCAGGGAATTGATTCATTACAGTGAAAGCTTTGCCCTCGGAACCTGGCTGCAACCTAATTAATCTGTTTCCTGCTGTCTTTGGTGTCTTGCCTTGTCTGCCCCAGCTACAACTGCACCATTGAGCCTAAATTTAGCCTACAGTTTAAATAGCTTAACACTGTTACTTACATGTCCTTCACTATGAAACATAAGAAGAATATTTGGGACCTAAATAAGTGAATTACTGTACTAAATACAAAATACTGACCCTAACAAGTACAACACATCAGCAGGCCATCTCAGTGGAGGTCTACTATCTTTTCATATATTCATGTTTAGATACTCTGTTTTCTGAAATTATAATTAGTAAATGTAAACCAATCATAATCCAGTCTTTTTAATTTATATGTGGAATTACTATAAGCGGAAGTGAGAAACCCAGTCCACCCTAGCATCATGGGGACCGAACCCCCAAGTTGGGTGACTGGACACACCTGCAGAGCAGAGCAGAAATGGCGCAAGTCCTAGTGGCTGGCCTCCTCTCTTCAGGGCTTCCTGCTTCCCTGCTTCTCCTCAAGCTCCTTCATTAGTGTTTTGATGAACCATTTTGTGATTTTCTGATTTAACCTCCCCTTTCTCTTCATCCTTTTCTGGTCCTCACTTTCTTTTTTTCTCCCCTCCCCCCCAATTTTTCTGCCTCTCTTTTTAAGAATTTAATTTCTTCCTGGTTTTACCTATTTTACATTTACTGATAATTATATGAATGCAAGGGAAGCACAAATAAAAACGGGTGGTTAGGAATGGATTATTTATTAAATGTGAACAGTGAGAAATGGCATAATAAGAGAACCTGAGGAAAACAACAAAATCAAAGAACTAAAATGATCCAATAGTTAACCTCATGAAGATCTTAGAGCAGAAGAATCAATATCCATTTTTGTATCATACTCAACATTTGTATGCATCTTGTGTTCTATTAATAATATTACCAAAAAAATTAAAATTGTATTTCATGTATAAAAATTTAAACATTTTATTAATAGTATAAATTAAGTACATATAAAAATACAAAAAGTTAAAACTATTTTATATATACTTTTATATATACATATGTTTTGCTTACATTAAAACATTAATTGCCATTAAAGATATGAAATAAATTTTAATAAACATTTAAATTAAAAATTACTACTATTAAATATAACTTTTAATTTAAATAATTCATGTGGATATTAAATACTTTCATAAAATAAATTTCTTCTATTATAGATTTCAATGTCTATCTAATTGTCAATGATAAGAATGGTGCCAAGACTCTTGTTATGTCTAAATCTATGTTCATACAAATATAAGAATCTGACATTTTCAGGAGAGTAGACTATATGCTAAATACAACAAACAATACTTCAAATGCCATGCCAATTCATAAGTATCCATAGAACTACATATTAGAACAGAAAAAGAAACAAGAAAATGATTCTTAGCACAAGCAAGAAATGAAACATATTATATAAGAAGAAGATTCATGCAATCTGAATTAAGTATTTTTGTTCCTTTTCCCTCAACAGTCTCTTGCTTAAGTCCTCCTGGTATCCTGAAATAGCCCACCCTACAATAATTCATGAAATTTGAGAGCAGTCATTTTTGTTTTGAGAACATAGAGCAGGAGATAGGAAGACATGTTTTCCCTGAGTCTGAAGAACTTTCATGAGGATTGTGAATATTTAGGATTCTCAGGGACAGTCTCCTATCCTGAGTGCACAAGGCTGTATGCAAAGTATATAATATATAATAATATAAAATAATTTCACTTTCTATAATTTCTGTACTCTAGGATATTCATAAACTTCTTGTTAAGGATATATGAAGATTTATTTCCACAGATATTCTATTCCTCCTTTTTCATGCATAGCCTACTTACTTTGTACACTTATCTATCTTCATGTCCAATCCAGTTGTGATGGACTTGTTAATGTTCCTTCTGAACTCATATGTGGTAATCATAAGCCCAAATTTGATGATATTAATAGGCATGTCCTTTTGAGGTGATTAGGTCATGGGAGAAGAAACTTCATGAATGAGGTCCTATAAATAGAGACAGGAGAGAGATTCCTCATTCTTTCTCCATTGTGAGATTACTATGAGAAAACAGCTACCTATTAGCAAGCAGATGTGTACCACACAAAAATTTTACCAGCAACTTGATCTCTAACTTCTCTTCCTCATTATATGGGTTAAATAAATTTCTGTTGTTTATACGCTACCCTAGTGTTTTGTTATGGCAGCTAAAATTGACTATGACACCAATTCATTCAAGATGAGCTAGTTTCTTAATTTGGTACTTTTACAAAGAACTTAGTTTCTACATTTGTACTTTTGTTACATTCATTCTTTACATATTTCAATTACATTTCCACTGTTCTGTCCTATTAATTTCATGAAAATTTTATAACTTCAGCCTGAAAATACTTTCTATTGCTCTAGCCAGCCTCAGAGATTTTAGGATGTACTCAGCCTTTAGGAAATAAACATGTCTGCTTTGATTATCTTTTTCCAATTACTACTATAAATTCTGCACTCTGAGATCAGTTCCATCATTCACTAATAAATACCTCCACTCCCAACAAGCAGAGCTGTAACAATTAGGGTTAAAGATTGCCATGCTTAATTGCTTTTAAATTTTACTACTTTTATTTAAACACTTTTTACATTTGTTAATTTAATTATTTTAGTGATTGTTGGTGAATTTTGTCTTCATTTTCTGATTTTATTTACAATAGTCAGGAGAGTGCTTGATACATAGGAACTCAAGTATATGTCATTCACTTAGTAATTAATTATTTAGATTGCATTCAAATTAGTGAAAAACTAGTTATCACACTATTTTAAAGAAGGGAATTTTTATTTAAGTCTTTATTAGTTTATTATCAAATCAGGTAGAATCAAGTAAGGCAGAAAGATTAAAATGCTATAACCATTAACTGTCCTTGGAACTAATAATCAAATATGTCTGTTCTAGCTTAAACACACAATGATAAAATAATTCAGCAGTAGCAGGAAAGGTATATGTTTCTGACTATGCACTGGAAAGAACATTGAAATATAAAATAAACAAATGGAAAATAATTACAATCCTTAAAAAATTAATAATAAAAATCCATTACCTGAAGTATCTAATTGTGGCTTGGAGTATCTTGAGAAGTTATGAAGTATTTTTTAGACCTGTGTTTCTACTGAATGTACCCAGGAGTACTATCTAATCCACCTCAGGACAATTAAGAAAAATCTTACAAATCTAAGGGCTACAGATTAGCAGGCAACAATTTATATTAGTTACCAAGACCTTTTTTTTCTGTAGAAAGTGGTGCAAATATTTCCATTTAGCAATTCTACTTTCCATTTGTTTTCTTATCCCGTCTACTATCCTTAAACTCTTCATTCACATTTCCTTCAAGTCAATTTTGGCAAAAGCAGAGGGAATAATTCTTCAAGCCTCTGAAATTTGAACCTGCCATAGTTGCCAAGCTAAAGCATGTCTATACCCATAGCTGAATTTTGTGGTAGATCTGTATCCATGGGTTCTATATCTGTAGATTCAATAAACTGTCAGTCAGCGTTCCATCACTGTAATGATAACACAAAGAGAAAAGGTTCATTCTGATTCACAATTTTGGAAGTTTCAGTTCATGATCCATTGTCCTGGTGGTTTGAGGACTATGATAAGGCCATACATCATAGCAGGAGTACAAGAGAGAGCAAAACTACTTACCTCAGCCAGGAAGCAAAGGAAGGTGCCAAGTGTCTGACAATCCCCTTAAAGGGCATTCTTCCAATGACCTAAAGACATTCCATTAGATCCCACTTCTTAAAAGTTCTGCTACCTCTCAATAGCTTTATCCTGGAGACCGATAATTTAACACATGAACCTTTAGGAGACTTTCAAGGGCCACTATGGGTAAAATGTTGGCAAAAAGTTGTATCTATACTGAACGTATTCAGATTTTTGTCTTCTCATTATTCTCTAAATGTTACAGTATAACTATTTACATAGTATTTGCATTGTAGGGGTATTGTAAGTATTGTACAGCTAAATTGAAGTATGTGAGAGGATGTTCATAGGTTATATGCAAATTCTATGTAATTTTCTATAATGTACTGGAGCATTTGTGAATTTCAGTATATGCAAGGGTTCCTGAAAACAATTACATGGATAACCAGAGATGACTGTAGTTGATCTTATTTCCTTGGTTTATGAAGCCTAGAATTCCTACTGTTCTGGTATAGGAGTTCATGATTATATATAGGTATGAGTAAGGGTATACATAAGTTGAATATGAACTGTGAAACACTAAGGTGATTCAGGAATTTATACAATACCAGTTTTTGTATATACATTTACTGTGTAGATTTATGAAAGAAAATCTACAGGTAACTTTTTTTCCCAAAGAGATGTCATTGACTTTTTGTTGAGAAATTAAAATTGAGATGATTGCCTTTTCTTCCATTAACTTATTTGGACTCAGCATCCCCACAGATTTACTACTCACCAATAGTTATGGTACAAAAAAAATTTCTTAAGGTTTTGTATTAAACATCTGTTCTACCAAAAGAATGAGGTTTTGCAGGAATTCAATAATACAAATCCTTTGTTATAATTAGATACTCGATTTGTTTAAAATAATGTGAAAATGATTTGCTTACCTTTCTTATAAAAGATCACTGGAAAAATATTAAGATTTTACAAATGACAAAAATAGCAATTACTGTAAAATGAGTTTTTGAGTTTAACAAGAATAATGCATAGAACTGTTTAGTCTTCAAATGGTCTTCAAAACATTTTTTTTGATTAATATTTTGTTTTATAGGGCAGTGTTTTGAGAGAGAGGTGTTGATGTATTAAAGAATCTGTGTTAGTTTTTGCATATATATACACTCATTAAAAACATAGGATAGTTTTAAATGGCTTTAATAGATACTACATGCATTAAAAAGGTGTTAAATGCTTATTATAACTCAAAGTTTTATCCACTGGGTTTATTTTCAATGTTTCAGATTAGAAAGATTTTGCTGTAAGACTCTTAAAATTATGAGTGATAGTTTTTCTGAGTTATATGGTATCCCATGAAGAAGCTAGGAAAAAAAGTGGGCTAGATCATCCTTAGAGTTATAGGAGTGTTAGAATGGTTATAAAAGCGAAAGTCAATTACAAGTGTGATTGATTGGTAACAATGTAACATAAAGCAAGTTAGCTGGAAAGATTAGCATTTGACTTTTGGAGAGACTTATAAAAGAAAGTCCCAAGCATACAAGTTATAATCAATGTCAAGATTTATCTGGGTCTGTCAATGTTCTGTTATGCTCTCAGAATTAACAAGAAATGGCAGAGCAGCACCACTGCCTTGAGAAATGGCAACGATTATTGTGCAGAAGACAGAGAAGTGTTAGTCACCCCATCCTGGGGACTTGGTCTCACACAAGTGCTCTACCATTCTTTACTTCTTTGCAAGGGCTTGTCAGTCTAGACTTCAGAGGCAATGAGTGACATTGAAGGATCCACAGTGAACCTAGAGGAAGAGAAGCAGGCTACCTGGAACATGTTCAGGCAGGAAGGTGTGCTCCAGCTGCTCTAGCTGAGCCTTGCAAAGAACATAGTGTTCTCTTCACTGTTTTTATTTGGAGAAGCCTGCTGCTTTCTGATAAGAGATTTTTATCAAATATTCATTTACACAATGCAACAGAGTTGAATGAGTTCTGAAAATTGCATAAAATGTTTAGACTTTTTATTTTTAAAGAAAAAAAAACTTTCAATAAGGAAATAAAGTATGTAAATGTGACTGGAGGAGTATTAGAATCAGTAAAAGTGAGGAGAAGAGAGATCATCTGTAAATTTGTCTGAAATAATTCTGAAGTTTAAACACAAGTGTACAGGAGCAGGCTGTGGGGAATTTCCATCTGGGAGGCTACTTAAAGATAGCTGCAGATATCTTTTCTCTGTCATTCATGTCCATCTTCTGTCAGTTATGTTTCTCTTCTGCCCCTCCTTTTCTTTTCTGGACTCTGTCTTTTCCTTCCCCACCTTCTGGTCAAGTAGCCAATCTTTAGTTCCATGCCATTGAGACATTCAACATCCAAAACTGTGAATTAATAAATTTCTTCATTTAAAAGTTAGCCTGTGTCATCTTTGATATAAGGAGAGCAACTAAGAACAGAATAGGGAGGAAAAGCATGAGAAGAAGATCACCATTAAACAGGGACGGGGCGGGGGGGAAGAGAGAGAGAGAAGGGAAATTGCATGGTAAGGGAAGGAGACCCTCATTGTTATACAAAAATTACATATAAGAGGAAGTGAGGGGAAAGGGGGAAAAAACAAGAGAGAGAAATGAATTACAGTAGATGGGTTAGAGAGAGAAGATGGCAGTGGAGGGAAAGGGAGGGGAGGGGGTATAGTAGAAGATAGGAAAGGCAGCAGAATACAACAGACACTCGTATGGCAGTATGTAAAAAAGTGGATGTGTAACCGATGTGAATCTGCAATATGTATATGGGGTAAAAATGGGAGTTCATAATCCGTTTGAATCAAATGTATGAAATATGATATGTCAAGAGCTTTGTAATGTTTTGAACAACTAATAAAAAAAAGTTAGCCTGCCTCAGGTATTTGTCATGGTAATTGTAGGACATGGCTGCCTGCTTCCTGGTCTTGGGGCCATACATGTGGCTGGGATGGCTGCTGGTGATCAGCCAGGAGGCGGTGCTGTGGGCGGTGACGGAGGAGGCTGACCACCTCCAGGATAAGTCCAGGACTCTTCCACCCTCAGGGACAGCTCATGCCTTCCCTTACAGACTATGGGGTGGGTGTACACGTAAACTTGCTTCACCCCTCTGACCTTTATTCTGATTGGCTCCTGTTCAGTATATAAGCCATGTGTACTTCCTTATTAAAGGAGATCCTGCTTTGACTGTTCTCCCTGGCACGTCTGATTGTCCTCTGGGGAGGGAGGGCTGGGTGTGGGCCACCAGTCGACCTTTACCTTTCTTGGCTCATCTTGGTTGGGCCTTGCTTTTCCCACTTCTCCCGCTGGTCAAGAGGAGACGGGGCTAAAAACCCCGACAGTAATGAAAAGCAAATACTGAAACTTGGTTCTGAGGAATGAGTGAGACCATTATTATAACTATACATAAAAATCTGGAGGCAGAATGCTAATAGAGTGTGAACAATAAAAACCATGCTGATGAGGTCTTGAATAGAAAAGGGGATTCTATTGGAAAATAGCCTAAATGCAATCCTTGTTACACTTTGATTAAAATGAAAAAAAGCAAAGCAAGCTAGCTGCATTGTAAACTTGCCCTAAGTCTTTGTAGAAGGTAAAATTTAAGAATGTTGGGTTGATATAATTGGCAGACATTTTAACACAACAAAACATTCAGGCAGTGGCATATTATTACTGGCTGGTTTTGATTAGACTTATAGCAGAATTCAGGAACAAAAGGAAGCAGAATAAAAGATTTGTAAAATTTGCAACTTGGTCAAGGTATGGTCATACCATTTACCAAAGAGACTAGCACCTTCATGGTGAGAAGTAGTCAAGTGGTTTGCATCAGGACAATTGGAAAAAATGCCTTAAGAACATGTCAGAAGTATCTGAGACCTATCCCATCACAAGAGACCTTCAGGGAACCCCAGGGTATATTCTACAGACTTGCTAGCTAAGACTACCCTCAAATTTATTCCCCTGAATTCAGCTGGCAAGGCACTCTGTAGCTGCAACCATATAACAAAGTGGCACAGATGCTGCTTATAATGATGGCAGATATTTTGCGGATTCACACTGAGCTGAATTTGCTGGCATGAAGTTTGCAAATTATGGAGTCAATAAGAAATCCAATAAGATTTCAAAAAGAAGCCTGAAGGGGCTGGGGTTGTGGCTCAGTGGTAGAGCTCTTGTCTAGCATGTGTGTGGCATGGGGTTGCAGCCTCAGCACCACATAAAAACTAAATAAAATAAAAGTATTATGTCCATCTACAACTTAAAAAAATTTTAAAAAGAAAAGAAAGCCTGGAACTGGGTGCAGTGGCCCATGCCAATAATCCCAGCACCTTGGGAGGCTGAGACAGGAGGAGCTGAGTTCAAAGCCAGCCTCGGCAATGGTGAGGCACTAAGCAACTCAATAAGACCTTGTGAAAGGAAAATGAGAAACTGGAGATAGGTGAGTGAGAAATGAAAGATGGAGACCAGGTAGAGATACACACAAGAGTTTATTTGTCAGAGCTGACAAATAAAGGCACATCTTTTCATAGATGGAGAGAGACAAAATAGGCTTAGGGTTCCGGACTTCTATGGGGCAGTCTCAGAGATTAGAGATGGGCAGGTCCTAATGCAGGTGGTTAAGGGTAGGGTTGATATGAGGGAGTGGTGAACCTTTCTAAGAGACATCCTTGGGCAGGAAAGCAAAATTTTTCTTAAAATGGCCATCCAGATGCTAAATAAGGATCTTACACCTTATCTCTAAAAAAATACAAAATAGGACTGGGGCTGGGGCTCAGTGCTCAAGTGCCCCTGAATTCAACCCCTGGTACCAAAGGGGGGAAAAAAGAAAGAAAAAGAAAAGAAAAAAAAGAATGAAACCCCAGATGCCAAGATTGGAACCCCAGCCCTGAACATGTAGCAGTGGTCCACTTCACCTTTTGAATATAGCCCTCTCTTCTCAGAAGGTTATTTCAAAAGGGAAATGTGTTTTCTTTTCCTCTTCTCTTTGTCCCCTCCCTAACTTGGGGCCCAGGAATAATATTAACTTTTTTCCATCCTAGGCCTCATTATCTGTCCTTGAGCACATACCCACCACAGGAAGATGTCACCAGAAGATCTAGGAAGTTACTATCTCCCAGATTAACAAGTGAATTTCAGCACACCATCAGGTTACACCTGGGACCCCTGTCAGGAAACACCTGGAATGCAGCCTTTGAGAAGCTTCTTTAAAGCCCTCTGTTCTCCCTGATGGCCAGAATCACAGCCTTTGGACAGAAGTTCCCTGTGCTTCTCCTTTGCTAGCAAAGCAATAAACCTTCTATTTTCCTTCTATCAAACTGTCCTCTTTAACTGGCATCAGGGACAAGGACTGAGCTTTGGGTAACAGATGGAGTGATGCTTATGAGTGTGGAGCTAAAATAGGGCCCTCAGAAAGAAAAAGCAACCCTTAGAGTGCCTTGCCAGCACTGCAAAGCCACTGACATCAGCATGCAACCTATGAGAAAACTGTGTGGGCTGTGGCTAGTAAAGTCATAGGGGAGGACCTGCCCAAAGCCCCACTGCAGTATGTGCAAGATGCTGGGCTGAGAGTGTAGGTTTAAGATTCAATAAATATTTGCTCTTCTGGGTTTTCAGTCTTTGTAATTTACCCTTTCCAAAAGGCCAATTACCCTTTTGGAATAGGAATACGAATGTTTACCTGTGGTCTTCCTTCTACTGCATCCTGGAAGTACGTACTTTTTTTTTTTTTTTCTTATACAGATTCACAGCTGGAATAAAGAGTTTGCCTTGAGTCTCAGAAGAGACTTTGTATTTGAATTTTTGAGTAAGTGCCATCACAATTAAGACTCTGAGACTCTTGGAAATCCAATGAATGCATTTTGTATCATTAGATGAACATCAGCTTTAGGGGACCAAGGGGAGAATACTGTGGTCTGTATATTCTTTGTTCCCACAAAGGTTCTTGTGTTTGCAGCTTGGTCCCTAGTATGGCACTATAGAAGCTAATAAAATCTTTAAGAGGTGTGATCTAGTGTAAGTCTTCAGGTCAGGTCAGCAGGGACATAATCCCCCTGAGAGGATTAAAGTATTTTTCACAGAATCTTAGTTATTTCTTTTGGGAGGACTTCTATAAAAGCCTAAGCCTGTCCTCACCCAGTTCTCTCTGGCTTTTAAGATGTCATTTTTCCTTTTACACATATTCTTGCATGACCCTCTGCCATGATTTAGCATAGTCATCATAAGAAAAGTTCTTATCAGAACTTAGGCCTTGCCATTGAGACTTTTAGCATCTAAAAACCTGAGCTAAATAAACATCTTTTCTTTATAAAGATAGTCTGTCTCAAGTATTTTGTTATAGCAATGAAAAACTTAATAATACAGGAAGTAAAAATCTAAAAAATATTTGATTCATCATATAATGTTTGGGACTCATTTATTGTCCATTTCATAAAATTTATATTATTCTTCCACTGAAATCTATTTATATTTTACTACTTTTAAAGGAAAAATGAGGAGATTTATAATAATTATTATTTTGAATTTAAGTTATCTTACTAGTCATCTATTATCAACTGACATTGTGAATTTTAGTAAATCTTTATGTTCTATGATGTCAATGCCCTTCAGTCAACAACCCTTAGAAGTACACCTATGAGTTGAACAAGTTAGGTTTATTACTCATTGAAGTGAAAGAAGCTGTTGAACACAGCAGCAAATGGTCAAACAGACCCTATAATAGGATTTGAGTATTGAATGTTGAATAATTTGGGGGTGGATCTAAGGATCTTTGTTCTGGAGTGGATACTATTAGGAAGCTGGATTATTCCTACAGTTAGATAGCTCAAGAAATCTTATAATACTATGTGCATGTGAAAATATCTAACAATGAATTCCACTATTATGTATAATTATAACACACCAGTAAGAAAAGAAAGAAAAAGAAAATCTCATTTATAGGAAGAGACAAAGCTGTAACTGGTTTTAAAAAATAGCAGTTTGGCTGAGGTATAGCTCAGTTGGTAGGGTGCTTGCCTCACATGCACAAGGCCCTGGGTTCAATTCCCAGCACCACAAACAAACAAAACAACAACAGCAATAACAGAAACAGCAGTCATTTATAAGAATTAGGAGGATTATGAATTCCCATTTTTATCCCAATTACAGATTGCAGAATCACATCGGTTGCACATCCACATTTTTACATGACCCACTTGTGCTGGGAGCCATCAGCCAAGTAGGTATGACAATCTCCTTGCCAGCTTACTTCCATGCTGTCTGTGGAAGGACTTCTGAAAGGTGACCTTGCTCAAGGACCAGGGCAGGATCCGTGTTTAGGGTGTTCCCCCTTTAGAATAGGGCGGTTTAGCATAATAGGAGATTAGGGTGTTCCCCCTTTAGAATAGGGAAGTTTAGCATAATAGGAGAGTAGGGTGTTCCCCCTTTAGAATAGGGCGTATCCTGCTGCTGAGTTCCTCTTGAGTGCTTAGGGTCAGACAGTATATTTTGGGAGACAGAAGCCCATGCGGTGTGGATTTGGGTAGAGAGTGGATTTGGGAGAGAGTGGATTTGGGCAGAGAACGTGGATTCCCCCAGAGCGTGTTTGTAGACTGCCGGTGTGAGTTCGGGAATAAAGAAGTGCTGTTTGAATCTACAAGCTGTGTGGAGACTCGTGATTTGTGCCCAGCAAAAGACTGCGGCACACTTGAATCTAATGTATGAAATATGATATGTCAAGAGTTTTGTAATATTTTGAACAACCAATAAAAAAAAGAATTAGGAGGAAAGACGTTTTTATATTCTACTGAATCATAGCCTTTAGGACAGGAGTCCTCTGTGTTTCTCTCTTGCTAGCAAAGCAATAAACCTTCCTTTTCCTTTTTCTCAAAACTGTGTCCTAGTTATTGGATTAGTATTGGGAACAAGAACCAAGGTTTTGGCAACAAAAGTGGTGCCCTGGGTGGGACCTGAGAGCTTCACCTCTCCAGATTTCTTGGGCAGGCCTGGCTCTCCAAGGAACCCCCTTCTATGCTGAAGATACAAAATGGCTGGCAAACTTGTTGAGAGCCAACTGTTAGAGAGTTAGGAGATGGAGGGAGTTTGCCTCTGGTGGAAGCAAAGAGCTATTCATGTTAGGAAAGGGAGGGACTGAGGGACAAACCCAGCAGCTGCTGAAACTACTTTTGCTTCAAGGAACTCCAATCTTCTCTCCCTGAATGGTACAGTTTGCTCCATTTTGGTCCACTTTGAGAAAAAGGAAACAACTCCGTGAAATCATAACACCCCTTGGCCATCTGGTAAGTCCTCCAGCATGTACACTGAGACCCTTGATTCTACATATCTGGGAAGGCTTCGTGGGATTCTACATTTCATGGGAACATCTGGTCCTTCTTTATAGGATATCTGTGGCACCACTAGTGTAGGAGTCATGGTTAAGTGGGACTGATAGCCTAGGGTTATTTCCACCCTCTGGTCTTGTCTAGATTCTCACCTGTTGGTTGGTCTTGGGTTTGGGAATTCCCTCTGGTCATCCGTGTTTTTGTTTTGTTTGTATCTATTACTGCTCCCTTTTAAGACCTGGACAATACTACATTGATCCTATAGGTAGTCTCTAGGGAAAGATTTTGGCTGGTCAATTTAAAGGTTCCCATTTTTTATCCATGGTTTTTGGGTTCCTCTGTGGTTGTCTCTCTCTCTCTGTTTCTTTTTTGTACAGTCTTGAAATTGGAGTTGGTCTGTCAGAGGTAAAGTAAGTTGAAGAAAAGGCTACCTTCATAGGTATAAGCCTATCTAAGTAATGTTTTTATGCAAGAAACTGGCTTTTAAACAGCTTTCTGGATTATTATACAATCTTAGAGTTGATCTATTAAAGATAAAGTAAAAATAAGAAATTTGTATGTGAAGATTTTGTCTGTTTTAAAGGTTTCCATCCGTCGGTCCTGGTTTTGGTGAACCTCTCTCATTTGTGTTTTTTGTTTTGTTTGTTTTGTTTCTGTTACTTGACCTTTAAGAAGATCTGGGCCATGATGCAATGATCTTCCTGGTAGTCTCTTGAGCAAACACATCCTGGCTAAATGGGCCTGTCTTCAAGGAAGCCTAAATAAAAGGATGGAAAGAGCCTTCTCCATTGCATATCAATATGCCTCGTATAAGAAAAATGCCCCAAAGGAGACTTTGGGTACAACTGACAGTGGGGAACTCACTTAAAGTTGACAGTATGATGATAATGATAAGGTAAACAGGTCAGGCTCAGAAATATCCTGTGCTCCAACCCATTGAATACCACCTGGGAGAGAAAAGATGAAGACGAGCTTTTGTATATTTCAGATTGTCTGATTCCTCTCCTAGGATAACATTTTTTGTCTAAGTCACATGCACAGATAATATCCATAAGGACTGTTTCTGAATATGAATTTAAGAAAGGGTACAAAACTTGAAAATATTAAAGTTATAGGTATGAAAATATATTTTAGTACAGAAAATTAGAAGGTAAAAGAAACATTTCTAGTTGAGAAAGTATTTTGTCTGGTAAATTAATATTCTTGAGCTAAAGTCCAAGATGAAAGAGGAGAAAACTAAGAATGTAAAGAAGTTGTGAATGTTTAAGTCAGTCACAGAAGGTTTGCAGAAGGCAAATCTCAAAAAGTTTGTGTTTGTGATCAAATTGGCTATAATTAGCACCATCAAAATTATTTGAACTTTAATGTACTGATATGAAACAAAGTCTGAAACATTGATGTGTTCTTATCTATCACCAGAATTTTCTTATATTTTTAAGGTCTTATTACTTCAGGAGACTAAGTCTTAAAGGAATTAAGGTTTCTATATGTTTTAAAGTCATAATTAATTATTTTGTAACTGATTATACAAAAAAACTTGTTATTTAGGTGATAACAATATAGTTGACACCCTAAATATATGTGACTAGGTATAAATATATGCATATGAGAACTATTTTTGTCTAGGCCTTATCTAAGTATTATGTAAAGTTTATAAAATGAAATTTTATATATGTTTACCTGCAAGATAACAAATAAGGGCTTTCTTTTTTACTTTGTATCTGAAATTTAAGGGTCACACTGTCTTTTGAAGACCTGTCTTCTGTTTCCTTTGACTACGTCAATTTCTGATCATTAATACTGTTTCCTAAATGTAGAAGAGATTTAAGGCTATACTTTGATTTTTGTTAACCTAAACATACCTGTGGTTATTGTTATTATACACTCTGGATTCTAAATTGTACTTTAAAAGTTATAAGAATTTTAAGGCTATCCTTTAATCTTTTTTCTTAACCCATGAAGACCTATGATTATTGTTATCATATACTCTGGATTCTAAATTGTCCTTCAAAAGTTAAACTTAGTTAAATGTAAAGCTTAGGAAAACACTTTGCCAAGTTGGTGTTCTCCAAACTAAAATTATCAATAAAAAAATTCTTGGATTTATATAGAAATAACAAATTTGATTTGTACTTATTCACATCATGTGATATTTTATAGCTGGATAAAGTAAACTGTTGTCAATAAGTTAAAAAAGAAGGCTTCACAGGTATTTGTCTGGCATGATAAGGTGTTTGGAAAAGAACAAATAAAATGCTGCCAAGAAATATAGCCACAGGAATCAAGTACTATGTATTTACTTGTTACTGTTTTTTCAAGGTTAAATACTAGACTTGTGAAAAACAGATCAAATTATGAGATTTAAAGAAGGCTTGAGGGGCTTTAGAGGTCATTTGACTCATCTCTTTTTTGAAATCCCAAGTGGTTGTACATCCTCTGTTTAGACACAGCAGTTCCTTTGGTAGGGAATTAAATTCAGTCTCTCTTGTGATAAACCTGTCTGGTGTGTAAAGTATTTTTATTGTTCTAAATAAAGAGAAAAATTATATATAAAAAAAATACAGGCACCATTTATGATCTCATTGCTTCTCTAAAAGGTCAACATGAGAAAAAAATTCCATTCCTTTTCCATGTAGCAATCCCTTAAATAGTTACTACCATTGCTCCCTAGTTTACCAGTCCGTGCCTCCCAATCCCTCTTACATGGAAGTTTACATTACTGTATAACTTAAAGAATGACATGCAGAAGTAAATTCTTTTGTGTGATATTACCACAAACATCATAAATACTTTCAGTCCAGATGTTATAGTCCAATTGGTGTTATTTGGACAATGACATTGCATATTGATGCCTTGAAGATTGTCTGTCATATAAAACCTTCCCAGCCTTCACTTAATGCATACAGTTTACCAGGACATGTGCTGTGTTTTGTAGTAATGAACTCGAACTTTTGGAACCATTTGATTAATCTTAGACCTTTTCTACTAAAAAAAAAATTCAAAATATTCAGTTATTCTCATCTCTGGGCAGTTACCTAGCCTCAGTTACCCTGGATGCAAATTCCTACTATCTCTGTGGTAACTGCTGCTGAACCACCACCTGCACCGCTACTGTCATTGCAATAGCCTTTGATTCTCTGATGCCAACCTGAGATCTCCTGGGGGGGTCTTCTTTCTGGGTATTGCTTCCACAGAAGAAACTGCTGCCCCGCATACAACTGAAGCTGACACTGCTGCTGACCCCCGGGGATTGACTGGTGATGCTGCCCCCACAGTTGCAGTTGTAGCTGTCACTGCTGCCAACACTACTGCCTGCCACCAACAACCACCACTACCGCTGCTACCATAGCCTGGAGCACTGCTTCAGAAGAGACTCCAGGTTTGGTTGCAATGGCTGCACCCATTTGGAACACCAGTCAGGGCCTGGGGCCTGGGTGCCAGCAGGTTTACCACCAGAAGAGCCTCTATCTGGAGACTCCAGATGGGATCTGCAGGTCCAGTGTGGGAGTGCCTGTGGGTTTGGAGGAACCTGAGGTCTTCCTGCTGAGAGTGCTGGTGGCCCTTGTCTTGCTGCTGCATTTCAGGGTTGCTCCTTTTCATTGAGTGTATCCCTGGTGGTCCCTCTGCAAGTAGGAGCAGCATTGAAATCCTGGGACTGCAGTGTGGTGGAGCCTGAGGTATCTAAAACCCATATTGGTGGGATAGAGACTGGGTTTGTGAAGGCTGATCTGAGTTTGGTGATCCCAAGAGATGTCGGAGACAAGGCTGAGAAACTGTGGAACACTGACAAAGACAGTTTGACTTTCCAGCAAGATTTATTTTATTTTACTTTATTTTTTGATTCACTAATCTCTCTACCATATTTGGAACAGGTGTTTTTCATGCATCAGTGTGTGGAGGACAATGGCATATGAATGGTGTTTTGCATTGTTGTTGTATTCTTATGTCTTTAATTTTTCTCTTTGTTTCTTTTCTTCCTCTCTCATCTATTTTCTTTCCAACTTTTCTCCAATCAACAGCCAATCTCTGTCAGCTCCTCTTCGACTCTTCCTGTGAATTTATACTTCTAGCTTTTCTCTTCATCCCTCGTGAATATTGCATACTACACTACTTCTGTTCTCTCATCCACCATTTGAAATTGTAAATTGTTTTAACAAATTCTCTGTTTTACTATTGATAGTTATTGAACTCATCATTTTGGTTTAATGCAAGAAAGCAGTAAACACCTTAGTGAGAGCTATTAGGTTTAAGGCTATATAATGTGTACACTGGGTGCTGTTGATATTGGTCTCACCAGTAAAGGCAAAACATTGGAAACCTTCAGGGACATTGTAAGTCTATAGGGTAGAATTTATCCTGCCTTAGATCCATACTTTTTGATCGGAAAACACACTAACAACATGAAAAAACAAGGGAATAAAGTGCCCCAGACAAACTAACATGCTTCAACAACAGAAACCACTGATAACACAGTAGAAGAAATATCCAAGAAGGAGTTCAGATTGTATATAGTTAAGCTGAAATGTGAAGTAAAGGATAGTATAAGGAATTAAGTCAAAGAAAAAATATAGGAAGTGAAAGACCACATCAATAAAGAGTTAAAGATCATTTAAAAAAAAGCAGAAATCCTCAGAAGAAGAAATCAAAGCATCACCAACAGATTAGACCACTTGGAAAACAGAACCTCGGACAATGAAGACAAAATATATAATCTTGAAAGTAGAGTTGAACGTGCAGAGAAGATGGTGAAAAACCATGAACAGAACATACGAGAATTATTGGATAACATGAAAAGACCAAATTTATGAGTCATCAAAATAGATGAAGGAGCAGAGATATAAACCAAAGGAATGCACAGTCTTGTCAATGATATAATAGCAGAAAATTTTCCATATCTAAAGAATGAAATGGAAAGTCAAATACAAGAGGCTTATAGGACCCCAAATGAACAAAATTACAGCAGATTTACACTAAGACACATTATATTGAGAATGACTAACACAGAGAATAAAGATAAAACTTAAAGGCTGTGAGAGAAAAAAATCAAATTACGTAGAGGGGAAAATCAATTTGGATCTCAACTGATTTATCAACCCAGACCCTCAAAGGTAGGAGATCCTGGAATAATATGTTTTAAGGTCTGAAAGAAAATAGATGTCAACTAAGAATTTTATATCCAGCAAAATTAAGTTGCAGATTTTAAGATGAAATTAAAACATTCCGTGATAAACAAAAATTTAAAAAATTCACAATTAGAAAGCCTAAACTATAGAGCATTCTCAAAAAAATATTTCATGAGGATGAAGTGAAAAAAAATTTGAAAACCAGCAAAGGAGGATCTGCACTAAACGGACATTTAACCAAATGAGAAACTAAAAGAAATCAAACACCAGAAATAAACTCAGAAATTAACTCAGTTAATTCCTATCAGGGAATTAATTCACTGATTAATTAATTCACTGATTAATTCACTGATTCAGTTAATACTCTCACAAAACAATCATTTCTCCTTTAAGCCTTCTTGCATTGGCTCACACATGAGCTTTTGAAGGCACCTTACAATCAAACATAGCACCTAGATAGCACAACACAGGAAATTTTTATGTGTAGTTACCCCCATCCAATCCCTTGTAATTAATTTGAATTTTTCTTGCCTATGTATACAGTTATCACCTTATAAACTAAGAAGTGAGTTGAATCACCTTGAAATGGTCCTCTATGTATTATTAGAAAGCTATTTTTTTATTATAATCTTTCCAATAGACTGAAAAGGTTAAGTGCCATGAGTTCTCCTTCAAGCAACTTTATTTGTTGAAACTTCGATTCATTTTTGACACTAAAATTGGTTTTCTATTATAGTGACAAAATATAATCTTAATGTAATTCTCTTAATGAGATCTGATAAATGTTAAATGGAGTGGAATAATTATTTTGTTTAGGTAAATACAGAATATTTTTCTTTTTTAATAACCATATTTAGCTGTATTATTTTCTATGACTTCATTCCTAAGATTTATTCATTTTTACAACAATTTCTCTTAACTTTCCTAACCACTTACACAAACCATCTAAAGGGTAAGGATGAAATTTAGGAAAGGACTTACTAGTAGCTTCTCATTATCTCAGTTTACCAATTCTTAACCAAGTCTTCAGCCTATTAATCTATTCATATTTTCATACTTTTCTTTTCTGGAAATTAAAACTTTTGCTAAACTATATGCCAACAAAAACACAGGGAATATTCATAAGATGAATTCTGATGACTCCAAATCAGGAAAGTGGAGAGATTGGGGGAGATTTATTCCTTGGACCACACTGAGCATAGAGCAACTCAAGAGATTCCCAGAAATACTCTCAGATTTAATAATTTCTTAAAGGTATCACAGAAGTTATTTTACTTATGTTTATAGCCTACTGCAACAAAAGGATGCAGATTAAATTAGCTAAATTCATCAACAAAGGGACATATAGCACAGTATCTAGGAAAGAACAGATATGAAACTTCTAGTTGTCTTCTCTGTGTGGCTCACGCTGACAATTTTTATTTCTCCCACCAGTGATATTTTAAATTCTTCAAAGGATAAAGCTGAACAGCATCAGTGTATAGGGTTTCTATTGGTGTTGGCCACATAGGTGTGGCTCACTGCCTACAAATTAACTATCGCCAGATTTGGTGGTAAAATCATGTGGGAGTAGCTGGCACTGTTTTGTCTCTCCTATCAAAGATCCTATGCTTCTTACTTCCAACTCAAGGCAGAACCCTTTTGCTTTTGCCTAACTTAAGATTGGATCTATATCAAAAAAGTTGCCTTGCCCAGAGCCTGCAATGGCATCTCAGTAAATCATCCTGTGTGCTGTTCCTGGGTCATCTCCTATTCAAAATGTCCATTGTTGTCAGGTTAGAACATTTCTCTTTTTATATTGCTCTTGTTGCTTGTCTTATGTTTTGATTATCTCTTTAACTGGATATTGCTTAATGTTATTCCTAGAGTTCTGTCTCCTTTAGTTCACAAGGAGTGACATTTTTGTTCTTTCATATTATTATAGAATTCTTAAAGTTAATGTTACTTAAAGATTTTATTTTATCTTTTTATTAATGTGAGGAAGTACAGAGAGGCTGTACTCAGATTACTCTTCTGAGATAGAATTCACTACCGCTTTTTCTGTGTATTACCGAAGAAAACTCCCAAAATTTAAACATTAGGAGCTAGAGAGAGAGAGATAGTATGATTCATCCTTATGTTTTTAAAATAGTAACTATTTTTATAAGCAATATGTTGATCAATGCAAAAACTGTTGAAAATGTAAAAAATTAAGTCATCTTACTACTAAAATACTGTCATATTAATCTCTTCATATACAAAGTTATAAATAAGTACATATATATGTGCTATATATCTAACCATACCTATATTTTACAGCATAATATTGTCATTAATAAATATGATGTGAACATATGTCGGTATTTTTTGAGATAATTTTTAATTAATATGTATTGTTCTGTTATACAAATACAATATAATCTACTTAACCAAATATCTTGTTGAAGGGACATTTAAGTATATATAGTTTTGTGCAAATACAAATAACATAGCTCTGAACTCCTCTATGTTTGAATCTTAGCACAGAATTTTCACTGATTCTCTAAGAAAGTAGTTTAAATAATAGTACTACTAAGAATTTACATATTAAGGTTTAATACATGTTGCCAACACTGTCATAAATTTATGCTCCTGTCAGCATTGTAGGAAAGTGGGATATTTCTACCTTTTTCACCAACACTAGACTTAATTTTTCTGTATCTTACTCTTTAATTTGTGTTTACTCAGGGTTAAACATTTATCTTACTTTCATTTGCCTTTTTCCCTTTGGAGAATTACCTATTCATCTTCTTCTGTTTGGGTAATCTTTTTTTTTAATTGATTTCAATATGTTCCTGTCTGTTCAGAGCCTAGAAAAGGAGTAAGACTTCTTATCATTCATACAAGAGATGATGTCATCAGCAAACAGCAACAAGCTATTCTACTTCCTTTCTTCTTTGGAGGATATTTTTTCTTTCTTTCTCTTGACTAATTTATCTGGTGAGGACATTCAGTACTTTATAAAATTTGTGAGAGGGATCATCCTTGTCTTATTCCTGATCTTGGAGGAAAAGCTTTCAATTTTCACTGTTGAGTATTCTGAATTAGTTGAGTATAGTACAATCAGGCACGAAAGATAAGAGATCAGACTTAGGACTTCAGATGTCTTAGTCTATAAAGACAACCTTCATTTATTTTTTGCACACAGTGAACATTACAAAAATGTTGTAATGATAGGCAGCTGGCTGTATATCAGGAACTGATCTGGGAACTGTGGACCATGATCTAACCTGTAGCTATTCCATAATAATGAAATTTAATCAAGAAGATGATATAATCTAAGAAAATGCCAAGGGAACTCTGTGAAAATCATTCACTATTCCAAAATATGTCTGCCTGTCTGTCTTAATTTAAGGATGGGTAAATAGCAGAAAACATTTTGTATGGCACAAATGATGAAATTTAGTCTGAATCATTGATATCACACACAATAACTTATAAACATTCTCCAGGAATTTGATCTTCAAAACTTCCTCACATAAATTCTCTTCTCTTTCTTTTACATGGCCAAATTCCTTAAAAGTGATAACCATTAGAAATAATTCCATTTCAGATTCACTAAGTCAACATCTGAAATCAGAATGTTGTTACTACCATTAGTATAACCTTTTGCAAGGTCATGATTACCAAATCCATTATAAATGTTTCTGTGCTTAATACATTCAATCTTTTAGAAACATCACAGTTGTTCATCAAAGCAGGGTTTTAAAATTTTATTCATTTATTTTTAATTTTTAACAAATTCCATATAGTTATGGAGTACACAGTGACATTGATATATGTATAGTGTGAACTGATTTTAAATAGCTAACTAATGTATATATCACTTTAAATTATCACATTTATTCCTCTTATCTAGTTGAAACTTGGCGCCCTTTAACCAGTATCTCCTCATTCCTTGACCCCCAGGCACTGGTAAAAAAAAAAAAAAAAATTCTACTCTGCTTCTTTGAGTTAAATTGTTTTAGATTACACATGTAAGTAAGAAAAAAACTTTCTGTCTGCACCTGGTTTATTTCACTTAGCATAATGTCCTCCAGGTCCATACCTGTAGCAAATGTCAGAATTTCTCATTTCTCAGTTTTAAGGCTGAATAGTATTCTTTTGTGTGTATAGAGCAAGTATTGTTTATCCATTGATCTGTTGATGAAAACTTGATTCAATATCCTGGACATTGTAGACTATGCCAAAATAATGTAGGTGTGCAGGTATTTCTTCAACATACCGATTCCAAGTCGTTAGGATATATACCCAGAAGTGGAATTGCTGAATGATTTTAGAGTTGTATTTTTGTTTGTTTGTTTGTTTTTGAGGAACTTCTATATAGTTTTCCATAATGGCTCTTCCAATTTACATGGTCACCAACAGGGTGCAAGGCTTTTTTCTCTTTCCACATCCTCATCAGAACTTGTTACCATTCATCTTTTAGGTGGTAGTCATTTTAACAGATGTGAGGTGATATCTCACTTTAGTTTTCATTTTAATTTCCATTGTACTTAGTGACATGAAATGTTTTTCACATACCCATTCGGCCATCCGTATGTCTTTTAATGGGAAATGTCTATCAATGTCCTTTAAACCTATTTAAAATTACATATTTGTTTGTTTGCTTTTACATTCTTTATATATTTTCCTTATCACATGCATTGCTTGCACATATTTTCTCCAATTTATAGATTGTCTCAATTATGTGAACTATTTTCTTTGCTTACAGAAGCTTTTTAGTTTAATGTAATTATACTCACTTATTTTTGCTTTGACTTGAGTTTTTAGAGTCAAATAATAAATAAATAAATAAATAAATAAATAAATAAATAAATAAATAAATAAATAAATAAATAAATAAATAAAGTCATTGACCAGGTCAATGTTATTGTTTTCTTCTTGTTTTTTTTTTTTCTTCTTCATGCTGTCAAGTCTTACTTTTAAGTCTGTAATCCATTTTGACTTGGCTTATTAACAAAAAGAGAGACGTGAGTCACTTTTCTTCTTCTGCACATGGATATACAATTTTCTCAACATCCTTTATTGAGGAGACAGTTCTTTTTGAATTGAATGTTCTTGGCATCTCAGTGGAAAATAAGCTGACTATAAATACATAATCTTGATTCCTGGGCTTGCTATTCTGTTTCACTCATTAAATTTCTATTTGTAAGCCAATATCATGCTAGCTTAATTACTGTAGCTTTGCAATATAGTTTGAAGTAAATTCATACATTGCCTTTGCTATGTTCCTTTTGTTTAATATTTCTGTGGATTTTCAGCTTTTCTTGTTGTTCTGTATAAGCTTAGGATTGTTTTTCTATTTCTAGTTTTGTGTAAAATGACATTGGAATTTTAATAGAGGCTGTATTCATTTTGTAGATCACCATGGGTTACATAAATATTTGAATAGTATTAATTATTCTAATTAAAAAAAAATGAAATATCCAATTATTTTTGTCTGCTTCAGTTTATTTTACCAATATCTTATAATTTTCAGTGTAAAGATCTATTACCACCTTGGTTAAATTTATTTCAAAGTTTTTAATTTCATTATAGCTATTATAAATGGACTATTTTCTTGAATTTGCTTTCAGATAGTCCAATGTAAGAATACTACTAATTTTTGTGTGTTCACTTGTAATTTGCAACTGCACTGTATTCATTTATTTCTTCTAACAAATTATTTTGAATCTTTAGAATTTATCTTTAGAATTTCCTATATCTAAGATCATTTTAAAATCAAATGACAATTTCTCTACAACCATTCTTATTTGGATATATTTTCTTTCTTTCTCTTGACTAACTTTCTTACCAGAACTCCTAGCACTTTTTGAGTAGAAGTTGCAAGAGGGGGCATATTTGTTTCATTCCTGATCATAGACAAAAAGCTTTCAGTTTGTCACCATAGAGTATATTGTGTGGTCCTTAATCTGTTGATGTATATTCTATCTCTTCCTAATTTGTTGAGAACTTTAATTGTGGAAGGGTGTTGAATTTTGTCTAATGCTTTTTCTGCATCCTTTAAGATGATCATGAGTTTTTAAATTTTTTCCTTCATTTTGTCAATGTGGTCTATCAGATTTATAGATTTGCATATGTGGAGTCATATATACAACACTGGAATAAATCTCACTTGATCATAATGCATGATCTTTTCAGTGTGCTGCTGTGGTTTGTTTGCTAATGTTTTGTTGAGAATTTTGATTTCATTTTCATCAAGGATATTGACATGTAATGTTCTTTTCCTATATTGTCCTTTTCTGGTTTTGGTATGAAGGTAATGTTGACTTTTATGAGAGTTTAGAAGTATTTCTGCCTCTTCAATGTTTTAAAATGCACGTGAATTAAGTGTTGGTATTAGATCTTCTTTAAGCATCTGTTAGAAGGCAGCAATGAAGCCATCAGGATTTGGACTTTTCTTTGATAGGAAACTTAATTACACTTCAATCTTATAGCTCATTATTGGTATGTTTAGATTTTTCTATTTCTACTTGATTCAATTTTAGTACATTAAATATGTCCAGAAATTTATCCATTCCAATTTGTTAACATATAATTGTTCATAGAAGTTTATTTCTTATTTCTGTGGTATCAGTTGTAATGTCAACTTTCAAATCTTTAATTTTATTTGAGTTTTCTCTTTTTCTTTTGTTAGCACACTTGAAGTTTTGTTATCTTTTTGAAAAACAAAACATTTTTTGCATTGATCTTTTATTTATTTATTTGAATCTTGATTTCATTTATTTCTTCTCTGAACATTATTGCTTTTCATGGTACTAATTTTGAGTTTGCTTTTCTCTTGGTTTTCTAAATCTTGAAAGTATATTACTGTTTTTCTTTTCATTTAAAATCTTTTCATTTTTTGATGTATGCATTTACTACTATAATCTTCCCACTTAACACTATGAGCTTTAATATGCTGTTTTCACTTTTGTTGCAAGATGTATACCCAGCCCTTAATAAATTTTGTTAAATAGATAAAGAAATACAAGACAGAATGAATTCTTAGGAGGAAAACAGCAGTCATAAAGCAATTTCCTCTAAGTCCATTAAGAAAAAGAATTTATTAGCTTGGTATCTTTCATAGAGTCACTGAGCAAAAACTTTAATAGGAATTAAATGAAATGAAAACAAAATATAATGTAAAATTCAACCATTAAATTTTATTTATTATTTTTCAGGTGATCACAGACACATATGCTTGTTTCAACAAGTTGCGCAATTCAAGTTTCAACAGGAAAGCTTACTTGCCCAAAGCACACTCCTTCCATCTATTCCTGCCACACTACAATAACCAATTTTAATAAACAAGTGCATATTTTAAAACATTATTCTTTTATTTAACAGATAGTCCAAACACATTAAGAAATATGTGTGTCTATTGTTTTTACCAAAAGAGAACACGTTGTTCTTCAACTTTTCCCTTTAATATTTGAAAATTTATTACGAAAGTCACCAGTACAATGTATTTTTTCTTCTATTTGCTAAGGTTATACTCGTGTACTATAGTGTGTAAATATATATATATATATTATACATTCACAAATAGAATATCATATCAAAATAGAACTATTTTAGGAGCAATATTCTGAACTTGTCTTAATCCTCCTTTCCCTCTAATAACCCTTGTGGCATCTACCCTATACCCCAAAATATATAATGCACATAAACAACTTGCTGTCCTGTTTTCATTTAACTTTTAACATCAGTATAAGCATGTGTATGCACCCACATTTACATTCATGGACAGATATAAGAGTATGATATCATTATTTCACTGTTTCATAAACAGGATCATATTATATATTTTTCTCTAAATCTTACTTTTTTATGCATTAGTAGTGCCTGGAATACAGGTACATTTCCAATTCATTTTGTAATGGCTATAAACTTTCATGAGGCAAAGATACCGTAATGTATTAATTCCTTTCTCCCTTTGATGCTCATTGATTTTATTACCATCTTTTCCCCCACTTTGAAAAATACTATAATAAACACTCTGGTAAACTTCTCTTATTTACTGCTGCTTTTATTTCTATGGGACACATTTCTGGAATGAAAATTGCTGGTGGCATGGCATGTATTTTTAATTTTGATGAATGTAGTCAAACTACCTTTTCTAAATGCAGTGACAAATTGCATTTTCATAAAAATGTACGTATATTTTCCCTTCTCTACCAGGAATAGGGAACTCCAGTGGAAATAGTGTATTTTCTATTTAACTTATGGCAATCTAGTGGAGATAATGGGATATCTCAATGTTAACTTCAATTTACATTTTTATTACTATCTGAGTTTTAGAATCATTGTGTCTATTGATCAGTTAATTTGCTTTTCCATGAATTATTTATTAATGTCTTTTGCCCAAATTTCTATTTGATTTTTGGTCCTTTCATGATGAATTGGTAAACCTAGTCCTTTAATATGTAATAGGCTTTGAAAATATTTTAAATAATCAGCTAGAAAAGGAAGTATACTTAAAGCATCTTACCAAAAGATCTATTTGGCTATGTCTGTGTATTTTTCTGTATATTGTTTTTAATTTTTGTGTAGCCATATTGATTCTTTTCTCTAATACTTCAGGATCTTCTGTTTTTATCAAGAAGTTCTTTCCATAAGAGAATATTCACTTGATCCTTTTAAAGTATTTATTTTTTTACATTAAGTCTTTAATCCTGTAGGGATATATGTGCTTATTTATTTGCTGAGATAAATTTCCAACTTTAGCTGTAGGCATTTATTCATTACATTTTAAAAACTAATTGGAACTACCATTTTTTATATATCAAATTTTTATATTTATGGCAAGCTATATTTTTTGTTGTTCCACTGATCTATTTGATTCTTTATTACTTATCAACTAGAAAGCATTGCATCTTTGTTTTCTAAGACAAAGTTCACTTTCTTTTTGTTATACATTTTGTTATATCTGGATATATACTCCTTTATATTATTAATTAAATTATTATTTAATAATTAATTAACTGCTTAATTGATAAGTAATAAAATTATCCTTTTCCCTAAGAATATTGGAATATTGTAATTTGATTTAATCTGTGTTATTTTAGAAAATTACAGATTCCTATATTTCACACTATAATTATTTACTATGTTAGTGCTTATGATAAATTATATGATTTTTTTGTCAAATCTTAATTCCTGAAACATTAAAAGCCCAAGACAGTAAGTTGGTCCCTTATTTTGGCAACCTAAAACACAAAGATGTCAACTTTGTAATCATGTAGAAAAATAAGTAAATTATGGAACACAAGAGAGTAAACAGGAAACACAGGCTTTCCCTCCAGGTAAGATCATGCAGTTGTTGCCATGTATTTGTTTCTTCATGTCACCTTTCTGAAAGTGAAAAAAACTCTATGCTCAATATGAATTCATGGTATATTAGCTGAACTTTAAGTAAACAATGATCAAAATTGGGTGTCTACAATTGATTTTTTTTCTTGGATTCTGAAACAGTGCATAGTTTGTTTTTCATCATATTTTCTTTTTCATTTGTATTATCAATAGTTATAAGACTGTGAAGAGAATCCTTTATGTCTACTTCCTTTTCTGGCTAATGAATGTGGTTTATTCCTCTCGAGGATCAAACTTGCTTACTTCTATTTCCTATTTCAGTGGAGAGTTTTTTCACATAGAGCAAGCACTGCGATGGTTGATCTGTCATATACCCCAAGCTTGCCTTTGCTAGTAGCAATTTAGGTAGCAGGTTCAGATTCTATTTTGAAGCTTGGAGCAGCATTCAATACCCTACAGGTTTTTATAATAAATAAAAAGAGAAAGTTTTTTAAAAAGCCTTACAACTCTTCAAAGTTAGGTCATTTTAGTTCTCCCATTTGTTACAACTTCTGTACAAATTTGCAATCAGTTTTTGATTTGTTTCCAGCTTTCTTTCCCCCCCCCCCCCCAGATTACTTCATTCCCCATTAGCTCTCTTTTGAAGCTCTTCTTCTTTTGTCAGTTGAAGTGTTTGTTCCCAGGTATCTGTCCTGGGTGCAATTTTCATTTCATTCTAAGCCTTTTCTTGACAATCTTGTTACCTCTGTTATCTCCAATTTGCTGAGTCCTCAATCAACATCTCCTATTTCAATCTCTGTAGTGAAATTCAGATTTTTTACATCAGGCTCCTGACTGCGCAACTGGTCCTACATGGATCAATCACCTAAATCATCATGTTTATAATGTGAGTAATGCCATCATTTCCCTTACAAATATATCTATGCCCTTGTGTTCCAAATATCCTTAAATGGCATCACCCTTCTCCTGGCTATTCAAGTCAAAAACTTCATTATCATCCATAGCTACTTTTTCTTCTGATTTGATATTCAAGAAATTCTAAGTCTTACTCAATTTGTCTTTTATTCCTTTATTCTCAAATCTATCCAGCTTTTTCACCATCATCTCATTTAAGTCAATATCATCTCTACTTTGATTATTTCAATAACATCTAAATTGATCTGGCTTCTCTGTTGCTTCTTCTAGGACTTAATTATTCCACAACATAAATGTGTATTTACCTTGCATTTAAGGTAACATCATTATTAAGGCTTAAGATGCCTTTCTGATGTCCTCTTACCCCTTAAATGTCTAGAACATCTAGCCTTGCACACTTAAGAAGTCAAACTTGAGTACCTTAAAAATCCCAAACATTCTGTTTTTTCTAACCCCAGGCTTATTCACATTTATTCACTCTGAGAACAGTCTTTTCCAGTCTTCCATCAGTTCACACTAAATGCCATATATTCTTCAATGTTCTCTGTTGTGATGTTCATTGTATCATTAGGATTTTCCAAAACCTATAAATTTCCCTCTTCAATTCTGCCTTCCAGTTGTATCTAATGTCTGTCACTTACTAGCCTTGTTGGCCTCTTTGTCCTTAGATATCTCATCTGTAAGCTGTAGGAGGGTATCTCTGAGGGTTGTTCCTTGGATTAAATTATATGTGATATAATCCACATAAATAATTTAGCATAAAACTAAGAAATTACTTATTATTTTAACAGATGTGATTTTATTGCTTATATTTCCTATGTCTTGTGCCCAGTGTTAGCAGAGACTCACTGCATTGTTATTTATAATTACATGCCTTACATAAGAATAGAAATTTAGATATGTTTGTATAGATGAATGGAATAAGGAATATGGATAGACAGAGAATGAACTCTGAAAAATGACTCTTTGTTTTGCTGATTTTAAATTTTTACCAAGAAAGCTCTGAGATCACATCATAAATACAAATTCAGGGTGAATTTTATAAATTGAGCCAGCCTGGTGATTTATAAAATAATTTATGTTTTTCACGTATCTCTGCTTCTGATCTTTGATATTTGAGATCATCTATACATTCCACAGCTTACTTTTATGTATTAAATTACAAATCTTCTGGAAGTCCTCCCTCTTTTTAGAGTACTGTGGAACATTTAACCCATTAATAGCTGGATTCCTTCCTTAGCAGCAATAAACTTTCCCCATCATATATATTTAGGTACATTAAAAAATATGCACTTAGCCAGGCATGGTGGTACATACTTGTAATTCCAGTGGCTCAGGAGGCTAGGCAGGAGGATCATGAGTTCAAAACCAGCCTCAGCAACTTAGCAAGGCCCTAAGCAACTCAGGGAGACTGTGTCTCAAAGTAAAATATAGAAAAGGGCTGGGATGTTGCTCAGTGGTTAAGCATCCCTAGGTAAAACCCTGGTAGGAAAGAAAAAAAAAAAGAAGAAGACTCATGTTCATAGAGTTTTATCAACCACAGACTTAGAATCTCTAGAAGTTACTAGAATCTTCTGAAGTCCTGCCTTTTATTGGGTCTATATATCTGCTCAGAACATAACTACTTCCTTTATAATCTATTCAAGTCTTTCAGACTTAAAAAATAGTACATTAGCAGCATTAGTGACTTATAATTCAGAGAAAGACTTTCTCTTCTACTCACCAGTTCCTTAGTAGTTATAGGAAGTGTGTGTGTGTGTGTGTGTGTGTGTGTGTGTGTGTATTAGAAATTGAATGCAAGGGCACTTAACCACTGTGTGTGTGTGTGTGTGTGTGTGTGAGAGAGAGAGAGAGAGAGAGAGAGAGAGAGAGAGAGAGAGAGAGAAAGAGAGAGACACACAGAGAGAGAGAGAGAGACAGAGACAGAGACAGAGAGAGAGATTGAACCCAAGGGCACTTAACCATTGAGCAAAATCCACAGCCCTTTTTTATATTTTTTTATTTTGAGACAGAGTCTCGCTAAGTTGCTTAGGGCCTCACTAAATTGTTGAGGCTGCCTTCAAACCTCACAATCCTCCTTCCTCAGCCTCCCAAGCCATTGGGATTATAGGCATGCATCAGCAAATCCAGCTAGATATAGGAATTTACTGTTCTATTGTTTTTTAAATTTTTAATAATTGAAACATTTATATTGATATTTTTAATAAATGCAAAACTCTGGAGTTAAAAATAAAAAAAATATGATTATTTTAGAACTAAGGGATGCAATAACAGAATTCACACCCCGAGAACTTGATATGGTTAAAGAAAAGGGTGAGAATGGGGATAAGTGAAATAAATAGAAAATAAAAAACAGACTTTAAAAGTGACAATGACCAGAAATAAATACTATTAGAAATGAAAAATAAGATTTTTTAATTTCAATTAAAAACTCAATAGATGAGCTAAAGAACTAATTATATTCATAAGTATTGATACTAATAAACTACTATCTATATATATATATATATATAGATAGATAGATATCTATATCTATATCTATATCTATATCTATCTATCTATATATATATATATATTTATATATATATATATATATATATCTCAGATCACTCAAAATACAATACAGAATGAAATAGGATGAAAAATGAAAACAGGAGATATGGAAAACTGAATTAGATTGTTCAGCTTAAGAAGGAGAAGTTAAAATAAATGAGAAAGACATGGTAAGCGAGAATTTTCCAGAATTAATGAAGATCTTTCATATTCAAAATGAAGGAGCACATATAATATGAACAACGCTGAATAGGTAAAAATCCTTGGGTATAAAGACTGTTGAGAACTTGCATCACATATACAAAGGAGAGTTCACAGAAGTCAAGTAAGTATATCAGAGAGTTGCTGCCTCTGACGGGTGTGTGAGTGTGCACACGTATGCCCAGGCTCATATGTGTCTGTGCCAGTAACTGGCTATAAACTGGAGCTTAAAAATTTAACATAGCTTGAAAGAGCCAAATTCTAGAAGCATAATGGAGAGTACTACATTATGTTGCACACAGATCTCATACATTATATATTTGCTTTTAATTAGTTTAGAGCCTGTTTGGTTTTCAGCAACATGTACATCTCTGGACTTGTGTGGCTATATTGACTGCAGATATCTTGGACATATTATTGTTTGTTTGTTTGGGTTTTTTTGTGGTTCTGGGGATTGAACTCAGGGCTTTGTGCATGCAAGTCAAGCACTCTACCAACTGAGCTACATTCCCAACCCAGGACATATTACTGTTAAAGGGGAATCTTATTTTTCACTTTCTGTAGATATTAACTTAGTAAATGTATAAAATGTTTTACTTTGTTTTGCTTTGCTTTCCAAATACTTCCACCGTTGCTTAGTTACAAGTGGCTCCTTCTGAAATGCTGGTATTGACTGATTCCCAGGGCAGCTGAGCTGGCTGAATCTTATTTGTGACTGGACATAATTTTGTCAACAGCAAATAAATAGTTGACATAAAAAAACTGCTCATTCATTTAGTTCTTAAAGCTTTGTAAAACAAAAATAGATTATTTGGCACATTTTGCTTATGAGTCATTTGATTATATATCAGTGAGCACACTAATTTAATCTTCTAAATTTCACAAAATTATTGTGTCATTATAACAGTTGCTTTTATTTTCTATTAAACTGTAATTTTTCATTAGTAAAGGAACGTATGACCCATTATTCCTCTTATCATATACATTAAAGGCTTCATTAATTTTGTGCACTATTCTTGAAAATAAAATTAAGACTATTAGAATTTTAACCTCTTAAACAATGTAAATATTAAAATACAAAGCAACTCTAAAGTAGCAGCACAAGGAACTCCATGGACTCTCTTAGTAAAACAACCATATTCCCTAAAAAACAATCTACATATCTCTAGTTTTTTTTTTTTGTTGTTGTTGTTGTTCATATTTGGGAAATTTTTCTCCCAGGAACAGAGCAAATAAAGAAACACTTGATTTGAAAAAAAAAAACACCCCACTAAATGTTACCAAGGGCAGTAGGAACCTGTGGCACACTCAGCTCACACCTGAGCCACACTCAGCTCAGCATAGTGGAAGCTCTCCTGGAGGAGGATGGGTCCAAGATGGGGCTTTCTCTTCCTCAGCTACCAGGCAGGGAACAAGTATGTGCCCAGGATGGGGAAACCACAAAGACTTCTGTACTTCTCCCTTAGCCTCATATTGTGGACAGTTTTTTTCCAGGGAAGAGGAATGGAGAGGAGTAGTCTGCGGTATACTTCCTTCACCTAACCTCTGCTCCTACAAGAAATCTTTTACCCAAGGGTAGTAGTTAACCCTACTCCAGCTCTCTTCTGGGGAAGTTTCCAGTCTGGGAGACATGAGCAGAGAAAACTCAAGTATCTCACCCAACACCCTCCTCATTCAGAAGAGGTGTTACTCTGAGAGAAATGACTATTGCCTTTGCCCCCCAGCTCCTCAGCAGTGGCACAGAACTTTTGCCCAGGGACTGTATGACAGACAGAATTAGGGAAAGAAACAGGTAAGAAGAATCTTCCCTAAGTTCAAACAAAACTGAAAAAAAAAACTGGCCTCATGTAAAGGATCCTAAATTTAACTGAAACAGACTGTGGAGTGATTTATGCCACAGAGTATTGTTGAAAATAATGGAGAAGTCAGCCAGCAAACAGTGAGGTTAATAGCTGAGGGCGATACCTACCAAGTAGGTGTTATAATAGGGAAAAAGGGAAAGAAACAAAGGGAGCCCTCCTAGAATTGCTGCTTTGCCAGGATGACTATGCACAAAAAGCCACTTCAGAGGCTGCAAACTGCAAACTGCAAACTGCAAACTGCAAAAAAAAAAAAAAAAAAAAAAAAAAAAAACAGACTTCAATAGAAAAGACTTCAATAAAATATTTCAGCCAAGTCACTAAACAAGAAAACAAGCAAATAAGTCCCAGGGAAGATGTGGAGGAGGGGAAGTTAGTATCTACAGTTGCTACAATATATTTTCTACAATGTTTAGTTTTCAACAACTACAATTAAGAGGCATTAAAAAAACAGGAGGGTGCAGGGTGCATTCTGTATAACTAATATGCACCAATAAATAATTTTTTAAAAAAGAATCAGGAAGGGGCAACCCATACATAGAAGGAAGAAAAGCAAACAACAGAAACTGCCTTTGAGAAGACCCAGCTGTCAGGGGTACCTGATGTTTTAGTCAGCTTTTTTGCTGCTGTGACTTAAAGACCCGACCACACAATTATAGAGGAGGAAAAGTTTATTTAAGGGCTCACGATTTCAGAGTCTCCGTCCATTGACAGCCAGCTCCATTCCTCAGAGCTCCAGGTGAGACAGGAACATGGCAGAAGAGTGTAGCAGAGGGAAGCAGTTCACAGAATAATCAGAAGGCAAAAAGCGAGACTCCCCTCCATAGATACAAAATATATATCCCATAGCCACGCCCCCCATGAACCACTTCCTCCAGCCACACCTGCCTCCAGTTACCATTTAGTTAATCCCATCAGGGATTAATTCACTGACTTGTTAAGGCTATAACCCATACGTTTTTCTTCCAAACCTCCTTGCATTGTCTCACATGTGATCTTTTGGGAGACACCTCACATCTAAACCATAACACTTGACAAATGTGTACGTGCACATACATGTATTTATGGCAACTAAAATATCACTTTTATTTTTCTTTAATTACAAAGGACAAAAGTCAAATAAATCAGGTGGTTAAGAGGATATTGAACATAGGTAACTCTGTTATGTACCCTTCACTTCTTCTATAAATTTTTTTCCAGTATATTAACTACAGTATTCTATTGCTTTCATTTTTCACTGACAGAATTATATCCACTCTCCTAACACTGAGTACTGAAACCTGAGATTAAAAAAGTGTTTTGCCTAGTCATTATCAACAACAAGAATCAGATTTTTTTTACCATAAACATTACTTTTTTAGTGTTTTTTAATGATAAAAAGTGTGCATTTACATTCTAAAAAGTTAATTAAAAATGTACCATTGCTTTCAATATTCAGATTATCTAGATTAAAGTAGACTTCTAGATAAAAATTAATTTTTTTATTAAAGTACTTCCAAATTTTTCAGAACTTCTTACTTTGTGGAAGCATGAAATCTGATACCATAAGATTTCTCAGTTTTATCATCTCATGGAGCAGTTTAAAATTTTAAAACATAAGATAAGCATTAAATTTTCAAATATTTACTTCTACAAAGAACAGATCTGGTGTGTAAAAACAAAAACACACAGTGATAAATATGATTATACTTACGGAATGATTCTTCAAATAAACAGGCAAAGTGAACAGATCCTTTCCTCTTGATCTCTGTAAGATCTTACATGTAAACTGGCAATGGTGAAACTTGACTTAATTATATTTTACATTCTCTTGTTTCTTCAATTTCAAAGAACTTTCGATGTGATTATTCTAGTCAGTTTAGAGTGACTGACATCTTCATTCTTTTTAAATCTAGTAAATGATATATACTTAGAAATATGTCACACTATATGTAAATTTATTCAAAGCATTGACCCATTTTTATTTGGTTCTTTTATTCATGCCTGAAAGTATTTTGTAGTGAAATGAATTTGTTTATTTTAGTAGTAAAGCACCTTGTGTCAACAAAAGTTCTATCCTTGTTCTCAGTGCCAACTTAAAAGGGAGGACACCATTTTAAGAAAGAGAGAAAAGAACATTTATTGTTTTGTTAGCAGAGAAGCGCAGGGGACTTCTGCCTCAGAGGCTGTGATTCTGCTCATCAGGGAGAGCAGAGGGCTTTTAAAGAAGCCTTCATTAGTCTCTTCAAAGGTGGCTCCCCAGGTGTTTCCTGATAAGGTTCCTCGGGCAGCCTGGTGCTGTGTTGAAATTCACTTGTCAATTTGAGAGACAGTCACTTCCTAGATTTTCTGGTGACATCTCCTTCCTGTGGTGGGTGTGAACTGATAATTCTGCCTAGAATGGGAAAAGGTAATCTTGTTCCCTGTCCCCAAGTCACGGAGGGGGGATAAAGAAAAGAGGAAGAAGAAAAACATGTCCATTTTATTTATTTTTTTTACCTTTATTTTATTTATGTGGTACTGAGGATCAAGCCCAGGGCCTCACAAATGCAAGATGAGCGCTCTATCACTGAGCCCCAGCCCCAGCCCCAGCCCCAGCCCCATGTCCCTTTTAAAATAAGCACAGAGAACAATATTCAAAAGGTGAAGTGGATCATTGTTACACAGGGATGTGAAGTCAGAGTGCCTGGTTTCAAATTGTGACTCTACTCCCTATTCTTTATGGTTCAGTCACTTCATCTTTAAATGGAGACAATAATAGTCTTTATTTCAAAGATTGTTATGAGGACTAAAGTATTTCAGATAATTGCTAGTGCATTGCTCACAATTTCTTTCTTCGAACAGATTCATACATAATTATCAAGTATAAGTAAGTTTAATTTAATATCAGGATAATCCAAATGATACAACTGACAGAATGTTAAAATCCATAAAGAATGACATACATAACATTCACATATACATAAGATATTGAGAAAAAATCTTGTGCTTGCAGGGTCTCTTCTTTTGGATGTAAATATTTTATAATAATTTCTTATCCCATCATGGAGACAAGCTGTGCTTGCTAAATCACAATCTCTCATTTTGAAACTTTTGTGTTCATTTTTACTATATGAGATTGTAAATCATGTAAAATATAAAGTCATATTATTGAAAGGTGGTAAAAAAGCAATATTTTGGACATATACCATTACAATAATATAATTATAAAGAGAATGAAATCTACCTCTTTACTGAACTGGGTACTAAAGGATTCACAAGAAGGAAAAAAGAAGATCTTAACATCATTTGAAAGGGGGTTCTGGGCCAAGGTAAGAGCCATTTACTAGTTACACTCTGCCTAAATTTGAGAGAGAGAGAGAGAGAGACAATAATTTTATTTAGTACTTTTTATATGGTACTGGGTATTGAACCCAGTGCCTCCCATGTGCTAGGCAAGCACTCTACCACTGAGCCACAACCCCAACCCTTGCTGTATTTTTTATTATGATGATTTTATTTATTGCACTACTGTTGATCATTAGTCTCCCATTAAACTTTTGTTCCTCTGCTAAAGGCAGTCCATACATCATTCTGTTGATTGTGATTATAAAGGTCATTGACGGACATTACTACAGTATGGTGAATAACATGCCATCAATTATCCTGGGATTTTTAAACAAAAATGTACATACTTTTTATCACCAACATGAATGTTTCACACTCTGCTCTCAGAGTCCCTATGTTCCCTAACAGTAGCGCCACAGAAAATCAACTGTCCTGGGATTCCTGAACTCCGGGGAAACTGATAGATGTGGCATTAAAATCTTTAGATTATCCTCTCTAGCTGAAAGGAGAAAAAAAATTGAAGGGTCAAAAATCCGGTTTTCTTCTTTGCAAGAATGCCACTAAGCCAGATTTAAATAACCTCTCTAAGGTGTTTAAACACTCATTAATTTGTAAATTTGATAGAGTGGTTAGCTTAAGGTTGGTACATTAGTCAGATAATAAAAAATCAATATCTTCTAACCAAGTCTTGGTTTTGATGCTCCATAACAGCCTCATCTTCAGGAAAATTGTGGATCATTCATTCCGCATTCCATGAAGCTACAAAAAAAAGGTCAGACACGCACAGTCAGGCTTCTCACCTTAAACTATTGATAATTTTCAATGAATTATAGAAGATTCTAGATGTAATTTTTCTTTGTTTCACTATATCCTAAACATTGTCTAGAATATTTAGTATTTATTCTGACATTGTAATGTAAAATATGTAATACAGCAAAATTAAAGTGGATGACTGTGCTTAATTTTGAAAATGAAGAGAGATCAGTCCAGGGAGCAGGGAGCTGGGGAGCACGGATGATGGAGAATCCCAGCTCCTTCTCTTAGAGAAGGCCCAGAACTTTGGGGCAGTAGTGCAGCAACCCTCAGGAAGGTGCTATTTAGAGATTTCATCTAGTGAAAAGATAGAACTGGCAAGAAGAACATGCAAAGAGAGATCCTAGACTCTGAAAGGAACAAAAGAACCAATCCTCCGAGGACCTATGAAAATAAGAATACTGTCCACTAGAGACCTGGGTCAGCGTGGTTAATTGATTAGGAATGAACTTGGAGGGAAAGTCTGGTTTCAGTGAGTTTCTAGAGAAAACTTGCTAGGGCATGCACCAAATCAGCTGACATTGTTTTTACCCACCAGAGGGCAAGTTTCTTTACATATGGCATTTGAAGACACACTTCTCAAATGATATGCCTGGCTAGTGTTGGATTGTCTTTGCAGCAAACACATCCAACCAATACATTACTTGTACTTAAAGAGACAGAAGGACTCAATTCTATTGCCCAACAGAGAAGACAGCCTGATGACAAAATTCAATAGGGAGAATGCAATTAGGCTCAAACACAGAAAAAGTTTTCTATAGTTGTTTTTTAAATTAGTGCAACTTCAATTTTAAGAAGTTATGATATGTTAAATTTTAGATGCCAGAAATGAGCTACTCATTCAAATGCAGAAGAGTCTTATTGTCCAAAACCTCAGGTGAGCATTCTCTTCCCAGTTCAAGTTTGTCTGAGCACTGAAATCCTAATTTAATTGGTCTCCAAAGAAATGTCAAAGTGCAATTCCAATAGTTATGTAAGATTCAGTGTTATTATTACTTATTAAGGGTTCTAATATTCTATTCTATTGTACTTCTTATGATAAATTTCATGAGCAGTACAATTTATTAGTATTCTAAAAGAGATGTAGCTACGATGATGATGGTAATTAAGATATTTGTAGTAGAGACCTAGATAAAAATGGCTCAGGACAAATGAACCCTAGACTTCACTACGAAATATACCTATGCATATTCTATATGAATATGCATATTCTATTTGAGCTCCTTCTTTTGATGTGCTCTGTAATTCTTATATTTATAACATGATTTTATTAAAACTGAAATGTCCCTTTAAAATATGTATTGAATATCTCAAAACAAACCGAGTCTCATCAAAGGAAATCACATTAGATGAGAAAGCAGAGGAATTTGTTCAAATGACAAATACTGTCATATTCCAAAAGGTGCTAGAGAAAAACTGATAGCTGACATTTCAAAGCAGAAACATAATTGCATGATCATCAGCATTTCAGGGACTACATCTGGGAATCAGATGAAGGAAAGTTCAGTGAACATTTGAGTCTCCCTGTTCCTGTGGAGAGTCCATATGGATTCCATTGTTGGACAGTAGTTGGATTGTGGATAAGGACCCCTTGCTGTTATATCACTGTTAAAACACCTGAAAGGAATGGAGCACATGCTGACTATTCAGAATTATGAAAAGATCTTCACCTTAGTAACGTAATATAAGATGTGATAAATTAGCTGTCTGTGCTAAGTCGGTTTTCTGAAAATTGATGTTCATCCTCTTAATGTCCAGTAAAGAATGATACAAAGCACAAGGTCATAATCAACCAACTGGTATATAGTCATGGAACAAATACAACACTGAAGGCACTGTATTGAGGGCTAATTAGGTTTATGAATATAAACCTAATTTCTCCAAGGAACTTATGAATTTATTGCAAGATAACAAAAGCATGACTTCTGAGTAACTGTAACTTATTGAATGGTCTGAAGTCCATAGGACATAAAAAAAAAGAATTACCTTTCCCCCACCATGATCTTAAAACATGTTACCAAATCAACATTGCCCATGTATGATAACCCTTGATGGTCATGTCAGAGTAATTGAAAAGTTTTATTTTCAGGCATTAAATAGTAGACATAAATTGGGCCACTAAGACTTACATATCTTTACTCCACCAAGCAAGGCAGTGTAGCTTCTTCACTCGCTGACATTACAGGTGACTCAGTAAACTGTTTCTTCATTTATGGCTCCAAATTCATGAGGCCAGGGGGAAAGGTTTTTATTGAGAATTTTTTCATGTTCGCTTTCATAAGAGCATATGTCAGACATTTAAATATCTATAGGTTAGCAAACATGCAGCCAGGATATGTAATACCCACATGTCCACTTCCAAATAATTCAAATCTCTTGCGCCCTTATCTGTTTGTCTTCTTTGTTAGGAAAAATCATCTTCTTGTCCTGTGAATTTTACTCAATGTTTTCCTCTATAGATCTTCAGCTTTCTCCAAAAGAATATTTCTAAGGTACAAGAGAAAGTAGACAAAGGACTAATTGGATTCTGGGGATCATCTCTTAGAAATCCCCATGAGAGCCCAGTAAACTGGCGCACACCTGTAACCCCCAACAGCTAGGAAGGCTGAGACAGGAGGATTGTGAATTTAAAGCCAGCCCCAGCAAAAGCGAGGCACTAAGCAACCATGTCTCTAAATAAAATACAAAATAGGGCTGGGGATGTGACTCAGTGGTTGAGTGCCCCTGAGTTTAATCCCCGGAAACCTCCCTCCCCCCAAAAAAAAAATTAAGAATGGATATACCTACGAACTCTATTTAGAATTTAGGATCCTTAACATCCATTTCCATCAGCTCTGAGAAGCTAGTGACAATCCTAGGATAGCACAGAATATTTTATTGCACATCCTACTCTAATAGTTTTAGGTAAATAAAGGATCTGGCTGCTTTCAGATGCAGCACAGTGACTGATTTACCTAAATGTTAATGAAGCATATACCTTCCTTCTTATTATTTACCTTC
Source organism: Callospermophilus lateralis (assembly GCF_048772815.1). NCBI lineage: Eukaryota > Metazoa > Chordata > Mammalia > Rodentia > Sciuridae > Callospermophilus > Callospermophilus lateralis. The sequence goes on along the minus strand of NW_027512473.1, from coordinate 701,729 downwards.
CAAGGTCCTGTGCCTCATTTTGTATTTATCATTTTGTATTATTTTCCTTAAAGTTATTTTTCAAACACACAAGCTTCAGGCCTGACAGAACTTGGATGTACTCTTAAAAGTACATGATTAATTGACAACCATAACTTCTCTAACTTGATCAGCAAATTCACCAGTTAAAACTTTCTGGAAAGGTTTCATGAGAAAGAAATTAAAGATTCTACATTTTCAACACAGAGAACCAACCATGTTGGAGGCTCAAGGGAGATCTTATTAAAACAGTTACTCCACTCTACAGATCTTATATATAGCTAGATTTTTTAAAAGAATTTTAGAAATAGCAGAATATCAAACAAAAGCCTATTTCTTCATTATCATCAAAATACTCTTTACATAAAATTAAAAATTTGTCTTTTAGAATAGCACATAATAACCTATTACCATGTGTCATGAGTAATTCTTTCATTGCAACTCATGTATTATGTACTATAGTACTTGTGTTAATTTTTTGTCACTGTGACAAATACCTGGAAAAAAAAATTTAAAGGAGAAAAGATTTATTTTGGTTCACAGTTCCAGAGATTTCAGTTCATGTTGGAAAGGTTTCATTGCTTTGGGCCTGAGGCAGGGCAGAACATCAGGCCCGAAGGGAGTGCAAGAGGAAATTTACTCAGTTCATGGCACACAGGAAGCAAAGAGAGAGGAAGCCCCCTGATTTATTCTGCCTACCATGCCATACCTGCCTACAGTTTCCACCACCTTCTATAGTCTATTCAGCTATCAATAGACTAATCCACTGATAAGATAAGAGGCCTCATGGTCTAATCACTTTCCCAAACCTCCACTTCGAACAGTATTGCATTGGAGACCAAGCCTTCCACACGGGAGCCTTTGGGAGACTTTCCAGATCCAAGTCATAATAGATCCATTTTCTTTTTCATTCCATTATTTAAATTTTGTTTTTGTTTTAGTGATGCTGGGGATTGAAGCCAGAGCTTCATGCATGCTAGGCAAGCACTCCACTAATGAGCCACATCCCCAGCCCTTTAATTTCTATTTTAGTGTTTTATTATCTTTCTTTAGCAGTTCAAAAACATTAAAAGTTTCAAAATCTATTAGAACTTTGACTTTACTTTTGCATTTCTTCTGTGGGCATTGTTTTTTCACTAATATTTTTGAGGTGACTTTAATTTTACTTTGAAATGCTTCCCTTTCATGTCATTTCATTTTCTTTCCCTTTCTATATGTTTTTAAACGTGCCATTTTCTGTCTGTTTAGTTTTTCTGTGTTTATGTCTAACTATTGCCTGATAGTGAAATCTGAGCCAATTGGGCTTTTTGGTGTATTTGTAGGTACATAGGATATAATCATAACATTTGGTAGTGCCAAGCTGTCCTTGTTGTGCTCATCCAGGCCCTATAGGGAATAAGACAGGGTGCTGCTTAATTGCACAACCTTGACTTATGTCAGCAGGCTCTCACTGCCATGAAGACATGAATTTCTTAACCCATCAAGGATACTGCTTCTGTTTGCTTTCTCTGTTCCATTACTTTCAAAATGTCTTTTAGCTAGTTATGTCCTAGAAACATGACAAGCCATGAATTTGGAATCTGGAGATATCACAAACTGTAAGAAATATGTATAGGTGAAATTTTAATAAGCTGTTATAATACTTATTAAAACACTATCATTCAAGTGGCAGAAATGGAGAATTTGAAAGACTCAGTTTTTTTATTACAGGACGGTTTTCATTTATTAATATGCAGTAAAGCAATGAAATATTTTTTTTTGTGTTCTTTCTCATTCCGAGTCTCTAAAAATGTTCTGTGACTGATGTTTTAATAGAACAAATGCACATATACACAAACATATGCACGTAAAGTATATATAAGTGTATATGTGTGTGTGTATATATATATATATATATATATATATACACACACACACACATAAAAAAAAAATAAAGGCAGGCTGGGGTTGTGTGGCTCAGTGGCAGAGCACTTGCCTAGCATGTGTGAGGCACTGGGTTTGATCCTCAGCATCACTTAAAAATAAGTAAATAAATAAATAAATGTATTTTGTTCATTTACAACTAAAAAAAATTTTAAAGGAGTTTGAAAATTTATAACAAAAATAAAATAAAAATAAAAAAAATAAAATAAATGTCACATATTGTTGTTATATATGTTGATAGCAATATAATAGGGTAGTTATGCATGAAGTGTTTTTTTTTCATAGCATAAAAATACATAGCACTAAATGAAACTCCTTTTCTCAGACTTCAAGCAGCAGGCTCATTCATAAGGTTGGTATTCTAGTCACCTGAAAATGTTTTCATTTTTTTATGAAGATGTAAGGATATAAAATGTATACTTTCTTTATTCTGACAGCACACTCACATTTTCTAGATGCTATTTTATTGTCTAACATCTGAAGAACAACCAGTGTGTGAAGGCTGATGCCAAACCCACATCAAAGCTAAGGTAATGGTAGTGGTGCTGCTCTCTAAAAGCTCACACAGATCAGCAAACACCTGGGGTGCACTTGTTCTCAACCTTAATTTTGTCTTGTATCCCTCTCCATTTCAAATAGCCATGCTGGAGTTTTTATTTTTTAATTCTTAGAGTTCTTTTTCATAGAAAAAAGTAATGAAACACTTCTATCTTTAGAGAGCACAATAAAGTATTTTCTAATTACAGATTGGTGGTATTCTCAATATGTTGCTCCTCTAATTGAATGCCTTAAATATAGCAATTGTGATGCTCTAAATGTAATTTATTAAGATGGCAATAATGGAGTTAGAGCATGAATGCTCAGATGAAGATCTCTTCTCTAAATGAAGACTAATCATCCATGCTAGAAAATTATCATAGCAATTTGGAGCTTCTGTAATAACATGCTAGGTAATTTGTGGTATTCATCGTAGTTGGAAATATTTACCACTTCTTAATTCCTAAAAGTGTCAATATAGCTTACACGTATATGATTAGTGCAAAAATATGAATATTACATTGAAATGTCAGATCATAGTTAACTTTAAGTTTAAATGAACTTAGTGATATCTGGACTTCTTTTTTAATTAATTTATTTATTCTAATTTGTTATATATGACAGCAGAATGCATTTCAATTCATAATACACATACAGAGCACAATTTTTTATGTCTCTGTACACAAAGTAGAGGCCTCTAATTCATGTCTTCATACATGTACTTGGGGTAATAATGTCCATCTCATTCCACTGTCTTTCCTACCCTCCTGCCCCCTTCCTAATCCTCCCTCCCCTTTGCCCTATCTAATATTCCTCCATTCTTCCCATGCTCCCCTCCCCATCCCCATTCCATAATGGATCAGCATCATCATATCAGAGAAAATATTCAACTTTTGGATTTTGGAGATTGGCTACCTTCACTTAGCATAATATTCTCCAACTCCATCCATTTACCTGAAAATGCCATAATTTTATTCTCTTTTAATGCTGAGTAATATTCCATTGTGTATATATACCACAATTCCTTTATATATTCGTCTACTGAAGGGCATCTAGGTTGCTTCTACAATTTAGAAATTGTGAATTGTGCTGCTATAAACATTGATGTGACTGCATCACTTTAGTATGCTCTTTTTAAAGTCCTTTTGGTATAAATTGAGGTGTCAAATGGTGGTTCCATTCCAAGTTTTCCAAGGAATCTCCATACTGCTTTACAGATTGGCTGCACCAATTTGCAGTCCCACCAGCAATGTATGAATATGCCTTTCTCCCCACATCCTCACCAACATTTATTGTTGTTTGTATTCAATGTGAGGGAGATGAAATCTTAATTTTGATTTGCATTTCCCTAATTGCTAGAGATGTTGAAGATTTTTTCATATATTTGTTGATTGATTGTATTATCTTCTGAGAAGTGTCTGTTCAGTCTCTTGGTCGATTTATTGATTTGGTTATTCATCTTTTTGGTGTTAAGATTTTTGAGTTCTTTATATATTCTAGAGATTAGTGCTCTATCTGATGTGCATGGGTAAAAATTTGCTCCCATTCTATAGGGTCTCTATTCACCTCACTGATTGTTTCTTTTGCTGAAAAAAGGCTTTTTAGTTTGAATCCATCCCATTTGTTGATTCTTGATTGTATTTTTTGTGCTACAGGAGTCTTATTAAGAAGTCAGGGCCTAATTCGACCTGAAGAAGATTCAGGACTACTTTTTCTTCTTTCGGTCTACTTTTTCTTTCTTTGGTCTCTGGTTTAATTCCTAGGTTTTTAATCCATTTTGACTTGATTTTTGTGCATGGTGAGAAAGAGAGGCTTAATTTTATTTTGTTGCATATGGATTTCTAGGTTTCCCAGCACCATTTGTTGAAGAGGCTATCCTTTCTCCAATATATGTTTGGTGCCTTGGACTAATATACAATAACTGTATTTATATAGGTTTATCTCTGTGTCCCCTATTATGTACCATTGGTCAAAAAGTCTATTTTGGTGCCAATACCATGCTGTTTTTGTTACTGTTGCTCTGTAATACAGTTTAAGATTTGGTATAATGATGCCACCTGCTTCACTCTTCTTCCTTAGGATTGCTTTAGTTATTCGGGGTCTCTTATTTTTTCAGATGAATTTTATGACTGCTTTTTCTATTTCTATGAGGAATGTCACTGGCATTTTGATTGGAATTACATTAAATCTGAAAAGTGCTTTTGGTAGTATGGTAATTTCAACAATATTAATTCTGTCTTTTTATGAACAAGGCAGCTATTTCCATCATCTAAGGTCTTATTTAATTTCTTTTTTTAATTTTCATTGTAGAGGTCTTACACCTCTTTTGTTGATTTCTTTCAGAGGATTTGTCACAGATGAGCATAAATGCCTTTGATTTGTGCATGTTGATTTTATATCCTGCTACTTTGCTGAATTCATTTCCTACTTCTAGAAGTTTTCTGGTGGTATTTTTTGGGTCTTCTAGATATAAAATCATATCGTCAGGAAATAGTGCTAATTTGAGTTCTTCTTTTCCTATCCATATCCCTTTAATTTCTTTCATCCAATTGCTCTGGCTACTGTTTTAAGAATTATGTTAAATAGGAATGGTGAAAGAGGGCATCCCTGTCTTTTTCCAGATTTTAGATGGAATGCTTTCATTTTTTCTCCATGTAGAATGATGTTGGCATTGGGTTAGCATAGATAGTTTTTACAATGTTGAGATATATTCCTATTATCCCTAGTTTTTCTAGTGTTTTGAACATAAAGGGGTAGTGTATTTTGTCAAATGCTTTTTCTATATCTATTGATATGATCATATGATTCTTATATTTAGGTCTATTGATGTGATGAATTACATTTATTGATTTCCATATGTTGAATTCACTTTGCAACCCTGGGATGAACCCCACTTGTTCATTGTGCATTATCTTTTTAACATGTTTTTGTATTTGATGTACCAGAATTTTATTGATAAATTTGCATCTATGTTCATTAGAGATATTGGTCTGCAGTTTTCTTTCTTTAGAGATATTGGTCTGCAGTTTTCTTTCTTTAATGTGTCTTTGTCTGGTTTGGGAATCAGGATGATATTGGTCTCATAGAACAAGTTTGGAAGTGTTCCCTCTTTTAGTATTTCATGAAATAATTTGAGGCATATTGGTATTAGTTCTTCGTTAAATGTCTTGTAGATCTTTAATTGCTAGGCTTCTGATGACATCTTCTATTTCATTGCTTGAAATTGATCTGTTTTACTTGTATATATCATCCTGATTCAGGGTTTGTTTGGGGCACTTTCTTCCCTTGTTTTTTCATGTTGTCCGTGTGTCTTCCCTTCTAGCACTGCAGATCCAGGGCATTTCATTTTTTACCCTATAGGCTAATACAGTCCCTGCAGGGTTCCAATATTTCTCCTCTAACAGGAAGAACAATGTGAACAATACAAACTATATACAACCTTAAACCAAATACCTGCTATTAAGACATCTATGGTTTTGTCACAATATACAGAAATAGTAAGTCCAGATATTACCTACAATATAAACAGTAGGTTTTCAAAAGGGTCTACAGTTTCTTATAGTGGACAAAGAGCCAGGGGTGATGTATACAATGAGATGTTGAGGGGGTAGGAGGTGAGGGTATAGAGTTGTTAAAGTTTAGAAAGCATGAAAGAGGAATCTGAATAAGTTGGTTAGTAGCAGGCAAAAAGAGAGAGTGATTGGGAGGGAGATAAGTAATTAGGAAGACAGTAGAGTACAAAAACCAAACATATATATTAAGAAAAGTTAAAAATGTAAAAAAACAGGAGATAAAAGAATATACAATACCACTGCAATATACTATTCAGATATCCCAGTCCTCAGTAGCTTAATTTATAAAAAAAAAAAAAAATACTTGGTTTTACAAATGTTGGGGATGTGATGACAGGAGAAGAGAGAAAGAGGGGAAAAAAATCTCAAAGTAAGATATAAGGATTGTTTTTGTTGGAGATCAGTATTTTTCCAGCTTCCCTTATCATCCAGTAGGTGGGGTTGTCGGTTGTTTGCTGGTATCTCCACTGGCAGGATGGTGAAGGTTATAAGGGTGAGAGGGTTGGTCCAAGGATCTCCTTTGGGGCCCACTCCTGTGATTTGGGTGCCTGGTCTTATCTCCTTATATCACCTGTAGACCTCACAATTTCTGTTCTCTTGTTTAGTCTCTGAACTGTATCTCATTCACCCCCTCCCTTTCTATTTCCCAATCAGAAACTTTTCTCTCTGGAGGTCTTGTGGTCTACACTCTGGGGGCTGTCCATCTGTTGAAGAGAGCAGTTTTATCTTGTGCAGTGCAGAACTCCTGTTTTGTGACTCAGTTTTGCAACCCAGTTTTGTAAGCTAGGGACCAGATGCTTAGCCGCAAGTACTGTGCTGGGTTAGCTGCTGCCGGAGAGAGGGGGGAGTTGGGGACATTCGGTACCTTGATATTTGGTACCTAAAGATGATGACAAGGGTGTCCCAAGATGGAGATGGATGCTTTCAGCAATGTGGTGTCGGGTCAGGTGGAGCCAGTAGCAGTGTTGGGTAGCGTGTTCAGAGATGCAACTCTGTAGCATGCAGTATTGTGATTGGTGGGTGTCTCCAGACCCTGTGCAGGTCCTCAGGTGCAAGATACGGAGTGTAGGAAACTGTGGCAGTGGTTTCAATGCCCCAAGAGGAAAGTGACTGGAGGAGCCCCACATTGGTAGATGGGGGTCCACACGGGAGTGGCGGCTGAAGGTCCTGCACATGGGCTGTGGCCAGGTGTCCTGCGTGGGAGTGGCAGCCAGGATTTTTGCGCTGGTGCTAATGCCAGTGGTCCTACTCAGGTACCTGGAGGACCTGCATGGATGAGTTGCCAGGAGTGCTGTTAGGCCTGTAGACCTGCGCAGCACCATGGTCATGGTTCCTGTGCAGGAGCAACTGTCTAATCACTTTCAGAGTAACAGTATTTCCCTTCTTGAATCCCAGGTCTGGAGTGACACAAAATGCAGCCTTCCTTTAGCCCACTATCTTGGATTCCCCCAATACTTCTTATTTTAAGAGTAAATCATTTACCAGAAATATTTTTAATAGGAGCAATAGGTGTTTCAGTTGTTCATGGCACTGGTGAGTTAAAAAGTTAGTTTACCCAAGTGCATGCCTAGGGTTGCTTCCATAAATTCACCCAGGACTGATGAGATAGGCAAAACCCAGAGCAGAGGCTGACCACTTCCTAAAGGAAGTGCTGGTGGTAAAAGACAACTCTCGCTCATTTCTTCTCTACTTTTAAAAGGAAAATGCATTATTCTTATCGCAGAAAAAGACAAAAGATATTGTTTATTGTGTTATGTAAACAGCCATAACTAACCCTCCCTTTAAGTTAATCTAAATTTTGTTTTTACCCTATACCATACCCATACCACCCCCCCCCATTGAAATCAATCTAAATTGCCAGTGTTGGGACTGAGTTGTGAGTTAACTATGTATTATAGCCACTAAAACTTGTGAATCTACATGCCTGATGATAGCCGTTTTCATTTCCATGTAAATATGCAATAATTTGTATACATGTGTATCAGAATAAGCATGCAAGCACATTCTTAGAAGCTTTACTCACAATGATCATTAACTTAAATATGGATATATAAATTCTGGTGTATTCATATAAGGTAATAGCACATATAAATAAAAATGAATATACTTCAGTTGTACCCAACTTTGATATATCTCACAAAGTCAGCAGTTAGTTAATGAAATCTGACAGCAAAGTATAAACACTTTCCATTTATGTATAATGCTCCATAAGATTTAATTCCCCACTGTCTTATAGAAAGTAACATTCTAAAATCAAGAGTATGTATAGAGATATATTAGATGGGTTTTCTACTGATAGAAAAAAAAATGTCATAATTGATAGGGGACCTGAAGTAAAAGATAAACTGGTCATAGAAAGATATGAAAGTAACAGAAATAATTAGAAGCAATTATGTAATTTTCGCATCTTAACATTTTTTGGATCTTTGTAAACTGGCTTCCCAGGTTATAACAAGTTTGAACAATAGGTTCTCACTATTAGTGAAAATAATCCTATGGGATAAAAAATGTTCCACATCTAATTGAATTAAAAATTAGGCATGAAAATAGCGATTCCAAAACCTCAAAGATTCCTCCACATTCAATGGACATGGTAGACATTGGTGATCCACTGTATTCACTCCTGTTCCAGAAAGGCTAGTACCATATTCCTTCCTTTCAGAATTGAACCTTGCTGGATAATTCATCTAGTAAATATTTTTAAACACAGTAGCTATCAAGCCTTTTTCTGGGCCCTAGAATACAGTGGTAAATAAGGCAAAATCTCATCTCTCTCTGTAGAGTTGCAAAATGTGAGGGTGTGATAGAAAAATAAGAAAAAAAAGAGTAAGATAACTCAAGTACCAAAAAGTACACTAAAAAAAAATTAGTGAGTTAATTGTATATGAATGATCAGTGTGGGAAAGAAAGAAATTGTTTAAAGGTAAAAGCCATTTTTGAGGACTTTTATCTGGGTGTGAATAATAGGAAGAAAGATGCATTGGGAATCCTGGAGAAAGAGCATGCTAAGCACCAGGAACAGTAATTGAGGAAAATGATTTCAATGATTGAAAAGCAGAAGGAAAGTTTCTCTGTTTGTGTTGTGCTGCTATAACAGAATACACTGGAAAATTTATTGACTGCAAATCTGGAGGCTGGGAAGTCTAAGGGGAAGAGGTCTGCAGGCCTAGTATTTGGAGAGGCCACTCTCTTCTCCAAAATGGTGCCTTGCATGCTGAGTACTCCAGAGGGGAAGAAGCCTGGATGTTCCTATGTCAGAAGGTAGAGGAGCCAAGTGAAGCAAAAGGGGGACAAACTCATCTTTTTATAATGACATTGTTCACCTCTCATAACTGCCATCTCTTAATACTTTATGATAGCAATTAAATTTCAGCATGAGTTTTGAAGGGGACAAAACTAAAACCATAGCAGAAGGCAAAATTAGATAAAAGAGAGAGTGGTGGGGAGCTATGCAATGGTCCAATTATGTATTCTATAATCCCCAGAAGAGAATAAATGCCAGATTATATAAAATCATATGTTATATTTCTATTATTTTTCATTCCTAGGAAAAATTACCAGAAACACCTCAGGGAATTTCAAATTTCATTGTAAACTCAGAATCTCATTCATTCCTTTTGTGTTTGGATTAGTCTAAATGGGCTGCTGGCCTGTGGTTATTGTTGTAAGACTCATTATAAAACGTATCCAGAGAGAAGAGGAGCAAGCTTCTTGTCCAGGTGGTCAGAAGGGCAATGACATTAGTGTCAAGTAATGATCAAGATTTCAGGGTAAGTGTAGGCATTATTAGAACAGGTCAGGGAAAAGGTTATAAAGGGTTGAAACAAATATAGTCTTAGTTTATTTTATTGGTTTGAGCATACAAACTGTGGATGTGTAATGATGATTTAAAGGAAGAGAAGCAGAGAGTACTATACCTCTGTTTGATAGCTTATTATATGTGTTAACTTGGTAGAACATGGAGCCAAGTGCTTGGTCAAATACTAGTCTAGAGGCTGCATTTGAAGGTAGTTTGTAGATGTCATTAAAATTCGCAATCATCAGACTTCAAGTAAAGTGGATTACCCTTATAATGTGGGTGGGCCCTATCTAATCATGAACCTTAAAAGCAAATATGGGTTTTCAGAGAAGAAGGAATATTCCCTAGAAATCATGCCTGAGTTTTCAGCCTGCCAGCCTGTGCTACAAGCTTCAGAGTTATAAGTTTCACAATAGCATGAAAAAATTGAAATAAATATCTCAGTTCTCTCTCTCTCTCTCTCTCTCTCTCTCTCTCTCTCTCTCTGTGTGTGTGTGTGTGTGTGTGTGTGTGGTATATATATATATATATATATATATATATATATATATATATATATATATTATTGATTATATTTTATGAAAAATACCAAATAAAGTCTGCAAATACAAATTCCTCTCTGGTTGTCTGAAGGAGGCAGAAATATACAAACTACTTTTACTTTTGTATATAGAGCAAAGCCAGGCCTCATCAATCTCTTTTTGTGGTAGGGTATAGAGCAAAGCCAGGCTCAGTCACTCCATGTTCTTCTTCAAGATTTCCCATGGGACATGACTGATCTCTGAAAGATTAAGGCTCACTCTTTATTGTTCAGAACTAAGCACATGTTCAACATCAGTGGACTGGTTTTTGTTGTTGTTGTGTTGTTGTTTTGTTTTGTTTTTTTACCTAAGGATAAATGACATAACTTAAACTATGTTATAACTTACTCTTCTCTACTATTGAAATGGAAATTATAGACATTAGGAATTCCTCCCAGACAAGTGAAGTAGAAAGCTGAACATTTATCTAACAGATCCTCTTTGGGATCTGAGCAGCCAGACTAATAAGATGCCTAAAATAATAAAGAAAATATTGATAAAAGATAAAAATGTCTTTATCTATCCCTATTGACTTTACCTTTTGATTTATAGTATTATTTCCTGAGTTCTTTCAATGCATCTTACATATTAGTCAGAAGCCAGTTCTTGCATATCCAGAACAGAATGGAATAAAAGAGTCTTAATTATTTAAAGTGGCTTTCTGCAGTAATTCAAATCACCTTTCTATTCTAATTTGGCTGAGCATTTCTGGCTGTGGGTTGGTGAGGAAATTGTGAACATGCCCAGATTAAACCAAACACAGAATTCAAGCAGTGATTTTTATCAGATTCTTGGTAGATATTAGACTTAAAATAATTTTGTTTCTCACTATCTGAATGTGAGGGAACACGCTTAGTAGTTAGAAATGAAGGCTTTGAAGCTCAAGTCTCTGGATTCAAATCTGGCCTCACATTACCATGTGGTAGTAAGCACTTGATTTAACAGTTTCATGACATATTTTGTCTATCGATTAAATAGGAATAATATTGGGTGGTCGCGAGAAGAAAGCATATAGATTCACTTCTGGAACACAAATACTTAAATGGTTAGCTGTTTTGTTAAATAATCTCTAATATATATATTTTCTTGAAGCACCTGGACATTCTTTACTTCTCCCCCTCGACTGCATAAGTCGCACCTTTAGCCGTCGCGACACTCCCCACCAGGAAAGGCTGACAGGGCTCACTCAGCTGGTGCTAGGGCTAGTGTCCTGTAGTCCTGTGGGGTCCAACCCTGAGACTCCCTCTGGGTCCCCTATGGGTATTGCAGTGCTGAAGGTTCCAACCACTAGGCTCTCCCGAACCTGCCAGGGACATGGATGTCTGGGCTCCGCGTGGCAAGCTGGCAGGTACCGAAAGCGAGGGTATAGACGCTCGCCACCCTTCTGTTTGGCATAGACACCCCCCCTTCCAGCTGGGACCGAGTTCAGTGTGCCTGAGGGTGTTCCTGGGCACCTGGGGGGTGTTGACCCTGAGTCTTTACCTCCCTTGGTGGGTCACTTCTGCAGGATTGCAGACCATGCTCTGTGGGGGCTGCCGGTGAAGTGGCGGTTGGCTCCCATCTAGGGTCAGGCACACAGCAGGTCCCCAGGCTGGACATGTGGAGCCAGAACAGAGCCCAGCTGCCAGTACTCTCAGCAGACAAAATATCACCTTTGAGGAGACTCCTTGATGGGCACTCAGCAGAGGACAGAGTAATGAGTGGCATGTCACAGAGCAGATGTTTGTGGGATGGGAGGAGAGTGCATGAGAGAGCAGGAGGAGCAGTTCAAGGTTAGGTGGGTCTGGGACCTGCGTTAGGTCCTGTGGAGTGATACAGGGCCGACACTCGTCTCACGGCGGCCCTTCACCCAGAGTCTGTGACTTCAGCATCCTCCTGGGTCTCGACCTGAGTCCACATCAGACATGGGGAAGGCAAGGGGTGGTCTCCAACAGTACAGGGCAGCAGGGCTCCCATCAGGCAGCTGCAGATATAGTGTCCAAGAGACGCTTCTGCCCCTGGAGAGCAGTGGGAGGCTGGCCTTGCTGGCCCGTGCTTCTCAGGAAGAAAGGGCAGCTCCGCCTTCTGGCCCCAGAGGCTGAGGGACAAGGCGCAGAGGGCACTGAATGCAGGGCCCACGCAGCCCTAGATGGCTCGGGGTGCTTGGGGAGCATGAAGCAGCTTTCCGATGATGACACGTAAAGGGACCAGTTCAGGAAGAAGCCACCACTGGCCCTCACAGAAGCCTGCGGCCAGGGGTACTGAAGCTGGAATGCTGGCCCTGGACACTGCCAGGCCTGGGGGTGCCCGGCTGACCCTGGATTAACATTGAGGACTTCCCCTCCACTGGGGAGCCCTGTCACTTTGTAAGGCTCTGAAGGCCGTGGAAAGGCAAGATGAACCTTTGACTCTTCCCCCAACCCCTCAGGTGCTGAGATCATGAGTCGGTTCCCTGCCGAGGAACTGATGCCTTGGGAATATGTGAACCTGGACGTCCTCGATGGGCTTCGTTCTTGGCACATCTCATCCTCGCCACAGCTGCATGTTCCCCTTGGCCAAAGGCCCTCTCCAGATGCACCTCGAAGCCCCAAGTGGCCCCAGCAGTCTCCATGCTCTGTGCAGAGACCTTGCTGCTCCTCTTGTTCCTCTCCCACAGCACTGTTCTCCAGGGGCCCTGACTTCTCTTCATGGGAAATGGCACTTCAAGGTCACCACCGGGCCGTGGGCTGCTCACTGCTTCTTGCTCTTCTCCTGCTGCAGCTCGATCTGGATGTCGGTGAGCTTGGCACGGAGCTCCTAGTTGGCGGCCTGCAGTGCAGCGAGGGCCTCCGCCTTGTCCCCCTTGGCCCGGCTGCCCGATCCCTTCTTGGGCATGGTGAGGCTGGGTAGCCAGAGGGACGCCCAGGGGCGGGTGCTCCGTCTGGGCTGGGTGTCCACGCTCCCACGGGTGTCTCCTTGGTGGCCACTCCACTACATTGTCTCCTCATGCTGTCCACCCTCGCGGATTCTGCTGTCCTCACTCATTTCTCATCTTGACTTTGTGAGTCTTTCTCAGCCTGTCCAGACTCAGCCTGGCATGTGCAAATCAGCTTTGAGGCTTCCCCTAATAATTTTTTATCACACAGTTGTTACATCATGCCTAGTGATGTAGGTTAGTAGTGGAGCACTTGCCAAGCATGGGCAAAGCCCCGTGTTCAATACCCAGCACCTCAAAAACAAACATCTGTCTTCGTATACAATATTCAGTTAGCTTGTTTGATTGAAAGCAATCCAAACCTCAGTCTGAGTCTTAATCTTCAAATTGGAATTTAGGTGATGTTGGCAAGCCAACAACTATGTTTTCTGACCTAGGAATTAGACCTGATACCTGCCATATCTATATCAGTTATAGAAACCAATCATGATTGTTATTGAATGAATTAAGTTATAAAATTCTACACAACTATGACAGACTGTTATCTATTTATTTAATCAATTATTTTCAAAACCGTGATGACTACAATTCTTTTGAAGCTGGTGTAGCACAACCATGTATTGAAGAAACATGTTCAAAAAAGCAATAACAGAATAACCATAATTATTTTAAGTATTTTTAAAGTAAGCACTTTGTTTACTTGTCAAAAAGAGCATAATAGTAAAACACCATTGTTTCAGCTTTGCTGGATCTATCTCTAGTTTTTCCTCCATCCTTTGACATTCATAGTTTGTTTGTTTTCATTTATTGGTAATGCACACAATATCCAGGAGAAAACTTTCCCAAGTCCCCATGCTTCTCCCACAGTCTCATCAATCACTTTTCTCTTGAGTCTACCTGAGTAGTTTTTTTTTTTTTTGCTCTTGTTTTTTTCCTCTGACTTGGTATACATCAGCATTAAAGGGCATGGGGGTTAATCTACACAGGGTAATCAATATTGATCTTCCACTTTAGCCCAAAACACCAAAGCAGTGAATTGACTTAGAGAAAAATTCAGGCGTAAGAAAATCTAATAGTCCATTAAACCAGCAGCAAGCTGTTCAATGGAACCATGTCTCCAGCTGTTTGAATCCTCCTTCTTTTACAGAATTTCAAACTAAAATTATATCATGACTTAACTACATTGGGCCCCATATAGTCTTTTGAAAAAAGAAAAATAATGATGTAAATGTTTCAAAGTTAAAGGAGCATCATATTGAAAACTGTTAAAAAAGTATACAGGAAAGCTGGAAAACTATGATATTCTAGTTAAATTCTATCAAAGTCACATAGGAATCTGGTCATGAAAAGACAACAATTTGAAATACCCAGACAACTATCTATAGATTTCCCTTTTGTTCCTTCACTTGATCTGACTAATTTTTTAGGACATTTCTGTTAGTATTCTGTATCCTATTTGCCAAATCCTTTGTAGCCCTGATAGTTTCCAGTATTTGAGAGTAAACATTGTGGAATCTCTGGAAATAGAAAACCAGTCTTGATTTTAAACTGCATGAAGTAATTGGACAATATCCAGAGACTCCGCTTGCCATGACTACATGTATTGCTCTTCCTCTCGTTAAAAAGCCTCTTTCCCACACTTTCTCATGCATATCGTGGCCCCCATTCATTAAGCTGTTCATAGTTCCTCCAGTGTCTAGTGTTCTTTCCTGCCCTGTCTTCCCATCTGCAGAAAGCATAGCTATCTTGAAGACCAGATTAAAGGTGAATTATCCCATAAAGCCTTTGCGGATTCTGTAGTAGGAAGTAATGCTTCTGTCCTTTGATTTTCCATTCTTTTTCTTTTAACCTATTTAGTGTCACCTGCTTTTAACATGTATGATGCTAAGGTAGATTGTTAGTTCTTGGAGGTCAGAATGCTGTCTTTGTCAATCTTGGGATCTTCTGCACCCTCTAATACAATGCCTTTCAGATAGCTGACTGCTAATAAACATGTAACTGTAACCCCATACATTCAGTGAGTAATCATGAAAGCTGGGTGAAAGAGTTGTATCCGAGTGATATTAGAAGGGCCGTGATATCTGATTTCCAATGATGACTGAATGGAGGTTCTAATGAGGTGTTACCAACAGAGGCAAAGAAAATCCTGTCAACGACCAAAAAACAATTTAGCACTTATTGAATACTGTATTATTGTCCTGTAGCTTCTGTAACAAATTACAACAAACTTGGAGTCTTAAAACAACAGAACTTCAGTGTTCAGAACACAGAAGACTGAAATTAAGGTACCTGTTGGACTGGTCTCTTGCTGAAGGCCCTTCAGGAGAAGCTACTCCTTGGCTTTTCTAGAGTCTGGTGGCTGGACAGTGGCTTCATCACATCATTCTCTGCTTCCTTTCGTCACAATGCCATTTCCTCTTCTGTGTTAAATCTCCCTCTTCTCTCTTCTTATGAGGGCCCTTGTGATTATGTTTACATCCCACCTAAGATAATTCTGTCCCTTCAAGATCCTTAGCATAATCACATCCACAAATGTCCTTTTCCATGAAAGCTTAAATTTATAGCTTGCAGGATTAGAACCTTATGTCACTGGGGTACATCCTGTTCAACTTGCCATAGCACCAACTAGACATATCCCTACACATGGGATCCCTACACTCAATCTACACAACTGGTTTGCAAAGTGGTTGTTATTGTTCTGAGCATACAGGTGAAGAACAGTGGAGTCCAGGATATTGTGTGACTCACCTGAAGACAAAAGTAGCAAAGGGTAGGAATTTGATTCAAACCTAGATCCCTGTGGCTGCAACTCGATTTTATTCTTCCATTGCATTCTAGCTGTTTCTCAAGTATGAGACACACAGTAGATTTTTAGTAAATATATGTTGTTATAAAAGAAAACCATTGAGGTTTTGAAATTTGTGGCTTTATCATTTGTCACTCTTGCTAAATGTTCATTGATTTTTTAAAAGTATTTTATATATCACATGACTCTTGTGAAAGTGTTTTCTAATGAGTGTGGTGCTTTCTCCAAATGGATTGCACTGAGGCTTAGAGGCAGTTTTGTCAATGTGACACAACATAAGGGATGTGAAGATTCTGTATAGAAAGTAAAAGACTTGAAACTTTGAGAGTCTGCAAACCATTACTCTAGAAATGATGAAAACGTACATCCTCAATTCAATTATAAATGATTGCAGATCAGCTGTGTTTTTACTATGAAATTATGAGGTTTCTGTAAGCTTTGCACCTCAGGTCAAAACACTTTCAAATAATGTTCTCTTTGTTTCCCCTCTGCAAGCTCTAGATACTTTGAAGTTGCATTACTGAAATCTGATAATTGACTAGATACTTTCTAGTGAACATTTTATAAGTCTCACTTGGTAAAATGATTTTTAAAAGTTTAGGAAGCACCACTGGGTCATTTCTACTCCACTAGTTTGTGCTGCCTAATTTTCTTGGCTCCTGTAGGCATGAATTCCTTTTTTTTTTTTTGGTAATGTAACAAATCTCCATAAATGTAGCAGCTTCAAATATCACCTGTTTATTATCCAGCAGTTCTTTAAGTGGAAGTCTGGGCACAGCACTGCTCAGCTAGCTCTCTGCCTCTGATTTCACATGCCCCAAATTGCTGGCAGGACTCTATTCTGTTCTGGAGTCTCAGGGTGAGTCTACTCCCAAGCTCCCTCAGGTGGTTGGTGTAATTCAGTTACTTGTGCTTGCAGAACTGAGGTTCCCATTTTTTTACTGGCTGTGGTCTGGGAGTCATTTGTAGCTTTTAGAGGTGGCCCCTGTTCATCTTGTGGCCTCTTCCTCCAACTTCAAAGACTGCCATAGTGGAGGGTTTTTTCACACTTCAATTATCTCTGATCTTTCTTACTGCTTTACCTCTTCTTTTATTCTACCACATAGAACTATTTCCCTACCCCTTTCTTTTTTAGTTCCATGTGATGGTATTGATGATGATATTGTTGGGATAGTCCAGGTTAAACTCCCTATTTTGAGGTCCATTGATTGGACTCTTAATCTCATCTTCTAAATCCCATCACAGAAATACCTCAGTCAATGTTTGACTGAATACCTAAGGTACAGGAATATTGGGTAAAAGTCCAGAATTATGACTTTAACAAAGTGCAAATTCTGAACTTCAATGTTCTTTTATTCTTAATTCTCTTTTATTAGCTTTAAAAGATCAGATTACTAGAGCAAATTTCTATTTTATTTTATAATCTTAGAAACTACTTATGTGTTTTCATGAATAAAACTGAAGGGCAGAGTTTTTGAAATTTAAGACACATATACGCATCTACATTTTCATCTCGTGTCAATAATAAATGGAGAGCAACGTTTAGACACAGTAACTAAAAAATACTTCATTTATTCTCAAAACTTTATACTAATTTGCATCAAGTAAGAGACACAGCCATGACCAAACATACAAAGAAGCACCTGTAAGGATTGGCAATATCAAAGTCTTACTGACAAATGGTACAAAAACACTTTTCTGTAAGCTGTTTAGTGACTCATGGTACATCATCTAAGCCTTATCAACTGTCTTATCTTGGAGTTAGATACCTCTATTTCTTTGAATTTCTCCTTTTGAAGTTATTCTAGCTGATGAAATGGGAATTTGCTACAAAAAAGAATTAGATACTGAAAGTTAACTCCTGCATGTCAACTTATTAAAAAAAAAATGCAGGTAAATATTTACTCTTTTTATATAAAAGAATGACTTTTTAATAAAAATTGTATTTCCCCAAAAATATAATCAATGTTTCAGGCTTTTTCAACATTTCAAAAAATGCCATTAATAAATGCAGCATTCAGATTAAATGCTTCTCCTGGATTTAAAACATTTTTTTAAGTTAGTAAATATCTGGTTACGATGTTATCCAAAGAGTAAGGATTCTTAGGAAAGTCAAATATCTTACAAAGAAAAGAGAGCACATGTTATTTGGAACCGTAGCAACAGTTTAATTTAAATTTGTCTTATATATTATTCCAAATTTGTGATTATTTACAAAATCATATTATTGATTATTTTCAGGAGGCAATCAACATTTCTGCAAATGAAGGCAAATTGTGTTATTTTCACACCACACTGGTTTACAGTTAATTATAGGGAGACTGATGAAGGCTGTGGAAAATTCGGATTCAATAATTAATCAGACTATTCATTAGGAAAACATGGTATTAAGAATTTGATTAGTAAAACACTCCATTTTAAAAGTATTTATTCAAGTCACTCAGCAATAATTCATTATTTTACCAGAAACAACAGAGGATATGTCACAGGTGCAAAGGTATGATGGAGAAACAAGGCATGTAACGTCTCTGCTCTAATGCTACTTACTTTCTAATAAGGGAGACACAAGGAAGGATGAGAGAGGAAGAGGGAGTAAGAGTTATCAGTGACCATCAAATGTTGAACAAGGAAGGATGAGAGAGGAAGAGGGAGTAAGAGTTATCAGTGACCATCAAATGTTGACTGAGTGAGTTCATTGCTTACAAAAGCATAATATGAGAGAAAAGAATTGTACAAATTAATGCAGATTAAGATGGTCTCAACACATCAGGTTTCAATGAAGACAGTAGGTACACTATGAGTTTATGGAAATAGGAATTAATGATAGGAATTAGATCTTATACAACTGTGGAAAGAATTTGGAGAATAAAGGTTCACAGTGGAGAGCTGAAATAGTAAGGGGTCTAACAGGTTATCAAACCTGATAGAGCTCACCATATCACCACTTAAAAAGCTGAACATCCAGCTGGAGAACTTCCAACCACAGTGTTGGTGGAGAAGAATGTGGAAGTCCTTTGCCTCTTATTGGTTATTGCCCCTGTGAGTTCTCAGCCAAGCATGCAGAAGCAAACCAACCAGGAGATCCTGGTTCAGAAAGGTTAGTGGTCAGGAAGACTAAGAAAATTCAGAGAGAGAAAGAAGAGTGAGGGTAAACTGGGACCACCAAATATCTCTGTGTCTCTTTCTCTGCCTCCAAATACCATGGCCTTTTAGAGAATAACTGATGGTAATTCACTGGTCCAAATGTGGAAATTTATTTTGTGGCCAAGTAGGAGTTAGTGTCTTATAGGAAAGATGATTCCAGGAAATGTGGTTCTGGATTAGCCAACCTGAAATGCATAAAACACTCTTTAGGATTTGGGGAATATAAAATTTTCACTATTATCTTTGTTATGTAATATTTATATATATACTATTTATGATATAATTTGACTTCTGTATCTGTAATTTCTGTATCCACAGATTCAACAAACTATGGATTAAAAATGTTTGGAAAAAATGCAACTGTCTTGAATATATACACATTTTTATTTGTCATTCCCTAAATAATACAGTGTAACCACTAGCATTTACATCATATCAAGCAAAAAAGAATATAAATAAATACAATGATTTAAAGTATACATGAGAATATGTGTATGTTATATGCAGATACTGAACCATTTAATATAAGGGAATTGAGCATGTGCAGATTTTGTTATCTGTTGAGGGTCCTGCAACCAATTCTGTAACAGTGGTTCACTTCACCTTTTAAATATAGGCCTCTTCTACTCTACGACTTTCTTTTCCTCTTCTTCCTTTCACCCTCCCTAACCTAGGGGCAGGGAACAAGATTGCCTTTGCCCCTACTAGGCAGAGTTGGTTTTCCTTGAGTACAAACCCACCAGAAGAAGGAGAATTCACTAGAAGATGTAGGAAGTGACTATCTCCAAAATTAACAAGTGAATTTCAGTGCATCATCAGGATGCACTGGGACCCAAGTCAGGGCACACCTGGAATGCAGCCTTTGTGCAGCTTCTTGAAAAGCTCTTTGTTTTCCCTGATGAGCCAGAATCACAGCCTCTGGACCTGAGCCCCCTCTGCTTCTCCTTGCCTTGAAAAGCAATAATCCTTCTTTTTCCTTTTTCTGAAAATTGTCCTCGTTATTAAATTGACTTTGGACCCGAGGTTTTAGTAACAATTTCTCAGAGGTGTCAAGGGGGAATGGCTTCCTCTCTTCTCCCTCTCAATATCTATCTGTCTATGATGTAAATAAATATGTATATGTAATTATATAGTGTATAATAATACAGTTGTATATCTACACCTGATGAGACTTGTTAAAAATTTTTTCTTAGATTAAAAAACTCAAAGAAGACTTACTGAAATTCCTTTCAAGGAACAGATTTATTTAATAATATTTATTTCAAAATAAAGTCATAAGCAAAAATAAATACTTTGGGAAATCATGTTAAAAATCACAATTAGTAAACACAATGCTATAAAATTATGAAATCGCCCTCGCCTCTTCTCTTGGTGATTTTTATATGTTATTCTGCTTATTCATCCAGTGCTTGCATATGGCAAACATAATTTCAAATTCTTATGAAATTCCCAGAGCAGTGACAATTTGCCAGAGCATTTTTCTCTCATTTTTCTTAAAACAAGTAACTGAAGCGAGGAGAAATGCACTGGCTTATGCAATATGCATGTCAGTTTGATCCCCACAAGATGTTAGCCAGATGACTGCTCTACTCACTGGACTCTGCAGTGGGGGCCACATTCTCTATGCAAGAAGTCAGAACAGTTATCATGGAATGGAAAGAGTTGATATGCAACTGCATTGTTTATTCTCATCCTCAAATATATGGAACAAATCTATGCATTTCATATCATTTTTTCTGGAGGATGTTAAGTGCTGGTAACCATAGTGATTCCCGTGATAAGAACATGGCCAAGTTCCATGTCCCCAGACGTGAGAAATGCCCAGGTAAGCACAAGTGTAGAAAGCAAGTTTTATTTAAAGGATGGAACAGAAATATGCTTCTCCAAAGAGAAAGGGCCCCAGAGCTGGGTGTCCAAGGAAATGGGGGTGTCCTGCCCCTTTTGTATATTTTAGAATTCCTTTGTTCTCATGCACTCCTTCCTTCATCCTGAGACCAAAAGATGGCCCAAAGGTAGAGTGATCCTGGACAAGTAAGGGAAGGAACTGCCCAGGAGGCATCTGGAGGTATTAGCATTTTATCTTCTCATGAATCAGCCCCCATCTTTCTGACCCAATCATTTATTACCTACACTGACTTTTTGTCCCCTCAACTAAATAGCCTCATACTGTCTATCTTCATAGTTTGAAAATAAGACATTGTACACTTTAAACTGAAAGAATGGGTTTACACATAATTTAGTAAATGTGATTCTGGATGTCCAAATGTTACCAAAAGCTCAGTCCTTTTTCCTGATGCCAATTCAATAACATCATTTTGAGAAAGGAAAAGGAAAAAGATTTATTGCTGTGCTAGCAAAGGAGAAGTACAGAGGCTCCTGCCCCAGAAGCTGTGATTCTGCCCATAAGGGAGAACAGAAGGTTTTTAAAGAAGACAAAGGGGTTGATTCATTTGTGAATTTGGGAGATAGGCATTTCTTAGATCTGGCCATCCCTGAAATTCTAAATGACTTGTGGTGGATGTGTGCTCAAATACAGATCTAAAAGGTAATCTTGTTCCCTGCCCCCAAGTTAAGGAGCGGGAGAGAGAAGAGGAAAAGAAGACGAGTCCATTTTAAAATAAGCTTCAGTGGCAGAAATAGCAAGGGTTATATTCAAAGCATGAAGTGGACCACTGTTACACAAACATGAATTAACTTTGCTAAAGCTCAGGTATGTAATTGATATTATTTTTCCTCTAATTATCAACAATCAGAAACCATTATTTGATTTTTTTTATTCATTTATTTTTTTTATATGTGGTCCTGAGGATTGAACCCAGGGCCCCCCTCACATGCTAGGCGAGCGCTCCACTTCTGAGCCACAACTCCAGCCCACTATTTGATTTTTTTAAATATGATTCTGCTCTTTTATTTAGACTACTTCTAAAAAACAAAGTAATTAGAATTGGAAAAAAAATGACATTAAAGATGGATTCTTCAAACTGGTTTGTAGTTCATATATATTAATATTTTAATATTTTCAAATAATATCAGAATCCTATAAAATAAAATAATATTTATATCAATGGAACACTTTAAATTGGCAGTTGCTATAAAATTGAAATGGAGAAACACAGTATTTGCTTCAAAGAAATTGCTACCACAAGACCCAACTAAAAGCACTTTTCCCCTGTATATCTATAAAGTGGATTTTGAGTAAGTCATGAAAATGAAAGTAACCACCACCTATCTTCTTTTGAGACAAATGGGAAAATGCTTTCAGAGGAGGTAAATTACTTATTAAAGTAGCCAATTTTATTAAAATGTGGGGCTTCATGTCAAAAGGTATTTCAACAAACCTGCTAGTTAGTTTGTTATATTCTTTGGTCAACAGTTAGTAGTTATGCTAGTATTTAATTTATTGTGTTAGTATTTAAAATGCCTCTACAGGGAACTGTCAGTTATCCCTTTCTAAAATAAAAAAAAAATATTCTACACAGTGGATGTCTTTGCATAAAATACTTAGGAAGAAAATTTATATTTAGAAAATTTAGATATGAAAATGATTACAACAGAGTAATAGAGTAATAAAGGGTGTCAGTAAATAAATTTGATCTACTATTTGTACAGGAGGAATTGATATTGAAGTACACTAAGTTGGATTCTTGACTAGACAGTAAACAAACAAACAAAAACCTGTCAGATATAATTTCTTAATTCATAAACATGAACTAATTTTTCAGTTACAGATTTGGGGCCCTCTAAGAAATAAGACAGCATAAAGACCACCCCCTTTCAGATCCTGATTCTTGTAACCAAATCAGAAAGATTTCAGACATGTCGCTAGGAGTAACAGGAATGAGTTTATTGAAGGGATAAGGAAAAGGGAAAGGGGACATTCTCAAGGAAGAGAGTAGGTCTTCTCAGAGAGAAGAGAGATAATGTGCCCATCTGTGAGGAGGGCCTTTTAGACCTGAGCCTAAGCAATTCCTTTTTTTTTGCCATTTTACATGAGTTTTATTCTTATTATTATTTGCATTACAATTCTTAACACACCTTTATACCACAATTCTATTTTAAAAACTCCAGTTTGAAAACTTCAGTCTCATTAGGCACACCCAACAGAGCCCTCCAGTATGGCCTTAGACAAGTTACTTCCCCTCACCCTGATTAACAGAGTGAAGCCTTTGGCAGGCTGTCCTTGCCTGATTAGACGGAAAGGCAAGAAGATCTGGGTGGAGACCACCAGACCAGATGTTTCTGACCCCAGGGCAAATGATGTCATGGAAAAAATCCGATGGTAGCTGATAAGGACTAAAAGGGTGGTCAAAAGCCCCAAAATTTAGTATAAATGACGGAGCTAATGAACAGAGATTCAGCCAGCCAAAACAAGGATGCACTGGAGCTGGAGAGCCTGATGAGGACCTGACATCGATCACTCGTTTTCCAGATCATCTGTGTGATTCTCACCGTTCTCAAAATCTACCGCCTTATCTGGACCCTGGTGAGAGCTGCAACTTCTCCCTGCGACCCTCTCAACCAGTCGTCCACTCTACCCCATAAAAGCCTGCGTTGGTTCTGGACCTGATCACCACGGTCTGAGTGAGTGTGCATCTGCTGGACATAAAGTCTAAGGCTTAAGACTTTTGAACTTAGGACACAGAGGGGATGCCCATCATTAGTCTGTCATGATTAAGTGTGTTTACAGTGCTTATTAATCTAGAATTGTTTACTGTGAATTGATTATGTCTATTGAAGTGCCTAGCATTACGTATTGTTTTATTAATTAAGAACCTATAAAGTGAAATTGTATTGAGTAATTTGAGTGAATAAATCATTGAAAAGGGCAGAAGAAGCACATGGACATTTTTTTAATTCTCCCCATCGATTGCATGTGTCGGAATTTTGCCTCCTCGAGACAGTGTCCTATACTCCAGTTTTATTTGGGAATCCCAAAAGAAGTATCTAGAGAATTTTGCCCAGGTCTACCTCATAACTTTTGACTGACAGCAGGGTGACATCAGACTTTCAAGCCCTGCTGTCTTGATAACTTTAGGTCATGTTGGCCCATGTTGACTGGTTCTAATTGGATACTTAGCCATACAGATAATATGGTCAGGTGGAACTATCCTTATCTCTGGAGATTCAGGATCTGGTCACGAAAGTCTGGGTACCCCCCATCAACATTATTTTGGGTCTACATTTTTCCTGCATTAACAGTTTGCTGAGGAATGTGACATATCCTGTCCACTTAGGCCAGGCAAGGCTGCAAATAAATTGCTTTTTGAAATAGAAAACCTGTGTGTGTGTTGAGGAGTGGGTCAGCACAGTGTGCCAGTTTTATAGAATTATTCTCTTAACCTCTTGTTATATATAATGTATATGTACAAGCTGTTTATATTCTCACCTTATTTATTGAGGTTTACTATGGCACAATTCACAAAATTTATTTATTTGGTTTGAAGTCTTCAGGTAAGAGTGGTGCATTTCACCTTTTGAATATAGCCCTTGCTACTTATGTTTTTCTGTTTGTATTTTTTTTCTTTTCCTCTTCTTCTTCTCCCCATCCCTAACCTAGGGGTGGGGAACAAGATTACCTTGAGTTATCTGTTCTTCACAGGAAGGAAATATCACCAGTAGAACTAGGAATTGACTATCTCCCAAATTAACAAGTGAATTTCAACACACATGGGGGACACACCTGGAACACCCTGTCAGGGCACACCTGGAATGTAGCCTTTGAAGAGCTTCTTTATCTTCTTCCCTAATGGGACTGGAGTTTCCTGTGTTTCTTCTTTGCTAGCAAAACAATAAATCTTCATTTTATTTTTTCTCAAAACTATGTCTTCATTATGAAATTGGCATGAATTGGCCTTGGGGACAAGGACCAAGCTTTTGGTAACATTCAAACATAAAAGGGTCAGTAAGAACCCTGAGAGTAAAGATTAGATTGCCTCTAATGCAATACTTTTTTGCTTCTAATAAGCCAATTTTTTTCCTTCCAGGAGAAGAAAACCTTACTTCTAAACAGTGGAGAAAATATTATTCTCTAAGAACTGTATTTCTTACTATTTCTTACTAATATGCCAACACGTAAAATTATTTGACCAAAGGGGAGCCTGAAATCTACATATTCTAACATTAATTCTTTGTTGTCTTTCACTATTCTCTTTACTCCTAACAATCTCCTGAACTTGACGAAACTTTATACAAGTTACTCGCTGACTTGTAGGCCCCTAAATTCCCTTTCCACAGAGCATTTCCTTTAGAAAGCTTGCAACTGCAAATTCTTTCTGTGCACCTTTGAAATATAGACAAATCTCCCAGCCTCTTACCCTGTTTTATAAATCAGGAATGTCTTTGTCAAAGACCTGGAAATCATCCCTTTGAAATGTAATCATCAAAGAAGAGGGTCCTCCTATCTTCCAGTCTCAGTGGGTGGTAGGAGCCTCAGTTGGCAAATGCTAATTAGCCAACTCCGATGGCCTTATCACAAAGAAAAACATTTACAAGCTCAGAAATGATTCAATGTTGGGGACACATCCCACTGACCAACCTCCACCCTAACATCCTCTAGTACTTTTCCACTAGCTCACCCCAGTGTTTAAAAACTCTCCTGCCTTTTGGTTTTGTGAAGTTGATTTCCTTCTGTCTCTCCTATTACAATAAAAAAGTCTTCTTTGCCTGTTTAACTGGGTCTATTGCTACTTTTTCTTAACAGTTTCCTATTTACCAAGCTTAAGTCCTATGGCTCATCATGAAAATAATGCTCTTGCCAAGTCCTCAACTCATTTTCCCAAGCTCCAACTCTGGGTAATCAATGTCTCCAACTGCTCTGGTTGGAGAGAAACACACAACCAGCAGCTTGCTTCACTCTCCACACTAACTTCAAGTCCAAGAATACCAAAGCTCCCCCTCTCCCTGTAGTTTCAGTTGTCCAAATTTATACTTGGAAAAGTTTAATATGAGAATGACTATAACAGTTTAAAAAATTGCCAATAAATAAATTTGATATAGTTTTTTTTTTTACAGAAAGCATTTCACCTCAGCCCCCAAATATTAAATGTACAATTTTCAAAATAAACAACTTGCAAGCTTTAAATCGTGCATCATTGTTAGAAGCATGAGAAAATCTCGTGCTTTTCTGCTCTGTGTTGTCAGGGATGTGAACCATTCTTCATCCAGCATAACCACACTATATGTTATCCATCCATTAGTCACTTAGTAGTGGACTCAGTTACCAGAACAATGACTGTTGTGATGGTGATGCAGAAGAGACCTGCAAAGCCAGAGCAACCATGGGAATCTGCAGCCACCAGTTCTTGAGACCCAATAGGAAAGATTTCAAGCCAGTTGCACATGGAGGCAGAAGTTTACTAGTAGGGAAAGGTAGAAAATTAAAAGACACTCTCAAGGGAGAAAGGGTGAGAGTGGATCCTCTCAGAGAGAAGAGGAACAGTGAATGCCCCCTACTCCAGCCCTCTAGTTTTAGAGAAAGTTTCCAGAGAGTCCTGCCTAGGTCCACATTTTTACTTTTGACTGACAACAGGGTTTCATCAAACTTTAAAATCCCATTGCCATGGTCTTACCCATAGGCATTCAAGCAAAACCCATGCTGAGTGGGAGTATTTTACTATTATAATTGTTACCAGAAGCTAAATTCTTGTCCCCTATGCCAATTTAATGATGAGGACATGGTTTTAATAAAAAGAAAAGGGAAGGTTTATTGCTTTGCTAACAAAGAAGAAGCACAGGGGACTCCAGTCTAGAGGCTGTAATTCTGCCCATCAGGGAGAACAGAGGGCTTTTAAAGAAGCTCCTCAAAGGCTGCATTCCAGGTGTTTCCTGACAGGGGTCCCAGGTGCACCCTGATGGTGTGCTGAAATTCACTTATTAATTTGGAAGATAGTCACTTCCTAGATCTTCCAGTGACATGTCCTTCCTGTGATGGGTGTGCCTAGAATGGGAAAAGGTAATCTTTTTCTCTTCCCCCAGTTTAAGAAGGGGGTCAGGGAGAATAGGAAAAGAAAAAAAAGAAAAAACACACATCCCTTTTAAAATAGGCCTCATAGCAAAGAGGGCTATATTCAAAAGGTGAAGTGGACCGTTACCTAATGACATGCTAAAGATCCAAAACAACCCTGGATCACCTTGGCCAACACATTGTCCAGACAGATTTTATGGTCAGTGGGTTTTGTTTCTAAATATACTATCTTCCTGAAATTTTGATCTGTATAAAGGTCACAACAGCACCTCCCTCCCAGCTTTGCTCTACTTACCAGTATGACAGAATCTTGGGTCTGAATTCCTCCCTCCAGCAGACAACAGGGTTTTTTCCTGTTGTCTTCTTTAAGAGAGAGAAAATATTTATGGGGTGGGAGTCAACACAGCAGGCCCAGTCTGCAGAGCTTTCCCTAGAAACCCATGTCCCTAGCATTCCTGTCTGTCTGCTACCTATAAGTATCACATTGATTGTGTATGGGGTTTGGTACCACCCATAGTTTTGAGCATCCACTTGGAGTCCTGGAATATATGCCCTATGGATAAGGGGAAACTGTTACATTTCATCTCATATTTTCATCTCTTCATTTGCCTTCAGTGACTTCCTTGTCCACAATCATTTTTAAAAAAAAAATATTTATTTTTTAGTTTCAGGTGGACACAAGATCTGTATTTCATTTCTATGTGGTGCTGAGAATTGAACCCAGTGCCTCACGCATGCTAGGCGAGTGTGCTACCACTTGAGCCACATCCTCATCCCAACACATTCATTTTGATATCGTTTCTTATTCCACAGATAAAGTAGAAGGAATAAGAAAAAAATGTCCACAGTTCCTATCTTTGTGTCTGTTTACTCAATTGCATCTGGGACCTCACATTCTGCCTTTCCTGCAGTTATTGTTAAAGAACTGGCTATGCTTATATCTCAGGCAACTGCTCCATTTGTGTCCCAAGCCCCTCTCTCCTCCATTAAGCTAGGTAAACTATGCCATGTCTATCTTGTGTAACTATTTTTACCTACTTAATTTTACCATCTTAATCCTAAATATTCTTCAGCTCCCTATATTTTTTTTTAGGGGAGAGAGAGAGAGAGAGAGAGAGAGAGAGAGAGAGAGAGAGAGAGAGAGAATTTTAATATTTATTTCTCAGTTTTCAGCAGACACAACATCTTTGTTTGTATGTGGTGCTGAGGATCGAACCCAGGCCACATGCATGCCGCTTGAGCCACATCCCCAATCCTCAGCTTGAGAAGATGTTTATAGCTTCTCTCTTCCCACCCCCTTTTAAACTTACTTTATTTAAGCTTTATCTCTTTCTAACCAAAAGTGTTATGGTCAAAGCTTCAAGCTTTTAAATCCAATTCTAATTCATCAATTTAGCTAGCATTTGACATAATCAGTTGTTCCTACACTTACTTCACATTACTAAAAAAACAAATTATTGCTTTTTTCCTCTTTAGTATCTGCCTCATCTTTCTCAGTATCCTTACTCTTTTTTTCTAACTTCCACTGCCAGTTAATGTGACTGGGGCTTCCATTCTCAGACCCCTTCTTCAATCTGATTCAGAGTCCTAGATGATCTCATCTAGTTCCATCACATTAGATACTATTTAGATGCAAAGAATGACCTGGATTTTATCTCCAGTTTAGACTTCTCCCCTAAGTTCAGACTTTCATCTGACTACCTACTAGACATTTCCATTTGTCAATCTAATGGAAATGTCTAACATAACATGCAAAATCAAATTCCTGATCTTCATTCCAAACTTATAATTTCTAAATTTTGCCATCTCTGCGTATGTCAATGTCATCCTTTCTTTTGGGGAGGAAGTGGAAGCAGAACATTGGAGTTAACCTTGAATCTTGTCTTACTTGACAT
Source organism: Callospermophilus lateralis (assembly GCF_048772815.1). Classification (NCBI taxonomy): domain Eukaryota; kingdom Metazoa; phylum Chordata; class Mammalia; order Rodentia; family Sciuridae; genus Callospermophilus; species Callospermophilus lateralis. Next base: position 672,598 of record NW_027512473.1, on the reverse strand, counting down.
TAGAGAGTAATCTTTTAAAACTTTACATATTACAATTTTGCAAACATTACACCAATCACTTTCTGCCCCACTTGGAGTGAAAATCAAAGATCTCACAATGATCTACAGGGTGGTACCTGGTCTGTTCTCCAAGATAGCAATTTTGCTGTTATCTACCTCTCTCTACACCATCTAAAGTTAACCCCTGGTTGTCCCTCAAATACGACAGCCATGGTCCTGCCTCGGAACTTTTATTCTCATGTTCATTATGAATATTTTTTCTTGCAGATCTTTGTGGCTCACTCGCTCAACTTCACCACTCCTGGCCCATATTACTTAAAATTCTTGCACCCCTCTGGCACTCTCTCTCCTTCCTTGATTTCTTTTCTTGTCTTGTTTTCTTCCTGAATCTTTCTACCATATGGTATAACAAAACATATATTAATGTAGGCATGTTTTTATTTATTAACTATTCTTTCTAGCTTAACCTAAGCCTATGAGAACAGACCTTTGTTTTCCTGGTAACTAGAAAGTGTTTAGAATATAAATATTCAAGAGGAGGAAGGAAGGAAAAGAAGAAAAAAAACTATTATCAATTCTATAGTATTAAGAATCAAACAGAGCATGGTGGCACACCCTTTATTCCCAGCAACTAGAGGCAGGGCTGAGGCAGGAGGACAGAAAATTAAAGCCCAGCTTCTGCAACTTAGCAAGACTGTGTCAAAATTAAAAAAAAAAAAGTGGGGTGGGCGGAGAGGGTCTGGGCACAGCACTGTGGTAAAAGGCCCTGGGGTTCAGCCCCCAGTACTGAAAAAAAATGATAATCTATGTGAGCATCATTAAGATACTTAGCATAGACTTCTTTTTAAAATGTTGTTGCATATTTGTCAACAGTTTGAAAGGCATAAGAATAAGGCCCTAGCTATTTTCCTAAAATTCCAGCAATAGTCATAAAAGTACTGCTTTTTCTTACTCTCAGTAATGCTGTACACACAGCCTCAATCTGATTTCAAATCTCCTATCTCCAAACTCTGTTCCCCTGCTAGAGGGGTTTTTATTCCTCAAGGTTATATGAATGGAGTTTCTTCTCCTTCAAAACTCTTAGCTACCAAGAGACAATTAAGCCAGCTGGTAAGATTGTATTTATAAGAAGATTTTATTTCTTAGCAGAGTCCTTGTGTGTAAGGATCTGATTCTCAGGGTTAGTGATTCTGAATCTTGAAGTTTTATTAAAATAATAACAGCCTCAGGAAGATATTGATTTTTAAAAATGACAGTTTGATAATTTATAATAAAGAATGTATCTCTCCACTCATCAGAATATGTTTACAGTATTTCACTTCTGACATCTCCTCCACAATAACCTTCTAATAAGAAATAGAATTTTAAACTCTTGTACTCTATAATAGTAATGTTATTTTCCAATTTAAATCCAAATTCCTTGTAGATACACAATGATTATATAATATCCAGTCTCAAACTAAACTTATTTTTCTAAAGCTCTACTTTATTTCTGCCTACTTTCAACTGGAAATTTCATTTTTTTCTAGGGTCACCAGCAATCCCATATGTATTTCCAGGGATTTGTTAACAGTACAAGGGTCTTATGTAGTGTCCAGACAAAAGTCTGGGGAAGGAAGACAAGAGTGGTTGTTGACTTGGCTCCAATAATTTGACAGTGAGGTATATGTTTCCAGATCAACCTAATAATTCCAGATTCTGTGACTCACCCATATTATGTTCCATGTAAAATATACAATACTAAGGAGAAAGGGTGGATGGCTCCATCTTCTCAGATAAAACACAAACTTTCCCCTGGTGACTTCATATATCCTGTGAGCTGTCAGAACCCCCTTTCTTTCTCCCTTCTCTCTCATTTTTCCTTTCCCCTTATATAATTTTCTACTCCTGCTTCTCTCCACTGTTCTTTTTATAATCTTTGGATTTATAGATGCGAGCCTCATGCTCCTTCTGCTCTTCTCAACACATATTGTTTATATCAGGAATTTTTTCCCTAATTGGTACGCCTATTTTCTGGGGAAATAAAAATCTGGAAGGCTTTATAGGTTGCTATATTCCTCCCTAATACAACTTGCCACCATTTTCCCCCAAAATACTGAGAACAAAGCCCACTGACTACTAATGAAGGAAATAAAGAGAGGAAAATTATGCCTTCATATTACAATTAAATTTTAAGTTCATCTCCTCACATCTACATTTTCCCTATATCCATTTCTGTAGATTGGATGGTGTATAACTTCTTGAATGTGTTTGCTCTTTTGAGTTTTCTAATCTTTAAGCAATTAGACCTGTCTTTTGTTTGACAGATCAGCGAATCAGTCTTTATGTGTAAACAGCAGTGTGTATGATATGGTGAAGGAAGGGGAGAGAAGGAAGCCAATGCCAAACTTTCATATTGAAGTGTATTGAGGAGATGACCTCTCCTACATGGAGACAGCTAAACACTGGCCAATGTCAAAGGTAGTATGGGGGCAATAATTCCTTTTTAAGATGAAAATAGACATATTAAATGTATTCTTACATGCATATCTGTGTGTCTACACATACACACATACACATGTGTGTTTATAAATGGGGATATTTTAACTTTCACATGGATCCACTGACCACTTTGTGGAACCTAAAAGATGTGCATACCCCATATTGAGAATCTCTCCTTTATGTACATTCACCTCTGATAGTTTATGTATTTAAGCTACCATCTTATTCTAGCACCCATTTTTTAGTCATGCTTCAATTCATTACTCCAAATTTACTTACATTAATTATTTGATAAGTTTTGTGAGACAGGGTATTCACCTGATAATAATTAAGAACCACTTTAGTGTTAACAGCAGAAATTCCATACACTATTTCTTCCCAGGGCTTATCTCTGCTAATGGACAAACTAGTGTTAACAGCAGAAATTCCATACACTATTTCTTCCCAGGGCTTATCTCTGCTAATGGACAAACTCCTACACTTTAGGAAGATGATTAACTTTGGTATCATATGGTGACATTTTCTGACCTTGTTCCTGAGTTCTGGGAATGGATCTTCCTGTGAACTGATCAGAGCTCATCTTCTAACACTCCCAGCTAAATTCTTTTGGAAAATTATTTTAATAGTAAGGATTTAGGTTATTATTATTCAAGAATGTTTATTAACCTCCATTCACTACGTGCACATTTTACCACTTTTCTATTCATAATATTGACCTCAGAGGTCCTGGTGCAGCCTATAGACTCTTCCAGGTTCATTGTTAACTCTAGCTAACTTTGTTCACAACATCTTTCTAGATCTAATCAAGGTCAGTAATGATGTCATCTTGCTGAATTATATGATCACTTTTTGGTTCTTATCTTGACCTGTCAGCAGCTATCAGACTTGTTTTCCTTGAGAATAAGAAAGCCATTATTTCTAAGAAACAGCTCTTCCCGTAACATACTTGGACAGTTAACCCTCACCTGTCTAGCATTCAAATATGACTCCCTGCAACAATTGATATTATTTTTCATCAGGGTTCTACCCTCACAACCTCAACTTTTGCCTTTCCCTTGTTCTTATCCCTTGTTGGCATGCTCCATTTTCTATAAATTTTTGGTACTTGTTCTCTGGAATAATCTGCCCACATCCTTCACATTTGGTATGCAGCACAGGTATCTGGAAGACTCTACACACCCACAATTTTCCTCTCTCTGTGTCTGGGACTCAAGTCCCTCCTTTATGCTCCTGACCACTACCTCTGTGGCAGCAGTTGTTAAGTGTTTTTAATATTGTCTATTTATAAGCTTTCCAATTAGATGATGAGTTCATCTAGCTATTACATTAATATTTGGTGAATCCATTAAAGAATGATTGTTTATACTTTTTCCACATTTTATTTTTCCATTTTCCTAACCTTTTCGTATATAAGTATCTAGAAACATTAAAAACAAAACAATTTTAATATAAATCTCATACCCATGGTAATTTTATAAAACAACAACAAAAAACACATCTTTTGTCTTTGATTTTAAATCTTTCGATGACCTTGCTAACAACAAAGACAGCATTTTCCAAAATATAAGCTAAAAATGAATTGATAGAGTTATTAAAATAAAATAAAATCTCTCTTGAGTATTTAAGTTTTAAAAGTAAAAATGTGAAATGGACAGCAGAATTTTTATTTTTCTAATATTCTCAAGTTATTTTTTTAAAGATCTAGTGTGCTACATTTACAATGCTGCAATATAGTTTTAAAGGCAAAATGATTTAAATACTAATACTAAGCATTGCTATTAATTTCCTGATTTCAAACAGGCCTGAAAGGAAAATAAAAACAATAAAATTGCAGCCAGCATGAAGAAATTGGATTGGGTTATGATTGCTATCTTTAAAGCTTGTGACCTTACATTATCCTGTCGAATGCCTTAAGGGCATTGAAAGTACTCTAAATTAATTTGGAGGATACAAAAAATGTTTCCTTTAATCACAGAATCCAAGAGCAGTATGTCCCTTGCTGCTCTGCTATCATGTTTTTAATCTTCCTAACATGATTTTGTAATGTGTCTTATTTATAGAAAAATTATGCAAATCTTGCTGCAAGTAATTTTCTAAAATCTTGGCAATAATATGAACTTCTATCTGCATTCTCCTAGTACTTCTCTGGAGTAAAAGGGAAAAAAAAAAAAAAATATATATATATATATATATATATATATATATATATATATATATATATATATAAAATATATGTTCAGTTAAACTATCTTATTTCAAGTTTAAATATGTTTTTGGTGTTACCAATAATAGATGAGCAGTGATGCTCATATATCATAAAGATCCTTGTGAGATTTTTTTTAATCTTTATTTTTAATTAAATTTTATTTTGAGATAGTTATGGATTCACATGCAGTTTAAAAAAAAGAATAATACAAAGTGGTCCCATGTGCCATTTACCCAGATTTCCAAAGGTCAAAATATCTTATAAAACTGGTAAAATTCCATAACCAAGGCATGGACCCTGATCCAGTCAAGATACAGATCATTTTCTAAGTAAAAACTTAAAGAGAATTTGTACAAAGCTTAGAAATTTTCATAATAACCTTCTGTTTCATTAATTATGTTATGTATAAGAAATGTGAGGCAAAGAGAAGTTTAGTAGCTTGTTCAATAAAAGTGAGTTTGTGAATAACTGGAATTTTATTTCAAAGAGCCAACCTTAAAGGATGTCTGGTCTCAACATAGAAGATCATCCCCTGCTTATCTCCCCACCCACAAAATATGCCAAAATGACTACAGAGTTATTTAAAATATTGAAAAATGTTTACCAGCCATAGATACTAGATCGAGATTAACATTCTTATGCCTCCTTTGTCAATACAAGGTGGATGTAACTAAAAAGAAATCACTGAAGGTAGAATCATATTTTTTCTTGTGGAGAAAACAGTGTCCTATCCCTGAAGGCAAATGAAAGCAACCCTGAAAGAGTAGAAAATAGATTGTTCTCTGAGGCAGCAGGCTGTACCCCTGATAAGAGACACAGGGACACAGTACACCATGGGAAGAAAAGAAGAAGCCGTCCACATCAGAAAAATAGTAATGGAAAACAACTTTGAGGGCAGAAACTTATCTAAAAAAAACAAAATTGAAAGCAAAGAAAATGCCCATCATCAGATTATTCATTACTCTAATCAAACCAGTGTTTCACCTAAAGGGAACTGATAGATGAAAGCAATTTAGAAGTTGAAGAAAATGCTATCATAAGAATTATCTCTACTTGGTGTTTCCATTTCTCTTTCTTGCATTCTTTCCTGATCCTGTTCCAACAGGACTTTTACTTTTCTCTTTCCATTCAATTTTTTCAAGATCACTAATAACTTCAGTGTTATGGAATCAAAGGACACCTTCTCATCTTTCCCAACTAAGCAGCATCATTTGACACAGATGAGCATTCTTTTCTCCTTGAATTGGCTAAATTAATTGATCAGCTATTAATTAAATTAAAAATTAGTTGAGTTAGTGTATTAATTAAGTTAATAGGAAGGTTCTTTCTACCACTTCACTCCCTCTCACTCTCACTCTCACCTATAGCTTCCTCCTCACCTAGAGTATGCTTTAAGCTATAGGGTCTGTGGCTCAGGGCTTGTTCTCTTGAATTGTTTTCTCCAGCGCCATAGTTTCAAGTAACCAGTAAACACTGATGATTCTCACGTATATGTCTTTAAACTGACTTTCTATGGGTAAAACACAGATGTATATTTTGAATGGCTTTCTCTATCTACTTAGTTATCTTATAGAATCATGAGCTATAGATATCCAAAAATGAAATTTCTGAACTTTTTCTACAATACTTTCCTATCTGAAGTCGTAACAATTTAGGTTAATGGAAACTTAATATGTTAATTGTTCAACCCCCCAAACCTTTGATTTTAAAACTATTAAAAAGTTTTTTTCAACCTGGAAACATCAAATTTTTTTTTGTTTATTTCCACTTAAGTACTAGTTACAGTGTTGAACTGTTTGGACACATTTTTTTTCTATACAAAAGTAAATGTAAAATTTTATGGTAGAAGTAAATGTGTATATTATTTATTAGGACAAAGATTCACATGATAATATTAAAATATTGTTGTTGTATATTTACATTCTTTTACAGGGAAAAGTAGAATTTTATTAACTACATAATAATCCATAGTATAAAAATAACACAATCTCCTAACTTTATTATTTGTTAAAATCAATAGTATACATGGATGAATTGCTGACCACAAAAAGTTAGTATTTATTAATCAATTTCTGTGAGTAATTATTATGTCTTGAGTCACCAATCAATGGTTTGTATCTGCTAAATAACTCATAAAATTGACTTTACCAATGAAATTTGAGATTTAGAGCAGCCCCATTTTAATTTTATTTCTCCTGCTTAACTTCTGTGTCCTTAAATATCAGGAAATGATAAATCATATCCTAATATTTGCATTTTAACTATAATTTCTGTTTAAAGTATTTTATATTTTGTAACATGCAATTGTTAGACTCCCTAGGGAGACACCAACAGAATGCTGAGAAGTAAGATATTGAAAAGAATTTCATCAATAATCTCATGGTATACAATAGAAAAAGTTAAGAAGAAACATATAACTATGGGTTTCCTTTTTAATGACAATAAAAAAAATTGGTAAAAAAGATGTGGAGTTCTCAAACTCATATGTAGCATCCAACAAAACTGATTGAATTCTGTGCCATAAAACTCAGTTTAACACCTGACAGGGTGATACACACCTGTAATACCCCTGGCTCAGGAGGCTGAGGCAGGAGAATCATGAATTCAAAGCTAGCCTCTGCAAAATTGAGGTGGTAAGCAACTCAGTGAAACTCTGTCTCTAAATAAAATACAAAATAGGGCTGTGGATGTGGCTCAGTGGTCAAGGACCCCTGAATTCAATCTTCAGTCCCTGCCTACCCCCACCAAAAAAAAGTTTAAGAGAGTTAAAGCTATATAAAGCATATTATCACATCATGATGGAGCACGACTAGAAATTAATAAGAAAAAGACATCTAGAAAACATCCAATCATGTAAAGACTGAAGAACATACTTATAAATAAAATCTGAGTCAGAATTTTTCTTAAGAAAAATTTTAAAATATTTTGAACCAAATAAATAAAAATAAAATACAGCTTATCAAAATGTGTAGGGTGCAACAAAAACAGTGGTGAGAGCAGTTGTATACTAATATGTATAAAATATATTAGAAAAGAAGAAAGATCTAAATTGGTAATCTAAGTTTCCACCTTAAAAACTAGAGAAAGAAGAAAAATTTAACCTTAAATCAAGCAGAAATACAAGACTTATTAGCAAGTGATATTGAAACAGAAAATAAAGAAAAGTGTTTTTAAAAGGTGGGTCTTTGAAAAGATGGATAAAACTGATGTGTCTAGCCAGACTGTAAAGTACAAAAGAGAAGTCACAAATCAAACATATCAGAAATGAAAGCAGAGCCATCACTACTGACCCCTTGGACATAAAAAAAAAAAAAAATACTACAAACAACTCTATGTTCACAGATTTTGAAGTTCTAGATGAAATAACCAATTTGTTTAAAGACACAAACTAAGAAAACTCACCTAGGAGAAACAGATCATAGGAAAGTGCCTATGTCTAATAAAGAAATTGAATTTGTAATTTCAACCTTAAGTAGAAAACTTGACACCTACATGATTTCACAGGTGAATTCTAATAAACATTTATGAAAGAAATGATACCAGTTTTTCAAAGTCTCTTCCAGAAAATAAAAATAGAGCACTTGTTAACTCCTTCTGTGAGATAAATATTACTCTAATACCCAAACATGTAAACAAATGACAAGAAATAAAAAGAACTAAAGACCAATATCTCTCATTAATATAAATGCAAAAATTCTCAACAAAATATTAACAAATTGAATTCCAAAATTTGAAAAAATATTATATACCACAACAAAGTAAAATTTATTCCAGGTATGCAAAATTTCTTTAAAGTTCAAAAACAAGCAAATTCTGTCAGCTGACAGAAAAAGCACTTCACAAAATCCAATATATATTTAAGATAAAAATGTCTCAGCATTCTAGGAATAGAAGGGACAAAGATTCATACAATAATATTAAAAGATTATTCCCACAAAAATAAAAAGTGTTGTGTATTTGCATTCAGTTTGACAAGAAAAAAACACAAACAGCTACACAATACTTACAGCCTTTTCTCAGATCAGGAATCAGGCAGGGTTTTCTGTCTCAACACTTTTATTTAACATCTTACTGGGAAGCTAAGTAGCATAAAAAGAAAGTAAAAGGAAATGAATATTATGTAGATTAGAAAGGAATAAAATAAAGGTTCTTTTTCACAAGATGAAATGACTGTCTATGTTGAAAATTAAAAAGAGTCAACAATAGCAAGCAACCCTCTTGAAACTAATAAGTCATTACAGAAAAGTTGCAGGGTATGAAGTTGATATACAAAGTAAATTTATTTTCTATAAACGAGTAAAGATTAATGGAATTTGAAATTTAAAACAAAATAGCTATTTACACTTGCAACCCTACAAATTAGGCATAACAATGTAGTAATATGCCTTACGAGCAACATGCAAAAACCTTCAAAATTCTAACAAAAGAAATCAGGAAATAAGCCTCAGTCCAGTTTTACCACACAATTCTGTGAATACTTGCAATGGATTTTTTCATTTCAGCATGTCTTTATTATAAATTATTTGTAAAGAGAAGCATTATTTCATAAGGAAAACAAATTAAGTTTATCCCTTGACACTTCCAAGTTTCAAGGTCTTTTCAACATGTACAAAATTATTAAGGGTACAGATATATTGATAGGAAATAGCACCTGCTAATAATTTATAAACACTAAGTACTGGGGCAGATGAGAGAGAAATAGCAGACTGGAGATTCTAATGAGCATGAGTATATTCTACTTCTTTCTGGAGTTTTAACTGATCATTTAGATCATCTTTCAAGTAATAGCCTGGTGCAATGATCATGACCTGATTTAACACATCATGGAGTGACATAAAGGCTTGTGGTGCTAGGAGTGCAGTGGGACCCATGTAGATATTCACATAGTGAGGACGCAAGGGGAAAAAAGTCCCATATGGCTTGAATCTGACGATGTTTTATATCCAGCTTACAAGGCAGTATGGAAAGGCAGCTGGGTATTGAATTTTAGCTTTATAGTGGCCAGAAATAATGACCATTAACACTTTATGAAAGTTCTTGTACTTTGCAATGCTACCTTTCATCTCCATCTCCACCATAACAGAAGAAAACAACTCACAGAGACACATAATACTGACTGAATGTGTATGGTATGCATATAGTGGAGAAGTTGCTGTTTGATGAATCAAATGAGGACAAAAGAGTTGGGGGAAGACAAGACATCTCGAATAACTCTACACTGAGCTCACCTTGTTCACCTGTGAACAAGGCAGATGGTTGAAGATGGCTCACTTCCAGATGTTTATAGAGGAGATTCTAGCCAAATGGGGCTTTTACAAAGCCTGGACATTCGAAAGGCAGGGGCAGGGTCAATGTTGACTATGCCTTGCCAGTAAGAATTTCATGCTAACTAACATGAACACTCAATACGTCTTAACACTCTACCACTCATTTCATACAAATTCTCTAATGATATCTTCAGAACAACTCACTGAGGTGAATTTTTTATCATCATTTTACAGATGCAGAAACTGAACCTTAAAAAAAAAGCTCAGTAATTTGACTTAGATCACACAGTTGTTAAGGGATGGACATCGGACTTGGAATTAGAATTGCCTGATGTCAGACACCAAACTTAACTATGTATTTCATTGTTACTTGAGATACCAGCTTTTAACAACAAAGAATGAATTCATTTTAAGAGTAATAACACCTAATGTCTATTTAGCACTTAATATATATCAGGTACTGCTCCATCCACATTATTTTATTCAATTCTCATCAAAACCCTCTGAGTTCGATTTTAGTTTCCCATTTTACAAAGGAAGAAACCAAGGCTTAAAGAAGTTAGATTATTCACCCAAGGACTTAGTCTCCCAGTGCAAAATCAGGGACTGAATTCAGTTCTGTCTGATTTTCAGTATACTTTTTATGTTGCAAAAATCAACACTATTAAAGTCTTCTTTTGTAGAAGATTCCTAATATATAGACAATAATAAATAAACTATGACTATAAAATATCATGGCAACCTATAGGAACTCTCTTCTTACATTATAATTGCTTTTCACATTTATTTAGTAGACATTTATTGAGCTCCTACTATGTACCATGTTCAACATGTTGCACAAAGTGGATCATAATAATGTTGTGATAGATCCAATTCAGCAACTGGTGCAATCCTTTAGGGAAGTTTTCCTTCAGGGGGTTTCATTTTTGTCAGGATTATTTTCTGTTTCAGCACAGCTTAACAATGCCCTTGCACTTGAAAAAAAAATCATTCATTATTATGATTTGGGTTATCCAAATGACAGTATGCCTTATGTTGATTTGTTTCCCCTGTGAGAAATGAGCATGTTCACAACACTGAAGAGGAAAGCAAAAACCTTCTTTCTGGCCAAAAAAAAAAAAAAAACCCCAAAAAAAACAAAACAAAAAAAACCCTCACATCCAGGTCCCTCTTCAGTTTTTGAACACAGCAGCTGCTCTGAATTTAACAGAAGGAGAGAATATTGTTGGAATGAAAACAGCATTAATTAAAATAGTCTATTGAGTTCCAGGCCAAATTGCTAAGTTAGAGCAAAGAGAACATGAAGCTGTGTTTTTTATAATATAGAGATAATCTCCTGGGGTTATTTATAAATCATTAGCAGGCTTGCCCACGGTTGTCAGGACCTTCACAGGTACATTCATTTTTAGAACATAATTATTAGCACCAAGATAATGTATGGGCAAAAGTTTTCATTTGATAGATAAAGCTATTAAAGTAATAAAATGTATGAGTTTCACTGATTATAAAAACATTATTGACTGACTGTAGAAGTCCCACACACTCAGAAAAGTATAAAAACAAAATGTAGATTGCCCTGTAATCTCAGCTTTAAGAGATTTTCATTATAATGTATTATATTTTTATTTCAATCATATCAATAATTTAATAATGGTTTTAATTAAATTCTGTTTAAATTTTTATTATAATTTGAAATTGTTAATCATGTATATTTTTTTGTAGTTAAGACCTAAGTGAAAATAGTGTTTTTAATTTAGTATCTGATTTTAACAGTTTTCATAGATACCATTTACCAAGGATATAGGATAGAATTTACCATGGACCATAGATGTTCTATATACATTTTTTAATGGTTACCTTATTGTGAATCTTTTTTTTTTTAACAAAATGAACTCTAAGGTATTTACCTAGGAAACATTTATGATATTAAAAAAAACCTTAATTTTGTCATTTATGATAAGCAATATGATTGTTTTCTCTTTGTTAATATTAATGAATTATTTTCAATTGTTTAATAGTCTTCTTTATGGGAAAACCACTGTTGTTTTTATTAAAATGGCCAGTGTTCCCTTAATTTGAGTGCTGAGTCACCTCATTTACTGTCAGATAGTCTCCCAGGTCAGTGTCTGGGCTCAGTCAGTGCAGCCTTGCTAGTCATTTGCATGTATAAAATAAACGGCATATATGTGTGTGGACTTGTAAATTGGATGAGAATATTTATAGAAAAATAATATTTGTAAGTTTTCTGATTTGTTCAGTGTTTTTTAAACTGGCATTTAAGTCTTTGATATTCAATCTCTGAGCTTCTTATAAAAAAAATGTTTAAAAGCCTTTACTTTTTTTTTCTTTTTTGATAATACACTGTGATTGCCCAAAAGGTGTAATCTTCAGAGAATCAATACCTACTAGGAAATTCCATTAGAAGAATGAGAGTAAAACTTTAAGAAATAGTTCTAATGTCTATCACACCGTTATCTTCTGCCTCTTTTAGACTTTATCTGCACTTTCTTAAAGGTGGAGATCTATGCTAATACAGTTTGAAATTTTCAAATATGAGAAGGAAAATAAAACTGCAATGATAAAGCAATAAAGAAAATCAGTAGGTATTAATTTACCTAAATTTGTGCTTACTGTAATTCCCAAGGAAAACTTGTTTAGTAATTGAAAATTTAAGCATATTCATGTTTGTGCATATTGAGCTGCAGAGGTTTAACTTCATTTAACATGTTGGAGCTAACACGAAGACTAATGACCCTGGATAAAAGAGTGGGAACCCTACATAGTATTCATATGTCAACCACAGAGGAACAGAACCATGAGTTATTTTCTTTATCTTGACCTTATGTGACACTTTTTTATTCTTTCAAAGTTCTCTATAGCATAATTTTTCAGTTATAAACAAGATATTTTCATCTTACACTTATTTCCAAAGTTGCTGAAAATACTAAAAATTTCAGGATGAGAGTGTCATTATAGTAAACAGAGCTCCTCTACAAATTTCCTTTTACTTCTTTCTGAAAGAGAATTCGTACTATAAATCATATACAACACTTCTGTGACCTTTGCTAAAGTCTCTTGCATATGCACATATATTAAAAAGCACACATATAGAGTTTTGTTTTGTTTTTTCACCTTGCATCCTTTCTCCTTTCTGAACATTTTTAAATTTTTGTCCTATACCCTCCCATAGGTATGCTGAGCTAGTGATGTCAAGATTATTGCTGGTAAAAAGGCAACTGCTGATCAGGAATCAGATCAGTTTTCATCTTATAATTTTCCAAAGTCGGATGATTTGGGTTTTTTTTCTCAAATCAGTTGATTTCCCATCAGTTATATATCCAATATACTATTTGACACAAAGCTGATATTCTAAAAAAGGTGACTTTAAGTTAAATGCTTAGAAAGAAGAGACAATAGTGCACTTCATATCCCTTCAAATGCTTCAAATATATATGTGTGATTCTGACATCTGAAATAGCAACTGGAAGAGAAATAACTTAGCTTTTTTAATCTCAAGAAAATGACTAATATCAAAATGTAAATGTAATTATTTAGTTTCTGAAACATTTAAATTCAAAAACTCATTGAGCAAAGAAGATTAAGTCATTCAACAACATCTATGTCAGGTAATTGGGAATTCTTTTAAAAGGAGTATCCAAATTAGGATCCATCTATTGGCAGAATGCATAGTAGGAGCAATTGTGTTCCTTCAGACTCTTCTTGAATTTTGCTTTGGTATACAAATACTTTAGAGTTTGAAAATTTCGAGTATAATTTCAATACAGCTAGATAGAAACACAATGACTGCAAAGAATTTGCTAAGTGCCATTGTAAATTTTTCTAGTATGAAGTTTTAAAGCATTCAGAACATGTCCTTTTTAAGATGACAATTAACAGAAATATATGTTTATATTTTTCTTTTGTATAAAAAAAACACATCTCACTTTCCTATACATATTTGTCTTCTTGCTTGAGGGAATTCCAGGTTAAGACCCAAGTAAAAGAGTAGCAAAGTTTATTAGAAGGCATAGGAAAAGGGAAAGGAGGATACTCTTAAGGGAGAGAGTGGGTACTCTTGTAGAGGAGAAGGACAGAGTCCCCCTCCTGCCCTCCAGTTTTATTGGAAGGTCCCAGGAAAGTTTCCCTAGAGTCCCACACAGGTCCACCGCTTAACTTTTGACTGAAATCAAGATTGCTTTAAACTTCCAAGTCCCTACTACAGATGGTAAAGATCTAGGGCAACTCTGGATAACTTGCTCTTAAAGATTATATGGTCAGGGAGAATTATTCTTATCTCTCTGAGTTCTGGAAAGGTGCTCTGTGTAAGGGTTAACACCCACCCCCCATACCCCTGCCCACCAAGTAACTTATGCTTTTCTTATCAGCATCATTCCTGGTCTGCATTTCTCATGCAGATAATAAGTTGTTTGCTGAGGAATGTATTTTACCCTACTGAATTAAGTGAGACAAGGCTGCAGGTAAATTAATTTTTTTAAAAGAAAGCATGTGGGGGTCAGCACAGTGGTCCCAGTTTGTAGAATTATTTCCTTAACCTCATGTTCCTACCACTCGTGTCTGTTACCTATCATTGTGAGTTTTAGTTTCTCCTCATCCTCACAACAGTTCCTATTGTCATTTAATCATTTTTGACATTAGTGTTGTCTAAATATTAATTCACTTACCTCCTGCTCATTAGCACTGTTGAACATCATCATCTATGGGTTTACTATCCTTTTGTGTAGATCATAATTTGTGAAATGTCAAATTTGCTATCTTTTTGTCTTTAATTTTTTTTAGTTATAACATTAAATCACAATTCATGAAAGAAAGACAACAAATTAGACTTTATTAAAATTAATTGTGAAAGATACTATTATATTGATGCAACTAGAATAAAATTTTCAAAACAGATCTGATGATTTATTTATGAATAAAATATCAAAAAAAAAATCAATAAGAAAACCACCCAATTAAAGAGAGACAAAAGATCTGAATAAAGACCTCACTAAAGAAGATATACTAATATCCAATAGACATGAAAAAATTCTCAAAATAATTTGTCTTACGGAAAAGTAAAATAATTAATAATACAGTATTTCTACATACCTATTAAAATATCTAAAAACTTTCAAAAACTGACAATGAAAATTGCTGGAGAAGTTAAGAAGCAGCAAGAATTATCATGCATTGCTGGGAGATGCGAAATACTGGTCATTTTGGAAGACAGTTTGGCAGTTTCTTACAAAGGCAAACATTGTATTACCACATGGTCCAGCAATTAAACTCATTATGCCTCTACCCAGTGATCTGAGAACTTATGAATGCAAAAAATGTTTTTGGTTTTATCCAACTGATGATGAAAACTGAAGTAATTAAGGCATTTTTCAAAAGGTAGGTGCATAAACACATTGTAGTACATCCATTGTTGGAATATACTTTAGCAGGCCATGAAAGTCAAGGGTAAATGTTAAACCTGTATTTCTAAGTGAATGGAGAAGCCTGTTTGAAAAGGCTACATAATGTATGATTTTGCCATTCATCTTAGTAAAGTGAAAACTATAGAGATGTAAACAGATTAGTGGTTGCCAGAGGTTTGGAAAGGTGAAAGCTTAAGTAGATTAGCACAGAAAACATTTTAGGGCAGTTAAACACTATTTGTTTTGCCATAGTACTGACATTATATATGTATAAAACCCAAAGAACCCTATAGCACAAAGAGCAAACCTTAGTATATGCAAAACCCCAAAAAACTGGGAGGTCCAGGAGTTCCAGGATAAATAGTGGACTATGAAAAAAATGCATGACACAACTTCAGTGAAGAGGATAAGGGAGAAAATTGCTGAACTATGTAACTTAAGAAATTAGTGGAAACCATGAAACTAAACACTAAAGGAAATGTATATAGACCTTGATTTGATAAAGGAGTACAGGTTAACAATACTGAACCCCTAAATATAGGTAGAAAGTATATACATCTATATACATGTATTTGAATATATAGTTAGATGTTTCTGTGCACATATATACGTACAGAGGTTAATAATTAAGTTGATGGATAGTGAGTGTTGGGAATAAGAATATACTGTTGGAATAAAAAGTTACAGGTAATCATTGATAGATAACTACATAATCATGTGGTATTGGATTAGAGTTGCAGACATCAGTGTGAATTCATATAGTGTCTAACTTATATGTAGATAAAGACATATAGAGATGTGTTCTTGCATGAATTAGTGTGAACATCTGAATATTCTTGCTCTGCCAGCTCAGAAGACCAAGAAGTGATGATGTTGTTATGGGGCAACTGCTAAGGAAACACACTAAATCTGAATTTGAAACAAATCAAAGAATTTTATTTTATCTATTTTTTTTTCCTTGCCAGGGACTGTTTCTGACAGAGTCCAAGTGGTTCTCTGAAAGAACAGCCTCAAGCTATTTGCTGTCCAAGTCGTTAAGCAAGAAAAAACACATCCTATGTAATTTTTCAAATTGCAAGCAAGCAGAGTACAGGGGCTGAGAACACAGTTAGCAGAGCAAATACAGACAACGACATCCTGGGGACTTTACATTTGTGGGTGTACAAAGTGAAGAAAAGCAATTTTTTATCATCTTAAAAATAGCTCATACAAACAATCTTGGAGATGAATAGAGAGCCTACATCTTGGAAGGAAATCTTTACCCCTCACACATCTGATAGAGCAATAATCACTAGGTATATAAAGAACTCAAAAAGCTAAACACACACACACACACACACACACACACACACACACATACACACACACACACACAAAGTAACACAATCAATAAATGGGCCAAGGACCTGAAAAGAGACTTCTCAGAAAATGTTGAACAATCAATCAACAAATACATGAAAAAATGTTCATCATCACTAGCAATTAGAGAAATGCAAATCAAAACCTCTCTAAGATTTATCTCACTCAGTCAGAATGGCAACTGTTATGAAGATAAACAACAATAAATGTTGGCGAGGATGTGGGGGAAAAGGTACACTCATACACTGCTGGTGGAACTGCAAATTGGTGCAGCCAATATGGAAAGCAGTATGTAGATTTCTTGGAAAATTGGGAATGGAACCACCATATGACCCAGCTCTCCCTCTCCTTGGTCTATACTCAAAGAACTTAAAAACAGCATACTACAGGGACCCAGCCACATCAATGTTTATAGAAGCACAATTCCCAGTAGCTAAACTGTGGAACCAACCTAGATGCCCTTCAATAGACGAATGGTTAAAAAAATGTGGCATATTGACATAATGGAATATTACTCAGCAATAAAATAGAATAAAATAATGGCATTTACAGATAAATGGATGGAGTTAGAGAAGATAATGCTAAGTGAAGTTAGCCAATCCCAAAAAACCAAAAGCTGAATGTTTTCTTTAATATAAGGAGGCTGATTCATAGTTGGATAGAGAGTGAGAGCAAGGGATGAATAGATGAACTCTAGATAGGCATAGGGGTTGGAGGGAAGGGAAGAGGCATGGGATAATTATTGATGGTGGAATGTGATGATCATTACTATCCAATGCCATGTATGAAGACACAAATTGGTGTGAATATATTGTGTATACAACAAGAGATATGAAAAATTGTGCTCTCTCTCTATATATATATAATAAGAATTGTAATGCATTCTGCTGTCGTATGTAAATAAAAAAAATAGCTCATACAACAGTTTCACATGGGCATGATAAGGATGTAGTTACTATGGCTATTACCATTTCATTTATCTGTATTTTCTAATCTATAACCTATAATTTATATTGATTAACTCAGACCATAAAAATATAACAATACCTTAGTAGCAACAATCATTCCTAGGTCTTAGTTTCAAATACTATTCTCTGAGGTAATCAGCACTTATTATGGCTGATCTGGGGCTTAAGCAGACTATATACAATATAAGTTGAAGCATCTTATAGTGCTAAAAAGTAAGGAAAGGCTAAAAAAAAGACAGCAAGACAAAAACATAAAATACCATTATGAGGGGAGTATGTGAAAGAGAAAAGGGGGTCAATTAAAAGAGTGCCAAGTAGCCAAAGCTGGAACGATTTGGCCAGTGAAGCATTGTCTTATAACTCAAAAGTATAAAATAAATGTCCAAGAATCTATACTTACATAAATGAACAGATAAGAACTATACATCTCTGATGTTGAAGTATTCTAGATATCACATTTGATACTCTACCCTGAAGGAGATATATAATAACTTCCCCCCGCTTTAAGTGTATTCAACATTTAGACTTCCTATCAAGAGTACCATCCTGAAAATGGGGAGAAAAGAGGATATTTAACTTAAAGAAACCTGACCATCACTGCCCCAGCACGGTGAATAAGGTTAATTGCTGGGTTTCTGTTCTTGCGACTAAAAGGCTCAGAGGTCACTCCAGGTGAATTGGGCTAAACTGGGCTGCACAGAATAACCACACAAGAGACACAAATACCTTTTTCTTTGAGGTTGCTGTGGTGGCTCCTCTGACCTTAAAGGTCCACAAGATGAGAGAGAGAGAGAGAGAGAGAGAACACGCTGACCCCTTTTATTGAGGAGAAGCTATTCAAATGAGGCAAGAGGTCAAGTTTCAGTGGGCTGACTCTATCTTCATGATGTCCACTGTCAGCAGACTGACTAGGCCACACCCAAGGGCACAGTAAGAGAAGGGGACACACACAAGGCACTTCCCTGGAAGATTCTACCCTAAACAGGGCAAGGGGTTATATTACAAAGGAACAGGTGAGCATAGCTTCACCCATGGGGCTGTAGCAAGACATGCCCAGGCAAGAAGACAGTCACTCGAACCCTAGAAGAGCAAGGCAGTCTAGCAGCATGGGTGCCTGACTGCCACATAGCCCAGCAGGGGAATTAACTCAGTCACACACGTGTGAGGTTGTTCTCCCACAGTTAACATTGACAGTGAAAGTCAAGTTCATAGCATAATAACCTTGATATGATATAATGAAAATGGTGCTTGACCTCTGTGGTCTTTCTGCCAAATCCTTAGGTCCAATGAAATCATGAGAAAAAAACATCAGACAAAAACCCACTGGAGCACTGTGGTTATGGCTCAGAGGAAGAGCACTCAGCTAGCATGAATGAGGCACTGGGTTCAATTCTCAGCACCACATAAAAATAAAATGAAGGAGGGAGGCGCAGTGGCACAGGCCAGTATCCCAGTGGCTTGGGAGGCTGAGACAGGAGAATCGCAAGTTCAAAGCCAGCCTCAGCAAAAGTGAGGTGCTAAGTAACTCAGTGAGATTCTGTCTCTAAATTGAATACAAAAGAGATCTGGGGATATGGCTCAGTGGTGGAGTACCCCTGAGTTCAATCCCCAGTACCAAAAATAAACAAATAAATAATAAATGTATTGTGTCCACCTACAACTAAAACTATTAAAATAAAAACCCACTGGGAAATGTTCTACAAAATATACTCTTTAAATCTATCAAGGTCATCACAAGCTGGGAAAATCTGAGAAACTGGCACAGCCAAGAGGAGCCTAAGAAACAGGATGACCAAGTATGATGAAGTATCCTGGATAAGATTGTGGAAGAGAGAAAAGGACTTTAAGCAAAAAATAAGGATACCTGCATAAAATTTGGACTTTGGTTAATAATAAGTCAAATGCACTATATTGATATAAGATTCTAGAAATAGAGGAAAGCTGTGGGATTTGTGAAACATTCTGCACAATTTTTGCATTTTTTGTGTTAGTGTAAAATTTTCCTAAAACAAAAAGTTCATTTAAAAAAATAATATGTGCAGTAAAATAAGCTCTATACAGATGTATACATACAATACAGGTCCAGTGGAAATACAGGAAAGACCATCATAATCTCTAGTAATAACAAGCATGCAGGTTAGCAATTGCTGAACTGGGGACAGCAGATGGGGATTGACTGGTAATGGGCATGAAAGAATAATTTTAGGGGTGATAAAAATTCTATAACTTATTGTCACATGGAGGTGGTTTTTGTCAAAACTCGACAAAGTCTACACTGAAAATGTGCACATTTTTTATGTGTGAATCATACCTCAATAAAGCAAAATTTTAAAAATATGTTTCAAATATGGGTACTACTGTGATTTTGACATTGCTTGTGTGTGTCCCACAAAGTTTCATGTGTTGAAATCTTGATCTTCCGTGTGGTGATGTTAAGAGGTGGTAGAATCTTTAAAAGGGAGAGCTTAGTGGATGGTCACTTGGGACCTCACAGCTCAAGAGACCCAGGTAGATACTTTTGGACTTTGATTAGTTTTCATGAAAGAGGTGTTAAAAAACAGCAAGGCTGATCCCTCTCTACTCTCTATTTTCCTGTCTTACCATGTGATCTCTTCCTCTCTCACCATGTGACCTCTTCCTCTCTCATGCACTCCCAATATTTTGCCATCTCCTAGGATGTGTTGCAGTCAAGGGGCCCTCACTAGAGGTCAAAGAAATAGAGTCACAAGTTCTTACACTTTCAGCCTCCATAACTGTCTGGTAAATGGCCTCTTTCCTTTCTAAAGTATGCAACCTAAGATATTTTGCTAAAGCAATGAAAACAATACTAATATAGGTTCCATAGTGATTGGAGGAAACACTTTGAACTTGAGTTTTCAATTACATTTGGACCGAAAGTTTCATCAATTTACTTTACAAGGTTTACTTACATTCAAAACAATCTTATAGGCCATTCTAACTGAAAATTGGTTCCAATGTCTTGGAGTTCAGACTTAAATTGATCATTCAAATACAAACAACTCTTTTAATTAATTTACTTTATTGGAATCTTGGAGTAAAAATCTGCTTTGTATAAATTGAGGATTTACTTTGCCTCCCATTTTCATAGATTTTGGTAAAAAACAGCTGATGACTATTTGCTTCATCTTCCTTGGGAAAAATGTTTTTTTTTTCATGATTAAACCTTTTCTTTTATGATTTGCTTTTGATTCTTTATTTGGCTACTTTCTTTGTGGAAAATGACCCTCTCTGAGGGCCTGGTAATAATAATTCATAGACTTCATGGTGCTATACAAAATAAAGATAATATAAATATTACCTTATGTGGATATATTATATATTTCAAATAACATGAAGAGATTCATACATACCATTTAATCTCAGGTCTGAAATCCTCTCCAATTTAATAAGATGTCAAGAGAGCTATTAATAACTGAGATCTGAAAACCACTGTGAAGTGTGGGTGCTGATTCTTAAACTAAGAGGAAAGGAAGAGCCTTTTAATTGGACTAGATGCTACATTGCAAGAATTACCAGGGAAAAAATTATATTCCTTAGCAGAAAATGATTCCTGTTCATATCAATGATAAAGAATAAAATGGAGCACTTTCTTTTCTTCTCTTATGAATTGTTGAAAATCATATTCAGACATTCAGGTTCCATGTGTTTATTAGTGTAAATGAGGTGCAGAGTAGTTCACTGGGCATAAACATTACAACTGCATGCCTCTAACACTGGGTGAAAGTCAAATTGAGGACTCTCTCAAGCAAAAAGCTATTTTATTCTCCACTTCCTTGCACAGCCTAGAAGTGATCTAGATTTGTGTGGATACAAGATTTTACAGAATAAAGCAATATTTACAGAGGAAAGGTCATATTCAGTTTTACTTGAAATACAGATTTTTTTTTATCATAAAAACATTTCAGCCCGCTAATCTTCTTAACTAGAAGGTTCCTCACTTAAACCAGGTGTTTGAATTACTAAATGACTTAAATAATATTTATGTGAGTGCTGTACATTATTAAAGGTAAAGTTCTCTCTTCTTTTCTATGTCCCCTTTACCCTGCCAAATAAAAAATAAAAAATAAATCCATAGTTATTCACATACATTAAAAAAGATATTTTGGTAATTAGTACATATTTCCTCCCAAGGTATTGCACTTTAATAAAAGTAACCTACAGAATTTTATTTTCCTAATTTTTTTTCTTTATAATTAAGTATTTAGTTGATTCAAACCAAACTTCTCTATAAAGTGATAACATTTAGTAGTCTTGGCTGAATTGGTATAAGGAGACTTTATTAAATTGAAACTCAGTAAAATGAGGAATACAAAAGAACTATCATACTTACAAACAAAGATTTTATATTGGTAATCATGAATCTGAAGGACTCAAGATTCAGATCAAGTGAATTAATTCAAAATAGATGTCTGTATTTAAATGATCTGCCTAGACCAAACTCTTAAGTTATTGGAAGCTATTTTCAGTAGAATAGAAGGGTGTACTTTAAAGATATAAGCAGACTTTTTAAAATAAATTTATGAAACTTTTCAGTTAAATAGCATTCAAAATTCATGCTGGAGTGTTTCCTATTTTCACAGCCATGATCACGTAATAATGATGGAGAAAATTAATGAAGTAAGCAGCTGGTAGACAAAGAAGAGGACACAGGAAATGCTGAAAATCCTGTCGGCCTATGAGGATGTGGATCTCTAAGTGGGATCAGGTAGTGGAAAGTTTAATTCTGTGAAGAAAAATAACAAAAGTGACCCACAAGGGGCAAGAAATGAGAAGCACTGGCTATTTAAAATCAGGGTTAGGATGGGGCTCTTCCTCATAAAGGAGCTGCAATATTACATATGAATATGTTATAACGTAATTTTGTAGTACATGTGTGTGTGCACATACATGCATTTGTATAAAGTGATGGCAGAGAAATCAATGTCAAAGAAAATATATGAAATATATTTAAAATATAAATATTTTTCCAAATAAGAATCCAAGACTACCAAGGTGGAAACTGCATATCCTACATAGTCTGTGTTAAAACTGTCAAATATAGAAGATAAAAACAGTAATTTTAAAGGCTACCATAGAGAAAAGTGATGATCTAAAAAGGAAGAAAAATTAAATGGGCATGGATATTTTATTTGTTTTGATATATGTCAAGAATAAATAGAGCAAAATATTCTAAGTGCTGAGATAAATTAACTGTCACCAATATATATTCACCTAAACACATATCCAAGAATAGGAGCACAGAGTAATACTTTACCATCTAGAGATACAGAGTGAGAGGAAAGAAATGATCAATAAATGAGAAAAGATTCATTGCTGGGTGTCAGCTTGACTGTGCCACTTATTAAGCATATAACCTTGAGCAAATTACTTAACTTCTCTGTACCACTATTTCTTAACTGTAAAATGAAAATAATAATAACTATATCATTATGAAGATTAAATGAGTTAATATTGATAAAATTAAATATTATATGGTACAAGATTATAATGAATTTAAGCATATTTTGATATATATGTGTGTGATATATTCAATTATTGACTATGAAAATATTTTGTTAAAAAGTGAAAAATTATAATCCAAGGTAATGGTACATTATGTGAAACAATGGAAAGTTTAACAATGAGAGATAATGTTGTAAAGTACCTAAGTTCAGAAAATGGAGCCACATGTCCTAGATTCAAATCCTTCCACTTGGCTGGCTGGGAGACCTTGAAGATAACACTTTCTGTGTATGTGTGTCTCATTTTCCTCATCTAAAAATAATAGAAATAACAAGAATAATAATTTAGATTTCATTGGGTTACTATAAAAATTAAACACAATAATGAAACATATACCAGGCATATAATGCAAAACAAGTACAGTTTATTATTGATATACGTGTCACTTAAAGGTATTGCATAGAATTATATGGATAAAAATGAAATCAGGACATTAATCAAAGAACATTATGAAATAATACATCATTGGATTAGGATAAAGCTGTTGAAAATTTTTTTGGAAATTCATAATATTTTTTATTGGATATTGTCATACTCATATGAAGAAAAAAATACATAAACATGAATGAAAGAAGGAAGAAAAATTTAGACCTGAAGAGGTAAAGGAAGAATATAAACATTTAAAGCAAATGATGCAATGTAAAGAAAATCAAAGGAGACACAAAGATGCAGAAGTTACATAACTTGTCAGTACCTGACTACATTATAACTAAGTATTCCTTTAATCCCAAGTGCTAGATAACTGTGATCAAGTCCATGCAAATTAAAACACAGAGCCCTTTTCTCCAAGGTTATCACCATAAAAGCTAGATAGTGCGCCAGTGTAGTTATCTCACTACCTTAAGGAGAAGTTGCCGGGTATTCCAAGCATGGGGAACAGAGTGCCTGTTACCCACCGGAGTTTGCTCACCAGAGGAAGTTTTCCCTATACATTTCCACCATCAGAATACCTACAAGGCAAGTTGTTTTATATTTGTTTAATCTGAGTGGTAGATATTTGGTCGTTTATTAAATTTGTTTAATTTCTGTATATTAAAATACATTGTTTTAAAAATACATGAAATAAAACCGAAAGTGTCTCATCTTTTGCTGTATTCCTGAATACTTCAGTAACATCGTTTGTTAGAACTCTTTCGTGAAATGATCTGAGTCTGGCACAATTTTCAGTAGTAGATCTTCAGCTGCTTGTAAATTTAATGTGTATCTTCGTGTGGGTATAAGAATGTGTTTTAGTCTGTTGAAGGTTTCTATCTTTTCTCAAGGTAATTTTGGTAATTTAGTTTTTTTAGAGTATCTGGGTTTTGAAATTAGAATTGATTTGTTATTTTAAACTCTTTCTAATCTCTGTATTATTTTCTGTTCATATTGCTCTTCCAGAAAAACAACAACAGGTACTAAATACAAGGAACACAGTCAAGCATTGCATTAAATTCTTTGTAGACATCAATTTGAATAAAGAAGATAATTTTTTATGAACCACTTTATTTGAAGCACCAGAATATATAAACTTGTGTAACAGAAAAAGACTAAAAATTGCTTGCGGGAAGGGGGGGGCACTGGGGATATAGCTCAGTCAGTAGAGTGCTTTCCTCCTATGCACAAGGTCCTGAGTTCAATCCTCAGCACCACCAAAAAAATAAAAGTAAAAAAAGTAAAAATTGCCTGGGGAATGCAGTAGGGACTGAAGGTGCTCTGCAAGGCAGGATCAACTGAAAACAGTAGGAGAAAATTCCTCTGGCAAGGGAACTCTTCTTTATCTTTACTGTGGTAGTGGGAATACAATAACATACAACAATTCATCATCCTACTGCACCCTCTATAAAATCTTTACTTCATTGTGATAAAAACACAACATAATATCTGTCATCATAACACATTTTTGAATGATGACACACAGTAGTTGACTATAGGGGAATATTGTGCAACAGATATCTAGAGTTTTATTCATCTTACTTAAGTAAAACTGTGCATATTATGTAGTACCTCTCTATCTGTTTTCTCCTTCCAGTTTCTGTCAACCAACTGTATCTTCAAATAGATTGATTGTATTGTATAAATAATATAGTAAAAATACAATGTTCAATGTATCTTGACACTCCACTACTGATATATACACATTTAGGATTGTTTTATCTTCTTAGTAAATTGGTTCTTTTATTATTGTATAATTCCTTTTAATCTCTGTGAATGCCCTTGTTCTATTATTTACTCTGATTATTATTATATCCACCATCTTTTCATTGATTAGCATTTCTAAGGTATATATTTTCCAACTTTTTCCTTTTCATTTGTCTTTTAATTATATCTCAAGTGGGTATCTGGTTGACAAAAATGGGGTTTTGTTTGTTTGTTTTGTAATTAATCTAGCAGTCTCTCTTTTAGTTGTGTTTAAATAGAACAAAAAAGAGAGATGAATTAAAACAAAATTAGAGATTTCAATGCTATCTTAGTAATTAAAATAGAGAATCCTAATTTAATAGACATTCATAGAATAACTTATGCAACATCATAAAAGTAACTATTATTTACTAGCACATATGTGTTTTGGTCAGCTTTTTTGTCACTGTGACCAATGTAGTTGACAAGAACAACTTAGAGGAGGAAGAGTTTATTTTAACTCATAGTTTCCCAAGTTCAACCCAAGGTCAGTTATCATAGCTCTGGACCAGAGGTGAGGCAGAACATCATGGTGGAAAGGCCTCCCAGAGGAAAGCAGCTCAGGAGATGGCAGCCAGGAAGCAGAGAGAGCTCTATTAGTCAGGGACACAATATAAAGCTCCAAGGAATGTGCCCAGTGACTAACATCCTCAAGCCACATCCCACTGGCCTACATTTACCAGACAGTTAATCCATTCAATAGATTAACCGATTGATTAGTCATGCCACTTATATTCTAATCATTTCACCTCTGAAAATTCTTGCATTTTCTCACTCATGAGCTTTAAGGGGACACTACAAATCCAATCCATAACAACATCAATAATTCATCAACAAAAAACTGTATCCTGGATCATAACACAAGTTTTAACAAATTCAAAAGAATTGATATTATACAGAGTATCTTCCTGACCATCTAATCAAAATAGAAGTAAATTGTATTAATAACAAAACAATCAAGATTTTCCAAATTATTGGAAATTAATGATCCTAAGTAACACTTGGATCAAAGTAGGATTCTTGGGTAATTAATATTTTCTAAATTGAATTAAAATTAAAATAGAATCTTTTTCTCCTCTTCTATCTCTCTCTCTCTCTCTCTCTCTCTCTCTCTCTCTCTCTCTCATCATTCTCACCAACAGTCTATAAGTTCCTCCTCTTTTATATCTATATCAGAATTTGCCTTATGTTTTTGTTTTTGTTTTCATTACAGCCATTCAAATTAGAACAAGGTGAAGTCAAATTGTAGCTTTGATTTGCATTTTCTTGGTGATTAGTGATATTAAACATATTTTCTTATACCCATTGGCATTTTTATGTCTTTTATCTTTTTTGAGAAATATCAATTCAGATCTTTCTTTCTTTCTTTCTTTCTTTCTTTCTTTCTTTCTTTCTTTCTTTCTTTTCTTTTCTTTTCTTTTCTTTTTTTGGTGCCAAGAATTGAATCAAAGGGTCCTTAACCACTAAGCCACATGCCCAGCCTTTCCTGAGAAAGAGTCTCCATAAGTTGCTTGGGGCCTGGCTAAATTGCTGAGACTGGCTTTGAATTTTTAATACTCCTCCTGTAGGCTTCCAAATTGCTTGGATTACAAGTATGCACCATGGTACCCAAGCAATTTAATAGATCTTTTTCCCATTTTAAAATCAGATTATTTGGGTGGTTTTGTTCTTGCTGTTGCTTTATGCTAAAGAATTGACTTTCTCTTTTATTCTAGACATCAATCTCTTAGTCAGTGTATAGTTTCCAAATATTTTCTCGCATTGTCTAGGTTGTCTCTTCACTTTGATGATTGTTTCCTTTGCTGTACAGAAGCTTTTTAGTCTAATGTAATTCCATTTATTTTTTTTCTTAAATGGATAACCAGAGAGTACTATGAATAATTCTATGCATAATAAATTTAAAAATGTAGATTAACAGATCAATAAATTGAAATATAAAAATTGTCAAATCTAACACAAGAGAAATAGAGTACCTAAACAGAAATTGAATTGGTAGTTTAAAATCTTCTAACAACAACAATAACAAAACCTCTGTTCTAGATGATTTCCATGGAAAAGTACATTAATTTCCATAATTATACAAAATAGAAAGGAGATAAGTGTTCTAAAATCATCTTGGGAGCCCAACATAACCCTAATACCAAACAGAGACACTGTAAGGAAAGAAATTACAAGCCAACGTTAAGACAGACATGCAAACTCGTCAAAATGTTACTGATTAAATTCAGCAAAATTTAACACTAAATTAATAAATCTCAATGAAATGGGTTTATCTCAAGATTGTCAATACTAAAAATTGATCAATATAATCCACCATATTAACCACTGGAGAAGAAGAACTGCATGATCTTATCAATACATGCAAAAAGTCAAGAATGTGTATCAATACCTATTCATGATAATAGTTTCAACAAACTATGAATATGAGAAAAAAAGGTTTTTTTATTATTCTGTCTAAGAGAACCTCCATACTTAATGAGCAAAGCCTGAAGACTTTCACCCAAATATCAAGAACTGGACAAGGATTCTCTTCTCATCACTTCTACTCAACATCATAATAGAAATCATAGGTTGTGAAATAGGTTGAGGGGAAAAAAGGGTATACAGATAGGACAGAAAAATATAAGATATTTCTATTTTAAAGACATTATTAAAAATACAGATTATCACAAGAACCTACCAAAATATATCTTAGAACTGTTAAGTGAATTGAATGAGGTCACAGAATACAAGGTCAATACAAAAACAAACATTTCTACATTGTAGCTTTGGACAATTAGAAACTAGGACTAAAATAAGCATCATTTACAAGAACAAAATAATAAAATACTTGAATGTAAATCTAACAAAATACAGGCATAATCTGAATGTTGAAACTCTAAAATGTTTATGAAAGATATCAAAATGAAAAACCTTAATATGTGGGTATAATTAAAATAATAATTATACTAAAATTGACATATATTTTAACACAGTCTCAACAAAAATTCCAATAATTCTGTGGAGGTATTGATAAGCTGATTACAAAACATAGTCAGAAAGGCAATAAGAAGAGTTTAAGGAGTTTGATGAAGAACAAAAATTGGAAAGCTTCACACAACTTCTCTGTCACAATGACTATAAAGCAATAGTAATAAAGACCATGTAGTGTGAACACCTACATCAATAAAAGTCAATAGAGACAGATGTACAAAAACACATAAATGTGTCAACTGACTTAATAAAAGAAGAAAACCAATGGTGAAAGAACTGTCTTGTCAAATAATCTGGAGCAATTATATATTTATATGCAATGAAATATCTATATGTAAAAAGAATAATAACCTCAATCTACACCACACACACCATATATAAATCAACTTAAAGTGACACACAAACTTATAAATATCTAAAACAATAAAAATTCTAGGAAAACAACATAAAATCTTTTAAATATCTATCAGTTACCTTTATTAAGAATAATTATCAATTAATATTCTTAACTTCATGTTATAAAATGCATTGTCATTATTTTCTTTTTAGTCAAAAGTAGTAATTGTATACATTTTGGAGTAGGAGGTGATGTTTTCTTCTTTATGTACATTATGAAATTAACATTTTCATCACCACACATACTTTCATTTTGTCATATGAGCATTTAAAGCCTACTCTCAGCAATTTTGAAGTATATATTACATTTATTAACTGTAGTCACATGCCTTGCAATGGATATCAAAAACTTATTTCTCCTATCTTAAAGTGTGTACGTTTGACCAACATACCCCCTTTCCCTTTCACCCTGACTCCAGCTCCTGGTAATCACCATTCTATGCTCTACTTCTAAGGTTGACTTTTTTAAATTTCACACACATGTGGGATCAGCCATTTTTTATCCTCCTGTGCCTGCTTTATTTTTCTTACCCCAATGTTCTACAGGTTCCTCAAGCTAGATAAAGATGTGTTGGACATAATGATAAAATTATAAGTAAAATAATAATAACAAATGATATTTCAGAAAAATTTGTTTGATGAATGGTACTGTTAAAAAAAACAAAAAGATAAGAGACTTACTGGGAGAAAACACTTTCAAATTGCATGTCTCATAGTGTACTTAAATGAAAAATGTATAAATACTTTTCAAATGTCAAGAATAAGAAACAATTCCAGTTATTTAAAAATGGATTTGAACAGATACTTCATCAAACAAAAAAAGTGGATAGCAAGAAACAGAAGATATTCAATGCCCATAGTCACTAGAGAGATAGAAATGAAACCTGCAATAAGACACCAGAATACACCTATTATAAAGGTGTAGAAAACCCAACAAAACTAAGTTCCTACAAGATATGAACAACTAGAACCTCCATATATCTTCAGGGAAATGCAAAATGGTGTTGTATGGAAAGCAGTGTGGCAGCCTCTTTTGAAATTAAACTTCTCACATGACTGAGCAACCCCTCTCCTAGGAGGTTAGCTTGGAGAAATAATAATTTATATTTATTCAAAACCCTGTGCTTAAATGTTTATAATATTATTATTCTTAATCACTTAAAATTGGAAGGAACCCAAATGTCCTTTGATGGGTTCTTGGACTAACAATTTGTGGTACGCTCAGCAATCAGAAGCCCAAACCAGCATTACCAACAATAGTAGGGATAAAATGCAAATGAACTATGGTAACTGAAGGAAGTTGGAGGAAATGACTTTCAATTTCATGTAATTCCACTTAGATGAAGTGCTGGAAGAGACAACACCATAGGAATGGACAATATACCTACCAGTGTTTGTCAGGGATGCAGAGCTATTTGATTATGAAAAGACAGCACCAGGGAGCACTTTGAGGTAAGAGAAAAGTTCTTCATCCCAATTATGGAGGTTGTTATGCATCTGTCAAAACTCATCTAACTTTACACCCAAAAAGGAGAATCATACTATATTCAAATTATGCATCATTATCATTGAGTTGTAAAAATGTCTCAATTAGTTAAAAATTTAAGATCTATGAATATCACTGCATGTAAATGCTCCTTAATAAAAAATACTATGAAACTAGTTTTCAAATATATATTTAAAAAGACTTTCTATCTATAAGATTTATCTTATTCTCTTTGTTCTATTGACATTATTAATATATTCATATTCATCAATCCTTGATTAGGTCAGTCATCTTTCATCCACAGTTGCGCCTGAACATGTAATTATTGAATAGATGGATAAATGAGGTAATTAATGAATTGATTAATAATGATGGACACCTAAGAAGATTTAAACTTCAGAAAAGTTGTCTGTCAAATCTGGGGAAAGATTATTTGTACAATAAAAATTTATCTCCAAAACTTATTCATTTCTATTTTCAAGTCGGCTTTACATATTTGAAGATTGCTCTGATAATTACAGTCCTTATAATATACTTTAAATGTTCTGTGTTCTTTTTTCCTGTTTGGCATTTTAAATAAGGCTTCCATTTTTTCTCTAATGTAAATTTCTCTTCTCTGATATTATCCTTTGTTTCCTTTCTTTAACCTATAAAAATATTATTTATGTCTTTGGTTCTTTAATATCTTTTTCACTAAAGAGGAGACAGAAAATCATTCTCTTTCTTAAAGTTAATGTTAAACAATTATATATTGCTTACTATATGAAGCTGTTTTAATGCCACATTTGTCATCTCATTAATGATAGCTTCCAAAAATCATTAAGTTCTGATAAAATATACAGTAGTCTTCCTTTATCCACAGAGGATATATTCCAAGAAACCTGAAACCGTGGATAGTATTGAACCGTATGCATGCCTTTTTCCTATACACACCTATGTATTCTGGTATGGATTTGGAATGTCCCCAAAGGCTCATGTGTTGAAGTCTTGTTTCCCAGTGTAGCAATGGTCAGAGCTTCGGGGAAGTAATTGTATCATAAACTTAGGCTCTGATCTCATTAATCAATTTATTCAATGATGGGTCGGTAATTTAACTATTAGGAAATGGTGGAAACTATAGATGGTGGGCCTAGTTGGAGAAAGTAGGTCATGTGAGTTGTGCTCTGCAAGGGTGTATCTTGTCCCCTGACCCCTTCCTTACTTTCTCTCTCTGATCCTAGCTGCCAGAGGTATAAGCAGCTTTGTTCAGCTGTGGCCATAATATTTCTGCCTTACCACAGGTCCAGAGCAGTGGAGTCAGCTGACCATGAACTGAAACCTCTGAAACTGTGATCCAAAAGGAATTTTTCCTCCTCTGAGTTGATTTTCTTATTTTGTCACAGCAACAAGAATCTAACACTATGATAAAGTTTAATTTATAAATTATATGATAAAAGAGATTAATAACTAATAATAAAATAGATATTATAACAATATACTGTAATCAAAGTTATTTAAGTTTTATGAATTATTTAATTCTAGAATTTTTCATTTCATATTTTTAGGCCATGGTTTTTGCAGGTAGCTGAAACTGTGAAGAAAACCATAGTTAAGGGGGGACTACTGTATTGTAGTGTTTACTATTTTCAGAATTTTTAATATGGTTATGAAAATAGGAATTAAAGCACTGGATAACATCTGAACAATTCCTGGAGTTATTTTCAGGAACTGAAATCACTCTACCTAAAACATGTGATTCGAATGTGTTAAAAGGACATGAGAAACTCAGAGAATATTATCTTTATGACTTTTTCCTAAAAAGCATACCTTCATTCTGTTTTTTCATATCCCCTCATTATATTATACTACTTCCTCAGTTTATCTTTCTGTTTTAAAGGATTTCATATGTTGTTCCACATCTCCTCTATAAACCACATGTAGATTTAAGTTATAGATATGTAGTTATCTGTGTAACAAGCCAATTTTGTTGAATGAATGATATCTCCAAAGAAATTAAGCAAAAACAAAAAACAAAAATGATATTTCTATAGTAAAAACTAGTGTCTGTTACTCAGAAAGCAACTCCCTGGTGAGCTCTTTCTCTGCCACCTATAGCCTGTAAGGTATTGGGGGAGAAGAGCAACTTGAAAATGCTAACACTAAAATAAGAAATAAGCTAATATCTTTATGTAGTTAATATCTTCATGTTTCATTGTTGTGTCTGAAAAAAAATGAGGATTACAGTAACACCTACCTCACAAGATTTTATTGTCCTGTAAAAGGGTCAGCATCTGTAATGCATAAAACAGTGCCTGGCATACATTTAATGCTATAAATTAGCAACAGCTAATATTAATATTACCATTCTTGATTCTTACCAAAACTATATAAGAAAGATAAGAGAGTCACTGTACCATTGCAGAATAGTGTGGTGTGTTCCTCACAAGGAATCTAGAAATTAAAAATTATGTTTTAATATGTATAAAAGAGGTCAAGTAGAATGAAATTTTGCAATCACAGTTGTTTTGACAAAAGAGACCCAACAGATCCTGTCTTGTTCTGAAAACATACATTTCTGTTGTATAAACAAGTCTATTTGGAAATACAGCATTTAGAAAAGAGGCTGCTCTAGAACAAGTGCCCTATAAATGGTAGTGGTTGTATTTATTATTTCATATTTATTTGTACTAGTATCATGATCGATATTATAACTTCTTTTTATAGGTCACATTTTATAATACAAGTAACTCCTTTTAATATTTTATTCCTAGAAAATAAATTTCAGATCTTAATCATTTATACATCCTTCACGGGAAGACTACATAAAAATAAGGTGGGTGATCTAGCTCTGCAAAAGTTATAGATTTCAGAAATCAAATTTCTAATATAGTAAAAGAAGTAAGTTTAGATGATCTGCCTGAACTAAAGCTAGAAAATCAGGCTTCTGTGGTGGCAAGGCCCAGTGCTACACTCCAAAACTCAGCAAAATCACTCAGCTAATGGGAGACTGATGGAAAGCCATTCTTAGGAAAAATCTCTAACTTCAATTCTGACCGCACTTGAAATTTCCCATACCAAACTTATGTAGCCTACCTTCTGCAGTGCCAAATTTCTCTGAGCTTTTGGTTAAAACAAAATTTTTTTTTAAGTTTTCTTTTGCAAAAGTAATAAAATATCAGTCAGAGAAATGGTAGAATACTAGTCATTGAAAATAAAAATATATAGAATCAGATCTTGGGTATACCTATCACATCTAAGGTACCATGCTGAGTACAGGGACAATGAAGGTAAGACGGGTGATCAGAGGGGACAGGTACAAAAAGTAATAATCACAGCTTTCTGTATGTAACATTAGTAGCAAGCATGGAGGTATTGGAGAAGAGCAACTTGAAAATGCTAAACACTAAAATAAGAAATAAGCTAATAAGATCCTAAACCACACTTACGTTATTGTTCATGCTTCAGTGGGAAGATAAGAATGATTTCTAATTAGTCTTTCAATTGCTTGGTTTTTAAATGTGTACTTTTAAACTGAAAAACTGTACTTAAAAGCAGCTCATTCTCCATTAAATTGAGTACCCTTTCTAATCTCTTTTAGACTATTAAATTTATTTTAATAAAACCTTTCCTACTGTATCATACTA
Source organism: Callospermophilus lateralis (assembly GCF_048772815.1). Lineage (NCBI taxonomy): Eukaryota > Metazoa > Chordata > Mammalia > Rodentia > Sciuridae > Callospermophilus > Callospermophilus lateralis. The sequence continues at coordinate 638,742 of NW_027512473.1, read as the reverse complement.
GGTAAATGAGGACTTTGAGTTAATGGAAAAGTACAGCTTTTCTCACATTAAATACATTCAGTGACAGAATGTCCTCACTACTGCATTTTGTGCCTCTAACCAGAGGGCCACCATTCTCCCCCAAATATGCAACATCTGTGTGCAGTGCTTTAGTCCCTGCTGAAAACATTCAATAAAATTCCTTGAAAGTTATTTCAATTTGTTTAGTTTTACATAAGAATTTCTGAGAAAAGCTAGAATGATAATGTATAGTTTTAAGTACATTGTAATTATAAGAATAATATATGTACTTTGAAACTAGAAGTGCTGAGTTTCCATTTTTATCATGGGTAATATAATTGAAAACCACTTATATCAAAGGTTTGACTCTTGATTTTCATTGGTTAACCCTTGCTGGGAGACATTAGCCAAGTAGGTATGACAATTTCCTTGCCAGCGTACCCCCATGTTTTTTAGTGGAAGGACTCTTGGAAGGTGACCTTGCTCAAAGACCAGGGAGGATCCGTGTTTAGGGTGTTCCCAGTTTAAGGTGATTCCTGCTGGGAATAGGGCGTATCCTGCTGCCTGAGTTCCCCTTGAGTTCTCACAAGATTCAGAATATTTTTGGGAGACAGAAGCCCAGTGGAGGTGTGGATTTGGGCAGAGAACGTGGATTTTCCCAGAACGTGTTTGTAGAAGGCCGGTGTGAGGTCGGGAATAAAGAATTGCTGTTTGAATCTACAAAGCTGTGAGTGGCTCGTGATTTGTGCCCAGCCAGACTGCGGCATCTGGTGGCTCGTACACAGAACGCCTGAAGCTTGGGGGTAAGTGAAATTGTTCACCCCTGAGGGAACGCGAGAGAATGGGTGACCATTTCAAAAAACAATGTGTTCTTCTTTTGATTTATTTTGTTTTTGTTTCAAGCTGCCTATCCCTAGAAATTTCTCAGGCAAACTGGAAAAAATGGTTGACTAAAGGTTTGAAGTTTGTCGGCCCTGAGGAAGAGAAAATTGATACAACGATTTTTTATTCTGTTTTTATTTCATTCAGTTTCGGTTTTGTTTTGTGTTATCTTATTGGGTTGCATTATCTTTATAGTACATTAAAACAAACTGAAAGGATGTTAAGTAAATTGTTAGAGGTTCAGAACATGGAGAAAGACATTTTAGATCAAGCAAAAGACAAGGTCTCTCAATCTAGTCAGAGGAAGAAAATTTAAAGGAAAAGGGGTTGTTAGGAAAAACGCCACAACAGGAGGCTGTTACTAACTCCGTTTTATCACAAAAGGGCGTAATTCAAACAACAGCCCCACCGATAGAGACAGCTGAGTGGCCCTCAATCCCCGTAGTTGATAATTGGGATCCTGAGACAGGACCTCAAAGATTAGCATGCCCTGTACTTGAACAGGCAGGAGGACAGCGAATTCACCATGCTTTAGATTTTAAAACAGTGAAGAAGTTAAAGGAGGCTGTAACAACCTATGGTCCCCAAGCTCCCTTCACAGTAAGCATGGTCAAGTCCATTACTAACTTGGACATGACGCCAGCAGATTGGGCTAGCATGTGTAAATCTGTGCTAAATGGAGGACAATATTTGTTATGGAAGGTTGCCAATGAGGAATTTTGCGCGGAGACAGCTAGGCGAAATGCAGCAGCGGGTTACCCTCAAAGAAATCTAGAAATGTTGTTAGGAAAAGGACCTTATGAGGGTCAGCGGCAACAAACTGAATATGATCCTGCTATATATGCACAAATTGCTGCAGACGCAGATAGGGAATGGAAGACTTTACAATGACATGGAGATTTACAAGGTCAGCTATCTAAGGTAATACAGATAGCTAATGAACCTTATGCTGACTTTGTAGATAGGCTAATTCAAACGGCTGCCAAAATTTTGGGGGATACGGAACAAGCAATGCCATTAATAAAACAACTGGCTTATGACCAAGCAAATCATTGCTGCAGAGAGGTTATTAGACCTTGGAGACATGAAGATTTAAACACATATATTAAATTATGTAGAGATATTAATGAACCAGGGCAAGTCTTGGCAGCTGCAGTACAACAGGCTTTAGATGCCAGGCCAAAAACATGCTATAGTTGTGAACAAACAGGACATTTTAAAAGGAGTTGCCCCATAGGAGGAGGGTTTAACAAAACTAAGTATCAAAGAAATAGAATACCGGGTATTTGCCAACGATGCCATAGAGGGAGACATTGGGCTAATGAATGCCATTCTCAAACCACCAAAGAGGGTACTCCCTTATCAAAAAATGGACAAGGACCAGGTATTTACCCATGATATCATGGAGAAAGGCATCAGGCTCCATTGCCAAAAAACGGACAGGGGAGCCCAATGCTCCGGGGCCCACAACCACAAATATACGGGGCAGTGGAGGAACCCAGCAACACCATCAGGGTAGTGCCCAGGACACATTGTCCATTAAATCCCTCATCAGACAAACCTGAGGGAGTGCAGGGTTGAACATCTGCACCTCTGCCAGAGCAGAACTAACTCCAGAGATGGGAGTTCAAATCATTCCCACAGGAATAAAAGGACCTCTTCCCAAGGGACAGTAGGCTTATTATTGGGATGTAGTTCATCTACATTAAAAGGACTTATGATAAGTACTGGGGTAATTGATCCCAATTATGTAGGTGAAATAAAAATTATAGCTAGTTCTCCAAGAGGTATATCAGTAATTTCACCTGGAGATAGAATAGCACAGTTGTTAATAATACCCAGCCTACATAATAAATTTCCTAGTCATAGTGTAGAAAAAAGTTCCAGGGGATTAGGCTCCACAGGTGTAGATTAGGCTATGTTGTCTTGAAATTTAGATTCTCGCCCAATGCTAAAACTAAATATTCAAGGACACGAGTTTAATGGGCTGCTGGACACAGGTGCTGACCTTAGCATCATATCTAGTCAGGAATGGCCAAAACATTGGCCATTACAACAAGCCACTCAAACGCTTTGAGGCCTAGGAGTGGTGACTAATCCCCAAAGAAGTGCAATGGTATTAGATTGGAAGGATCCTGAAGGATGTGAAAGAACTATACAGCCATATGTATTGGATCATCTTCCTATAAATTTATGGGGACAAGGTGTCCCAGATCAATTAGGTTTGACATTAACAAATAACATCAATCCTAATGCACCCACTACTAGGGCTAGACAAGGTTTTAGGAAAGAAAAAAGATTAGGAAAACAAGGACAAGGTAAAGCAGCACCAATTCAAATAGATCAAGGAACAGACAGACATGGGTTGGATTTTCAGAAAGGGCCACTGAGACAATCAAAATTACTTGGAAATCAGAAAGACCAGTGTGGGTTCCTCAGTGGCCTCTGACTAAAGAAAGGATACAAGTAGCCCATGATTTGGTCAAACAACAATTACCGGAAGGACATATACAATCTTCCATATCTCCCCATAATACTCCCATTTTTGTCATTAAAAAAAAAATCTGGTAAATGGAGATTATTGCAAGATTTAAGAGACATTAATAATGAGATGGTTATTATGGGACCTGCTCAATCAGGGATTCCTCAATTGTATGCTTTGCCAAAAATCTGGCATGTTTTAGCCATAGATATTAAAGATTGTTTTTTTTTTTTCAATTTCAATTCATCCCGAGGATAGTCCACGTTTTGCATTTACTATCCCTGCATTAAATCATGAAGGTCCTGATCAGAGATATGAATGGAAAGTACTCCCTGAAGGGGTGGCTAACAGTCCAACTATGTGTCAAATATATGTTAACAAAGCAATCCAGCCACTTAGAAATCAAAATCCTGAACTACAAATATTTCACTATATGGAAGATGTATTATTGGCACATAAAGATAAAAAAATATTGCTGGAATGTTATGCCACACTTACAAACTTATTAAAAAATATAATCTAGAGATAGCATAGATAAAGTACAATTAAATTTTCCAATTAATTATTTAGGAGTTCTATTATCCTCAACCATGGTCCATCTACCAAAAATTCAAATACGAGTAGATCAACTCAAATCACTTAATGACTTTCAAAAGTTATTGGGAGACATAAATTGTATAAGGCCTTATCTAGGCCTACCTACAGGAGAGTTGGGACCTTTATTTGATATTCTAAAAGGTCCATCAGATCCAAACTCACCTTGCATGTTAATTCCTAAAGCACGAAAGGCATTAAAAATTATTGAAACATATATGAAAAATGTACATTTGGATAGAATTGATATAAGTTTGCCTTTATTATTTATTGTAATACCAACAAAAAATATTCCTACAGGAGTATTTTGGCAAGAAGGTCCATTATTGTGGATACATTTATCTTATTCTCCTAACATTATTCTTACTAGGTATCCTGAGGCTGTAGGACAATTAATACTCAAAGGAATAAAAGCAGTGAAGGGAGTGTTTGGAATTTCTCCCAATAAAATTATTACTCCATATACTATGGATCAAATTGATGAGTTAGCTAATGAGTTAAATACTTGGGCAATAATCATGTGTAAATCTAATGTTACATTTGATAATCACTTACCATCTAATCCTTTGTTGTCTTTTTGGTCTAAGCATCCTGTAGTTTTTCCAAAAATGACAAGAAAAACCCCTATCATGAAAGCTCCAAATATATTCACTGATGGATCAAATAATGGTACAGCAGCAATAGTTACCCCTGATCAAACTTTTACATTTTTAGTACCCAAACAATCAGCTCAAAAGGTAGAGCGTAATGCAGTTTTACAAGCCTTTTTGATGTTTAAAGATTCTGTATTTAATTTATTTTCTGATAGTCAGTATGTAGTTAATGCTATAGTATCTCTTGAAGATGCTGGTAGGATTTCCCCTTCTTCTACTGTTTTCTCTTTGTTTTTCACTATACAAAGTCTAATCTGGGACAGAAAAGATCCATTCTTTATAGGACATATTAGGGCACATACAGGATTCCCTGGAGCCCTTAGTTTGGGCAATGATTTAGCAGATAAAACTACACATGACATACATATTTTCTCTACACTAGAAGAAGCTACAAATTTATATAAAAGATTCCATGTTAATGCTAATACTTTACAAAAGCATTTTAAAATAACTAAGGAACAAGACAGACATATAATAAAACAATGTCAAAATTGTGTGACATTTTTACCACAAGTTAATCTTGGAGTCAATCCTAGAGGACCGATACCTAACCATATTTGGCAGATGGACGTCACATACTTGCCATAATTTGGAAAATTAAAATATTTACATGTTACAGTCAATACCTCTTCTGGATTTTTGATGAGCTCCCTTCATGCCAGAGAAAAAACTAAAGATGTTATAGCTCATTGCTTACAAAATTTTGCCACTGTGGGTGTTCCTAAACAGTTAAAAACAGATAATGGTCCTGGCTATACCTCTACCTCTTTTAAACAATTTTGCTCATCATTTGGTATTACTCATATAACAGGAATCCCATACAATCCACAGGGACAAGGCATAGTTGAAAGAGCTCATCAAACTATTAAATGTACTTATTAAAGCAAAAAGAGGGAATTGGAAAGGGGTATATATCCCCCAAAGATAAACTTAAAATAACGCTTTTTACTCTAAACTTTTTAAATTTGGATTCATCAGGACTTAGTGCTGGGGAAAGACATATGTATCCAAAAAATGTACATAAGCCTAAAGTACTTTGGAAAGATATTCTAACAGGACAATGGAAAGGTCCTGACCCAGTGATTGTCTGGAGTTGGGGCTCTGTTTGTGTGTTTCCACAGGGAGAACAGCAGCCAATTTGGATTCCAGAGAGACTAACTAAAACAATTTCTACAGATCAAAAAGAAGATGATTTGACTCAAATCCATAACAGCAGATATCCAGAACTCCAGCTTGGCCATTCTTACATCTGCGACAGTGATTAACAAGGATGCTTTTTTCAATATCTATTTTATTATTGCATTTTTCCACATCATAAGGTTCTATTTTTATTTTTTGAGCTCATACAAACCTAGGTTAATGTTTTTCTGATCAGTTTTAATTTTTGACTGTGGAGTTTTTAAACATTGCAATGGAGATTTCACCTAGGTAAAGCTACAAGGCCTTTATTATTGTCTTATGTGTTGTACTCTTGTGTTTTGTGTTGTATGTCTGTGTGTGCGTATGTCCATATTTCATATGAGGACCGCTCATGAAAAAATGGATCCGAATTATTTATTTTTTATTCACGTGATTTAAATGGCTTAATTGAAATTAGGTAAACAGCTGTTAAGGATTGTTTTTAAAGGTAGTTAACAGATCTGTTTGTTTACTAATTTAAATCAGGTAAACAGCTGTTAAGGATTGTTTTTAAAGGAAGTTAACAGATCTGTTTGTTTACTTTCATCTTTCATTTTCATTATACTTAATAATTCTTTTCAGGATAATGTCTCTTTAGCATCATTGCCAGATTTCCTATCTTCATCCCAGTGCCAGTGAATACAAAGATAAAACCAAACTACAGCTTCTATGATAGCTGTCACAGTAAACTGTATAAACTGATGCATCAGTGAATATAACTCAACAAGTAATGCTCAACCAAGGAGTCAACTTACTTTGGGAGGAAACAGATTTTGGGAGGAAATGGACATATTGATAGATTCCTCCACTTTGAACTGCTTGCAGAACTTGCCTGGACTATGTAACTATCGTTTGGTGCAGCAAATTGTGGTAATGCTGGCATATCTTTGCTGATGGTGTCACCAGTGATGCAATTTTTATTTCCTTGCCAGCGCACCACATGTTAATTGTGGTATTGCTGACATATCTTTGCTGATGGTGTCACCAGTGATGCAATTTTTCCAAAGGAGCTGTCAATTGGCTAGGTGTCGTGGCATTTCTGTATCCTCTTCCCTTCTGCTAGTGAGGGTCTAAAATTTGGGGGCCAATGGCTATATGCTGGACTGGTAGTCAGTGACGGGTATGATCCAATTGCAGTGGTATCAACCTAAGACAGGAGGCTGATGCCTAAAGGTCAGTTTTCCGATGACGGGTAAGAACCATATGTTGAATTGGACAACCTACCAGGCACGGTCCTTAAGCCACATTAACCTCACTCCCCCACTGGCACCAAGGCCAAATTTGGGGGCCAACAGAGGTGAGGCAAAGAACCTCACCCCCCCACACACTGGTGCATAGACCTATCCACAAGTATGGCTGTATGCTGGACCGGTAGTCAGTGACGGGTATGATCCAGTTGCAGTGGTATCAAGCTAAGACAGGAGGCTGACGCCTAAAGGTCAGTTTTCCGATGCCAGACTGCGGCAAACCCTCATTAATTATTTAGAAAAATTTACTGTGATGTTCACATAAATGTCCAAATTTTTACTTGACTACTAAAAATTCTAAGATATTTTACCTTTTTGAAAAGTCCTATACCAAGTTCTGGCTTCTGATAATGGTGAACTATTTGATACATTAACCCTACTGCCATTAATAATAATAAACTGTAAAGGAAACACTAGCCAAAAATATTTACAAGAACTTAAAGTATGAAGAAATTAGGTGTCACATCACCCTTGAAAAACCCATATTTATTTATTTTTCCTTTGGTGCACCCACACATTACCATAGCAAAGCAAAGATAATATCCAAGCACCAAGTTGTAGTCTTACTGGATTGAAGAGTCAGAATTTGGATTTCAAGACTGGATTTCAAGACTATCAAAGAGAACAGAAAATAAGGTAAGTAGGCACTATTCCTGAAATGGAGAATCAGAGACAGGTATGCTTCATACAGTCTTTCCACCCATTCTCCATAATCTGTGAGACTCCAAGAGAAAGCACATGAAAAAGGACACAAAAAGCAAAAGAAAAGGGAGGAATATTTCATGAACCAGTGATGCTTTATTTATTCAGCACCTGAGAGGCACATCTTTGGAGGAAAATGGCCGTGGGCCACGCAGAGGGTCTGGATTACAGGGCCTTACCAGAGCCAGGTCATGGGAGGAGTTAGTTACTTTTGGGCAGGCCCATTTGTCTGGCAAGGCCAGGTCATGGGAGGAGTTTTGGTGGCAGGCTCATGTAGGGCGGGGCAGGGCGGGAAGCAGACAGTAAAAAAAGTTCCTTGGGGCCTATTTTCCATATCCTTCACCATGGAACTGAGAGAGAAAATATCTGGAAGTCTAAAAATATTAAACAAAGATGTAAACTGCTTTCTACTGAAGGTGAGGCAGAGTTTGGAGTTTAATCTCCCCAAATTAAAGAGGTTTAGAAAACACTTAGGCTTTTCATGAAAGCTTCAGGACTCAGGGCACACTCTGATCATGAAAGCAAATCCTGAATAGGTCCAACTTACAAAGCCTACAACCAAGCTTGCACAACATAAAGGTCATCAACTAGTAATTGAAATGCTTGCTACAACAAAATTCATCATTTTCAAGAAGGAAATAACAGAATCTAGTCTCTATATGTCATTTCCAGTGCTCAATTGAAAGTAAACTAGAGGGAATAAAAAAGATATAGGAATTTTGATGAACAGAGAAGAAAATTAATAAAAAGAGATCCACGGATGAGGCAAATGTGAGAACTCATAAAGACTTAAACAATTATAGATGAAATATGATATGATAGTAACTACTAACAAACTTTCCTTCCTGCCATAAATGACTAGAAAACTGAACTAAATATGGGAAACATGTTCTTATACATGGAACAGTAGGTAGTTCAGGAAATGGATCTCTCCAGGAAGAGAAAAAAACAAGTTGATTGGCCTAGCTTTCTGCTTAGAAAAATACCTGGAGACCACAGTACAGGGTGGAGGTACAAAAGTGGAACATCATGTTCAGGCTGAGTTGAGAAGACAGAGATCAGAGTTTGGGATGCTTTCAGCAACTGGAACAAAGTGTTACAAAGTAAAAATATTAGAGAGACAGAGCTCCAGAGAACTACACAGGCCTCCTCAACAATCTGTGAGGACTGGGATATAGCTCAGCTGGTAGAGTCCTTGCCTCACATCATAAGGACTTTGTTCAATCCCCAGCAACACACACACACACATACACACACAAACACACACACATACACACACACACAAACAGAGAGAGAGAGAGAGAGAGAGAGAGAGAGACAGAGAGAGAGACAGAGAGAGCGCTAGAGAGAAAATCTTTTGTGAATATTAAATTGGAAAGGCATATGGTGAAACTCCTCAAGGTGAGGCAAGGAAATATCAAGGAACTACAAGCTGATCAGTTTCAGGAGGTTGAACTTGTCAAGTAGCCATTTTATTTCCCACCAGCCAGAATCGATTCACCTCACTGAACTCCTGTGACATTCAGCAGAATGCTAGAAGGGTCATATTCTAACTCTAGAGCTAAACTCAGCCCTGGAAAAAGCCTTCTGTATAATTGCCTAACACTTATTTAAAACTAGTTTCTCAAGAATAAAGGAAGCTCATTTGATTTTAAACTTCACAATATTTAAAGGAATAAAACATAATCCAGATATTCACCACCATGATATTCATAATGTCCATCAATGCAAAAATTACCAAATATGCAATGAAGCTGGAAAATATTACTTATATGAAGAAAAATCATGCAGTGGAAGTCAAAGTGACAGTGATAATGGAATTAGGAAACTAGATGTTCAAAAATATCCAATTTTAAAAAGGTTCAAAGTTTAAAAAGAAAAAAGAAACACAATGAAGACATAAATTTATTTTAAAAATAACTAAGTCCAACTTTTGGAGTAGAAAAATACATTATTTAAACTTTAAAAAATTCCATTGCACAGTCTTTACAGCAAATTAGATATTACAGAGGGATGATCAAAGAACTTGAATTCATGGCAATTGGAAGTTACCTAAAATTAAGCACAAAGAAAAGCAAGAAAAACTAACAGAGCTTCAATAAATGTCATATATAAAAAGTTGAGTCATGGAAAAAGAATTGGGGGAATATGAAGAAACCATGGCTGAAAATTCCACAACTGATTTTTTTTAAAAAAATGAAAACTCATAGATTCTGAAAAAAAGCAATGCAAGCATTGAGACAGTCTTGAATTAGGTACTTGAAGGGAAACCAGAAGCATCTACTTACCTCAGGACAGATACCACCAACTGTTTGGCACCATAGGAAATACCATTCCCTTTTACACTTTTCTTCTAGAAAGCCTATCACATTGCACACAGGAAAGATCAGAAAATATTCTGAGAAAGCTATAATTTTGTATGGTTGAGGAGACATTGTTCATTGCAAAACCTCCATTCCCACACATCTCCTCAATCTCTTACAGAGCAAAAGCCTTAACCTGAAGAGAAAGGTTATCAAAATCTGTGAACTGCTAACACAGGTTTTAAGATGAATAATCAACATATTACAACTACAATATTCCTCCTATTGAAAATAAATAATTGTAAAATAATTTTAAGTAATTCCATTTACAATAGCATACAAAATATTTAATAATAATGAAAAATATGTAAGATCACTACACTGAAAAATATTGTACTTTGCTGAGAGAAATTTTGAGATATTTAAGTAAATTAAGAGATATTACATGTCCCATATCTGGAGAATTTAATGCTGTTTAAATAGACATTTTCTTTAAAATAATTTATGGGCTTAATACAATCCTAATCAAAGTCTCAGCAGGAGTTTTTATGGAAATTGAAAAGCAGATTTTAGAATTGATGTGGGTAGTCAAAATATCTAAAACAGCCAAATCAATTTTGAATAAAAAATGTGGTGCACTGTAAAGGTTTCACTTGAAATTTTGCTTTAAAGAACAGTGTTGAAGACAGTGGGAGAAAGTGGCATAAGGATAAACAACTATTTGATTTATCTGGGTTTTTTTGAGGGGGTAGGTATACTGGAGATTGAACTCAGGGGCACTCGACCACTGAACCACATCCTCAGCCCATTTTGTATTTTATTTAGAGACAGTGTCTCACTGAGTTACTTAATGCCTCACTTTTGCTGAGGCTGGCTTTGAGCTTGGGATCCTCCTGCCTCTGCCTCCCCAGCTGCTGGGATTACAGGCGTGTGCCATTGCACCCAACTATTGGATTGATTTGCAATAGAGATTTCAGTCCATACGTATACAGTCAATAAGGTTTTTACTATAATGAATGTCAACAGAAAAAAACTGTAAAGCAATTTTACTCTATTATTTTTACAATGTAATAATTTGAAGATGAATAATATGGACCACACCTAAATGTAAAGGCTCATAAAACTATACCATGCCTAGAGTCAATCTGGAAAAAAAAATATTAATATAGGGATAAAAAATTTTTCAAAATGAGAAAAGCATATATGCTAGTTGGAATGACAACAATATATAAATATATGCATTTATATATACTGTTGTCAGAATTCATTGGATTGCATAATTGAAATGTGTATATTTAATAAAAATAATACCAAAAGAGAAACTAAAAGGGTTAGTTTGAATGGGAGTATAACCAGTGTTAAATATAAAAAATAAAGATATTAGAAGAGGCTGAGCAAAGCTAAGATTTGGTTTAAGAAACCAAACAAATGTTTGCTAAATTTAAAAGGTCCACATCTGAATAGGGCTTAGTGTAAAGTAGCGATCAGTGCACTAGATAGGTAAACAATGTTAACCGATTAGCAGAGGATAAAATTCTCCATTTACTTTGCTTCCATGACCATTCTTAAGGACATTATATTAGCAAAGTTTTTGTTTCAAGGCTCTAAACAGCTTTAAGAATGGTGCACTGAAGAGGATCTAGAAGGACTGCCTCCCAGCATGGGGAGCACCTTCAGATGGCCTCCACAAACTATTATAGGAGGAATCCTGAGAAGAGGAGATAGAATGGAAATAAAAGCTTGGAAAATGTACTCCTCAATTTTTCTTAAGAAAGGAGAGGTGGGTTCTGAAAACTGTGATTGATGATTTTTATTTCAAACCACAGAAAATTCTCGAATGAACTACTAACTACTTTACATGGACTGCATAATCTACAGGGGAACTCAGTAATCCCACCAATCCTCATAGGATGTTATTGTAAGTAAAAATTTATATTTTATGGCAAATTTGTTAGTAAAAGAAAAAAAAATTAAAACAGATGTCAGTAAATTCACCTCCTAGAACATTTTCCTACAGAAGTAATCTCCCAAGTTTTATACAAATATATGTACAAGGAAGTTCAATGGAATATTTTTGATGTAATAAAATATTACAGACAATTTAAAAATCATCAGTATGTGTTGACACCAGAATTCTGGTCATAAATCAATTACTTGTTAAAATTTTATAATTTAAGCAGAATTTAATAAAGCAAGAATTTGAAAATGTATTAGCAAGGGCAGGAAAAGTGGTGCTGGTAACAGCAGGATAAGTCACCAGTTCTGTGCCTAACAAGGAATATGGGGTTGTAACCAGAAGAAAAAAAAAGGAGAGAGCTGTCTTCAGTGGAGCTGGGACTTTTGTTCATATGACTTTTTATTCAAGGCCTACTATAAGAGGGAAGAAAACTCACCTCCTCTCCACTCTTGCTGGTGCTTTCTTTCATCTCTACTGAACTGACAGTCAAATAGTGGTGACCAGCCTGGCAGGATACAAAAGAGGACAGAGAAGAGTGGCAAATAACTATGGAAAAGCATAAGAAAATATCTAGACTTGATACAAACATCAATATGATTTATATTTTCTATGAAAACAAATTGGGCAACTTGTTCATCTGTTTGTTTTTTGATCCTGGAGATTGAATGCAGGTGCACTTTACCAATGAGTAATATTCCCAACCCATTTTATGTCTTGAAACAGGGTCTTGCTAAGTTGCAGAGGGTTTCTCTAAGTTGCCCAGGCTAACCTCAAACTTTTGATCCTCCTGCCTCAGCCTTACCAAGTCACTGAGATTACAGGTATACACCACCTCACCTGGATCAAATTTAATAAAGAAAAAAGCCAAGTCAACAATCAAGATAGATGCATTGCATACATTTGTGGGTTTGTATCATAGACATACAATCGAAGGAAGGTATAAAGTATTGTTTTGGGGCAGGTTGCTCAGAAAACAAACCAAGTCCTAGTTTTGTCCAAATTGAAGAGTCTTTATTTAGTTGGCTGGTAGCGACTGCTCCCTACAGGACCCATAATTGTCTCTGCAAGGAACAGCCCCAAGCCTGAGCATTTTAGGATATTTAAGGCAAAAACTGGAAAAACCACATCTGGGTTGATGTAGCTACAAGCAAGCTGGTACAGAAACTGAACTGGGCAATTAGTGAGACAATGCAATGGGTACATTGATATTTCCCACAGGGACTTTCTAGGTTGACAAAGCAGCAAGCAAGCAGAAGAAAAGTGGATCAAAACAACCCTAGTTCAGTACAAGTTAGAAAATGGTTACTAACTCTACAAATCAATCTCTGACAAGGTATGTTGCCCAAGGAAAATGGAAACCAAAGAGAATAATTTTACATTGTATAAGACTTGTTTGGTCATTGCCCATATACCCTGGCCCATAACAGTATCTATATATTATTTATATCTGTAATCATACCTATAGATCTAGGGTATAACCAGATATCTATGTGTACATTTGAATATCAATACAAAACAAAATATTTGAAAACATATATGCCAAGCTATTAGAGGTTTACCTATTGAGTTGTGGCTGGACTCTGGTAAGAATGAAGATTTTCACTTTTCATAATTCCATGAATTTTATTTTTATAATAAGAATGTATTACTTTTATCTTTATTTTAAAAAATAGGTAAAAGAAAATAACTTGGGGCATGAAAAAGAAAAAAAAAGAAAGACCATCATTTCTAGGACCCTGTATATCTTCAATAAGAATACTTGTCACCTCATGTAACTTTTATTTAGACTTAATAATAGTGTAGATGAAAGGTCGAAGCAAGATATTTGACAGTTTCTCAAGGTATCTTTGAAGACAAAGAGAAGAAATGTGTTTTAGTTGATTATACACCTAGAAATATTTGGATCCCAAACCCATGTGAGACCTTTAGTGACATAGTCTATAGGTCTGTGTTCTGCCTATATTGATCAAATTTATACTACTAACTAAAGTGACAAGTTGAAGATTCACTGCCAATCAAAATGTGTAATCAACAAAATAAGAAGCAAAAAGGGGGAGAAGCAGGAAGAATCCTGACAAGCAGAATAAAAGATCAGTAAAAATAAGGCATCAGGGGCTGGGGATGTGGCTCAAGCGGTAGCGCGCTCGCCTGGCATGTGTGCGGCCCGGGTTCGATCCTCAGCACCACATACAAACAAAGATGTTGTGTCCGATGAAAACTAAAAAATAAATATTTAAAAAATTCTCTCTCTCTCTCTCTCTCTCTCTCTCTCTCTCTCAAAAAAAAAAAATAGGGCATCGGCAGTTATTACTCTAAGATCCCAAAATTGAGATAAAATAAAACTATTTACATATACTATATATGCAGAATCAAGTAAATATATGATTTAGCAGACAAATTTCTAACTTAAGTCAATAAGTATTAACATTATGATATAGCTCATTACAAAACTCAATTGATTTACACCACATGGACAAAATAGTAATTTCCAGATGCTAATCAGGTTATGCGAACCCTTTTACTTTAAGTGGAGCATGCTCAGAGTAGAGCACTCTTATTCATAGTGGAGCATTAAAACCACATTTTATGAGCAACAGTGAGACGTGTCTTTATTTAGTTTGAAGAATACTTTTGACACATTAGCTGACCCAATGTAGAAGATAACTTTAGAATTTTCACATGGTTCTGAAGTTTGGACCAATGAGAGAGAGAGAGAGAGAGAGAGAGAGAGAGAGACTGACTCCAGAGCAATACAAAGATCTATCTGACAGAGTCCTGTGACCAGAATGGACTGCCTTATGAGGTAATGAACTCCCACAAATGAATAAAGGGGGTCAAACAGAAAGCAAACGTTTGGAAGATAATCTATAGATGATATTTAAGCAATTAATATCTTTCAGATGCTTTCAACATTGGGATTCTACAATCCCATATATCTTCCATTTTTCTTTTCATACAGGATGTTATGACTTCTTCTGGCCTCTGAATCAACACCTTGATGATAAATTTATATTATCCTGTTTTTCAATTTGTATTATAAAGATAAGCACCTAGGATGTGAAGAGTATTGTTAATAAAAGTGCCTGATAACTTGGCTGCTCAACTTCTGCTAACTGCAGGTAAAATCATTCCCAGTTTTCAAAGTTCTTCATGGACTCTCCTGTTCATACATAATTTTCTACCTGTGAATATCCCTGCTTGATTTTATGTTCCTTTTATCTTTCTCTCCTCAGGTGTCTTACTTCTGAGGTCTTCCTTCTGGAACTATTTATCTCCTATGACTTGACAAGTTTTACTTTCTAACTTCTCTTTGACTAAGCTGTGATTGACGCTCCACTCTGATGACCTTTCCCCTCTCATTAGCAATGCCTTTTTTTCCTCTTTTCATTATAGATCATCTGAGAGAATATGTAGTTCAATATTTTCAACTTTTAACCTATTCTTGCATTACTATTGCTATATTTTATTAATTTCTTTTCCTATAGTTTTTCTGTGTATATTTGCAACCATTTTATCAATGAAATGTTTTAATCATACTAGCATTTGATTTTTGAAAGCAAAATCTTTCATTGCATTTGTGACATGTGGCTTGTGTATTTCCCCAACTACATGATATTATTTCTCTATTGTTACTCCTCTCCTGTTGTTTTAGACCACTTTTTTGTTGCTATGATCAAAAGACCTGACAAGAACAAATTTAAGGAGGAAAAGTTTGTTTGGCACCCACAGTTTCAGAGGTCTCAGTTCATAGATGGCTGACTTCATTCTTTGGGGCCTGAAGTGAAGCAGAAACACCCTGGAGGAAGAATGTGGTGGAACAAAGCAGCTGATAACATGGCACCAGAAATCAGGGAGAGAGACAGTTCTTCTAACCAGAACAAAGTATAAACCCAAAGGCTAGCCCCCAATGCTTTGCCTCCTCAAGTCACACCCTACCTGATTTCAGTTACGAACCAGTTCATTCCTATCAGGGAATTAATTCACTGATTGGGTTAAGGCTGTCATAACCAAACCATTTCACCTCTAAACCTTCTTCCATTGCCTCACATATGAGTTTCTGGGGACATCACATATCTAAACCACAATATCTGTCAACCATTATTTCTCCCCATGGAATAGAAATATTCCATTTATTGATATTTAATAACCAATAGAAAATACTCACTGCAAAATTTATGTTTTTTACTTCAAACATTCATGAGTAAACATTCAAAGGAAGATGACATAGTCCCTTAAAACCAAAACTTATTCTGGCCAGTCAAGCTTATGGAGATTTCAATAACATACACTGGGATACTCAATATTTTAGGTGGGTTTGACCAGGGTTTTTTAGGTCATGTATTCTCCATGGGACTAATATGTTCAGATATGATCTGAAGTAGTTTTCAAGTTGTAATTCGCTCTCAGCTTGTGAGTTGACCAAACACCAACATTTTATAGACTCTTGGAATATTCCATATATTCTCCCTTCTTCAGTCAAAAAGAAAATATTTTTTCTTTGCAGGACTTCTTCTTCTTCCTCCTCTATAGGTCACCAAATATTCATAAACCCTGAATTTTTTGGGATATTAGCTCCAACAACATTGTTATTATGGTTCAACAATTAAATTTCACTTCTCAACTTATCTCCTAATAGTTGTAGAATCATCCTATAAATTTTGAGTTGCAGAATTAAATGAGCTATTTATCTTCAGCATATGTGTGGGCTCAAGAAAGGAAGATAAATCAGAGAAGAAGGAAAATAAAATCAGTTCTCCACAGCAATAAGATACTGTGGCTTTTCTACCCATCTCAAATTGAATATAGAGAGCAGCCTGATAGGTACACTTGATATTTCACTGCAATCAAACCTTGAACATACAATATGAATGCCTTTAAAAATCAGTTTTGAAGTTTGAAAAGATAAAATGCCTCAAAATAGAGACTCTGATATCAAATAGAACAAGCCTGGGAGCAATTCAGCTATAGTGGTAGAGAATGGAAATAAGGGAAGGGGATCATGGCTAGGAAAGGACTGTCCCTAGTGCTCAGAGGTGAGTGGGCAGGTGAATATTCCTAGAAGATGCTTCTGCCCTGTTCTCTTTTTCTCTTTGACAAAGATTCAGATTGCTTTATAAAGTCTTTTCCTTAAAATATACCTACCAGCAAGTTAAGATTTACATTGAAAATAGTTCCATTTCTATTCCAGGAAAGCAGCAAGTACTCTCTACTAACACTTTGCTTCATTTGTTTGCAGGCTTTTGTGCTGGTTTCCTATGTTTGTTTAGGTTTGTCACTTGTGATATTATCTACCAGAGATCTTTACAGTATATTAGTTTATAATACTCACTATGACAAAAATTTTAATGGAAATTTTGCTGACAAAAGGTTTTCATATAAAACCTGGTAAGAATTAAATAATAGAATAAATATTCATAATTTATTTAGGGCTGGGGATATAGCTCAGTTGGTAGAGTGCTTGCCTCGTATACACATGGCCCTGGGTTCAATACCCAGCACCACACACACAAAAAAAAAATCTCATAATGAATTTATGCTCTCCCAAGTCTGTCTCTCTGCATGCTTAACTGAGGAAATATTCAAAGAAAATTTCCCAAGAAATAGAGACCATGATTTTGGTATTTAGAATTTCCTTGATAATTTTAAATATTGTGTTTATTGTTGTTGTTGTTGTTGTTGTTGTTGTTGTTGTTGTGTGTGTGTTTGGTACCAAGGATGTGAACCTAGGGGTACTTTATGACTGAGCTGTATCTCCAGTCCTCTTTATTATTTATATATAGGATTTCATTAAGTTGCTAATATTGGCTTCAAACTTTTGATCCTTCTGCCACAGCCTCCTGAGTTGCTGGGGTTAAAGGTGTAGAATCATCATGTCCAGCTAATTAAAAATATTTTAAAGTTAGTTACATCAAACTGATATTTTTATAAATTATTACAAGTAAAACTAAAAATATAGTGGAATATTTCTCAACACATACTAAGAAGTCAGCATGAATTTGGAGTGAAGTCTTTCTCAATTTGGAATTATATCAAGAAGTATTAGTCACAAACATCTAATAGTGCCTCCATATTGTGAATATTTTTTTTTATGCCAGGGATTGAACCCAGGGATGCTTAGGTACTGAGGCACATCCCTAATCCTTTTTATTTTGATTTTGATATTGGGTCCTTCTAAGTTCAATTTCTAATTCTCATGTCTCAGCCTGCCTTGAGTTGCTGGGATTACAGGCACATGCCACAGTGCCTGGCTCGTGAATTGTTTTATATTTTAAAATTTTTACCACTTCCCAGCATCCCATTTAATCTATAAGATTATTCTTGCAATCATTATCTTCTGCCTTAGGTTTTGCATGTTCCTCTCTTATGCATTACTGTCTATATTGTCCTTATTTTACCCTAACCCTAAATTTATAATCTTCCTGAAAGTCCCATTCAAACCTAGTTTCCAACTTGAAGTCTTCCTACCCCCCAGTCAAATATAAATGGCAGCCATCTTTTGGAATTAGCATACTTATTGCTGATAGCACTGATTAGACATCTATACACATAATATTTTCAGTATTTCTTGAATTTCTGACTTTGCCTTTACTTACTCTTCAATATGCTCAATCATATCTTTCAAGCAAAATTATGAGTTGCACAAGGGCTCATTAATGTTTCTACATAAATTAATCTTTGAAACCCTGGGTGGGCCATCACAATGTTATTGTATAGGAGATGCCTAATAAATATTACCAGTAAGTCAGTGAATGAATAAATGGATATCTCTGAGGAAAAAAAATGATACTGTCATGTTTTATCGGAGTGAATTCAATGATATGCTAGGGTATAAAAATAGATGGACATCACTTGATTAAGAATAGAGGTTATTTATGTACAGCTTACTCCAACAAAGGAGTCACCATCACTTGTATTTTCAAGAGGCTCAAAGGCAGGCAAGGGAACTGAAAAGCCAGAGAGAGAGAGAGAGAGAGAGGCTTTAGAAGTGCTCTGATTGAAGGCAGGTGACATGGGGAGGGCAACCTATGCAATTGGTTAATGGCTTGCTCTATGACCTTTATGGCCATATTGTGAGCCTAGCAGATATTAACTCTAACTTTACCAAAGAGGACTGAGATTTAGAGAAGCAATCATCTTGCCCACTAGAAAAGGAAAGTAAGCATCAACCTGATCAGTTGGAACTTAATTCACTTCTCCCAACATGGTGCACCATTGGCTTGAGCAATTCTTTGCTCTCTTGGTATTTGCAGCCTAAAAGATCAGAAAGACTTGTAAAAAGAGCCTCAGTGCAATTTTAAGATGTTCCCAACATAATCCAATCAGTTTATTAGGGAAAGAAGAAAGTGAGGGTTTAGCATCTACCAGCGTGCTATCTACCCAAGTCTGTTTAACAGAAATATTAATCAAGAAAATAGTGCTGGAAGTCGAAACAGTTTCAAAAAGATATTTATAACTCAGTCACTAGGTGGTCCTGTTGCTAATAATTGTTGCCTTAAAACGAGAGAGAAAGCTAAAGGGAAACAAAAGTGTATGAAAAGGATAATGGAGGCTTTTACAGAGGCCTGGAAGAGAACACAAAGAGCTGGAAAATTTGTATAAGGATTGCAAAAAGCTTGGTGACGTTGTTTCCTTTAATCATGGACCAGTTGTTACCTAGTTTATGAATTGCTTCCGTTAGCTCTCTCCTTCTCTTCTCAGATGTATGCACATGTTTTCCTGAAATTTGACCCTATTTACTGCTATAGGCAAAGGTTATTAAGATGATGGTGTCATCCCCATCGACATTGCCTTCATTCGTGCTTTATATACACTGCTTACCTTATCAAATAACAAGCCCTCCAACTCCAAAATCCAATCATGACTGTAATTTATGGAAATAACAGAGACCAAGCAGCTTCTTACAAATGCTAATTTGTCCCCATCTAAATGAATTTTGCTTTTTAAATTATAAGTAAATTCTCTGAAAGCCCCTCATTAACATTTTCCCTGTGCCATAGTGACAGCTGGCTTTCCTACAGATTTCAGACTTGCAAGTCTAGATCATGTATCCCTTCCCACACCTAAGATTCCAGGGAACTCAGCCTACCTTTGGTGATAACTTAAAGGTGGCTACCCTGAGATGAATGCTTTGCTTGTGGCCTGTTTATGGCTTCAAGGCCCTGTGGGAATATAGCAACTTATCAGCTTTACCAAGGTGCCATGTTAATAATTTCTGTGGGTATTCCCTGTCCACAGAAAATGAATCCCCATGGTTATGTGGGAAGTCAGTTTAACTTCCCTACTCATTTCATCAGTAGGGAAGTTAAACTGAAACCACTGGACTAGCATACAACACAAGTAGAAATATTTCAGGTAGAGGTATTACTCATATTCCTACATGACATACAGAGAATAGTGAACTGAAGGATATTTTTCAGCTATCCTAGTAAATTTATGAGGGCAGAAAGCACAACATACATATAGTTACTGAAAGTCTCTGTGCTCTGTTAATCAAGTGTTTGTTCAGTTCTTATTTAGTTAGATAACCAGCACATAACAGGAAAGATTACTCATTCAATTCAACTCTGATGAGGAGCTCTCAGAGTGAAACATGGTTTGGTTAAGCCAGGTCCTGTGGGGATAAATTCATGGATTGGCTTCAAGGAAAGGTACTCTTCAGAGTTGATTTAGCAATTCTGTTCTGTTTCATTTTTTCACAGACACAACATCACTCACAGTTTTATGAAATACGAATATAGTTTCCTTTCTTAATGTGTTACTAGATAATAGTATAATATTTTCTAACCACTGCATTCAACCTCCCTCCACATAATAAGAACATTTTTTTTGTTCTGTTACTATTGCTGCAATGTTTATGAGAAAACAAGATGTTCCCTCCAGTAATTATCTTAATTATTTTTTATTCAAAAGGTGACAAATATTTTTATTATTTTTTCCATTTCACATGATGGGGAAACTGACTACCACAGGGTTAAACTGCCACCAATTTCCATATTCTGTGGTGGTCTACAGAAACATCTCTGACAAGTCCTGTGTCACACTCCTATGTCAGGCAGCATCCTATGCACACTTAGTATTATCCATATACTCATATCTTTTTTTAGATTTATTTATTTATTTTTAAATTGGTTGTTCACATCATTACAAAGCTCATGACATATCATCTTTCATACTTTTGATTCAAGTGGGTTATGAACTCCCATTTTTACCCCAAATACAAGTTGCAGAATCACATCTTATAAAGAAATATGGTTGCTCAGAATTAGGGTTAAGATGTGATTATTCCTTGCTCTTCAAACCTCAAAAGCACTAAATGCAGAATTCCTGGGGAGGAGTTTGCTATGTGCACTGGACCTTTTGGTCATCTTTAAGGCAAGTGAGATTTGTTTCACCAATGTTCTTCCTTCCTTGGGTGCATTATTAGGGGGGTGTGGTTAAAAAATCAGTGAAATCATTGACAGTTATGTTTTTGAGGTTTTATTGCATACAAATTTTTAAATAAAAATTCTTCAAAAAATACCCTCATATGAAAATTTGCATAGTTATAATGTTAGAAAGATATTATTTGTGTGGTAAAGAGAAAAAACAAATACTTGGGAATTTCTTTTTAAAGCATCTTTATATTAATGAATTTAAACCAAATTTTAACAGCTTCTAATGTTAAAAAGAAAATAGTAGGGGGGCATTCTATCATTAAATAATAGATCTTTAAACTGTTTCTGTTGGAAAGATTTGAAGGAAACTTTCCAGAGCAATGAGTAATTTAATTTTTTAAAATTCTGGTATATTCCTCTGTATGTCTGTGAAGCAGAAAGGAGCATGTTTTATAGCTATGTCATCTTTTTAAAGATCAAATTGATTAAAAAAGAAGTTATTTGAATGAGCTTTTATCTTCTTTATCAGTTTGCAGAAGTATTAATATAAACTTACATAGAAGTTTTTGAGACATTGGATTTTTTTCATTTTTCTGTTCACAGCACTTGAAATTGTAGGTATGTTCCTTGAACTTTAATATTGATGAAATGCCCTTACTAGATGTAAATTCTACTGAATTACAAATAGATTATGAAAATGAACTATGTGAAATTACCATTAAAGAAGTTAAGTATTTGAAGACAAGGCTATTCCTTGTAGAAGGGACATGGTGATTAAATCTAGGGCTTAGAAACAGCTGTTATTATTCATTTCAAATAACTATAATATAGTTTCTTACCCCCCACTCTAGTGATTCCAAAATGACCAAAGGGTGTCTTGCATACTAGAAAGATTTTATGGAAGAGGTAACATTTTATATGTGCTTTGAATGATGAGTAGGAATCAATGTGTATAGATTTTGCACTTAATATTCTGGGGAGAAGAAGCAGATCAGAGAATCACTTTTATCAAAGAGTATAGTAATCAGATTTCAAGGACCAGTCTGGTTGGTTAGGACCAATCTAGGATGGTTAAGCCAGACTAGTGAAAATAGGAGGCAGAAAACCCTGCTCTCTAGTTAGGGAAATTGAGCTCTAGTTCATATGAGAAGAATAAAGCCTAAAAAGGGGATGGAGATGGGAGAGACTGTTACAAGGCAAGACAGTCACAAAACTAATAACTGAAAATTCATCGTGGTAAGAAGCATGAAGGGTTCAGTCACCTTGTAGTTCAAAACCTAGTTTAGATCCTGGAACTTAGTGGACACTGAATATTTATTGATGGACTTCATGAGGGATTAGATAAACATTCTCATATTTGAAGGCTTGATCCCCAATGAAGCAATGTTAAGAAGTGGGGCTTTTACAAAATGATTGGCTCTTGAGGACTCTAACCTTTTCAGTGGAATCATTCATTTGATAGATTAATAATTTGAATGGACTACCAGGAGGAAGTGGAAACTGTAGGCAGGAGGAGCATGGCAGTGGGCCTTTGTGGGACACATGTCTCACGTACATGGCTCCTTTCTTTCCCACCTCTCTCCTTCCTGGTTGCCATGAACTGAACTGCTTTCCTCTGCTATGTCTTTCTGCCATAATGTTCTACCTCACATCAGTCCCAAAGCATTGCTGATGGCTAACCATTGACCTCTAAAACTATGAGCCAAAGTAAATCTTTCTTTTTCTTAGTTGTGCTTGTCAGGTATTTTGGACACAGCAACAAAAAGCTGACTAACACAGGTTGTTTCCAACTTAAGTCTACAGCATGTGATGTGGACAAAAAACTCAGATATTATTTCTTATGTAGATATGCAACAGTTTATATTTAGAAATAGAATTGATGGGCACCAGGAATGAAAATCTTTAACTGACTTAGAAACTAAAACAGCTTTCCAAAAAAGAACTAAGCACTTAAAACTCCATTAATCAGGTTCCAAGAGTTATTATGTTACTACATATTACCTACACTTAGTGTATTAAATGTTTTGATGTTTACTAACCTGGCAAATGATTGGTGCTATTTTTTCTTTTTAATTAAATTATTTATTTATTCTAATTTGTTATTCACAATGATAGAATGCAATTCATTTCATATTACACAAACAGAGCACATTTTTTTAAAGTCACTGTACACAAAGTATTTTCACACCATTTGTGTCTTAACACATGTGCTTAGGGCAATGTCTATCTCATTCCACCATCATTCCTACCCCCTTGCCCTCTCCCGTTCTCTCCCTCCCCTTTGCCCTATCTAAAGTTCCTCCATTTCTCCCATGCTCCCCCCACATCTCCATTATGAGTCAGCATCCTCATATCAAAGAAAACATTTGGCCTTTGGTTTTTTGGGATTTGGCTTATTTCACTTAGCATTATATTCTTCCAACTCCGTGATTGGTGCTATTTCAAAATCATTATAATTTGAGTTTACCTGATTTCTAATGAGGTGTAGTAACTTTTCTTGTGCTTTTAGGCCATTAGAAATTCAAGTTTTTAAGGATCCTTTCAATTCTTTTCCTGTTGTGCTAGTTAATTATCTTTGTTTTATTGGTTTCTAGAAACTTTAATATTGCATGAATATCATCAGCTCTTCCACTTTGTGGCTTTTATTTTCATGCTCTTTTATGGCATCATTTGATGAAGAGTAGCTATTCATTTTATGTGTTCCAATTTACCAATCTTGTCACTTATCATTTTATCAAAATGTCATGATAACATGTTGTTCTTGTGAAACAGTTCAAAATGGGAAGGTTAATATACATTAATAAGGCATTAATATACTGTTTCAGTTTTTCAAAACATCAAAAAGAATAGTGAATTTTCAAGAGAAAAAAACAGAAGATCAGAGGCTTAAAAAAAAGAAGGTGGGGATGAGAGTAATGCAGAGAATTAGGCCAAGAGGTTAGGAGAACAGCCAAGGTTTCACAGTGACTCAAAAAAGAACAGGAGCAGTACAAGAACAAGGAATGCTTTGGGGGAGTTTTAAATGCTACTGAGAGACCAGTTGTTCATTCTTCTTCTTCCTTTCTTCTTCTGTTTTCAACAAGGTACTGCTTCCCAGGCCTTCATCTGTCCACACTTTACAGGTGGGTCACTCTTTGGCTCCCTACCCTTACTTCCTTGTCTCTACCACCTGTGCATGTTAGGGTCCTAACACCTTTCTATAAAGCAAGTTGGCTGCCATTTACAGATGAAAACACAGGGACCCACATTATGTAATCTGTTCAAAATCACCAAAGACAGCCAGACAATTGGTCAGTAAATAGAATTTACTGATGGTTACAATGCAGGACATGAAACCCCAGTGCTCACGAGACAGGAATCCACCGTCAGCCTCTGTCCTTCAGCTATTTATACTCTGAGGAAATGAAAAGAGAAGTCAAAAGATGAGCAACCCCAAGAATACTGTAAGACATCTCCAAAATGACAACATGTCTTAAGAGTAGAATGAAAATAGATTTTAACATTGGAATTTACTGAATCTTTTAGTATCACTATCTTCACTGGGGCATAATATGATCCTATCACCAAAATGCCCAATTCTGCAGATAACTGAACTGATAGAGAGTTTTCAATCCCTAAAAATAATACTGCTAGTGGACAGATGAATAAATATGCACTACAGTAATTTTCTGCACTATTTTGAGAAAGTCTTGTATGACTAATGACATGTGATTTGAGAAAGTCTTGTATGACTAATGATATGAGATTTGTCTTTCTCTGTAACTTTGAATAACAAGGTAATTTTAATGTGATTTTTTTAGTTGATAAATATAGATGACTATTCATTTAATCTAAAGAGGGATGGATGACAAAGTAACTGTATTCTTAATAAAATATATTTTATGAGAAAGTTATTTTTTCTTTTGAAACTTTTAATGGAGTTAACTTCTGAGGTTTTATCTAAAGAGATTTAAAATGTTTTTCAAGCTATTACTTAACAACACCATACTTTCCATGCAAAAAGTATAAACATCCATTATTGGATTGGAGAGGAATACAGTTCTTTATCACTGCTTAGTTCTGTGCCTTTCCTCAAATAGCAGGCTATCAAGAACCTCTCTAAGGTAACTATGGCTAATGACACCTTCTACCACCTATTAATTTGCTGTTTCTTATCTGCTATGTTTTCTGAAAACTCATAAGAAAGACTTCTTTAGAATTTCATAACAAACAAAAATCTGGAAAATTCTGAGTGACTACCTTGAACCTAGAGGCTAAAAATAGGATATAACAATTTTAAGTTCTAACCTTGGGGCAGTATTTAAAAAAACTCAAGATACCTGATTCTTTTGTGTGTGTATGTGTCTGTGTGTCACCAGGGTTGAATCCAGGGGCACTTAACCACAAAGCCACATCCCTCAGCGCCTTTTTTGATCTATCTATCTATCTATTTATTTATTTGAGACAGGGTTGCTTAGGGTTTTGCTAAGTTGCTTAGGGCCTTGCTAAATTGCTGAGGTTGACCTTGAACTTGTGATCTTCTTGCCTCAGCTTTCTAAACTGCTGAAATTACAGATGTGTGCCACCAAACCTCCCTCAAGATACTTAAGTTATCTGATTCTTATCCCAGTCCTATAAGATATATATTATTATTACCTCTGTTCTACAAATGAGGCAAGTGGGAATCTACTATGTGAAAATCCTGAGTGGAATTTTTTATATCTTTCTTACCTCCTACCTCTAAAAATAATAAACATACCACATAGGTAAAAAACCCATTCTACTTAGTTTGTCTGAGTTTGGTAACTTAGTTAATGTCAGTTTTATTTACCTTACATTTTCAAATAGTGGGAAAGAAACTTCTTTTTGATGAGTTCTTAACTTGTCTCATATTTTTGAAAAGGCATTAAAGATACTTGGAATGATAAAAAGTGTGATGCTCTTGTTATGGCCATAACATGAAGAGTTTTTTGGTGTCATATCAAGCGGAACTTTAGTTGGGGAAAGTGATTCCTATCCAATTACCTTCTTCTTTTTTTTTTTGCACAAACCTACTGCTGAATTTTTGAATTGTCAAATTTATGAATCAAATTTATTTATGAATAACTGTTGTCATGGAACTTTTTATGTTTTATTTTTCCCAAAGAAGACACAGTTGCTCAGTAGAGAGACAAAAAGGGACACTAGCATAGAATTCTTGAAGCATGTTAACATAAAACACACAACAGACAATTTAAAACTCATTTAGCAGTTAATTGCCAGGGTTATAAGCTGGTGTCTTTTTTTTAACTCCAAGATATGCACATTCTTCCAAAATGCATGATTTTAACAGAGAACATCTCTTCTCAAACAATTTTCTTCATAAAGTTCTTTCCTGCATAATAAATTACCTTCAACTTGATAACAAAAATTTGTTCCCTCACAGTTTTATGCCAGAAGTCTCAAAATAAGAGATCAAAAGGGATATGGTGCTTCCAAAGACTCTAAGGAAGAATCTTTCTTTTGCTTCCTACAGATTCTGGTGCCTCCGAACATTTTTTGACTTGTGGAAGAGTAGCTCCACTCTATGCCTGTCTTCACAAAGCCTTTTCCTCTGTGCTTATCTCTAGGTCCTCTTTGATTTGTAAAAGGGCATCCATCATTGAATATAGGATGATATCATCTCGAGATCTTTAATCTAATTACATTTGCAATGGTCTTTTTTCTAAATAAGATCACACTCACAGATTCCTGGTATATTTATCTTTTGGGAGCCACAGCTCAATTCATTATGGAGACTGATCTATGTAGAGTAGGAAAGAACTTTTAATATACTTGAAAAGCTATCAGTGGAATGGATTATACTGTATACTTTCAGTATAATAATTAAAAATACAAAAGCTTAACAATCTATGATATTTAATGAAAGGCAACATTTAAACATTGTCTTGATTCCTAGTAACAACAAGACTAAGTATAATTTTATTAAAATGAAACAAATTTAGTTTTAGAGAAAGTAGTTAATTCACCATTAAGCCTCCCATGAACCTAATTATAAATCAGGTTCAAAATCAGATTAATGTACCAGAAATCTGAATGGATACTAGAGTACCCTAAAAATAAAAACAAAGTCAGAAAATTTCAGAGGTACTTTGATGAAATAATTTCACTCATTTCTTTCATAGTAGGCTCCAACTATCTTATAATTGTTCTAAAATGTTTTTATAATTTCTCATTTGGGTTCAATAAGTTGTGTTCCTTTTGAGATCAGTGAGTGTCCTTAATTTAAAACACAATTGGGGAAATCTAAAACAGTGGAATTTTTTTTTCTATAGTGTAAAGACAAAAAAAATATTCACTTAGATTTGGGAATATATTTCTCAAATAGAAAGCAGAAGCAAATTTTATTCATTTATTTATTTATTTTTTTATGTGGTGCTCGGCCAGGGCTAGCTACATCTGAGCTACATCCCCAACCCCTGTAAATTTTAAATAAAAGAATAACAGAAAAGAGAAATATCACTGCATGGTTTGTTTTTGTCTTTAAGCATCTTCCCAGAGAGGTGGGCAGAGAGAGGGAGTTAAATGAAGGAAGAAAGAGAGAGGAACAAAGGAGGGAGAGGAGAAGTGGGAAGGAAGAGAGAGAGAGGGAAAGAGAGAAAGTGTGTTGCTCCTCTTGCAATCTAGAAAGAAATGCTTGTATTTTCTCTCATACAAGAATAATTAGTTAAAAAAGAAAAGACAACAAAAACTAGAAATTGAACATAGCACTGGTGAACTTAATTCACTAATTCTGATGAAGTTCTTTTTTGTTTTTCTCTATTAAAAATCAACAATCTATGTAATCAAAATCTTACTCTACCTCACAGAAATTTTTACATGTGAACTCTGTGCAATGATATTTGGGAGGGTCAACATGGGAAACCTTGAACTCTTTCTTAGAGCTGGTTTTTAAACATTTAATAAATTAATGTAACAAAGACAGTGATGTTCATCAAGGATTTCATCAATTCCCCTACATTTTCCAGTCCCTTTGTGGTGAGGAGAACAGTGGCTCATTCTGGGCAGGTGAGCTGAAGCATTAGGGAAAAGTCCCCTCAGATTCTCCAGCTCTGCTCTTACCCCTGAGTCCAGAGTCTGGGTCACATGTTAATGAGCAGTGCAGGGTTTAAAACAGCCTGAACAACAGCCATTACACTGAGCTCAGTACCCTAGATACAAGCTGCAGTGAACTTTATATTGAAGGAAAAATACATATATTGTAAGCCACTGAGATTTTGAGATGGATAATATCAAAACATGTACCTATCCTAATATATCTGGTATATCCAAATTGTATGAGACTAGCTAAAGTAATCCCTTAGTAGATGTGGAACAA
Source organism: Callospermophilus lateralis (assembly GCF_048772815.1). Lineage (NCBI taxonomy): Eukaryota > Metazoa > Chordata > Mammalia > Rodentia > Sciuridae > Callospermophilus > Callospermophilus lateralis. The sequence goes on along the minus strand of NW_027512473.1, from coordinate 610,033 downwards.
ATTTAAATGCTGCAAAATGAACAGGCTTTAAATTTGCTTTTTAAATATTTTATTCTTTTTGATGCTTTTGCTACTTTTAAAGGGAAAAAGAATCTTTGTGATTCTGGACTTAGTTGCATGAGTAACATTATTTTCAATTTTACTAATTTAGATTAAAACCACAAGCAAGCAAACAAAAGGATAATATACATCCCAAATTCCTCTTATACTAACCATTGTTATCTTTTAAAAATGTTTTTATTAGTGCACTATAGTTTATATAATGGTGGGATATATTTTGACATAATCATATATGTATGGAATAAAATTTGCTCCATTTTAGTCCCTGGCATCTCCTCTTTCCTTCTATAACCATAGTTAGTAGATTTTTTCACACAGTCAAAATTTCATAGAAAAGATGGAAAATCATTAATTTCTTAATAGAAAAACAATTCATCCACATATTTATACATGTAAATGACATATAGTGAACTTGTTATCTTGTATGAGTTGGTGAGTTTTTTTCTTATTTGTTGGCTTGCTTGTTTTATTTCCATTTGTTCTAAAACAAAAATTGAAACTTACAGCTTTTTATTTTTTAATTTTTTTTATCTTGGCATGATTATTTTGGTAAAATAGAGTGGATGGGGAAATCACCAAAGCCTACCTTAGCCACATAAATCTTTCTCAATCTCCCTCTCTCCTTCTCATCTTTTTGCAACACAGGGGATTGAATGCAGGATCTTGCACATGTTAAAAAAATTGTACCATTGAGCTACAGTGCCAGCCATAAATATCCTTTTATTAGACCATATAAGAAATAATAAGATTATGAGAGTTGTTCTTCAGTCTGTGGGCCGAGAACCCTTTTAAAATAAATTTGCATATCCATATTGAATATTGAAACATCTCTTGTTAGTGATTTTTGACAAGAAAGAGACATGTGACATGTGACTCCCTACTTATCTCTATCTTTAATCAGTATATATTACTAATATATACTGAAAGAAGCTATAACCCCAAGATCCTTTTGAGAATCAATTGTACATACACATTGAGGTTATGATAACTACTTGCTGTACATTTATTTTTATAAACATTATTAGAGATAAGTAGGTGGGGTCTTTATGTTCCATCCAGTCAAGTTCTCTAACATATGATGTTTCAGTGAATGCACTTGTCCAACTAAATTCTCCCATCCCAGAAGAAAAACAACTTGCTCTTTGGGACAGGGAGTCCCTCACTTCCACATACCAAGTAACACTGTTAATGTAAATTGTCAGGTAGACAATTTTTCACTGCTGAAATTTGTATCATATAGCGATTTGCCAATTTTAAGGCTCTCTCTTGCTGCTTTGTGTAGACAATATGATGGGACTCAGGGTCAAGTGGAAGAGGAGACTATTTCTTTGTTTGCAGTTTTCTTTGAGTCTCCCTTGACATTTTTTTCCTATTAATGACATATTAAAAAGGTTGGAACCAAGTAGATTTGCAGTGAAATCCTACCAGTGACATCTATTGCAGTATTTGTTTTTCATGTGAATATCAAGAAACAGAAATCATCTCCTTGAGATTCTCTGATAAAACCACAAAATAAAAACATGAGAGTTGACTGTTAATCAAAGTTATCAACACATTTTGATGCTTTCAATTGTAGAAATAAATGTCATTCTGAAAAGTATATAAATGTGAATGGAATGGAATAATTGGGAGACATGAGAAATTTATTTCAATAAAAAACATTATTTACTAAAGATAATTGAAAAACACAATAATAAATCCATGACATATAATCAGAAAGTCACTCAAAAGACTGAAGAAACAAACATAAGCATATTAAGTTAACTAATTTTTAACAAGGTCATCCAAGAGACACAACAAGAATAGTTTTAAATAAATAGTGTTGGGAAAACTGAATCTCCACAGGCACAAGAATGAAATTGGACCCCTATCTTCCACCACACTCTGAAATCAACTTGAAATAGAAAAAGACCTAAACCTAAGATCTGAAGTCATAAGTTTCCTACAGGAGACACAGGGGAAATCTCCTTGAGATGACCTTGGCAATGAATTTTTGGCTATCACAACTAAACTCAGGCAACAAAAGCAAAAATTAACAAGTGGGACAGCAGCCAAAAAGATTCAGCACACAGCTTAGGAAACAGAGAATCAAATGAAATGGAGCCTGTGGATTTGGAGAGAATATTCTCAAACCATGCATCTGATAAGGGCCTGATATCCAGAACATATGGGGAGTTTGCACAGTTCAAGAATAAAGCAAAACAGAACTGAACAAAGGTTTAAAACAACCTGATTAAAAGGCGAGCAGAAGATCTAAATGTTTTAAAAAGATCTAATATTTTAAAAAGAAGATATATAAATGGCAAACAACATATAGGTTCATACAAAGGTGCTCAATATTATTAATCACCTGGGAAATGTCTATCAAAAACCACAATGAGCTCTTACCTCACACCCATTAGGATAGATATAATCAAAAAGAGGAAGGGACCCTTTTGTACTGTTAGTGGAAATATAAATTGGTCTAGCTATTATGCAAAACAGTAAAGAAATTTCTTTAAAAAAATAAAAATAGAATTATTCTGTAAGCCAGCAATCTCTCTTTTGGGTTCATGTGCAAATAAAATTAAATGAGTACCTCTTGGAGATATTTGTACTCCTATGTTCATTGCAGCATTATTCATAATGGCCATGTATGAGAACAACCTAAGTGTCCATCTATAGGTGAACGTGTGAGACTTATAAAGTCCAGTGGTCCATTTTCAATATACAGTATTTATCCTTAAATGTAATTATTTGGGATGTAAGAAAGGCAGCTGCAGAGGAGAGCAGCATGAAAAGTTACAACAGTTAACACTTATAAAAATTCACATGTATAAAAATGCATAAAAATTCACAGCCCCTTGACAAACAGGAGGTGAGAAGAAACCCACCCTCCCAACAAAAATAAACTGTGTATGTGCCAAAAGGCACTCATCCAAGGGAACTTTCCCACTATAAGAGAACAAAAGGAGGAGGGAACAACTAAAGGTATATTTATTTAAATAACTCAGAGGAGACAATAAAACCTAGACTACATTTGCGAAGATTGTGCATTCCACAGGACTCAGCCAATGAGGAACTGGGGGAGGGACCTTGTGTTCTAGAGGATAACATGCTGGGTGTACCCAATCTGCTGGTCTTGATCACAGGCACCTGATCTTGCAAGAACATCATTAAAGTAAAGCCTTGATTTTTGCTGTATCTTGTGTCTTTAGTCCACTCTTTGAGTTTAGACAGGTGAGTGTGTTTCTGACAAATGAAATAAAACACACACACACACACACACACACACACACACACACACACAGGAATATTATTTAATCTTATATAAAGAAGATTCTGCCTTTTTTGTGGAAATAGGAATGAAGCGTTAGGAAATTACTTTAAGCAAAATAAGCCAGTTGCAGAAAGAAAAGTACTATATCATCTTACTTATATGGAGTTAAAAAAATAACTGAATACACAGAAACAGACAGGAGAAAAATAATTACTGTGGCAAAGGAGTGGGGAATGTCAGCCAAAGGGTATGGAGTTGCAATTATGTAAAGAAGTGAGTCCAGAGACCTACCAAACAATATAGAGTAGATAGTTAATAATATTGTGTTGCATACTGCGATTTGCTCAGAGAATACACTTTAGTTGTTCCTACCAACCTTTTCCCATCCTCAAAAACTAAAAAATAAAAATTAAAAACAACCTATGTGAGATGGTGCTCATGTAAATTTGCTTGCATATGGTAACCATTTTACTATGTATAAATGTTACAATATGATAAAATATATACATAATATTTTAAAAATAATGTTCCATGACATGTAATAGCCTATAATTGACTCTATGCATGGACTTGACATCTTTTGCAAGAGAATTAAGGCAACATAGTAATAAAATGAGTAATTAGCTTTTAATTAAACTCCTGGGATAATAATTACTAGGTGATTGTATTGGCATGCTTTTCATTATATACAGACGGATGCACATTTATTTATTTTTGTTGTTTGGTGCTGTTTGTACAAACAGAGGATAAGTAACCTAGGAGAATTAGTAACCACTTTGACTTTGCCTCTGTAGATTTAGCAAGCAGTTTTATTGTTTAACTTCACTTGAGGCTTACACTAATGAGGATAATTTTAATCACCAAGAGAGAAAAGTATCTGGAAGAACATTTAGCATAAGAATAAATCCTATATTCTCTACCCTACAACCTTCTCCATCTCTAATTTCCTCTTGCCTACCCCCACCCTGGTCCTGTACACAAAGTACCGATTGTACCAGTTCACTATTCCTGAGCTTCTCTTTCCCACTAAGTTTTCATTCCCTGGGAAATAAGAGATGATCAGAAACCACTGAAAAACTGGCAAGTTGCCATTTATAGCAGCATATGTTTGGCAGCAGGACTTGATCCTTCTATTAAAAAGAAGATTCTTGGTGGAAGAGAATCTGAAAACCAAAAAAGAATCCCCTGATGTTCTCCCACAGGAGGAAACCATTTCACTCCCTTTTAACAGGCTCTCTATGAATGCTCTTTGAAGGGAAAATCATAGTTCTTTTAATAAAAATTCTTTCTTTCAGTTTCCTTTTCAAACTTCATCTATTTCTTTTTTCCATATCCTGCATATTCTGATGGCTCCCAGTTTATTAAAAGGATTCTATCTACAAAAGAGAGAATTTTTATGCTGCTTCAGGACTTGTTCCTAGAGGGAATTTTCATAGTCTAGTATCTTTCTTCTATTTTAACTTGATTCTACATTTCAGCATGAGTCTACTTCAGTGAATAATAATAAAATAAACAGACTTTTATACATGCAGAAGAAAAGTATACTAGGTATTTAAAAGTAAATATAATTACAGATCGAATATATTTGTAATACACAAAGGAGTTTCTATGAATGTGAATATACATGTATAGACTTTCAAGCACATTATCTGGATATATTGATAGCCCTTAATAATTGCCTAGTGAATAGGTAGTTACAACATATGATTTTGAAAACAAGATAAAATATGAACAGTAACAAGAATAAAATGAAAAGAGCTAGCATTTTTTGCACTAATACATATAAACTACATAAAATTTTGGATGCCTTAAATGCATTGTCTCATATAAACTTTAAAATAGGACAATTAATGTGTCCTCTTATTATCTTAGTCTTATTTGTGAGAGAACTAGGCACAGTTAGGCTAACTATTAGAATGAGACTTAATAAATACTTTTTTAATTGAATGAACTATTTACTAACCAGATATTTAATTAAATATATATTTAATGTATAATAGATATGATAAAATATGATACATATGCACATATTAATATAGAATATGTTAATACCTGTATGATATAAACATAAATATAAACACAAAGTAAAAGCATAAAATATTACATATTACATATGTTATACACATGCACTCTAAGAAGAGAAGATAGAGAATTTTTATTTTCAGGGATTTTTTTTTTCCCTGCAGGTCTTGTTAGTCTGTTCTTCCACTGTTTTGAACTGTTATCTTTTCAAGAATGTTTGCTTTATAAACCACTTTGGAAGACAGAAAAATATCTTTGTGTTGAAGGAAGAGATGCCTGCATATAGCCTTGAGAAAAAAAAAATATTTTCACTCTCCATGAGAAGGCATGGGCTGCTAGCTATTCATTAGAAAAAAAAAAAACAGGTTCCCTATGCTCAGGGTTTATCTCCTATAATGTAATCTGTGGTGTGTGTTAGTAAGGTTGAGGCAAAAGGTTAGTCAGTGTAGGTAATGAATGACTGGGTCAGGAAGATGACCTTTTTCAAAGGAAAAAAAAATGTGAATACTTGCACATCACTTCTCCTTCCTAAAACCTGTTGCCAAACTTACCTACCTCTAGGGAATTGTTCTTCAGTGCTAGGAGTTGCTAATAGGTAGTAGCCCCTGGGTGGTTTTCTTCTGCCCTTAGGTCACTCCACCTTTTTGGGTCAGTAGGCAGAATGGGAGGAGGGGGCATGAGAACCAAGGAATCTGAAATTGATAAAAGGGACTGTACATCCCCACTCCCTCAGGCAGCAGCTTTGGCTCCCCTCCTCTGAGGAGAAGTCTCTCTGTGTCTCTGAATCTGCCCCTGCCCCATGCTTTAATCCTTAAAATAAAACTTTTTGCTCTTGCCTCAGCAGTTCTCGGGTGTTGAATCTTCAACACTGGCAAACCGGACTGAGACCAGGACTCAGAACACAGGTATCATCTCTGATCTCAGACAGGGCCTCACTGAGGATCGTCACTGAGGTAAGCTCTTTCTCATGCACCCCACATCTTTCTGAGGTGCGTCTTTCTGGAGGACAATAATTGGCACCCATGGCTAATGAAATGCAAGTCCCCATTCTACAAGATTTGTGTGACAGAATTCATGGCCTAGGAGGCTCCTATTCATGGGCCCTGGAGGTGGGGCATGTTGGGTTCTGCAACATCATTTCTCACTATCCTATCCAGGCTTGGAGCACATTAGGTGTCTCTAATTTCTATCTGCCTTTGGATGTGTGGAGATGAACAAAGGGTTGGAATAACTGTGACACTCTGGCTGGGGCAACTCCTTAGTACACCTCAAAGGTTTCTTCCCCAACTCCTCTCCTGACCACCCTTTTTGGGTATCCTGTGGTATCTGGTCAATCAAGTAGTACTGAGCAAAAACCCCAATAACACATGTACCTCCAAATAAGCCATAATGCACTCTCCCCATGCCTGCTTCTCCCAAGTACCCTCTCCCCTCGCTGATCAGTCTCTAGGGTTGAGTGAGGGATATGGAGTGCTTTGAAAGGAAATGCCAGTTTTCCCTTTGTTTGCATATGAAATCTTTACAAGCTTGTATGTATTCCCATTGTTGTTTCTCTGTTTCTGTGTGCTTCTGTGAGTTTCTTTGACTGCAAAAGGGAGATTTATTTCCACAGCCCACTGAAGATTTCTTTGGCCCATGGCAAGACTAAATTTTTATTCCAGACTTTACCCCTAGTTTCTTTCTCCTGCCAAACATGGTCTCAATATGGACTCTCTATCTGATAGAGAATCATGGCTATCAGAGGGAAATAAATTTTAATGCGACTATACAGCTCAGCCTGTAGGAAGAAGGTAGTCTGAGGTTCCTATATGCAAGTCTGAGGACTTCTCACACCTTATTTAAAGAACCCAAATTACACCAAAAATGTAAATTAGGTTCAGCTGTGATCAACCATTCTAAGTGAGGCCATATTTCACCACAAAATTTATTAACTAATGGGAGGCTCGACACAGACAGGTCAAAATTCACTTCAAAAATGGGTTCCATATTCTCCCAGGGCTTACAGTCACATAGTAAGGGTAGATAATCTGGAGGCTTACATCATTTTCATGGCTGCCCATATAAAAGCACATGAGTTATGACCACAATGGTGAAGCAGCAGTTGAATCCAGAGGGCATGCAAATAAGGAGGGGTGGAGACTGCTGGCCATTAGATGCTCCAGCACTGGGGAGATGTCCCCTAGCCAAAGGGACAGTCCCTTGGAGCAGGTACCTATGTTTCATTCCTTTGTTTCATGTTTTGTTCAGAGGAGAGCCTCTTGCTCAAATGTAATGGGAGATAATGTCTCATAATTTTCTGCATCCAATTCTGGCCTGATTACCAACTAAGGAAATGAAAAAAAAAGTTTAAAATGCCATATGCATGAAGTTTTGCTCAAAAAAGCAGCTCTCTCTCTCTCCAAGGCTTGCATTTGATTTGTAAATTGCAGAAGCTTCCAGGGCTTGCAAAGCTTGCAAGACTTAAAAGGCTTTCAGAGAACCAGTTGAGACTAAAGGGAAAAAAAAGTGTCACTTTTAAATTCAATTCACTGTGGGACCTAAATGGCTGACTATCTTATCTGCTCTCATACTCTACCATCCAGCTTTCTTAACAAGTTTCTCCCTAAGCACTACAGCACAGGGAGGGAAAAATAGAATTATCTCTTATATACAAGTCTTCTTTACTTTGAGAATCTTTACCTAAAGAGTTCAGGACTCTCTCAGTCTTTGAATATCTGAACTGATTCTAATCTGAGCCAAAAAGTGCATTCTGATCGATAAAACTGTTCTTTACTAGAGTAATTACAGCCATGTCAGGTTTTTTTTTTTTTGGACTCCTGTTTTGTTTTGTTTATTTTTAACTCTATTTTTTGAACTCATGATTTTATGGTAAATTCATATTGGTCACATTGGTCTTGCATGCTTAAATCAATATATTTTTTCTGATTAGTTTTATGTAACTACAGAGATTTTTATACTGTTTGCAAGAGTTAGCTCTCATATACATTAGAAATTCTCCCTCACAAAATCCTAAGGACATAAATGGGAATAGATCTGATAGTCATCAAGGACAGTGGTTACCTGACCCTTTGATTTAAATGTCCACCATGGCTGTCACACTTTACACTTGGCATTTCCACTTGTACAGGCCTGCCCTACATTTAAGTTATAATGTGAAAGTCTGATAAACACTACTTTAACAAGTGAAATGTAATAGAGGCTTTAATAAATATCTGTAGCTTTGGCTTTAATAAAACATCTGTAGCATTGTCTTCTACTTGTGGAGATCTACATACAAATAGCTACAAGATCTCTGTTTCTTGTCTATTATGTGTATATGTGTGCACACTTGTGTATTGTATAGTGTCTATGTATGTGCTTATGTCCATATATTATGTACATGGTATCAAAATTGGCATATATATAAATGAGTGCTTATAAATCAAAATTTAAAAGAAAATGTATCCAAATACCTTTTAGTTCACATAACTTAAATAATAGAAAAATATTCAATTTAAATTAGATAAAAAATGAGAATAAAGATGTCTTTAAACTTATTAACTCACACATTTTTCCAGGTGACCAATTAACAAAGTGTTGGATTCTATAAAATGTCTGGAATGTAATATTCATTGCTTCCAGAATTTTTTTTTCAACAGAGAAGATACTTGGTTAACTACACTTGTCTGATACTTGGTTTTTACCGTTAAAAGTGAGAAAATAAGATTTAACATCAATGGAATTAATAATAAATGTGTTTCTGAAGGAGATATCTTATTAATTTACAAAGTTAAAGTGCTAAAACATCAACTGCTAAATATAAAATCAAGTATTTTTAACTTCTTAAATTCCATAAGGTAATATATTTAAACATTATGTGTGTTTTCATAAATGGGCAAATGAACAAAGCTTGAGATTTTTCTATTTCTGTGTCTTCACTAAAAACAAGATTACTAGGAATTAAGATCCTGTCAGGGGTAACTCTATATACAAAGAGTACAAATGTTTCAATTGGGTTTCAACTAAAGTACTATAAAAACAAAGTATTTTATCTTATTAGAGTAATTTATCTAAATGCAGAAATTTTATAAGAGTTCTTTCAGAGTGTGAATTAATAAAAGGGGTTAATAACTAGGAAAGACAAAAGAAGGTTCTAGGTATGGAAATATATTTTAATATGAAAAGTAGGTGGAAAAAGAAATGTTTCTGGATGAGAAGTTCTTTTCTGTGGTAAAGTAAAAAGTTGTAGGATGTCTAAGTTACAGAAGGTTTATGGAGGGTAAATTTCAGAAAGTTTATGTGTAACTAAATTGGTTATATATAAGTCTCACAATCAGTTAAAATTTTTCAAGGCTTTTCTTAAGGTTAAATATTAATGCACTCATATAAACCAAAGTTTAATGTATGTGTTAAAGTAACAAGGATTTCTTAAAACATTAATCTTTTCTTATCTATCAAGATAATTTATTGTGTCTGTTAAGTTTTATTATTTAAAGAGACTAGTCTAAAGGGAATTAGGATTTTTACAACTCTGATTAAATAACAACTGTTATTTTCGAGTATTACACTACATTACAGAGTCTACATTTTTCTTTAGAAGCTAAATTTGGTTAGTATAAGAACATCAGTGTAATTGTGGTGTGGTTACTGTTTTCTTGGCATAATAGATGTATTTTATCTTCCAAGTATACAAGTCTTTAAAGTATAAGGTCTAGAAGAACACTTTATCAAGCTGGTATTCTTCAAACTAAAGTAATTGAAATGATAAAAATTATGTTTCTTGGTTCATAGTTATTAAACAAACTAAATGTTTTCTTACTCTTAATTTCATTTTGTATTTCCCTTATAAATTTTATAACTATTATCTGTTAGTGCCTTATAGAAGTGTAACTTCTAATATAACAAGTTAATTTGAGATAATAGGTCATCATCTATATGACAGACAGGATATAACATTAACTTCCAGGACTAATACTGACCCCAATTAAATAGAAGGAGTAAATAACTATAAAGTTATAGACATTAAATTTAAAACCCAGCACTCTTACTTTAAGACTGGTAAAACTGGCTTGCTGGATGTTTAAGACCGAAGCTTAGAGACTAAAGTTAAGAAAGTAAAAGGGCCAATAAAGATAATAGCCAATATTTGGCTCTTGTCCTCTGAATCATCTTAAACCCAGGGAACAAGGGGACTTCTCTGAGGGCTTTGCAACTTTGGACCACATGACTTCTCAATTTGGGATTAATGAGACCATATAAAACAGAAAGCTAACTAGTGCACATGCTGCAAAGAGGAGGGTTGTTGGAGAGGGAGATGTCCCTGATGCTTCCAAGGGAAGCCACATTGTCAATGAGGCCCTGACCCATCCTGGCAGATGGCACTAAAGAAGCTAATAGGCTGCTCTCAAGTTCCCTGAGGAAAATCACCTGAGTCCTAACCATAAATAGAAACAAGGTCAATTTGATCAGCTTAGTCTTAAACATCTATCATAACAAGTAATAACAAATGTACATCATATCTGGACATTTAAAAGAAAAAAATATTTATCTTACTATGTACACTTGTGTTAGCCCCACCAAGAGTAAGCAAGACTGGAGGCTACAAAAGGGGGATTCTTAGACAGGATTGCCTGAAAAATATCAAAAGAGACTATCAGCCAGGTGTCATGTTGCATATCAGCATCTTGGGAAGTTGAGGCAGGAGTATTGTGAGTTCAAAGCCAGTCTCAGCAAAACTGAGATGATAAAAAAACTCAATGAGACTCAGTCTCTAAATAAAATAAAAATAGTGATAGGAATAGGGGTGTAATTCAGTGCTTGAGTGCCCCTGAATTTAAACCCCAGTACCCCTCCTTTCCCCCTCTAAAACAAGACACTATCAGAGTCAGAAGTTTCTTTTTTAGTCAAAAGTCAATTATAGTCCTACAAATCTTCCTAACTTCCTACATAGATACACTTGATCTGTTTGCTAGTATGATTTTCTAGCCCTAAGTGTTGAAAACCCCGATGCAAATAAAAGACCACCAACTCCAATTTTAGGTCAAATTAAAGCAAGCTTGTATTTGTGGACACAAAAAGAGCTCATCAGCGGCTGTCTCTCTTAATGTGGGCTAGAAACCAGCCACCCAGCATCCCAGTAACAGGGTTTATAGCCCAAAAAGTTGCAAAGGGTGGTGTCTTGAGAACTTACAGCTAACAGGATTTTGACAAGCATAATATAAAGGCAGATAGTAGGTTAATGATCTACATGGCATGCTATTTCAAGGTAGGGCGTAAATTCAGATCCTAACATCAGAATTTATGAGGTGCTCCTGAGATTTCAGAGAGGGTAGTTTTCTGGTCAGGGAAAGCCATGCATAGGTGAGTTCAAGGCATGGGCAGGAATTTCAAGTTTAGAAATTGCAGTAATTTATAGTAAATCACAAATTAACTTTTCATGACTTTATGACAATATGGCTCCTAATCTTAAAATGGAATTTGGCTGGGTTCATTACTAAGTAACAGAAACAAAGAGATCTCCACCAAACACAGAGGTTATGCCAATAAAAAAGCATTTTACAAAAATCATATGATATTAGACAGTTTAACTATATCTTATGAGAGCATCTGTGACATTATAAAAACTAAATGTTGTGTTTACATTCCTGATAACTCTGGCAATGTTCTAATATGCTTAAAGATTTACACTCTCAAATAGAAGCCATTTCTTCACCAGTCTTATTATAGGAACAACTTCTCAGCTCTTGCACCTTCTGGTAAAAGATTACTAGTTTCTGTCATCAGCATGTTCACATGCTGCAGCATTTGTTCTTGTATTAAACTTATTCCAGTACTTATATCTTCTTTTTTTTAAGAGAGAGACAGAGAGAGAGAATTTCAATATTTATTTTTTAGTTTTTGGCGGGCACAACATCTTTATTTGTATGTGGTGCTGAGGATCGAACCCAGGTCACACGCGTGCCAGGTGAGCGTGCTACCGCTTAAGCCACATTCCCAGCCCATATCTTCTTGTTTCTCTCATAGAAGCATGCCACAGTCTCTGGCTGGGCACAAATCACGAGCCACTACACAGCTTGTAGATTCAAACAGCAATTCTTTATTCCCGAACTCACACCGGCTGTCTACAAACACGTTCTGGGGGAATCCACGTTCTCTGCCCAAATCCACACTCTGCCCAAATCCACTACTCCTGGGCTTCTCTCTCCCAAAAATACTGTCTGACCCTAAGAACTCAAGAGGAACTCATCAGCAGGATATGCCCTATTCTAAAGGGGGAACACCCTAATCTCCTATTATGCTAAACCGCCCTATTCTAAAGGGGGAACACCCTAAACATGGATCCGCCCTGGTCCTTGAGCAAGGTCACCTTACATGCAATGTCCTGCAAAATGTCCTATTTCCATGAGTCCTTCCACTAAAGAAACATGGGGGTACGCTGGCAAGGAAATTGTCATACCTACTTGGCTGATGGCTCCCAGCATCTCCCCCCTTCTGATTAATTAAACAACAAGTAATGTGGCTTAAGGACCGTGCCTGGTAGGTTGTCCAGATCAACAGAAGCACCCACCTCCCAGATGACTTTACAACCTATTGCTTCCAAACCAGACTTTTTCCATGGACCCCTCAACTGACCCAAAACATTCCTAAAAGGAAAATCCAAACTGTTTGCTCCATGTGGCTTCCTCTATCCCCAGCCTTAAGCATCCCTAGTGGTTATCATACATTTTTCTTTATAAGAAAAGAAAGGGCCAGGTGATTGAGGCCAGGGCAAAAAGGTCAGTCAGTATAGGTAATGAATGATTGGGTCAGGAAGATGGGATCTGATTCAAAGAAAAATAATGCTAATACTTGCATTATTAGAAATTGCACCTCTTCCACCTCCACCTGTTACCAAAATTACCTGCTTCAAGGGTATTGATTTTCCATTCAAGGAATTGTTAATAAGTAGCCCCTGGGTGCCTCCCTTTCTGCCTGTACCCCTGGGTGGCTCGGTTCCTATCCTTAGATCACTCCACCTTTTTGGGTCATGTAGGCAGAATGGAAAGAGGGGCATGAGAACAAAGGAAATCTGAAATCTGTAAAAGGGTCAGGACATCCCCACTCCCTCGGGCATCAGCTTTGGACCTCCTCCTCTATGGAGGAGTGTCTCTCTCTCTCTCTCTCTCTCTCTCTCTCTCTCTCTCTCTCTCTCTGTGTGTGTGTGTGTGTGTGTGTGTGTGTGTGTGTACTATCCTTTAAAGAAAACTTTTTGCTCTTGCCTCAGCATTTCTTGGGTGTTGAATCTTCAGCACTGGGGGAATGGGACTTGGACAAGGACTTGGAATACCAGTATCATCTCTAGTCTCACCAGGATGACTTGATCCTCTTTACATCCTATATAAGAAGACATAAGAGCATGATTAAAGCTGATACTCTGGCTACTGCTACTAGTGTGAGTAATAAAATCCTTTGTTTCTGAGCCAGATTACTTTTTTCCTGTGCCCATGAAACTGATAGGCTTAGAAATAAAATAAAATCCCTTTCCCTTTGAAATTGTTTTCCTGCATTCTGAGAGACATTTTGTATCTCTTTGCTGATCATTCTTGGAGTTCAAAAAATAGAAAAATTTACTTATTAATATGTTTTTAAAAACTCTAATCAAATTTTAGGATTAGTAAATGGTGGGGAACATGAAAGAGAAATATAACAAAGAGCTCAAGATAGACACCGGAGCATAGACATTGTGACTGTGTATTGGATGCCCTTCTCTGTGTCATGTGATCTTTGAGCATTTGGAGTTAACTAATCTATTAAAAAAAGCCATTTTCTTGCAGAAAGCCAATCTATCACATATTTTTTTCTCCAAAGTCATGAATATTTTCTTCATAAAGCATATGCATGGATATACTTGGTGATAGAAAAATAACTCTTTTAAAGAGCTATTCTTTTGAAGGATAGTAGTTCCCTTGAAACAGGTAATAAAGGCCAAGTTTCCTTTAATGGTAAATGAAACAGATCTTCCTAAACTGTCCTGAACAATTCTAGATGTATTAGAATTATATTAACAGCAACTGGAACTTTTTATGTTTAAACATATAAGCATAAGAGTAAATATATTCTACAGCAAGGTAAATATTATTTTACTAGCACTGAAAGTCTCTGTGGTTCTCAAGGTTGATAGCAATGGTAACTTGCTGCATGTGCTATTAAGTTTTTGGTGCTGAGGCTTGACTTGGCCATTAAGATACCTGAGCCCTGAAGAAGATGTTGTGTCTTAGAAGTAGTTCTTTGACTGCCCATATTCATACACACAAGATGGATTTTAGAATAAAACCTATTTAAGTAAGTAGAATTGAGTTTCAATAAATATGTTCATTAAAGATAAACAAGTATTCATGTAATTAACAGTTAATTTGTGTAAAAGATTAATTGTAAAACAGAGATATAAGAAGATAATGCAAGAGACATAATTTAATTTTAAAAAACTAAGAAGCATTGCTATGCTCTTAATTCCCAAAAAGGTTAATTCTTAATTTCCCAAAGAGATTAATTCTCTTTGGGAAACAGCTGTATTTCCCATATGATAGTGGTTAAGCTTGTAATTATTTGTCCTCTGTCTGCCTGGCCAGATAGCCTATAAACTGTATGACTCTAAGGGCCTGAATCAGTGTCATTTACCACCATCTCTGCCTCTAGCACAAATGTTGGTTTATAATCTTCTTCATAATGCCAGTGCTTAATAATACCTACCACCTAGTTTTATTCCCCAGAGGAATAATTATTTACCATTTTAAAAATAATTTGAAGCTTTTGTGTTTCTATAAGCATGTATTCACTTCTTGGTAAATCTGATTGTTTTATTATTACTTAAAATATAAATATATTTATTTGTGTAACATTGAATCAATTATCAATAACAAAAGATGTAGAATTTATTTGAATTGGGTGAATTCTTCTAGTCCCTAATAGGTCATAATCTATATATTCCTATGTTGACTCATTTCTTTGTAACTTCTTTCTTTTAGCAAACTGAATGTGGACAAAAACAACTGCATTTCAACTACAATTGAACTTTTATGCTGAATCGTATCAGAAGAAATAATAGTCTTAAGATTTTACACAGATCTTATAATATGCTTTCTTAATTGCAGCTGTTTTACAGTTTTGGTAGTGACTGAGGACTTTATTGTATCTAATCATGAGGTCATCTATTTAATGGGTTCATTAACTAGCAAGCAAATTGGTAAATGCAGCAACCCAGACGAAATAGCCACAGGAGGGCGCTCTGACACTACATGGACCTTAAGACCCCCTCTACTTAGTAATTTGATTGATTTTAAATCATTTGGTACCAGGCAAAGCATTTGAATTTTATTGTGTATGAGAACATTTTTATATACTATGATTTAAAATACTATGAATCATCTGTGGCTTGAAAATTTTGACTTTACAATTGTATATTGTGGTATAGAATTATTTTGGCATAATTTAAATATATGTATGTATATATACATATATAGAATCTAGGAACACATAACAAAATATATAGATAAACTAAAGCTGTATTTTCCTCATAAAAGTGTATTAGTAGCTTCAATAGAATTTATCTTGTTGTATAACATAGGATATTTATAATCTACAATTTTTATGCAAGTAACATATTTCTCAGTGCAAACCTAGTCCCAAATCACGCTGGTCTTTCTTCATTTTACATGAGATTTTAAGATTTCTTTTGTTACATGTAGAATTGTGAAGGAATGATCCTGCCTTCATCCAAAATTTAAATTTTATCATGGAGAGGCTTCTAAAATTTTGATAATGCAATTCATCCAAAGTCTAAATGGGTGGTTGAGCTACTGTTCTCTATTGTGTTTCCCTACCTGGTATCCTTTACCACATAACAATGGTTTTCAAACTATGGTTTCCAAACCAGCAGGATCAACATTGTCTGGAAGCTTAAGTTTAGAATTTGGGGCCCCATTATTGACTACTAAATTAGTATATTCAGTGGTAACAGTGCTCTCAGTTTAGTTCTATACACATAAAATTTTGATAATCATTGCTACCATTGTACCAGCTACCCGTCCCTGAGCTCCTTACTTGGGAGCATTTGGTTCTGTTTTCTCATAACACTCACAGGAGTGTTATGTAAACCAGTTTTTTCAAGCACAGCACACAAATTTTAGAGTTCCTTAATTTGCTTAGAGATCATTGAGTGACCCAACCCCTATAAACTAGCATCTCCCCTTAAAACTTATGCCAAGGTATCAAAAGTACTTCTCTTTCTATTAAGTTTGCTTAGTTTTCAGAATCAAGTTCCCTATTCCTTGTGTCCAAATTTTCATTATAGAGAGAGTGACTTCCTAAGAATAAAGCTGACACAGAAGAAATTAAATTCAAGAGTGGAGACAGAAACAGGAGAAAAAAGAAGAGGGGAGGAGAAGAAAGGAGAAAAGGGGAGAGGAGAGAGGAGAATAAAGGATAAAAAGAGAAGAAGAGAAAATAGAAGAGGAAAAGGGAAGAAAAGGGAGGAAAGGGGAAAGAAGATGAGAGAAAGGACTATGAGAGAAGGCTAGAATGAAAGAAAATTCAAGGGAAAGGGAAAGAAGGGAACCAATATTATTATGCTCCAGAAACCAGATGTGCCTCAAGCCAGTGGCACCTATGAGATTTTTCAATTATGTAAATCATTAAATTGCATTTCTCAAGTTGGTTACTTGCAAATGATAAGATTCTTATGGTAGAGAGGATAAAAGTGTTTCCATAAGAAATTTAATTACTAAACTATAATTCAGCAGTCTCTTAGTGTGCCTTACATTTAAACACATGCTTTAGTTGTCAGCTTCAGCCTAATTTACTCTATAGTGTATCCTATAAAAAAAATTCATGCTTTACATTCCTAAATTTTAACACATGTGCTGTCTTTTGAATAATTACAAATATGGTTAATAGTGATTTTGTTTGAATATTGGTCTTGGAAAGAGTTTACAAAAAAAAAATCAAGAATTAGCAATTTTACTTAGTGTTAAAAATGCTTGGTGTATTGGTAGTTAAGGAACTCCCATAAATCATCTCCTATAGACAAACAAGTTTGAATAGCTATTCTCACTCCAAACTACTTTCAGAGGAGCAAAGGAAGCCAGGTGAGATACCATAGTGCCTAGTATTAGCATAATAATAATTAAAAAAAGATGCACTGAAGAAGGCAGGAAGGGAAGAGGTGCCAGCAAGGTCCCTAACCCAACTCCAAACAGTATGGAGGGAGATGCCTCCTGTCTGGAAAAAGAAGAGGGTATTAAGGTCAGGTTTTCCACTTAAAACCTAGCACCAGACCACCCACTGTGAAACCTTACTGCCAGGCAGACCCTCATGACTCTTACTCCAAGTGTTATACCTACCAACTAATCCACCAAAACTGCATTAGCCAGGTGACTTAACTCCCTCCACCACCTCCTCTAACCTTAGGAAGCAGAGGGAGGAGCAAGATTATATCCTCTGGGGATCCAGGCTCCAAAGCTCGCAGAGGACTTTATCTCAGAGATTAGTGCCAGGATCATTGCTCTGAGAACCAGTACCAGGTAAAAACCAAAGGCCTCTATGAATAAATAAGCCAGAGTCCACAGAAGGTGCCCCTAAACCTGCACCAACATCAAGTCACAACACACAAGACAGTGGTCAGACTTGAGTTTTAGCATAGTCTTGAGTCACAGCTGTAGGGAACTGCACAGTCTGGAAGCAACCCTTTACCCTACTCATACCCCAACTTACAGGCTGCAGATTCTTACAGCAGTGAGACTGTATGATTCAGCCTAGTATCAGCCTTAGTGGTCAACAGTCTCCACCATCTGTCACCCATCCCAGGTAGCATAGCTATCATAGGCCAGTGCTCACAGAAGAAGCCTCTAGACTTGTACCACCACGGGAAAGAGACATGCAACCTAGTTGAATAGACACTTGTTTCACCTTACATCAATGGCAGTTGTGACATGGGTCTGAATACACTTTTGAAACTGTGCAGGTCCTTATAGCTATGAGACTCAGACATGAGCCAGCTTAGTATCAACTTTAATGGCCAAGGGACTACCTTCACCAACAATACACAAACTGTGGGTATCATAGCATGGAACAAGGCTCCATTTGCCAAGGGTAGGAACAAGTAGTTAGTCTAGTACTTTGCCTCGGAACTCAGTGTCAGGCCTGCAAAACCTATCGCTGAGTAGATCCTAATTATCCCCAGGCTCAGGCAACTCCCTGTGGATAGAGCCTCTGGAACAGTTCTGGAGTCAGGCAGAAATACATAATTCATTATATTGTACTTCAATTTGGGCCAGTATCATGTATGCCTGGTTGCAGTATCTTGGACCATATGTCTACCTTAGCAGTACGAAGTGCATGAAAATGTGAACTGTCATTCTACTACAGTATTGTGTTAGTTTTAGTAGGATGGGGCCTCAGGGTGTGACATAAATTTGAAGCATTGGTAGCCACAAGAAGAGCACCAACCTGAATCTCATCTATCCATAGTAATTCTGGCCAGAGTTGGACAGAATAAAGCCCCAGAGAGATGTCTAGGATGATAAACTACCTTCTATAGGTACTCTTGTGGTTAATGCTATACAATACAACTCTGGATTGAGATAAACCTGGGCTTGGATTACCTTCTAGTTCTGAAACAATAAGACACCAATAGAAGATTCATGACAAACCTGAACTTAAGGCACCATCTAGTATTCAAATACCAGAAGTGACCACAGGCTCACAGAAAATAAGAACCCTCCTTAGAATTGATGGAAACACAAACAAAGCCTGATAATGAAGACTGGAGTAAATACCCAGTCCTTCAATGGACCGACAATGTTGTACATCAAGCATCAAGAGTTATCATAAAACTATGACCTCAACTAAAAGTCAGAAAGTGATCAGAGATCTTAGCCAGTATGAATGAATTCTCAAATGAAGAATCTTTAATGCAACTGTTTTAAGGAAAGTTAATGAGCCTCAAGAAACACAGGGGGGGGAAATCATTAATCATTAATAAATAATTTTAATTAATTGTTAATTAAAATCATTAAGTTTAATAAAATTAAAAATCATTAATTCTGAAAATTAATCATTAATTTAACATCATTGATTAATTAATATGATTTACATAATTGAAAAATTTCATAGGTGATAGTGGCTTAAGGCACATCTGGTTTCTGGAGAATAATAATATTTGTTCCCTTCTTTTCCTTTCTCTTTAATTTCCTTTCATTCTTAGCCCTCTCCTTCCTTTCTCACATGGGAAAAAATTAATTTTTAATAAAAATTAAAAATCATTAATTTGTAAATTAATCATTAATTTAAAAATCATTAGCTAATATGATTAATGTTAATTAATCATTAATACAGCAATTTAGTACAGAGGTAGAAAATTTTCTTTAAAAAATCAATCACATTCTTGAATTGAAATATACATTAGGAAAAAATTTTTTAAATGTGCTAGAAAAATATAAAGAGCCAAATTGATCAAATAAAATAAATCAAATTGGTTTAAAGAATGGTTATTAGAAAACACTTAGGAAAAGGAAGAATAAATATTGAGAAGGAATGAAGAAAGCCTACAAGAACTTTGGGACAGAATTAAACTAACAAATTTTTCATTTTGGATTGTGACTATCAAAGGGGCAGAAAGCTTAGTCAAGGAGATCATAATAGCAAACTTCCCAAATCTAGAGAAGGATGTAAATATCCAGGCACAGAAAAGTCAATGATCACCTGTCAGTAAGATTTGACTTGTCTACTCCAAGAAATATTATAATGAAGCTGTTAATGGTGAAGAATAAGTAGATTCTCAATACAGCCAGAGAAAAAGTAATAACACAGAAGGGTGTTCTGATCTACCTCACAGCAGACTTTTCATGAAGAAAAAAATCTTTCAGCCTAAAAGAAATTAGGATGAGTTTTTCATGTATTGAATAAAGAAAACCTCTCAATCAAGAATAGTGTATCCAACAAAGCTATCCTTTATAAATGAAGAATAAATGAAAACATTTCCAGATACATAAAAGTTGAGATAATATATCTTCACATCTGTTCTACAATAAATGCAATTATTTAAACTTATAAAAAGAGATGCTTATGAATAAGAAGAAAAACATCAAAAAGTATAAAAACCATTGGTAAGAATAATAAAGAAGTTGAATTAAGAATGTTCTAATATTGTACAAATGTTACTAAATAATTTATTTCTTTATCATGGGGATTAGAAAGAAAAACAATTAAAAATAATACTGACTTCAATAATAGGTCAACTAATAGGCAATATAGAAAGATGTGAAAGTGAACATCAAGATTCAAAATGTGAGGAGAAATAGAGTTCAAGTATAGTTTTTAATTAGTAACTTTTCTTTATTTTTCCTTATTCTTACATCCATGGTAAGTTGGCTATCATTTCAAAATAGTTTTTATAATCAAAATTAATTTTTTAAGCCTCATGGTAACCACAAAGCAAAAATCTATACTAGACAAACCAAAATAACAAGCAAAGAATCAAAACACACTAATAAAGTAAATCACTTACTCATAAAGGAAGTGTAAAAAATGAGAAAAATAAAAGAGAGGAATTACAATAAAACTAGAAAACAAGAAACAAGGCAGGACACGGGCACATGCCTGTAATCCCAGTGGCTTGGAAGGCAGAGGCAGAAGGATTGCAAATTCAAGCCAGCCTCAGCAACTTAGCGAGGCCCTAAGAAACTTAGTGAGACACTTGTCTCCAAATAAAATACAAAATAGGGCTAGGGATATGTCTCAGTGGTTGAGTGCCTCTGAGTTCAATATCTGGTGATAATAATAATAATAATAATAATAATAATAATAATAATAGAAAAAAGCTACAAAATGGCTGTAGAAAAATCTTACCTATCAATAATGTCTTGAATATAAATGAATTAAATGCTACACTTAAGGGTCATGAGTGACTGAATGAATCCAAAATAAGACTTGACTATGTGTTGCTTATAAGAAATTTACTTCTTCTCTAAGGCTACATAGACAGAAAGTGAAGGGATGCAATAAGATATTTCATGGACATGAAATACCGAAGAAAGCAGAAGTAGTAAGACTTATAATAGGTAAAATAGTATTTTACCACGAGCCATAAATGGGCTGTGTGTGAGCTCTGCGCATTTGAGCAATATGAGGGGACAGGTCTGGCGTTGCACATTGATTGGGCTGTGTGACACAAGCGCACCTTTCCTCTCGCTGTACCTGTGATCCCACACAGCACCTGAGATGGGTGTGGCTTGCCAAGATGCCAATCAATCTGCTGACCATAAGACATCACAAATCAAGACTCCACCTTTTGAAACCCTATCCCCTGCCTTATTTGGTGAAGAACATTCCACCAAAGCTCTTTTGTGTGTCCTTCCTATAAAAATAAAGAGATTCAGGGTGCATGCTTTCTTTCCAGTGCTGTCCAGTGTGGAAACTGACCCTTAAGTTTGCAGAGCAGTCCCACTCTCCATCTGAGAAGCTCATGTCCATGTGTTGTGTGATTTCTTCACAATTTTCTTATTTTAATGTTGCAGCCAACTCCTTTGAACCCAGCACATCTCATCAGCATGGGCAGGTGGTGAGAGGCTTTAAATTAGAAATAGTAAAAAAAAAAAGTCATATATCATAAATAAGGGATCAATTCAGCAAGACTAAATACTAATTCTAATAAATAAGCACCCACTATTGGAGCACCCAACCATGCAAAGCAAATATTAATAGTCCTAATAGAAGAGATAAATTGTAATACAATAATAATGGATATTTTAATATCTCACTTTTAGTAATAAACATATTATTCAGACAGAGAGTCTATATAAGCCAAAGAAGAATTGAGTGAAATTTACCCTAGATTAAATGGACATAATAGATATCTATGGGACATTCCACCCAAAAGTTGCAGAACAGACACTCATTAACACATAGCACATTCTCCAGAACAGATCATATAATGGGCCACAAACCAAGTCTTAAAAAGTTTAAAAGGTTTAAGTCATATCAAGTATCTTTTTTGACCATAATGTAATAAAATTGGGAATCAACTACACAAAAAATGTATTAATTTATGGAAATTAAAAAGGTTTTTTTTTGAAAAATCAATGTATCAATGAAGAAATAAAGAGCACTAAAAAACCAATTAAAATAAGTGACAATAGAGATACAATATACCAAAACTTCTGTGATACTCCAAAAGCAGTATCAAGAAGTAAGTTTATAGTGATCAACTCATACATCAAATCAGGAGAAAGATCTCAAAACAAAAGAAAACAAAACAAAAACCTCATCATTACATTTCAAGGAACTGGAAAAAAAACCCTAAATCTCAAATAAGTAGAAGGAAATAAATAATAAAGGGACATAAAGAAATGAGATAAAGCCTGAAAAAGAAAAAAAAATACAAAAATTCAATAAAATGAAGAACTGATTCTTTGAATATATAAGCAAACTTGACCAACCCTTAGCCATACTAATGAAGAAAAATGAAAGAAGACTCAAATAAAATAAGAGATAAAAAGGAGACATTACATCTGACACCACAGAAATACAAAAGAACATTAGAGGTGATTATGAACAACAAATTTATAAGCTGGAAGAAATTCACAAAGTCCTATACACATACATCTTATCAAAATTTAATAATGAAGAAATAGAACAACCTAAATAGGCCAATAATAGGTAATGGGATTACATCAATAATGAAAATCACACATCAAAGAGAAATTAGGACCAAATGGCTTCAATGCTGAGTTATACCAAATATTTAAAGAATTGATATCAATTCATCTGAAATTATTTCAAAAAATTGACAAGGAGAGAATTCTTCCAAACACATTCTATGTAATTCTTATTACTGTGACACCAAAACCATACAATGATACAACAACAACAAAAGAAAATTATAGGTTGGTATCCTTAATGAAGATAGATGCAAAACTTCTCAACAAAATACTAGCATACAAGTTCTCTTTGCATTGAGCTTTATCCAGCTGTACCTGTGTTTCTTGCTTTTTAATCTAACTTCTTTGTCAATGTGTTGAGCATTTAAAATATGTGGAGATAAGTAGAGTTATTACAATCAGCCCCTACATTTGTATGTTCAATACCATGATTTATGCTTTTTGAAACTACACTTTCATTTGGCCATAGAATGAATGCCCGCCTTTTTTCAAACTGAAGATTTGAGTAAATTCTTTTTTAACATTTTTTCTTAAATTCTTTTTAGTTATGTACAACATTGGGTTAAACCCTGACATAATCACAAAACTGTGGAATACAACCTGCTCCAATTCAGTCCCAGATTACCCCCTTTCTCCCTCCCCTTCCTTCATTCCATCAATCCTTCAATCCATTTATTTTATTTTACTATTTATTTATTTAGACATTAAAATCTTCATTATTATTGTGTTACAATTTATCTCTTCTATTAGGACTATGTATTTAGTGTCCTGTGGACAAATCCGATGCAGGGACCCACCATGCTGCATTCATGAAAATTTGGTCAGATTAATTCCACTGTTCCCATTTCCTGTACTGAGAGGTGGGGGTGGGGACACACCAAAAGAAAGAAAAAGAAAGAGAAAAAAAGGAAAAAGAACATAAGTATGGAAAAATAGAAATTAAAGTGGTAAACATTGTTTTAGCTCTTTTAAAAATATATACGTTTTAATTTCAGAATTGTTTGACATTCACAAAGAATCAATAGAGAACAAAGAGTTCTTATGTACTCCACATTCCGATTTCTCTGTTATTAACACCTTATATTACTGTAGTTTTTAATTTGTCTGGTTAATGAACCAATACTGTTATGCTGTTATGAACTAAAGCTCATGTTTTATTCAGATTTATTTAGTTTTTTACTGAATGTCCTTTTTCTATTCTAGGATCTCATTCAGGATATCATACTACATGTAGTTGTGATGGCTGGTTACTTGCTATGCTGGTTTGGGAGAAGAGAAAAAGAAGGAAAGTAAATAGCCATATTTATCACACTATTTCAAGGATACATACACACTATTAGTATGGCTTATCACTGTTGATGTGGACCTTGAACACCTACCTGGCTGAGGAAGTGATGATCACAGGACATCACTGTAAAATTACCCCTCATCTTCACCTCCATAATGCGAAGTATTCTTTGGAAGGAAGTCACTATGTGCAGTAACACTTTAGGAATGAAGAATTTATTCTACTTACTCTACTTTATTAAATGGGTACTATCTATGTGAATTATTTGAAATTCTTTTACATGTGTGATTCAAATAGTCTTCTAATTTATTTATTTACTCAATCACTTATGTCAGTATGGACTTGTAAATACTTATTTTATATTTTGGAATATTTTCTAATGTGAGATTATTAAGTTGGTGCTCAGGTTTTCTTAGCTGTGACCTTTGAAAGTACAAGTTATCTCGTGTATCTTTTTAACCTGGCAGCATCATTGTTGTTGGGGTTTTTTGCTTGTTTTTACTTGCTATTGTTTGTATGTTTTATTTTCTAGCACTACTTTGTAACATTACAATATAGCCTAGCTACATTTAGTATATCTCTTGATCCATTTCTTGAATCAGTCATAGGAGCCCTTTTTTGTTTTGTTTTGTTTTTGGTATATGGTATTAGAAACGAAAATATATGTGCTAGTGCTAATTGTGCTCATTGCTACAACAATGATGAGCCTACCCTAAATCTGCTTTACTTTTACATTTTCTCTATTAGTGCAACTTCATAAAAGTCTTAAAATGTGGATAGCATGAGTCCTCCAGTTTTGTTTTTATCCTTTGCTTTTCCATATAAATTTCAGGATCAATTTGTTATCTACAGCTTGCTTAAATTTTGATTGTGATTGTGTTGAATAAGGACATCAAGTTGGAAGGAACTGTCTTAAGAATGAATCTTTCAATTCAAGAACAAGAAATCTTCCATTTATTTAGATACTCTTTACTTTTTTCATGAATATTTTGTAGTTTTCTACGGATGGATTTTGTACCTATGTTGTTACATTTATACTTAAGTACTTAGTTTTTTTTTTTTTTGGTGCTATTGTAAATAGTGATTGTTTAAAGTTTCAAATTTCAGTTGCTGAAATATAAGAAAACTATTGAGTTTTGTATATTGGTGCTAAATCTTGTAACTTTACTATACTTCTTCATTAGTTCCAGGAAATGTTTTAAGTTTCTTGTTTTTTAGATTCTTTTGGGATTTCAGTTCTGGCAATCTTCTCATATTTAATCCAATTTGTGCACATCTCCTTTTCTTGTCCTACATTAGGGCGATCAGTATATGTTTAACATAAGATTAGCTCTTTGTCTTTTTCCTGATCTTAGGGGTAAAGCATTCTGTCTGCTATCATTAATTATGATGTTAGATGTAGCTATTCCTTTTTAAAAAACAAATCAAGATGAAAAAAATTTCCCTTGCATTCCCAAATATTGGGGGTTTTATCATGAATATATTCACACTGCATTAAATGCTTTCTCAGCATAAATCAATATCATCATCTCATTTTTCTTATTTTTCTTGCTTAGATGGTACATTACATTATCATCAAATGCTAAATTACTTGTAGATACCAAGAATAAATTCCATTGTTTTTGATGTATTATTCTTTTTCTATCTGTCGATATTTTGCTGAAGATTTTTGCATTTATGCTCATGAGAGTCATTGTTTTGTTGTTTTCTTTCTTCATAATGTCTTTTTTTAGCTAGTAAAATAATTCTGGTTCTGAGAATGGATTGCAAAGTGTTCTCTCTGCTTCTATTTTCTGGAAAAAGTTGTGAAGAATTGGCATTCTTTCTTTCGTGTGTGTGTGTGTGTGTGTGTGTGTGTGTGTGTAAGAATTTAAAAGTGAAAATATCTGGGTCTAGTGATTCATTTTTAGGAGGTTTTGAAATTTCTATGTTAGGTATAGAGCTATTTAGGTTATCTATTTCTCCTGTGGAGAAATAATTTATTGGTACACATTTATTAATTTATATCTTTCAAGGAATTGATTCATTTTATTTACATTCTCAAATTTATGAGAACATAATTTTTGCAGTATTTTCTTATTATCAATAGTGTTGATCTCTTTTTCACTTCTGATATTGGTACTTTGTGTCTTCCCCTCCATCCTAACACCATCCTTGTTAGAGTGTCTAGACTTTTATCAATTTTGTTGATATTCTCAATAATCAAATTTTAAAAACTATCATTCCTGTTGATTTTCTATTTTAATTTTATTACTGTCTACTCTAAATTTATTCTCTTTCTGCTACTCTTTAAAATTTAGTTTTCTAAAGTAAAATCTCAGGTTATAATTTTTTGGATATTTCTTATTTTCTAATGTAAGTATTTCAGGCTATAAAACTTCTTTTATGAATTGTTTTTGTTGCATCTCACAGATTTTTGATAAGTTGCTTTCATTTTCATTTAGTTCATATTATTTTAAAATTTCTCTTGATACGTCTTCTTTGACCCACAGGTGTAGAAATGTATTTATAAATTCCCAAGCATTTGGAAATTTTACAGCTATCTTTCTATAGTTCATTCCTATTTTAATTCTGTTGTTATCTGAGAACAAGCTTTGTATTATTTCTATTCTTTTAAAATTGTTAAGGTGTGTTCTATGGTCCACAATGTGGTCTGTCTTAATGGATGCTTCATATAATCTTAAAAGAAAACATATTCTGCTGTTCTTGAATGAAGTATTGTGTACATTTTAATTAGATCAAATTAACTGGTCATGCTACGAAAGTCATCTATGTCCTTATTGAATTTCTGCCTGTTTGAGGTATTAATTGTAGAAAAAGGTATTGAAGCCTCCACTTAAAATGGATTTGTCTATTTCTCCATCACGTTCTACCACTTTGCCTCATGTATCTTCATGTTCTTTTGTTAATTGCATACACATTTAGGGCTATTTTGTCTTCTTGAAGAATAGAATCATTATCATTATGTAATGCCCCTGTTTATCTCTGAAAGTTATCTTGATCTGAATTCCTTTTATTCTTAATATTAATATCACTGTCCCAGTTTCCTCTTAATTACTGTTACAATCTTATATTTTTCTCCAATTCTGTGCTTTTAGACTTTTAGAATATTTGTATAAAAGTAGAATTTAATAAACATATAGTTGAGTCACATTGTTTTTGATCCATTCTGACAACATCTGTCTTTCAATTAGTTTAATTAGACTATACATATTTTATGTGACAATTTAAATAGTTGGATTCATATCTATTCGATTTTAAACATTTGTATTTATTGGGCTATTTCCACTTCTTATTCTGACCTTTCTGATTTTAATTGGGTATTTTATATTATTTCATTGTATCTCTTAACTCATCAA
Organism: Callospermophilus lateralis; assembly: GCF_048772815.1. Lineage (NCBI taxonomy): Eukaryota > Metazoa > Chordata > Mammalia > Rodentia > Sciuridae > Callospermophilus > Callospermophilus lateralis. Next base: position 582,373 of record NW_027512473.1, on the reverse strand, counting down.
TTCTATTATTTTTTTAAATTGTTGACTGTCCTAGAGTTTACAGTTTACATTTCTACTTTATATCTTTACTCATCTTAATTCAGGTATCACATAAGAAATTATTCCCCATTTCTTCCTACTTCCCCTGTAACATTGCTGTCATCCATTTAACCCATTTTTTTATCATCCAACTTCTTATTATAATTGTTTTAAAAGTTGTCTTTTAGATCAGCTAATAATGACAAAAGATTTTATTTTACCTTTATATCTCTTCTTCAGTGCTTTTCTTTCTGAAGCACACGACTACCTACCTTTCCTCCCGCCCCACCCTAAACAATCCTGCCACCAAAACTCCTCCCACAACCTGGCTCTGTCCCCTGCCCATCAAAAGGGCCTGCCAGATGTAACTAAGGCCTCCTATGACCTAGCTGTGGTAAGGCTGCTTATAAAGCCCAGAGCCTCATGGTGGCCTGCAGCCATTTTACCCCTGAAAATGAGCCACATCAGGTGTTTGGCCATTTGACCCTGCCGCTGAATAAAGAAGAGCTTGCTGATCCGAGGTCTGCTGCCTGCCTCCCTCATTTGTGCGCCAAGTGCTTTCATTGGGTTCTCTGATCTGGATAGGGGATGCTTGGCAGGAGGGATGGGGGGCCTTTTTAACCCCTCCTCATTCCAACACACCTCCAGTTTTTCTTGTGGTCTCCATGAAACCTCCAGATCAGAGGCCACCTTCTGCCTGGCACGCATGGTACCCACCATTAGGTATGTGTTTGGGAGAATATGAAAGGCCTCACTTCCCTGTCCCCCACCCCAAAAGCCTGCAGAGTCACTGTGGCTGACACCAGAGCCCAGAGTCTACTGCCACCCTGTTGAGACTGCGGCCCCTTGGCTCTCTTGCCAGCACAGGAGCACTGGGCTCACCAATGACCCAAGCAACCCAAATCATTGATCACCAGGGGAACTTGGTGCACAGGCTCCAGCCCTCACCTGAGCATGGGCTCCCTCTGGCATCCTCCTCCCTCCACATTCTTCCCTGCTTCCTGTCCCCCACAGCCCCTCTTTGCTGCCACAGCCTCATGGCTCAGGCTACTCTAGTGGTCTCCACCTCCCACCCCTGGGGTTTAGGCCAGCGGAGGAAGCACAATATGGGGCCTCAGCCCAGGTCTGCATACTGCCCTGGGACCTGCAGGGCGCCACAAAATCATCTTGCCTTGACATGTCTGCCTTGACATGCTTCAGTTTTGTTTCTGTGGGTGAACTCTGGCAATTTATTTTGGATTAATCTCATTCCAGTACTTTTTAGGAAACTGGCGCAGGACTAAATCACTCAAAACACACCCAAGCTAGGCAGACACAAGTTTATTGTCAGGAAATTTGACAGGCTGTCTCTGTGCAGAGAGAACAGCAGCAGACTTCCTCTGAAACAAACTTTTTTATAAGTCAAAGCCTGGGTTATGCATGGGGGTAGGCTTAGCCCTTGCTACTGTAGGTGGATAGCAAGCTTCACAACCTCAAGCACCACAAAGGAAGAGGGCAGGAGGAGCAGACACATTGCCACCAGCTCCTGGAACTGGCCCTTATACATACTCAGAAAGTAGTAGGCTAACCTCTGGGTGCAGGGGGGTGAAGGTATAAGTCTCTGGTCTAATGGGCTCTTGCAGGAGGCAGTAGGAGGAGGAGGGTGAAGTCTGGGCAGAAATGGGGTCAGCTTGACTTAACTTTTTTAATTAACCCATAGTTATGTTAACAGGCTTAGATGCTCATGTCTTTCTGTTTCCCTCAGGAGCACCCACCATCCCTGACCCAGATGACTTCATAACCTGTTCCCACCCCACCCCAACCAGGCTTTTGCCACAGACCCCTTTCAGCTCAAAGCAGCAGGAAAATGTTTCCCTTCTGAAAAAAATTATAAAGGTGCAACTAGCTGGAAAAGTTCAGTTTAACTTCTCCCTGGCTCCGACACAGGGCTTGCTCCCACACTTCTCTCCCCCGCCCCCTTTCTCTCTGTCTCATGCTGCTTTACTAGAATAATTAAGAGCAGTGTCATTTTTTTCTAGGACTATTTTTTTACTCTATATTTGTTTAGCTCATGATTTTAATCCATTGTGCCTAGGTTAATAATATGTTTTTTATTTTCTGATCAGATCTATTTTATCCAACTATAGAAGTTTTTTTTTAACACTCTGCTTTGTTCAGAGACCAATTTGCAAAGGTCAGCTCTCAATCTAAATTAAAATTTTAAAAATGGATCCAAGTGCCTTTGGTTCCCGTGGTTTAAAAGGTTCAGTTTATGTTGGGTAAACAAGTGAGAATAAAAGATGTCTTTAACCCTCGTATTTTTCTAGGTGGTTAAGCCACTAATTAAATGTAAATGTATGTATCCCTTGTTTCTAGGATTTTTCTTCAACAAGGAAGCCATAAATGTTGTTTGATATACTTATCTGCTACAGGATTAATCATAAATGTATTTGTGAGAAACATCTAATTGATTTACAAAGTTACCCTTTCCCCACAGTCCAGTCTAATAACTGATGAAGCCTGGGGAGTGACCATGACCACTTGTGCACCCCTGTGGCCCTCTGAAGTCGGGGTCACACTCAGCCACCCCTCACATAACTAAAGCTGAATTCCCAGACTGACAGTTCTCCCTTCCCTCACCCTGGCCTCAGCCCTTCCCCTCCACAACACCCTGCCCCCAATTCAGAGACCTCTTTGTCATTTGTTCTTAAATCCAACACCTACTGGCCTTCTAATTCTCCAGAGAGGTAAGGCTTCCCTCTGGTTTCCATCAGATAGGTATCCTGCCCCGAGACCCCGCCTTTTGGCTATCCAGGACCCCAGGGGTCCCCCATCACTGGGAATGGGGTTAAGATGGTTCCCCAGTCCCCAATGGGAAAAGGTCAGTACTGTGACTGGCATGGCTGTAACTTAAGAGGGTGGAGGATGCTCTGGTCTCAGCTGTCACTTCCACAGAGCTGCTCCAAATATGGGAGTTTCCCAGTTCCCAAAGACACCCCTGTGGGCTGTCTCTTTACCAATTTTAAGAACCTGTACTCCCAAACGGACATCAACATTGAATGCCTCATTAGGCTCAGAACTCCGATTTGGCCACAGTATAAAATAGATTCAGCATCCAGGGCCCAAGTACAGAACTCTTGATAAATTCTCCAGCTTTGGAGAAATATTTAATACAGAATGGCAAGTGATCTAAGGTCCCCTATCTCCAGGCCTTTTCCCACCCCTTGTTCCACTTTCAATTACTAATTATGGACTTACAACTTTCTTTCCCATTTACAGCCCTATAAATAACAAATAAACCCCCTCCTCACAGATGTAGGGCTCCACAGCCCCCACATTGAGCTCTCCTCCCCAGAACTCCACTGCTCCCTCATCTAGTTCCCCTCCACAAAGTCCCACTTCTCCCACATCTGACTCCACCAGGCAGAGTCCCATAGCTCCCCTTCCAGATCCATCTCGTCAGACCCCACAAACAAGTTCCCCCTATCCCTTGCCATCCTCTCCCCAGGCATGGTCTAAAATTCTCCCAGAAAAACACATATTCCCTCTCCAGGAGATATCGGGGCTGAAGGTATGGTCTAGGTCCATGCTCCCATCTCCATAACAGATATGTCCCAAATAGAAGACAGATTGGGATCATTATCTAAAAACCCTGCTAAATATAGGAAGAAGTTCACTCTTCTAACTTAAGCTTATCACTTTGCTTGAAAAGGCATTACTATATATTTATATATTAACTTCTACCCTAACCAATGATGAACATACCCACATTTGGTAGGTGGTCAGGGACCATGCGTATCTCCTACATAGCCAAACCCCCATATTCACCCTGCAGCTAAGGCTGCCATCCATGCAGTTGAACCTAATTGGACATAAAAGCCTCAAGATGCTGGAGTCAGACTCCAGCACATGATTACTTGTTTCCTTGGAGGCATGGCAAAAAAATTCTCATACCCAGGTTAACTGGGACAAAGTAAAAGGAAATTACCCAGGAACCTGATGAAAACCCAGCCCTCTTTTTGACCTGGTTCACGGATGCTGTTACCAAATATACAAATCTAGATCAGTGGGTCTTCACTTGACATTCGTAAAAAACTTAGTTAGAAAAGGGCCCCGAGACACCTCAAAAACAGCTTTTAGACACTGCTTTCAAAGTTCCTAACAGGGAAGATGACACCAAAAAGGAAAGAGACAAACATCTTAAAGCTGAATATCAACTCCTGGCCTCCATCATCCAGAGTCCAAGAAAAGTCCTTACAGGTCATGACTTCACCCAATATCCCTGTGGCTCAGGGCCCCACCAGACCCTCTAATCTACTTCCTGGGTCCTGCATCTGATATGGTAAAATGGATATTGGGCAAAACCTGCCTTAACCCGAAGCCCTCCTTCCAACTGTGGACAATGGAGACACTGGAAGGTGGATTGTCCCAGGCAAGGACATTCCTCCATCAGTACAGCTGCCCAATTACCAAGTCCCATTCACCAATTTGCTGGAATGAGGGGGTCTGGACTTCATTGTCCCTGCCACCTAGACACTAATTGTTCCACAGAAGCTGACCTGACCATTCTCCCACAAGGTTTCAGAGACAAATCCCACTGCTTTGGCTAGGCTCTCCAATGTGATCTGGCCACCTTAAATTTATAGATGTAGATGACTTTCTACTCTGTAGCCCATAACTGGGACATTCTACCCATCACACTACCACCCTCCATAACTCCCTGGAATCCTCAGGGTACCAGGTTTCTCAATCTAAAGCCCAGCTCTGCTCCCCTCAAGTACAATATTTAGGCATCCTACTCACCCCCACCTCTAGCACCATTCCCCAGAGAGACTCCAGGTTTTAAAGGATATTCCCTTACCATCCACCAAAAGAGACATGCTGTCCCTCTTAGGCCTTTTTAACTATCCACCACCACATTTCATTCCTATGTAAACAATTAGACTTAGTTTGTCAAGGCTGGGTCAGTACCTCAAGGTTTTAGTAACAGCAGCACTCCTTAACCCCCAAGCCAAACCCTAATAAGCCCTTTTCCTGTCCTCCACTCAAAACACAGATAAGCTTTGGGAGTTCTTTACCATAAGGCAGGAGATATCCACCACTCTGGATGATGGAGGCCAGGAGTTGATATTCAGCTTTAAGATGTTTGTCTCTTTCCTTTTTGGTGTCATCTTCCCTGTTAGGAACTTTGAAAGCAGTGTCTAAAAGCTGTTTTTGAGGTGTCTCGGGGCCCTTTTCTAACTAAGTTTTTTACGAATGTCAAGTGAAGACCCACTGATCTAGATTTGTATATTTGGTAACAGCATCCGTGAACCAGGTCAAAAAGAGGGCTGGGTTTTCATCAGGTTCCTGGGTAATTTCCTTTTACTTTGTCCCAGTTAACCTGGGAGAGAGTGGTAAGAAAAGCAATGGGCTGATATAATGAAATTTAACTATTTTCATATCTGGATATCAAAATTCTCCCTCATAGACAAACGTCTTCATGAGGCCTCTAAGAAGGGGAATCTTGCAGATCCCCTTCCATCTTCCTGTTTCTTTCCCTTTACCATTTCTACCCTTGAGAATACTCTTCTAAAATCTTCAACTCTTTATCTACTTCCTGCCACTTGTCTCCCAACAAAACCCCCCTCTACTCTTGTTCTGACACTCCTGATTTCTTAGTGACTCCCTTTTCACATATAACTGGAGCTGCTGATCCTCTTGCCCAAAATTCCTAATGTCATTTTCTCAGATGTCCTCCCACCTTTTCTTGACAACACTCAGAGACAAATTTATCAGAGTATGCACCGCTGGCCAGCAATTATTTGAGAGTTATTTGAGGGTCTTGGTCTTGGTATAACACAACTAGAATTCTACATTTCAAAAGTAAAGAAGAAATGAAGAAAAGCAAACATGATAGAATTCATCACTAGCCAATCTTCAAGAAATATTTTTAAAAAACTTCAGAAAGAAAATGATAAAGGTCAGAAATTTGTTTTTGCATATTGAAAGTGAAAGCACATGGCACACAAATGAGAAAGGCAGGGAGCAAACCTCTAATCAGCAAGTTCTTCTTTATTCAGGGTCAATTGGCCAAACATCTGATATGGCTCATTTTCAGGGGTAAAATAGCTGCTGGCCACCATGAGGTTCTGGACTTTATATACAACCTTAGCACAGCTTTCTAAAGAACAAGATAGTCAGAGTGGTGTGCCCGCCTTCAGTTGGCCTTATATTTAAGCCAAAAAACCACAAAAGGGACATTTGGGGGGCGGGGGTTAGCCAATGTAAGAAAGTAGAAGCTGATTTGGGCAGTTAACGAGACAATGCAATGGGTACATTGGTATTTACCACAGGACTTTCCAGGTTGCCATAGCAGCAAGCAAGCAGAAAGGAAGTGGGTCAAATGACCCTAGTTGAGTACAAGTTAGAGAGAATGGTTACCAATGTCTAGACAATTAATCTCTGACAAGGAGCATTGCCCAAGAAAAATGGAAAGCAAAGAGAACAATTTTACATTGTATAAGAATTGCTATGCTAGGTAACAATTAATGGGTGCAGAGGTGGGGCTTTCCCATGGGAGAAGCATTTCTTACATGATACAGAGTCTCAGGGTAAAATGGAGTCTGTTTGGTCATTGCCCATATAGCCTGGCCCATAACAGTTGATGGATTTTCACCATCTTTGACTTTACTCTCTCCTTGATTTCATGGTCAGTGATGAGCAATCCCCTTTAATTCTTACACTTATTCCTGTGATTTGGGGTTTTCCCCCATGGTCTTCCTTTTGGATTTCTTTTTCTTTGCCTTAGTTGCCTGCATTTTGAATATGCATGCCTAGAAGTTGTCTTTTTATTTTTTTGTATATAAAGCTTAGTGTTCTCTGAATGTTCTGGGTCTGTGATTGGTGCTTGTCAAACTTTCAGAATGGTCTCAGGTATTTCAATTAAGTGTATGTTACTCCTATTGGTATTGTCCCACAGTTCTCTGATGTTCAGTACTTGTTTCCTTCCTTTTAAAATTCTTTGTCTTTGCATTATTTAGGGGGAAGTTTTTATTGACCTGTCCTCAAGTTCACTGATTCTCTGATCAGTCATGTCATGTCTCACATGCCCATTGAAGGGATTTTTTTCACTAGGATTTATTTATAATTATATTAGACTTATATTAGCCTTACTCCTTGTCATTGTTTAAATTTAGATACAAAATATTGGTTAATAAGATCTGAGTTAAAGAGGTATTGAGTATGGTGATTTATCTATTTTGATTAGTTGCTGAACTGTTAAATGTTTGTTATTACTATGGGTACTAGAGGATTATTTAGGATATATCTTGTGTCCATGTTTTTTAATCCCCTGTTGACTTTGAGCTTCCCTCTATTGCCTTCTTTGAGCAGGGTCTCTGTCTGCAGCTTTTTCAATCATGATCTACTTATGACACTGCCGCAGTCTCTGGCTGGGCACAAATCACGAGTCTCCACACAGCTTGTAGATTCAAACAGCAATTCTTTATTCCCGAACTCACACCGGCCATCTACAAACACGTTCTGGGGGAATCCACGTTCTCTGCCCAAATCCACTTCTGCCCAAACCCACTACTCTGCCCAAATCCACTCCACATGGGCTTCTGTCTCCCAAATATACTGTCTGACCCTAAGAACTCAAGAGGAACTCAGCAGCAGGATACGCCCTATTCTAAAGGGGAACACCCTAATCTCCTATTATGCTAAACCACCCTATTCTAAAGGGGAACACCCTAATCTCCTATTATGCTAAACAGCCCTATTCTAAAGGGGGAACACCCTAAACACGATCCTGCCCTGGTCTTTGAGCAAGGTCACCTTACATGCAATGTCCTGCAAAATGTCCTATTTCCATGAGTCCTTCCACTAAAGAATCATGGGGGTACGCTGGCAAGGAAATTGTCATACCTACTTGGCTGTTGGCTCCCAGCGTGACACCACAGCTCTTTTGGTGTTATAATATTGATACTGATCTTGGAAATCAGGATGGGGTCCTAGTTCCTTGGTGTTGAAGATTAAACACTGGAGAAACACTGAGGCAATCATAGAAAGCAAATTTTATTTAAGAAAACAGAGAGGGAGGGAGGGAGGAAGGGAGGGAGAGAGAGAGAGAGAGAGAGAGAGAGAGAGAGAGAGAGAATATGTCTCCTAAGAAAAGCTATCGACCCAAAGCTGGTGTCCATGGGAGGGGGTGCATCTTATTCCTTTATAGATGTCAGGTTTCTTCCTATCTTACCTATGTGACCAAAAGTCAGGAAAAGGCTGCCCAGGAGGTACTTATTAGCAGCTCCTTGAGTTGGAAGGAGATTCCCCAGGGTTTTTTCTTAACCTTGAGAGGGGCATGGGGAGTGCTCTAATTTCTTTTGATTATCCTCCATCTTTCCAGTCTGATCATTTATTATCTATGCTGACTATCTGTTCTTTGACCTAGTCTCAGTATGGTTTAGGTAAGGAGAGTTTTATAATTTTCCAATTATATCTCAGTCTTTGCTTGAAAAAGTTTCTATCATCACTTTAGAGATCCTAAAGGGTAACATAGTGAGAAACGGTTTGGATATTGTTGACACATACAAACTGAATTGGCACTAGTCTCCTAATGAAAATAAATTATCATATAAGAAAATCATTTGCACCAATTGTTTTCCTGCAAAGTACTGAATGGAAATCAGTTCTCAAAGAATAAAAATAATTATGGTGATTACTTTTGCAATATTAATGTGTGTATGTGTGTGTGGGGTGTGTGTGTGTGTGTGTGTAGAGGGCATGCTCGGGATTTAACCCAGAGGTATCTACCACAAACCTACACTTCCAACCTCTTTTTAACTTTTATTTTGAGACAAGGCCTTACTAAGTAAAAAAATTGCCCAGGCCGACCTCCGACTTGCAATCTTCCTGCCTCAGACTCCAGACATGCTGAGATTACAGGCATGCTATGGCGAATGAACCTTTTTGTAAACTGACAATATTCGTTTTTTTGGGGGGATACATTCTGATGTTTTGATCTACATATGTACAGAGTCACTCAAGCTAATTAACATATCCATCACCTCACCTATTTATCTCTTTTTTGGGTGGTGAAAATGTTAAAATTTTATTTCAGCAATTATTAAATACATTATACATTATTATTGTCACCATACAGTGGAATATATCACTAAACTTATTCCTTCAGTCTAACTGAAACTTTGTACACTTTGATCTTCATCTTCTCTTTTCCCATCCTTTTCTCTACCTCTCTTTAGCCTCTGGTAAGGAAGATATTACATATAGCAGTTCCTAAAAATAATAACATAGATTTATTTTTAAAATTAATTTATTTTCTCCTTATATTCATGATTCTCTCTTTTCCTCCTCAATCCAGATAATTTACTTATCTAAAAGACATAGACACTCATATCATGCTTTTTTATTCTCTCTTTCCCTAAAATTGCTTGGCATTTCTTGGATATTTCTAGATACTCTAAAACAGTTAAGGTTTTCAGTTTCAGTTTTATCAATGAATAATGAAAGTCATAGTGTATTAAGTGAACTAGAAAATTGAAACAAAGTTTCCATGGAAAAAGGAATAGGTGAGAATGGGGACTTAATTGAAAGAATAATTTAAAGAGGTTCTTTCTATTCAAAATACTCTGGAAGCATATTATTTATAATATTATATTATAAGACTTGTAAAACTAGTATCTCATTTTTTTTCTATTTTAAGTTTTCAGGTTGTTCTCTTCAACCATCTGAGGAGCTAGCTTGTTTTCTCTGTAACCAAATACATACACCATTTTCAAAACTGGAAGAAATAAGTGGTTCAATCTGCCTTTTATTCATTAAAGGCACAACTAATTGTTCAGTTTAACTCATGTCAAATTGAAAGGCATAACAGTAGTTACAGTGATATTGTAATTTTTTAACCTTTTGGCACTGTTTCCTTTAATATTTTTTTTTTGGTTATAGGTGGACACAAAATATTTATTTTATTTTATATGGTGTTGAGAATAGAACCCAGTGTCTCATGCATGCTAGGTGAGTACTCTACCCCTGAGCCATAACCCAAGTAGATATTGTAATCTTAACATCCCTTTCTCAAGTTGTTTTAGTCAACTTGATTATTACTGTGATCAAAAGATCTGACAAGAACAATATAGAGGAAGAAAAGTTTATTTGGGGGCTCAGGGTTTCACATATCTCAATCCATATATGATTTACTCCATTGTTCTGGGCCTAACACCAGTCAGAATATCAGGGCAGAATAGTATGGAGGAGGAAAGCAGATAAGTACTTGTCAATCAGGAAGCAGAGAGATCCCTATTCACTAGAGACATATACCCTAAAGGCAAGTCCCAGGGACCTACCCCATTCAACCACACCCTACCCACCTACAGTTAATACTCATTCAAGTGCATTAATGCACTGATTAGGTTAAGGCTCATAAACCAATCATTTCATCTCTAAACTTGTCTCACATATGAGCTTTTGTGGAAACCTCACATCTAAACCACCATACTAATCCTTGTTAAAGATATGCAGATATTTAGTTTTTTGAAGCACTTACTCATACACTTCTTATATATTCCAAATTTCTAGCTGAGTCATTTTCTTGAAATTTCAAGATAATTTTTTCTCTATCTTAAATCATTTAGATCATTCCTTCCACAGGCAGGCATATGGCAAGTGTTAGGGCAAAGCTATTCACTAGCATATGTAATCTTTATTACACTAAGGCTATTGTTATTTCCTTCCATTGTAATGGTTATTGATTGTCTGGGCTCAAATTCCTGTTTTATAAATTGTCATTTATGTGACCTTTGGCAATTTTGTCTGTTTTAGTTATATCATCTGTAATAGGAAAATAATTACTGACCTGATAGAACACTGTAAAGATTGAATATGTTAATTTACAAAAATGGATCAGATCAGTGCTTAGCTCATAATGAATTAGTGGATATTGGCTATAATTACTGTTCATATTGCAATGATTGCAACTGGGGATATAAGTTCTCACCTACAGAATAGGTCATTTATGGAATAAATCTTTGAGGAGTTAGGCTTGTGGAAACTGTACATTGCACTATTAGGACAGGTAGCTGTCTGCATTTCCACAATACTAGTATGCACTGGATTGACTTTAACTCTAGAGTAATATGAGTTCTTTTGCCCAGAAACAAGACTTAGAAAGGCGGGCAAAGAAAGTAACTCTGTGAAGTAGGATAGACTTGAATGGGAATTTTAGCCTGATTCTTATATCTGTACATCCTTGGGAGGGTACTTCATTTCCCTGAGCTGTGGTCTCATCATCTAGAATATAATATTCAAGATTCATGGTTGTTTTAAAGATATTGTTAATATATAGACAAACCATATATAATGCATAGTTTTAAAAAAATAAATTAGGATTTTTTTTCTCCTTCCCCTTTCTTCTTCCCCTTTTCCTTCTCTTGCCCCTCCCCCCTGCTATTCTTCTTTTTCTGTAAATTAAAGGGTTGAAACTTCTGATCTGGGACTTAACTAGAGATGTAAAGTAAAACTGGAAGAGATGCCTGTGTGAACAGACTATGCAGTTGACTCTCAAGATTAGGAAATGCAAAAACTAGCCAGTTGTTGCAACTTGTGCCTATGCAGGAGAAGTAAAATGTTGGTGTTCAAAGCAGTGGGTTGAATGGAATAGGCTTTGGAAATAAGCTGGCTATTGCATAAACAAAAAATTTAACTTTGTTGATATTCGTGGTTTTATGCTTTTGTAATTATCTCTTGCTGTCCAATTTTTCACTTCTGAGACTTCTAGTGCACTTCCAAAGGCAAGTGGAAATAAAGAAGTGTGCTCTGAGGGCTCAACCAGGGGCTGTTGGCTTTACAATAAAAATATGATTATTCTTATGGTAGTCAGAGCTATTTAGAAATCTAAAGATCATCCTGTTCTGTTCTACTGTTGTTTCAGGAGGCTGGGTTTGGTTTTATAATTAGCAATCCTTTAAGGACAGCAGTGATCACTGCCTCAACTCCATGTCTAAATGCTGAACCCAAATAACACATTTATTTTTCTAGAATCACAAAATAGAGGTTTGGAAACAAGCATCTTTAGAGAAAAGAAGGCATGCTTTCTATGTCCATAACTTATTTTCTCAATTCTTAAGATGGCCCAACAAAGCATAGTTCATAGACTCCTTTTGCCTCACACAGGTGATTCTCAGCCTGGACTGTGTAATAGAAGCATCCTAAGAACTTTTACAACATCCCAATGCTCAAGCCAATTTAACTTTTCTGGGAATTAACATTTTTTTTAACTCACAGGTGAACTAGTATAAACTTTAAGACTGTGAATCACTCACAGGCTGATACATTTGGACACATATTCTCAGGTTTAATTGGGATTTTAGCCCAAACTCTGTCTCTAGGTTTACCCTTTGTGACAATGTGGACAGCTGGTCACTGGCATGCTGGAACAGTCCTCCAAGTGTTCCAAAGCAAATCGACACCTCAGGCTCTCTGAGCTAATGCTAGTGCCTCTTCCTCACCTCTTGGAAGCCTATCTATCCTTTTCAGTATTTCTGTAATCTTCATGAGAAATTCTTATAACAAATTTCTTGAAAGTTGAAGTAATAGTTTGAATAAGAAGAGGCTTTACTTGATCGTGGCAAAATTCATTAACAATCTTTACATATTATTCCTTTGTAAAAGATGGTAATAGTGTATTAAATTTCACCATTTTTTGAATCAGTGATTGCCTATTGGTGTTCAGTTTACACTCTAATAGAATTCCAAGTTTCCACAACTTATCCTAGAAAATTTCCTAGTATTTTGAAGTCTTATGTTGTGAAAAGTCTACTTAAAATTTTTATGAATGTGCTGGGAACTCAGAACTAAACTGAGCTGTATGTTTCAGGGAAATTTTTCACATAAAGTCCCTTTCTATATTGTTACTAAAATATTTAGGAATATTGGATTCCTAGTTTAAATTCTGCCTGAAGCTTGTCAAATGGAAGCAAAGCAAGGAGAAAGGGTAAAAGTGCCTTAAATTTAAACTAATGATCAAAGACAAAATTTTCTGCAAAGCAATGAACCATTTAATTTCCACCAATATTAACTGGGGGAAAATATATCAATAGAAGAAACTTAGAAACTAAAACAAGTACTCAGCCTACAGAGATGGCAAAATTTCTGGTTCATGGATTTCAGAATAAAAATATTACTCTCAAAAATAGCCTTACATCATCTCTTTTACTTTTATTTACAAATTAATTTGGCAGAAGAATGGCAAGAACAAGCCATTCTTTGAGGAATTCAAAATCTGTCCCAAAGTTTACAAAGAACTGCAATAAATTTTATACATTATTTGGAGGGTGAGGCAAGTATGATTAAAGAATACCAATGCCCCCCATAATTTATCTTAAAACAACAGGACATAAAAATATTATTGTGACATAAGTATTAAAATATGCCAAAATCTATTTATTATGTCTAGGAAAATTGTATTGGCTGATTCATGACCAATAAATTGACAGAATAGGATTCTACTTAATGTGGAGTCTGAGCAAAACATACCATACACATAGACATTTTTGAGTCATAAAACTAAGTTGTAGAGGAATTAAAGGGAAAGTTATAGATGAGGCCAGAAAGAACAGAGATCATATAATGTTTGCATTCTGTTGACTTTGACTTTGACTTTAATGTAAAACCTGGCAATTTAAGGAGAGTAAAGATGTCATTGAACTTATGATTTAGTGCCGCAGTGTGGCTGGGCACAATTCAGGAGCCACTTGTCAAAAGAAACTAACTTTATTTTTAGAACCACACATGCCAAACAAAACTGCTCCTCAGGAAAAACCCTCAGAGCCCAACTGCCACCACAGGCTTCCCACAAGCCACTCCCTCAACCACCAGCCTCTCTACCTCCCACAATCCTCCTGCTCTTGAGGCCGATTGGCTGGGTCGTGTGGGCGGAGCCAAAAAAGTCCCCCAATGAGCAGCTCCGTGGCCTGAAAGGGCAGGGAAACAGCCCAATGAGCATCACCGCAGAGGAGCCAATCAGCTAGATGTTGCTGGGGCCGCTGTGAGCCAATCATTAGCTGGTAGTCTGAAAGGGCAGGGAAACAGCTCAATGAGCATCTCCAATGAGCATCACCGCAGAGGAGCCAATCAGCTAGATGTTGCTGGGGCCGCTGTGAGCCAATCATCAGCTGGCAGTCTGAAAGTTTGCTGGGGCCCCTTCGGCTGTGGCTCTCAACAATTTAGCACAGTCTTTCCCCGGGCTGCTGAGGGGGCTTAGGAGTGAGCAGGGAGGTAGTTAGGAAGCCTTTGCAGTCATCTAGGAAAGAGATAATGCTGGCAATGAAGGATGAGAAGAGAAAGATTCTGAATATACCTTGTAGATAAAGCTGATGACAATTTATGAACAAATTGGATGTGGAGTATATAATTAGGAATCACCACGACTTCCAATATTTTTCTTCTGAAGGACTAAAAAATGGATTTACTATTTACCAACGAATGCCCTAAGATTAAATCCAATCCCACAGGTTCTGCAAAAATAACACTGTGGTATGGGTGTCAGAAGTAAAGGATGTTCCAAGCAGAAGTTTCCTTGATATTTATCATACACTAAGACATCTCTGTGCACTTTAAGCCTCTCCCTCAATGTGGCTGGTGGTAGCCCAAATTTCTAAGAGACGTAATAGCTGTCTGGAACAGGACATTTTTACAATTTTTCTAGGCAAGATGATTTACATGGTTTGTTTTGTAATTTTACAATATGGTCAAGCCAGTTAGACACAGTGATACTTGATTTTGACTGATTTCCTATCAAAAGCATTGGTTTGTGAGTGAACATGATTTTTCAAATGTTCAATTTCTTAACAGGAATTGAATTAACGTCATTAAATTAAGTTCCAAACACAATCTCTTTTCAGAAGCTTCTTGGGTGATTAATCATTGAATTTAAGACTAAAGCTTATTCTTTATTGTTATTTTGCCAAATACAGCAGAAGATCATTTGACTAACAGTTAGTAGAAAACATAAGGAATCAGAGCAATTGATTCAAATTCAACATGTTCTCATTTTTTATGCCAACTTTAAGTACATATGTGAAAGTGAAAATTTTCTTTCCAAATAAAACTGATTTCACAAAAGAGGTTTATTTTGCTTTCCTCTATCCCAATAATAAAACCATCTGCTCAATGACCTTGACTTTCTAGGAGAGCACAGTGCCACTCATGAAGAGAGATGGCAGAGATAATTACTTCTTTCCTGTTTAAAGACATTTTCACTTCCCCCTAAATGTAAGCCATTCTTTCTACTTCCCATAACCTTTAAAACCTGTTTGTCAGTCTGCAAATTAAGTCTTCTCTATGGCTGACAATTCATTTAATGTTGGCATGAGTAGGTTCCAGCATTTTCAGTTTTTAAATAGAAAAACACATCTGTGCCTTTCATTGAAAGCATGATGAAGCTTTTTCTCTCCTCTCTCTTTAAAATTCTATTTGGAAAGAAAGCTTCCTCATCTGAGAGTCTTTTCACTAGTTTCAAGGATCTTAAAACTCATTATTTATTTATTTTATAATCCTTTCTTATATGTGTTTTCTTCCTTCCTTCCTTCCTTTTCTCAATAAGCACTTACTGTACAGACATTTATCTACCATGTCAGGCATTTGCTAGATATTGGCAGTAGGAAATGAATGAATCAAGTTCTGTCATGAAGCAGCTTACAGTAAAAAACTCTAAGTGACTATACAGAGAATGAGTGCTACCATCATCTCTCAGCAGGACTGATAAACTCCTAACACTTCTCTGTTTCCATTCCTGACCCCTACTGTCTATTCTCTACAAAATAGCCAGATGCATTGCAAATGGACATTTAGATCAGACAATTATCATGTCCCAAATCCTTGGATGGCTTCCCAACACATTTAGATTCCAGAATCCTTCCCAGAGTAAGGTCCTAGCTCTTACAATCCAATCATTTTACCTCCAAGCATTCTTGCATTGTCTCATACATGAGCTTTTGGGGAGATACCACGTATCTAAACCACAACACTGCATATATATTGAAAGGAAATATAACCATTATGTCAAAGAAATGTCTACATTCTGAGTTTATTGCAGCACAATTCACAATACACATGATATGGAATCAAGTGAGCTGTCAATCAATGAATGCATGTATTAAAAATGCTGTACATTTCATAATGGAATACAATTCAGCCTCAGTATTGAATGAGATTCTATCATGTGAAGCAAAATGGATGGAACTGGAAGTCACTGTGTTAAATGAAATAAGTCAGACACAGGAAGACAAATACCACATGTGTTTATTCTTGTGGAATCTGTAAAATCAATCTCAGAATGGAATAGTGGTCACTAGAGACTGGGAAGGGCAGAAAGGAAGGGAGATGTACTGAGGTTTCACAATGGGTAACAAAATACAATTAGAGAGTAGAAATTAGTTCTGGATTTCTATATAATGTTTGGGTAACTGTAATCTACAACTATCTGTGATATTATAGTAATTTCAAGTAGTTATTTCAAAATAACTAGAATATGAAATTTCCTAATGCATAGAAATGATTAATGTTTTAGGAGATGAAAGTGCATATTACCCTGATTTGATCATCATACAATTTATACATATATTAAATTATTTTACTGTATCTTGTAAACATGTACAAATATTATGTCTCAATTAAAAATCCCATACTTATTCTGCCATCAGTTAAATTATAAAAGTATCATAGGGTTTACTATCTGATTTAATGGGTAAGAATGAAATTAAACTTTCAATACATCTAAAGCTTTTATGAGCTTATTCTGCTAGGGGGCTTTTGATTTCTTTAGTTGAGTTTCTATAACAATGGTATTTTTATGTTTATAAGTTTTTCTTTTACCAGTTTATTTTGAATCTTAGATCTTTATTCAGGAAAACATGCTGTTTCTCTTTCAAAGTTTCTACTTTGAAAAGTAGAAAAAGAGAGAGAGAGAGAATTTAAAAGAAATTTGAGAGGTTTGGGCATAGGTACTTATTGGGAGGGGAGGGGAGGAGGGATAGTAGAGGATAGGAAAAGTAGCAGAATTCAACAGTTACTAATAGGACATTATGTAAAAATGTGGATGTGTCAAAAATATAAGAGGTTGTGAGGGGCAAGGGGGAGGGGAAAAAGGGTGAGAATTGAACAACAGAAGAGGAGGTAGAGAGGGAAGATGGGAGGGGAGGGGAGGGGGGATAGTAGAGGATAGGAATGGTAGCAGAATACAACAGTCACTAATATGCCATTATGTAAAAATGTGAGTGTGTAACCGATGTGATTCTGCAATTTGTATTTGGGGTAAAAATGGGAGTTTATAACCCAATTGAGTCAAATGTATGAAAGATGATATATCATGAGCTCTATAGTGTTTTGAACAATCAATAAAAAAAATGTGGATGTGTAACCGATGTGATTCTGCAATCTGTATTTGGGGTAAAAATGGGAGTTCATAACCCACTTGAATCTAATGTATGAAATATGATATGTCAAGAGCTTTGTAATGTTTTGAACAACCAATAAAAAATACTTTGGAAACTTGTTGGCATTTTCAAATCACCATGGGAGAAAATGCCTTCTTTGACCAAAATATAATAATTAGAATTCCTGGGAATATTGTACAAGCTGGGATATTATTTTAAAATGTAGGTTTTCTTTGGATATAGGTGTATTGAGGCCCTTGGAGACATTTACCACTGAAAGGATAGTTTCTCAAACTCACAGATCTAAGGAGGATCCAGTGCACAGCTCATCATGGGCATGTGTGGGACACACAGGAGGCATCAGGGTAAGTTAGGAGACAGCAGGAACATTGGGAAAACATGGGAAACAGGCTTTACTATGGTTTCTACAGGAAGAAATGGGCAAGCAAGGGCCAACAGGGTTATGGTTAGCTAATGTGAATAACTTCAGGGGCCCCAGAAGTTGTCTAGTACTTGGTCCTGAGGTGATTAGGGTGGGTGGATGGTGGTCCATGGTTTGAGAGCCTTGAGAAAGTACATAAAAAGAGTGGGTGGGATATAGGGTCTGGATGTATTGGTTTGGGGATAAAAGATGTGCTTGGACTTGTAAACCAGTCCTTTACAATCTCTAGGCACTGGCTAGCTCTAAGAGAAGTAGTCCCTTCAGGACCAGCAAGCCCAAGTTTTAAAACATCCAGGACCTATGGTTCAAAACAGATGTTGAAGCTTATATCCCATCTAGAAGAGTATGCTTCCTGAGCACTGTGACACATACCCCATTGTTTCCAACAGGAGAAATATACAATGGATCTTCTCCAGTGTGAACTACAATAAAACACACACACACAAACACACACACACATACGTGCTGATGAGGTTCCCATTTCTCTCACTAAAAGAGATATTTAAAGAGCCTCTAGTTCAAATTAGAATGAGTAAGAATTTGCCAAACAGTAAATAGTTCTACTTGGAGAGATCTTTGACTTAGGCAATGATGGTAGACAAGTTTTGATTTTCACAGTAATGCAAGTAATTCTGACTCATATATTTGCCCTGAAATACTATGTGTCTTCTAAAAATCTCTTCACATAGGAAAAAAAAGTTCAGTTCAGGTCAAACTTTAATTAAAACAAAGTTGCTATTTAAAAGTGTGCTGGAAGACCATACTGCTACTGCTTTTGAACTCCTCTTTCTACCTTTTTACCACAAATGCTTATTATTTCTCTGAATGATATCCAGGCAGCTTCAAGAGAAAATTCACTAATGTGCCCAAATTTGCATTTTTATAGCAGTTTTTTCAATTTTTCAACATAGTACAGGAGAACACATTATGACAGCTACCATGCACCCTTCAAAGAAACTGATGGAAAGTAGACAAGACCTGTGGAGAATTTGGATTCACTTTAAAAAATCACCTGTGGGACCTGCCAAATTGCTACTATCTATCCCAGACATGGTGCTCATTAAGAAACCCCATTGGCTCATGATTTATTGATTAGGACCAAATATCCTGGAACACTCATAAATTACTCTTGGAATGTGATTTTAAACATCCTTTCCCAGATCCTACCAATGAACTATACTTCAGATACACTTGTTCATGACTTAATCTATATGAAAATTGTTCTGTTCTTTCTAGTTCATTACTTGGATTGTTTTAATAACATTATTATGCTACTGGAATAGATTTAAATAACAGAATATTTGTTATGAAATATTATTAGTCATATTAAATATTAGAAATTTTTAAAGAGATGTTATTTAGAACCCAAGTTTTAATATTTCAGTAATTTACCGAAGTGCTTTCTGGATAGGAATTAAAATATTTACATGGAACAAGCTATAAACATTTGTATTCCAAAATAGAATTTCCTACCATTTGGAGGGGGAAAAACTAGATTATTATATTTCTTTTTCTTTCTGTACTGTCCCAGAGATGGGGGACATTTCTGCAAATGCTAGACTCCAAAAACAGTGCCTGTAGTCCATGCCAGTATGGGTTATGAGAAATAAACAAACTAATCCCTAGTTTCCAAACAATTGAGAAGACTGACACTAAAACAGTTCAATGCAATATGGAAGCTGAACATAAGTACGACAATCAAACACAATAAAGAACAGATGGACAGATAGCATGATGTAAACAACAAATGTGATAATTTTGTTTTTCTTTCTGCCATTCTGGGGATTGAACCCAGAGCCTCACACATTGTAAGCAAGTGCTCTACCTCTGAGCTACATTCACAAACTTTTAAATTTTTATTGAGACAGGGTCTCCATTCTCACTAAGGAATCCTGGCTGGCTTTGAAACTGTGATCCTCCTACCGCAGCCTCCCAAGTAGCTGGGATTACAGGAACGTTTCACTACTTCCAGAAAAGAAGATAATTTTAAAATCTACATTAGAAAAGAAGGAGGTGGAGGAGGAGAAGGAGGAGTAGAAGGAGGAGGAGGAGTAGAAGGAGAAGGAGGAGGAAGAGGAGGAGGAGGAGCAGCACCAGCAGCAATGGCAGCTGAATGTGGAATTAAGTTAGCAGAAGAAATTTTAAAAAAATGGAAGTATTTTAAAGATGTGCATTCCTTTCTGGAGCCATTCATTCATTCATTCATCTTCAAGCCCTCTTTGAAAAAAAAATGTGACTTATTACCTATTATGTGCTAGGATTGAAGAAACTATTGAGGAAAACTCAATATTTTTTTCATCATGAAATTTAAACATTATCTGGGAAGATGAACACCATAAAAGTTACAAAAAGAAGAGGGTGAGAATGAAGTATTTTGGGAGTCTATAACAGGTCAGACGACTGAGGAATTAAGGCATGTGTCCTGAGATGATGACTTTAAACTGTAACCAGAGATAGATATAAAGAATGCATGGGCAGTAGAAAGCAGAGTAGGTATGTGGAGCAATATAGAGGTGAGTGTGGTCACTGTGAATGTAGCGGTGGATTAAAGAAGAGGCTCCAGGTAGCAGAAAGAATAGCAGGAACACAAGCTCTGAGGTAGAAAAGAGGATGGCTTGTCCTAAGAACTGGACGGCAGCGTTTTTGGAGATGAGCATGAAGATAAGATGAACAAAAAGTTACAACATGTAGAGTCTTAAAGTGTCACTCAGTAATATTAGCTTTACACTAAGAGAAATGAAAAGCAATTAGTGAGTTTTAAAGATGAAAGTTATGGAATGACCCTACATTTAAAAAAAAAAAATAAAACGAATAAAACCCCAAAGGACCATGCTGTTTGTAATGTAGAGGCTTGTTGGACGGCAGAGATAAATGTGTGTGACTAGGTATGAGACTATTTCAATGAATCATACAATGGATAGTTTTTTGGACTAAGCTATGGGACCAAGCTGGGACTATAGAAGTAGAAAGAAAATAAAAACCATAACACTTGTATATTGACAGCAGATGGGTAACAAGAAAATAGGAAGAATCAAGAAAGATCCTTAGGTTCTTGGTTAAATAGACTCATCTGTTGGATGCTTTTCTGAAGAAAGAAACAATGGGAGAACAATTCGTGAACAAGTGCAGAATCAATTTTAGAACACTGAATTTGGAGTGTTTTTGTGACTTCCCAATGCCATGCCTTGCAAGCTGTTAGGTACATACAGTATAAAATGTACAGTCAGGAGAGAGGTATATGCCTGTCAGCATTGGCTAGATTATGCCACAGACAAAGTTGAAGGAGTTAGAATAAAAGGTATTTTCTTTTGCTTCTTCTGTATGTCCATTGCTTTAGCAAAGAGCTCCTTATCAAAGTACATATTCAGGTTCCTGGGCTGCTAGAGATCCTCCCAGTTATGATGCTGCCATCTCCCTTTGGGGCTTCAGTGTTCACTGCAGCAGGGCAAGAGAGACTTGGAAATACATATCAGCTCAAAAACACTCCTGTCCTATAATGACACCTGTCATTTCCATTTCCATTCCATCAGCTGAGGGAAGTCATATGACCTCTGTTGACTTCTAAAAAGAAAACAGTTTTCCATTACTATCTAGGAGAAGAAGAAAATCAAAAAATAATTGATGAATGCTAATAATGACTATCTCAAGTTGGGTAATATTAATCAGGTGTTCTTAATGTGTAGTCACACTCATCATGTAGTGACACTCATCACTAATGGTAGTTAACTGTTTTCCCTTGTGATTCTTCACATTAGTCTGTCTTCTTAAGGCAATGTCCAATAAATTTATGCCAGACTTTTTTTGCAGTTTTAGATGTTAGAATGTGACCTAGATTTTTTTTAGTCACTGGAACCCACATAAGATTTGCATTAGTAAGTGAACATATGGCATGGTTTGGGTATGAAATATGGTTTAGATATGATTGCTCTCCAACCCACCCACATCTTGCACCAACCACCATTCACCTAAAGACCCATGTGCTGGAAATATGGTCTTGGTGTGACAGTTTTGCAAGGTGGTGGATCTTTATGAGGTGAGGTCTGGTGGGAGATGATTAGATCACAGGGGCATTGCCCTCATGAAGAGATTACTAAAGCTGTGATTAGATCAGATGAGTTCCCAAGAGATTTAATCCTTATAAAGTGAGTTTGGCTGTATTGACTCACTGTTTCGTATATGTGCCCAATCTGCATGTGGCTGGTTCCCTTTCTGCTTCTCTGTCATGTCAAGACTCAGACATAGGACCTTTGCCAGGACACACATCCTGTTTGAACCTTCTAGCTATTATAATCTTGAGCTAGATAAACTTCTCTACTTCATAAAGTATCCAGATTCAAGCATTTTGTTGTAGTAACACTAAACTAGCTAGTATCTCTTCCAGAGTAGCTCCTGCAATATGTTGTCATTGCTTCTGAGAGGTTAGTTTCAGAATCATGCCCTCTAGCCCTTTCCAATTTATATAAGTTCCATAATAGCCCTTAAAATTATTTTCTCCTTAAATAAGCTAGAATAGTTTCTAATGTTTGCAACTAAGGATCCTGACTAATATAATATTTGGCTCTTGGAGAGGTACTAGGCTCTTAAGGAAATGAAAATCAGTAGATGGGTCATTTAAGTTGATTGGGCTTGAAGGCATTGAAGATCTAGTTACTGCAGAATTGGGAACTCTAGTGGTTAAAGGCTTTGCATATGAATCAGTTATTTAAATTCTATAAAGTGAAATAGGATTTGTAGTCAAGTCATGGGGAAGCATGTACCTATTTATATAAAATAAATAGGAAGAACCAAGGATTATAGGAAAAGAAGGAAGGCTTGCTGCTTCCAACTGCCCTAGAGAGCTTGATGACAGAAAATGGTAAGAGTTCAGACTTAAATTCCTAGTTTGAGGTATAGTAAGAGAATCCAGATCTTAATATGCTAGTGACCAAAGCACTTCTTGTTGTTGCTATTGTTACTACAGCAGAATTGTCATAGCAAATAATAAGACATCCTATCTGTTCTGGGTTGCTGAATCTCAGCTTAGATTGAATCCAAATCTTTGTCAGATTTCTTTGTAACAACAGATTGCATAGAAAAGAGAAGCACCATAGAATCAAAAGAGATTCATTCCAGAGAACCTCAAACACCAAAACCTCATGGACTGTTTTGCCTGCAAAACAGAACTTTTTTACCAGTCTATTCAAGCCAATGATGCCTTGCTTCTACATCCTTATAATATGTTCTTTTCAAGGGAAACAAATTTTTTTATGTCCTTTCCTATTATCATCAGTATTTGTTGCCCTATAGCTAGAATGATCCAAATATTTTAATTGTTTGCTCAGTAATCTGACTGAAACTTGTGTACAAAGATGGCTTATGATGAAAGAAGTAAAGATGTCATTAAATTACTTTAATTAGAATAGATAAGTCCAATAAATTATGAAAATACTGGCATTGAATTTATCATGAATTTATAAAATTGATTTCTAACTCTAAATAAATTTCCTAAAAGGATCCAGATGATTGAAATGCAATTATTGGTAGAAATATACTGGGAAGAAGAGTCTTATCTGAGTCTTAGTGAAAAACACAAGCACACAAAGTACAGTGATATGTTACTTGAGATTTTTTTTTGTTTGTTTTGTTTTGTTTTGTTGATGGGGAGATGAGAGTAGGCTTTTGAAGCTACAGGGATTGAAACAAGTTCCCTGATGCCAACCCAATTAATAAAATAAATCTACAGAGCTTGGCATAGTACATGGAATGTAGCTATTCCTATGATATATGCCTTTTTCTTACATTAATAACCAGAGACTAACAGAAACGGCTTTCACCTG
Organism: Callospermophilus lateralis; assembly: GCF_048772815.1. NCBI lineage: Eukaryota > Metazoa > Chordata > Mammalia > Rodentia > Sciuridae > Callospermophilus > Callospermophilus lateralis. The sequence continues at coordinate 558,689 of NW_027512473.1, read as the reverse complement.
GTATAAACAGTGGTGCATCTTTATTATTTTGTCTTAGAGCTGTATTAAATATATAAATCTGCGTCATTATTTATTCTAGAGAGAACTTGATTTACTCACAATTTTGTAGAGCATTATGCAGATTCAATATATTGATGACCTCATGAGAAAAGAAATTGGAGATAGGTATTCTAGATTCTTTTAACAATTCATGTATGCATGTATTACATGTATGCAATACATTCCATGAAAATACTGAGTTTAGGATAATTCTCTTGGTCCAACCCAGTTCCCTAGCCTTTCCCCCCTTCTTTCTTGTAGTTCTCAAGAATAATTCTAAAATACACAAGGAATATAATAACCTGAGATAGTGAGAATCTGACCAGATGACCTAAATCTTTTTCAGTGCCCTTTGGAAATAGATTGTCTTTGAATTCTTAGCCAAGCTATCACAATGTCATGGAGTACAAAGTTCATGGTGGTCTTTTTTTGTGGGATCTCTCCTCTGTTGTACAAGTGGGATTTATGGTTGAGACTCCACCTGCCCCAGGTGGAATTTTGAGTCTTTGGGACCAGCTCATGATGAATTGTAGGGTTTTGTTGTCCCTTACTGCTTATCTTTAAGTGATTAAACCCATTTCACGTAACTTTTTGAGTTTGTGTATGCTGGGTTTCATAGGACTCAGAGAAATTGGTGACCAGTGCACAGCCTGGTTCATACAAGGATTTTCCACCTTGGAGAACTTTCTGAATATACTAAAACATAGTACACAGTAGGATTCATATTTAATTACAAGGCAAGTTCTTATACTTTGTCCCCTTAATCATGAAGGAAGAAGCACAGTTAGTATTTTTAAATGTGGGGGAAAATAATCAACACATTTCTGTTGGCTTTTAGGATGTTATTTTTTAAATGGTACCTCAGCAAGAGAAGGCTTTTCAGCTGGATCAGACTACATGAGAGCAAACCTATATTGGCCTTTATTACAGTGAATCCAATAATTTCCAAAGTATCCGTAGCAAAAGAGATGTTATACAGAACCTGTGTAAAGTCTTAATAAGAGAATCATTCCTCAGGCACCTAGAGTTTTAGAGCAAAGAATTTCACATTGAACTATCAGGTGAGCAGGTGAATTTAAGAAGAGAAAGATGTGTCAGAGAGGGAGGGGGCCAATCCAAAGAACACAGATCATGTATCCAAAATGAGAGTTTCAAGAGGAAGATGGTCAGTCTGTTAAATGCTCCCAAAGAGCAATTGGTGAATAATAATAATCTAATTGTGATATTGATCTCATTTCCTCATTTTATTATCATAAGAACCCTATCAGAGAGTTAACATTTACCAGAATAAATTAAAGAGAATGTGGGAAAAAGATAATTAAACAGATAACTATTATGAAATAAATAGATAATTATGATGAAAAAGACAAAATTGAAATTATTATCTGGAAGAAGATGTGGGATTCAAGAAAATATTTTGTTTGCTTATCAGTTTGTAGTATGGAAGGTTGGGACAGTTTAAAAAAAGACTGATGAGCCACTTTTTTTAATGTAGAGAGGATATGACCCAAAATATAGGTAAATTCATCCCTTTGATAGAAGGAAGGCACATATTTTTTATGGTAAAATTGATGAAGAGGTGAACATAGTTGTATATAGTATGCAGGTTTATGTTTGGTAACAGAAAATTAATAGAATTCTAATTTTTTCTAATGTGTATATAAAGTAGGTGCTGATTTGAACATGTCCCCCAAAGAATATGTGTTAAAACTTAATCCTTATTGCAAAAATATTTAGAAGTGAGACCTTCAAGAGGTAATTAACTCATGAAGGCTCTGCTCATGTGAATTCTGAAAAGTGGATTAATATTATCTCTGGAGTGGTTTCATTATCATGAGATTGAATTACATATAAAAGTGATTTGGGCCTTTTCTTCCCCTTGTAATACTTTTTGCCATGTTTTGACATAGTAAGAAGGTCCCATCAGATGTAACCCCTCAGTCTTAGACTTCTCAGCCTCCAGAATCATAAGCCAAATAATTTTCTGTTCAATTTAAATCCCCAAGTCTGTGGTATTCTATTATATAAGCACAAAAAAGTACTAAGACAGAAAATTGGTTTCAAGAAATATAGCTGTTGTTATATAACAGACATCTGAGATTGTGGAAGCAGTTGTGGAACTGTGTGATCAGTAGGAAGATGCTGGATGAATAGGCTAGAAAAAACCTCGATTGTCATGAATGGAACATGGCGAGCAACTGTGGTGAGTATCCAGAAGAGAAGAGCCTTAGATAGAGCCTGATCTTCTTATGGATTACTTAGTTGATTGTGAAAAGACTTTGAGTAGAAATATAGCTAGTGAAGAACATTGTGATGAGGTCTCTTGTAGAAATGAGTTACAGGTGTTTGAAACTAGAGAAAAGGCCAAGTTTGTTGTACAGCAGCAAAACATTTTACAGAACTGTGTCTGTAACCTCAGACTTTGAGAAAACGAGAACTTAAGAGCTATAGATTAGGATATATGCAGAAGAAATATCCAAGTATCAAAATAGTCAAGGTGCTGAATGGCTTCTTTTAACCTCTTATAGTAAAACAAGAGAAGAGAAAAAATGATTTAAGGTTGGAATTCATAATTAAAAGGGAAATAGAACAAAAATTTTTGGAAAACTCTCATTATTGCTATGTAAGAAATAAAAAAGCATGTTTAGGTGAGAATACTAACTACTTGCTAAAGAGGTTAATATGGATAGAAGGAAGCTAGGCTATGTTCATCAAGGCAAAAGAAATGAACTTAAAGGCATTTCGGAGATTCTCAAGGTAGTCCAGGACCTTGAAAGCAAGGTTTCTGGATAAATGCTTGTAGGACCTCAGCATTCACTGACCTAAGCCTCAGGGTTCTGCCCACTGCTAGTGCAGTGCCTTTCAGTCACTTCAGCCATGGCTCAAGCAGGCCCAGTTGTGGCTTGACCCACTGCTTCCAGGAGGTACAATCTGTAAACCATGGTCATGTCTATTTGGTGTTAATTCTGAAAACAGGCAAAATGTAAGAGTTATGGGTTCATACCAACTTCTTCCTGTTTTTCAGAGGATGTCACAGACAGTCTGAGACCCTAGGCAGAGACTTATCACAGGGTTGGAGTCACTGCAGAGAGTCCACATTAGGGCAATGCCTAGTGGAGCTCTGGGTTAGGGGTAGCCCTTGAGACTCCAAAACTTACAGTCATACTCTCCATGTGAAACCCTAGCTTGGGAGAGTTGCAGGCACAAAACTCCAACTCATGATAGCTGCTCTGTGGATAGGCCCAGCAAAGCCATGGCAGAGAGGCAATCTGAGACCTTTGGAAGTCCAACCCCCACCCCAGTGTGTCCAAGATACAGGACATGGAGTTAGAGACTATTCTGGCATCTTAAGATTTATAAATCTTTTTCTTCTTGGGTTTTGGACTTACTTGGAACAAGTTATCCCTTTCTTCTTGCCTGTTTCTCTCTTTGGGAATGGCAATGTCTATCCTATGTCTCTCCCACCATTGTACTTTGGAAGTCTCTGTCTTCTTTAATTTCACAGACTCTATCTGGAGGGCAATTTGCTGCAGGAGGAATCATGGCTTGAGTCTTAACCATATCTTGTTCAGATGAGTTTAAAATTTTTCTGGAGTTAAAAAATTTGAGTTGATGCTGGAACAAGTTAAGACTTCTGAGAATTATGGGATGGAATTAATATATTTTGTATGTGGAAACACAAATGTAGGGCCTAGGGGTGGGATGTCATGGCTTGAATGTGTCCCCCAATGTTTCTATGTTTGAAACTTAATCCCTAATATGAAAATGTTGAGAGGTGGTATCTTTAAGAGATGGTTAGGTCATAAGGGCTCTGTCCTCATTAATAGATTTATATTATTATCACAGAATTGAGTTCATGTTGTCACAAGAATGGGTTTGTTATGAAGGTGAGTTCAGTCCTTTTTTTCTCACCTGCATGATGACTTCTACTGTGTTATGACACAGCAAGAAGGCTCTACCAGATGTGGCCCCTTGATCATGGACTTCCTAGCCTGAAGAATAATAAGCTCCTTATAAATTACCCAGTCTGTGGTATTCTGTTACAGAAGCACAAACGGACTAAGATGGCAGGGGAAAGGTTATCTTCTAAGAAAGAGGAAAGTGAGAAGTCAGAGGTCTGAGGAAAGAAGAGGTAGTTTGAGAGATGCCTTGAAGTGATGAAACCAAAGTAATGAGAAGAACAGAAGAGATTCAGTGTTGTGACTAAATTGAAGTTGATAACAATGAATTTTAATCATTCAGTTAGGTTTTCTTATGTGATTTTCTGCAGGAATGTTCATTGGATAAGTTAAGCATGCAGAAGACAAATATCTGTACACATTCTGAGATGGAAAACCAGAGACATTCAATATCTGTCACTTTGTCAGAGGAATGTAGACATGCACATGCTAAGATAAAAATCAGTGTGAGCACAATGTAAGCAAGGAGGAAGACGTGATTTATACTAAGGAGGGGTATTTTGTAAAGAAGATGACCATTGAGTGTATAAAAGCCTTGGTGACTGTGTGTGTGTGAGGGGGAGAAATATTCAGGATAAAGGCACAGATCTGTGAAAATATCTTAGACTTGATAATCCACTCTCTGTAAATTCTGAATAATGTAGTTGAAAATGGTTTCTAGATATTGCTCATAAAATAAATATTAAAATATGATTGCAAATTCAATTTATTTAGGTATATTGTATTGCTTTCTTGTCAGTGATACCTGGATTAACTGGAGAATCTAGGTAGACTTACTCAAGATATTATAGATACATTCACACATTCAGTAATACAAAGCAATAACCAGTATGTTGATATGGAAACATTTAACTGTGCACAGAGCCTCGGGCACCCAGATATCACCAATTGATCAAACAAACCAATAAACTAGCACTTAGCTTTAGATGACTGTAAACAAAACAAAGCAACAAATAAATAAACAAAAACTATGTTTCTTAGAACATGCTGGGATTTTACTTTGCAATGAATGGTCAGTGCTAAACACATCAATATTTTAATTAAAGATTAAATAAATGAACATTGCATAAATGTTTCTTATTCATAGATTACTTAGGGGCCCTGAATTATGGCCAAGGTGTCTGAGCTTCACTTCTTAAAATGAAATACCAAATTGAGTTTACTGAGGCTTAGTACAAACTAGAGTTGTGTAATGTACAATTTGCAAAAGTTAAATAATTGAACCTAGTGTATTTTATAAAAACAGTCCTGTGTATATAGAAAATTTTCACTTTAGTTCTATTATTGGTGCTTAAGTATGTTGGGTTTTGTTCTGCACATTCACAGATTTGGATCAATCATGATCTTTGATGTCTTTGTCAGTCTTCATTGCCATGACTAAAACATTTAATAAGAACAATTTAGCAGAAGAAAGACTTACTTTGGCTCATGGGTTCAGATAACTCAGTCTATGGTCAGCTGCCTCCAAGGCAGAAATATGATGAAAGAGCATGCAGAGAATGATAGCTCAGTTCATCTCAGCAGGCAAGCAGAGAGAGGAAAGGGCTGAGGAGAAGATAAACCCTTCCAGAGCACATACCTGATGACTTACTTCCTAAAATTAGATATCTCCCAGTAAGTCATCCAGCAATCAATGGACTAATCCACTAAATAGGCTAATCCAGTGATGAGGTCAGAGCTCATGAGATCTAATCATTGCCTAAAATCCCCACCTGCTTCTTCTGGGACTATGCTTTCAACACATGAACCATTTAGGGGACATTCTAGATCCAAGATGTAACACCTCCTGGGTCATGTCACAGCCTTATTATTCATTCATTCTAGCCTTCTTCTCTCCCTCCCTTCCTTTTCTCCTTACATTCTTTATTTCTTTGATAATCTTTTTATAAGAAAACAACCATTCATTAATCCAAAACAAAACTATGAAATCACAGACATCACTTACATATCAGTGTATGTTTATCTTGGCTAATCCATTCTCCCACCTTCTGCTAACCTGGAGTTAGCATCATCCTGAAAGGAGAGGAGATACAGGAGGTTGGATAATAGGTGCTAACATTGTTTTATGTTAACTGCTGGATAATATTCCATCTGGTGAAGATAACACATTTCAGGTATTGCTATCACAAACAGTGGTAGCATATTTTAAAATTAATAAATGTTCCCTTTTGCACATTTTCATGGTTTCTTCTGAGTATTATACTTATCAAGGCAATTTCTGCATCATAGGATACTCATTTATATTTGCTATGAATCTTTGTCAGGCTTTAGTTGTCATGATTTAACACTAAAATAAGGGAGGAAAAAGAATAGGGTGACGTTTTCTTCTTCAGTGGCATTTTGAAAATAACATGGTCTATTTTTGGCTTGAAAGCATCCAGTAGTAAATAATGACTGTAGAAAGGTTACTTACACATAAATGGGCCTGCTTATACTTTGAGAAGCTCATTTCATCATGATGTCCTTCATTTCCCTGTACTCACTTAGAAGTAAATAATTTTAATTATAAATAAATTTTCATACTGACAGAGTTGTAACATAATATTTGGCAGGTACATGGTGCTACAAGGAGATTAATAAAGGTCAGTTATATCTGGAAATATTTAAAGTGTTTACTCCACTATAAAGTAAAAGTTTCAGGGAAGACCTCTGTATTACCAACTACATCACTTCTTGCCTTCTTAACATTTAACTTTTTAGGCATTAATTTTTGCATTGTAATATACTTTTGTTTTTGCATTATCTCTGTCCATTTCATTGTTTTCATAATTATTAGGATGTCAGTAATTTTATTTCCAAGGATGACGCTGGTGAAAGTGAAATCATGTTACACTTTCTGGCATCAGGAGTCAAGGGTAGTTCTTGTTATGTAATCACCTGTTCAGAAGTGTACTCTGCTTGTAAGCTAACCTCTATGATTTATGTCTTTTGACATTCTAATGGATTTTCCGCATTCTCTTTGAGTAGCAGCCTGACTTGATGGTAGTTCTTCAGACTATTAATAAGTTCTGGCATCATTCTGCCATAATTGATCACATTTACTCCTGTGCATCATTTGCCTCATTATGAGAAGAAAGTATAGGTAAAAAAATATTTGCATGTAATCCCTTTGTGATGACATTTAAAGTTGCTATGAACTACCCTCTATGCTATCAGCAGAAGTATTCATGAGCAGAAAGGAGTCATCTGTTCTTTGAATGATACCAAGTTTGTAACAGCCACAGCAAACAGTGACTATGAAAAGAGATATAAAGTATTATTACTCTGTATTTTCATAATTCCCTTTTTAACTTCTCTTGAGTAATAAATGGAAGTGGGAACCTAATGTAGTTCCCTGTGTATAGAATACTAGAATATGGAGCAATCAATATTATGCTCATCACTACCTGGTCCTTCTCTCTTACAACTAAATGCATCTCATAGAAAATAAAATATGAAAGTAAAATGTTTTCATTTATTTCCTTACTCAACATTCAAAATTATATATACCCAATATAAAAATCTTATGTCCTTCTTCCCTTTATGTCTGAACAATACATAAAATCTCAACCATTCTTTTCTCAAAACAGTACTTCCTTTTAGGTACAAAAGGAAAAGAAATAACATGACACTTTTGTCACAGATAGCTGTACAACTCCTGATGCAGAGCTGTCCTTTAGTGACCTAATTAAAAATTAAAACAACAGCAAATTGTCAAGGGTGGAAAAGATTGGAAGTCCTACAGTCTATATATTGTATTGATAGTCTATATATAAAAATTAATTGAAACACAAAGCTAATTTTAAAGAGGATAAATACAAAATAGAATGTGTTTAGTACAAAAATTCATTTTATACATGGAAATGAGGTTTTTATATCAGGACACAAACTCAGCCTAATGTATGATGAACTTAATGCACTTTGTGCTGTTATTTTACTTGTAATTACTCACAACTCAGTTTTTTTCCCAAGGAAAAACACTTTCAGAATTTCAGCTCATTCTTCACCAAGGAAATAGAATCTAGAAATAAGCCAGCTAAATGAGAAAACACAATGGTTACATTTCTAGATATTGATATTGTGTTCAGTATGGACTCTGTGAAGGAAAGGAAAGCAGAGGTCCTAGAATGGAAGTGGTGGTGGGTGCTTCAGAGTTACACCCACCAACTTACTTTTGTGCAGATCATTTACAGCGTGCAAAGTGGATCACCATTGAGAATTTGCTCCAACATTTCTAACTCCCATGTGAGAAACCAATAATTTTTACAAATTAGTATAGTAACACAGTCAACAATTATTGGCCACTTATATGTGCCAGAAACACAGGACTTACCAGTGTGAGACTAGTTTGAAACTTGCAATACCTGTCTCAGCCTCTTGAGTTGCTGGGGTTTATAGGCATATGCCACCATGTACAGCCTCACATTATTATTGTTTTAAGCAGCTCTTGATCAGTCAATTAGCTAAAAGTATGACTTGGGCTCATTGCTTAATCTTTCCTGTATTTGTCTGTCATCTATAAAATGCAGGCAATTAACTGAATAGTACCAGGGTTTTTTTCAGTTAATAATTTGAAATTTTTAAACATACAAATAGTATTATAGGTAATAGCTTACTGGAGAAATTGGAAGATTTCTGTTAAGAGTTTTTATATATTCTTGGATTTCAAATCCAAGGGACAGAGGTGGTGTATCTTGGTCTTCCCATTACTGAATTTCTAGTGATGCTTTCGGTATTTAAAATTCACAGGGTCCAAGGGTATAAAGAATTCAAGTTCAGTTTAGGCAGCCCAGATTGGGAGATAGTTAGTGCATGGTAGCTTATGCTTCAAGGAGTAGTGATGTTTAATACAAGGTTATTAACAATATTATGGTTCACAGGAGATCTATTCTGATTAATGCAGTTATCAGCAAGTGGCTGGGGTGTCACTGGACATCTGGGAGCTCTAGAGGAGAAAATACTTGAAAATTTGTTCTAGCTATGTTCTGGAAGGCACTCACAGGAACAAACAATGGCAAGAGTACTAAAATTTAATTTTAGGTATTTTAGGGATCAGCAACCCTAAGCTAAAGAAACTGTAGTTAACATTAAGCAGAAAAGTGATGTTATTGCTTAAAGAGCATGTGGTAGATCATAGGTTTTACTGGAAGCTGGAGGATCAGGTTTAGGAAAAGGCATAAATAGAGTCTAGCAGCAAGGATTGCTCAATGGTCTCATAAGTATGTTGTCTTCATAATAAATGAGCCATAACTGATTTCATTGATTCTGTACAGAATTCAAATTCCAGACAAGAATTTTCCTCAGCTCTCAACTCTATATTATCCAAAACAGCATCTTGATTTTTTTTCAGTCATAAGAAATGACTTTATATAGTAGGTGAATGAAATTAATAAAAGAATATTAGGGTATTATTTCCCAAAGAAGAGAAACTAATATCCACTCTTCAGCTGAACACCCAGAATCTACTTCACAGCTTCTTAATTGGTAGGAAAGGGGTCTCCTAAAGATTACTGATTTCAGATCTCACTCCAGACCCCTGAAAAACTGATATATCTATGGCATATTAGCAGAGTTAAATGACATTGGAAGTTATGAAATTTGCTAACAATTATGGTTTATTAAAAATTATAGCTAACATTTATTATCATAATCATCATTCTCACTATTAAATATAAGCTGAATGGGAAGAGCTTCAGGCAGAAATGGAATTTCTAAGTTAATTTAGACTTAATGTAGAATACTTGGAGTGGAATAGAATATGAATAAACAAATTTACTACTACATCTGTAATTATCTCTGTGACTCTGGACAAGTCACATAACCTCTCTGAAACTGTTCTTCATTGATAAAGTATGACTAATAGAAATAATAACATGGCCTACTGTATAGAGTATCATGAGGCTCAAATGAGGTAATATATTTAAAGGTCTTGAAATGGTCCCTTGCACAGAAAAACACTATATGTCAGCTCTTCTTCTTAGTGGTACGTTTAAAGTTCACAAGTGCTTTTCACATATATCACTTGATTTCACTTACATAAAGAATCCTATGATAAGATTAGCCTTTTTAAAAATTTTAATGATGACAAAGTGGAGGGTTTACTCATATGAGAGACTCATTTCTTCATTTTTAAATCCTGTTACTATTTTCTTTTAGATCTCATTAGGCGTATAGACATTTTCTCTGAAATACCTCCATAAAGATAAATTGGGAAAGAGACCAAAAAATGTTGAATTTTAATGTTGGCTAAGGATATTTAATAAAAATGCATAGTTACATTTTACAATTTTAGTCTAATCATTTATGCATGCATTCAAAAGAAACACATTCTCTTAGCAGAAGTACAGATACTTTTTGTTCTTCACACTTTAAAAGTGAAAGATAGATGTTATTATAATGAGATAACAATGGTATTGAGTTCCTTGTCCTAAGATACAAGATGACCTAGTCAATAATGGCCCTCTGTCTTCTCCTGTACCCCCACCTCCATTCTTTTATTTGTACCTTCTACAACATGCTCTCTTTTAGGATTCACCATTGCTTTAGTGGTAAGCACAGGTTCCCCAAAGATTGTGTAATATATTGCCAGTTGACAAGGCAGAGAACAAGTAAAGGTGTTCATATCTCTTTTTTCAGATTTAAAGAAATGAAGTAAACAAGGGCTACTTAAATGAAACTTTTGGGAACATATCGTAGATATGTTTTTAATTAATTACTTCTTTATATGTTTTTCCTAATGGTCCAAGGAGATATGAAGACATTTTCTTATTTCACAAGATGGTTTAAAATATCAAGTAATGTCAATAGGATCATGCTGATCAGTTCTAATCATGAAATAGAGATAAATTTTCTTGTAAAAAAAAGGTATAATTTTGGAGCCAGTTTAGAGAAGCTACGTTTCAAATGTATTATTTATTTTCATGTCTAAGAATTGGGAATTAACTCTAATCCACGTATGGATGTCTGATTTTGATCCTTGCATTTTGAAAGATTTAACTTGCTTTATCCTCAGAAAGTGTTACACTGACTTGAAAAACAAACACTAAAGTAAACTTACAGCTATTTCATTTAAATATATGCCAGCAGTTGGAAATCTTTGCATCTTAACTGCACTTATTTTATTTTCCCAAATGTAAAGGAATGTTTCCATTATTCAATTTTATTTAATCTTGTGCAAATTTCCCACCACTATAATTATTGCAAGCACATGCTGCATATATCTAAAAAGAACATTTTGTGAAGAGTGCAAACTGGAGTTTTACTGTCAGATAATTTTATTTTTTATACTGTTTCTACTGCCAAATTAAGATAAGCTGTTTGTAGCTGAGTGTCAGGAGTGCAGAGAGCTTGTTGACATTGTTGCTTACTGCCTAACTCAATCCTGGCTCTGACCAGTTCCATGACCTTAGGCAAATTACTTGAATGGCTCTGTGCTTGCATCCTCATCTATTTGGAGATAATAATATACTTATCAGGTTGTTAGATGGATTAAGTAATCAATATTACTTAGTAGAGCTCCAAGCACATACTCAATAAATGTTAGGTGTTACTATCTATCTGCCTTAATCAAGAGAGGGTGCAAAGGTGCATAGCTTGTGGCATATATGAAAAGACATTCGAATAAAAAGAAAAATGCCAAGATCATAGTGACCAGAGTTTTATTTTTCATGTTTCCATTGGGAATAGTATCCTCATATTCATTTGGAATTGGAGACATTCTTGCATTTCTAGATATTTCCAGTTCTATTTTTTGTTTTGTGTTTTTACAATTGGAGGGCTGCATTCTCTCAGATATGCTCATGTTTTCCTCTAGGTTTTATTAAGTTGAAAGATAAATGTGTAATCTGCGGTGACAAACTTCACTTCCACATTGTAAAGGTCATCTTCCCAGGAGAGTCGGGTTCTGGACCTCTCCTGGAGGGAACACTGTGCCGGGTAACTCCAGGGTCTGCTCTATGTCCTCCAGGCAGGTGAGGGCAAAAAAGCATAACAGTGCCAATGCTGCTTATGATGCCATCTCTTAAAAGTCAAACAGGAACCTGAAGTGGAATGGCTTGGTTCCCTGCCTTTGTGATTATGTCAGGGTGTATCCTGATGTATCACAACTAAAGAGAATAAATTTAAAAAATAATAAAATAAAAATAAAAGTATTCTCATTAAAAATAAAAACAACAAAAACCCCCAAGCCCTCCAAAGGAAACACAGGTAAAACAGAAGAAAGGAGACTTTTTCCAAAAATTTTAAACTTTGTTTCAGGGGATTTGGTGCTCTTACAAAATGAATGCTGAATGTTGAGTGAGAGAAGTCTATCCCTTTCCTTGATGGTTGAGTGTCTAGCATTTCTCATGTCCCTGAATGATTAATCATTCATGATCATGTCTTAGCAGTTGTTAAATCTAACAGCAGCCCTGTCCCCTCATAAGGTGTCAGGGGTGCTATGCTTAAACTCTGAAGTTCACATGGCATGGCAAAGGCCCAAAGTAGGAGAGTTAAGTTAAACACAGGAGTAAAATTAAATTAAGCATCATTTATTAATTATTTCTATCTTACTATGTTCCAGAAAGATTTAAGAAAGCTAGAATTTCATCTGTAGGGTTGAGAAATATGTTTACAACTAAGTTATAATTACCATATATATAATTATTTCCTAGAAAAAGAGGAATTTGATATTATTAGGGTAAAGTAACATCAAGTCTGAATGCCTCTTCATGTTCAGTACTCTATGCCAGGTCTATGAAAAAGCTATAACATCTCTTAAACACAGATTACAATAATTTTTAGAAGTACTACTGATGGGAAATCATTATGTATTTCAATAAGGGAATTAATATCTAAGTACAAACTTGTTAATTTTTTAAAGTGCTATTACAGTCAACTGATATATTTACAAATTTATAAATTCACTTATTTTTAAGTGAATCATGAATAATCAGTTTCTAAAAAATCCTTTTTTTAGGCATACCCAGGGAAGGTTAAACAATCCAATTAAGTAACTTGAGGTGATTGAATTTCCATTTTCTGAATAATTTTACATGTATATTCAATCCTTCTGTTTAGCAAAAACAATGAGAACACATTGGTAGACATTGGAAGCACCTGTAAGATTTGATAAAACAGATCACTGAACAACAGCATTTCTGATTATGCAGTATGTCTTGGTGAAGGTTTAAAATATGTATCGTAGAAGTTCCCAAATTATGCTAATACTGCTGGCCTGGAGATCACACTTGCTCAGAGACAACTACGGTTAGTATAATTGCCAGGTAATATTCTTGCCCCCTGGGCTGGCTATGGAATACTTACAAATACTAACTGAAATAAAGTAAAAGTTCACAAACCATATAAGCAGCTGGTGCAAATTTATGTTAAAATATCAAAAGAAAATTTTACAAATTCAGTGTATATACATATCAATTATAAAACTGAGTTATTTCAATGTCTAAATGTTAGAACATTTTCTTCTCACAAGCTTTGTTTCTTATTAGTAATACATTCTTAAAACTCCTTTTATATGCAAAACGGGCTGATGACATTTCCTTTGGCAATTTTCTGTGTCTGTCTACTTAGAATATACTTAAAAGACTAGCCTATTCACTGCCCAAATACATTTAGTATTGTCTAATTCTACAAAAACTTGAAAAGAAATGAATTCAATTTTGATAATAATCACAATTTTCTACACTTTTTTCATTACTAGTTAAACATCACCACAATTTGCTCATTTAGCAAATTTGGATGTTTGCTTTGTATATTGACTGTTAAAACAATTTTAGGAACCTGACAAAAGATAAAGCTTGGCATTTTTAAAAATTTATGTAAATAATTGGTTTGCACAAAAAGTTGGTGCCTAATATTTGAGAAATAAATGAAACTAGTTACCATAAGCCAGAGCCATTAATATTTTCTCCCTACAACATGGCCTTCATGGAATCTATACATATACTTGAAAATTTAGAAATGAGTATGGCTTTTCCCCTCCTTTATAGAAACATACTTCCTTTTGCTATATAACACCAAAAAATACACTTAAAATTTTAACAGTTTGTGAAATAATTGCATCTACTTATAGACTCAAGAAGAAAACAATCATTTTTGTTTTATTTTCCTGTTTCACTGAGCATTGAGGCTATGTTCTACACTTTCGCACTCATTTAGAACATTATTGTTTGGAGACTATCTGTAACTTAGGTAGACTCTTGATTAACAAGAAACTACAACTCAGAAGAAGCCAAATTTGCTGTTCCTCAAAACAGTGTTAGATAGGACAGCTGGTCTACAGGGTATGAAGATACCAAAATAAACTAATAATAAGCTAGGAATTTCAACTGTTGTGCCATAAGAGTCATACTTGAGGGCATATACTACTATAAGCACAACTGCAAAGAAATTTCATTTGTGAAAAAAATCTCATGAAGTACCAGGATATTTTGCACCTAACAAGCAGTGTAGCTTAGTAGGACATTGGACTAGGAAGATGGAATTCCTAAGGATAAAAATTAACTCTGCTACTTTCTGTTTGTGTGGACTTGTCCACATTGTTTAACATTCTTTTATTTGAATTCCTCATATCTTAAATGGAAATAATAATATCTACCTCATATGGTTGTTGGGAGGACCAAATAAATTGTTATATGTAAAATGATAATTGGATGTTATCACACAATAAGGGGGATGTAGAAAATAAAAGCTCATTGGATTAGACAAAGGGAATGAAAGGAAGGGAGGTGGGGATGGGAATAGGAAAGTTAGTAGAATGAAACGGACATAACTTTCTTATGTTCATATATGAATATATGACCAGTGAAACTGTATCATGAACAACCACAAGAATGGGACCCTAAGTAGAATAAGTTATACTCCATGTATATATAATATGCTAAAATATACTCTACTATATGCATATCTAAAAAGAACAAGTAAAATAAAATGCTTAACTTAGTGCCTCACTAGTATTATATATTATTATTATATATGTATTATTTATTATTATTATTCATTTATAAAAATTTTATTACATATTTATTTAATGTAAATACCTCATAATTTAATTAATCATGTACTATTAATTTATTATCATATATAAGAAAAACTGTTAGTATTAGCAATTATTATCATTTTTTATCATTTCCTCCATTTTTAGTATTATTTTATGGTCTTCATTTCCCAGCCTTATCCAGTCTCAATACTGCCTAATTCCTACTTTCTCCATTCTTTATATCCCCCAAACCTTAATTCTAAAATTATAAATTAGCCAAATCTAAATTACTATAATATTATTAACTACTATAATTCTAGGTTGACTTTCTTACCTTTCTTCTCTTTCCCTCCCTCCATTCTTTCTTTCATTTTTCTCTCCTTTACTGAAACATTCAAAAACAAATATCTCATTTTATTTTCTTTTTTAACAGCATATTTAGACCTCAACACTAAATTTATTGCACATTTATCTCTGAAATTGATTGAAACAGAAGATAATGAAAGGTTGGGTATCATATTCTTGCCTGAAGTTAAGTGCTTACATAAAAAGAAACCAAAATGGTGATGAAATATCATTCTATTTTATATAGTAAAAATGATCCTTGGGGCTGAGGATGTGGCTCAAGCGGTAGCGCGCTCGCCTGGCATGCATGCAGCCCGGGTTCCATCCTCAGCACCACATACAAACAAAGATGTTGTGTATGCTGATAACTAAAAAATAAATATTAAAATTCTCTCCCTCTCTCTCTCTCTCTTTAACAAAAATGATCCTAACATCTCGAATCTTCTATAATAAATAAGATTTGTAGTTTAACTTTCAGACCTTGAAAGCTTGTATCCTACTGGAATTAAAAATTTGTTCTAGTCACAAAAGTTTCATAGTTTCATAGCTGATCATTATGTTGGTTGGGTGCAGTGGGAAAAGGGCCACTGTGATGCACAGCTACTTAGGAATCTTGTTAAATAAATATGGAAGAGAGAAGATGGACACGTCACAGGAAGTGGGTTTTGTGTAATCTTACCAACTGAAGTGACTGATGGAAACCTTAAGAGGTTTTTGTAGAATCCAAATATAGAAAGACCTCATCCAGGATTTAGAATTTTTGTGTTCAACTGGTACTTGTGTTAGAATAAATTATCGGTCTCTAATCTCCACTCTCTCCTGTATTCATGCCTTTAGCCACATAGCTTTGCTTTTTCTCCCACTACATGTGGAGTGTACTTTGCTATTTCTTTTCTTTGGGCTTGGTTATTTGATGTACTTGGGCCAACAAGTGTGGGTGCAAGTGACAATGTGATATTTCTCAGCCCAGCCTTTTTCATCTTGCTCAACTGTCACTGCCATAAGAAGAGCTTCCTCTAAATAGCTGCTTCTCTGTCAGCCTAGATCTGAGAATAAGCACATGCGGAAGAGACCAAAGCTTGACTTGTAACAAGAAATCTAACACAGTGTGTTAGGGCTTTGTGCATGCTAGGCAAGTGGACTACCACTGAGCCATAGCCTCAGTCCAAGTCTTTATTTTTTTTAAGAAAGCTAGACACCCACATCCCCCTATAACTCTGGCAGATGATATTTTATATATATTGTAGAAGAAATTAGCAAGGTTTTTTTTTTAGTACTCATGGCATTTAAAAATGACAATTAAAATAAAAATCACATATAATTAATAAAGCAAGTTTATATTTGGTGTACTTCAAATTGCACAATAAGAAAGTATATAATGTGTGCTATTAAGCTTGTTGGTTGTACTTTTAATAATTGAAATGAAGTCAATTAAATTGCATAACTGAAAAATTCAACCAACACTTATATAAAAGTATAAAGTGAATTTTCTGGTTGGATATTAGAATTTATAGAAGCATCGGTAACAATTATATACAATTAACTACATTTAAATAATCATAGGAATTTTGTAATACAATCAACAATCAAAGCATGTATTTTTTGAGAAAAAAACAATGCATATTTTAAGGAACTAAATAATACTTTCAAAAAGACTTGACGAATATGTTCATTATATAAAATTAAAGGCTCCAAGTTTTCCAAATATTAAAAAATTTCCTCCTTCTTTTTAAGTACCCTCTATGGTGACACAAGAGATGTAAGCACAGTTATGTAAAAAAATATGTTTTAAAAACTGCATTTATAACTAACTGTTTTAAACACTTTGTATTGATAAAGCCACAAAATTCTAAGATCTCCTTCATTATCTTTTAGAATCTATTACATGAAAATCTTTCGCAATTTAAATATTTGTTATGAGAAAGATAATTAAAGGTCCATTTTTGAGAATAATATAGCTAGACTATATTGAGTGACATAAGATACAATTACATGGGAATGAGGCAAGTAGTCTCACCTGAACAGACTGATTTTAATATAGAAAGATGACTCATAATCTATTTAGCCACAATTGAAGACGAACCTTTAAATTGAATTAATGATTACATTTAGATAACAATTTAAAAACATTCATTTAAAATATTCTTGAAAATATTTATGCACAAGATATTCTGATATTTGTAAATCATTAGGGAATTGAGTTATTTTCAACAATTTCTATCTCTGCTGAGTTCAAGAGAATGCCCAGTCTCCATAAATAAAAAGTAAACAGAGGAAATGCATCAGAGAGCTGGAATATAGTTTCATCATGGATCTGAAGAAATCTCTTGACTTCCGGGTCATCATGCCTTATATTGGCAGTGTGGTCTTTGGTTTCCATTTGAAGAAGCTGCTCCAGAACCCAGAACAAGGAGAAAATATTTTCATAGCGTGTCACATCGTAACTGGCTTGTACCTACAAATAAATAACAAAATATATTAAAAAATAGGGATTGATGGGGAAGGAGAAGGGACAGGAAAAAGAGGAAGGGTGGAATGAAATTATGCTATGTACAACATGAATACACCACAGTGAATTCCAGATTGATTTATATCTATGAATCACTAATTTAAAAAAATATAAACAGAACAAAGACCAGAAGGAAAATGGGGAGAAAGGAAGGAAAGGAAAAGGAACGTATTGGGGACTGAAGTTGAGAAAATTATATTCTCTGCTTACAAGATTAAGTAAAAATGTACCCCAATACTATGTATAATTCACTATTAATAAAAATAAATAAAAGAAAAAGCATTTTAAAGGAAAATAAAATCATTTATTCAAGTCCAGTTGATAGTCTTATTACATATGTAATTTTCATAATTGGTATTTTGAGATGTTCTGGCTTAATTAAATTTATCGTGGTCCACAAAAAAAAAATGTGAGTGTAGATTAGCTCATTAAGATGCCAAAAAAATATTTTGAGAAAAAGTACAAGTTTCGGATTTATTTAACATTTTCTGTCTTCTTCTCCCTTTGATTGGTGGAGGAGAAGAGAAGAAAGAAGAAAATTTCTTATTTTCAAAGATTTTATAATCATAATGAATGACTGATGACTTATTTTTCCCTTGACAATTTATAAAGCTTCAAGTTTTTTCTCTGAACTGCCAAACACATTTAGCATCCCTAAAACCCCAAATCCCTTAATCCAAAATGTTCTAAAATCCAGAACTTTTGAGTGTCCACATAATAACCACAAGTAGAAAATTCCATACCTGACTTTGTTTCTGGTTGTACTCAAAATGTAGGTGCACTACAAATACTGTGTAAAATTACTTTTATAATTGCATAGGGTATATATGAAACAAATCGATTCTGTGTTTAGACTTGGGTTCCATCCCCAAGATATCTCATTGAGTATATGCAAATAATTGGAAATCTGAAAACATCTGAAATAGGAAATATTTCTGGTCCCAAGAATTTTGGATAAGGAATACTCAACTCGTAATTAATTACTCAGATTATCTGAGAATACTTGGCATAGAGCCTATACATAACAATATTGAATGTTGAAGTCAATATTTTCTCAAAGATTTCCAATACACGATTCTTCTGCCAATGGTAATATGAGAATATTTGGAAGTAGGATTTTAGGGCTATGTTTGGATGAAAAATTCACTTCCAGAGCAGGTAGAGTTATGATCATTAAGTGACTAGATGTGGTCTCATGCTAAGTGTATGCAAGGCCTAGAGGAGGAGCATTATACCAAATCAGGTACATAGACATGAAAAGAAACATAATTGCACCTTATAAAATTTATTTGGCCTAAATATAAGGAAAATAAAAGGAAGGCCTAAAAAAGTGGACAATGGTAAGCATAACATGAAACAATAGCAGTATCAGTGCAAAAGCAGAAGGTAGCTTTATTATCTGCTTACTAATTAAGAAATATGCCAGAAGCCCTGTGAGGTAAACAGAATGCTTATCAACATTCTACAGGCAAGAAAACTGGGCTTCTGAGAAGTAGACTAATTAGAACATCGAGTCTGCTGATCATAACCAGGGACATTGTTTTCTTATACATTTCATTTGTTCATTAAAAGTCCATTACCAATGGGATAAAAGAAAGAAATGTGTTAGAAACATTTACCAAATATATTCACTCTGATAGTACAGAAATGAAAGAACATTCTTTTAGATTCAGGGGAATTTACACTTCAACAAGGTGGTCTGATAAACAAATATACCTTTATCATTGAAAATAAATAGTTTCTTTAAAGCTTATAATAGGATCTAACTCCCTTCTGCACACACATCTTCCCTCAAAAGTAGCTACTATTATGCCACTTCAGAACTGAGCCATCACCTATTCCAACTACAAGCCGCAGACTACCTGTGAGTATGGATACTCCAGATATGTTCTCTGTGGCTACAATGCAATCTCTCACATCTTAGACAAAGTCCCTCCTATAGCAAGAGAGTTTGCACTCTGGGATCTAGAGCCATGGTCTTTGAATGTGCCTATGTTTTGGATATTAGCTCAGATAGCATACAGAACTATGCCCTGCATTAACCCTGGAACACTACAACTCTGACCAAGACTGTGCTCCCATTCTCAGTTTCCTGTTTCACAACTATTCATGCCTTGCATACTGTTACCAATGCAGCAGTGTGTACCAAGAACCAGTGCCATCACTGGCTGAGGTATCACAGTAACAGTCCCTCAATATGTCCCTATGTTTCAAGGCTCAGGTCTATGGATGCTTTCTACTCCTCACTCTTGTGCTGAGAAAACCTTGAGAAAACCACAGCAGACTTTCCTGGTGGAAGAAAAGAGTTTGGAAGTACCATAGTAGACATCACCACAAAAGATGCCACTCAATAAGGATCTCAGAAAATTCATGAAGACTGATCTCATCAGCAGAGCTGCAAGACTACAAAGCTGTGCTGTCACTGGTGTTGGAACCACTGCCCCACCCAATAAGTATCCTCCTACTCCATAGCACAAAGGGGAAGGCCTTCCCACACCAAAATTGGCTGTTAAAGTTAGAGATGACTGTTCTATCAAATGCACAGATAACAATGTAAGGCAATAAAAATGTGAAAAATTAAGGAGACATATCCCTAAAAAAAGACATAATAATGTCCCAGTAGCTTATCCCAAAGAAGTGAAGATTTACAAGATGTGTGATGAAGAATTCAAAATAATTATTTTAAAGAAGCTCAGATAAATAGTTCAACAAAATCAAGAAACAATGAATGACCAAAATAAAAAATCAAGCAGATAAACTGAAATTGTTTTTTAAAAAATAAAGAAAAATTGAAGCTGAAAAATAAAATAAATGAAATAAAAATGCAGTTGATAGTGTTAATAGAACTCATCAGACAAAAGAAAAATTTACTGTAAATATAAAAAGAGAATGCAAATAAATGAAGAAGTTGAGTATGATTATGGGATATTATCAACAGAGTAAATCAAGTCAAAGGAGTAAGAAAAGAGGAAGAGAAGGACAAATAAACAGAAAGCATATGCAAATAATTAATAGCTAAAAATCTCTCCAAATTTAGGCAAGTATATAAACATCCAGGTGCAGGAAGAACAAGTCTGCATTCTCACTGATTCCAAACAAAAGTGCACCAAGACAAACTTTAATCAAACAGTTAAAAATAAAGACAAAGAGGATTTTGAAAGCTGCAAGAGAAGCTTATCACATATATGCAGAACCAATATAAGCCAGAAGTATATTCAATGTACTAAAGGAAAAAAATACAAATTCCAACCAAGAACACTTTATTTGGCAAAGAAAAGAGTTCATCATCATCTGAATTTTCTAACAATCAATGCTAAAGAAAATTCTTTAAGCTAAAAGAAAAGGATGTTATCTAGTAATATGAAAGTATAAAACTCAGTGGTATAAAAGTACACAGTCAAATTCAGAATATTCTAATGCTATAAAGGTGACATGTGAATTGATTATATGTTCAATATAAAGGTTAAAAGAAGAATATTTAAAATAATAATATCTACAATAACTTGTTAATGGATACAGAGTATAGAAAATATAAACTATGACACCAAAAATACAAATTGTGGAAATTGGAATAAAATTGCAGAATTTTTATAAGACCAAAGATAAGTTATTTTCAGGTTAAAACAGCTTATTTTATAAACTATAAGACTGTATGACTTTTTATAACCACCTCATATCTAATCACACAAGAGACAGTAAGAGAGGAAGAAAGGAACAAAGGATCTATAAAACAACCAGATAAGAACAAAATGGAAGCACTAAATTCTTACTATCAGTAATTATGCTGAATATAAATACATTAAAGTCTCCAATCAGAAGTCAGACAGACTAAATGAATAAAATAAACAAACAAACAAACAAACAAAAGTAAATGCTGTCTAGAGGAGACTGACTTTACCTTTAAGTACATATATATACTGAAAGTGAAGGGATGTAAAAGATATAACATGCAAATGGAAACCAAAAGATGGATAATATGGCTACATAAAAACTCAACCAAAAATATTTCAAATCAAACCTGTAAAATTAGACAAAGAAGGTCATTACATAAAGATAAAGGGTAAGTTATTCAGAACTGTAAGTACATTTGCATCCACCATTGAAGCACCTAAATATATATATATATATATATATATATATATATATATATATATATATATATATATAAAGCAAATTTAAGAGTTCTAAAGAGATAGAATCAAATATAGTATTAGTAAGAGATATCAATATCCAACTTTAAACAATGGATAAATAATCCAAATTCAAAATAAATATGAAAACACTGGACTTGAACTATACAGTAAATGTACCTAACAGACTGACTTAAAACATTCAATCCAACAGCAACAGAACATTCATTCTTCTGAAGTGAATACAAAGCTTTCTCTAGGAAAGATCATACTTTAGCCTACAAAACAAGTTGTAACAAATTTAAGATTAAAATCATATCAAGTATATTTTCCCACTAGAATGGTAGGCAACTAGAAAATTCATCATAATGGAAATTAAGGAGGTTCCTTAATTATAAATCTAAAAAGAAGACATTAAAATATATCTTTAGGCAATAAAAATGAAAACACAATAAACAAAAAATGGGATGTATTAAAAGCTCTAAGAGAAAGTATGTAGCAATTAATGTTTATATTAAAAAATATTTCAAATATACAACATAACTTCATACCTCAAAGACGCATAAAAAGAATAAACTAAACCCACAGTAAAAGGAAGAAAAACATAAGTATCAAAATGAACATAAAAGAAACAAAGACAAAAAAAACAACAGAAAAGATCAATGAAATTAAGAATTCATATTTTTATAAAATAAGAACAACAAACCTTTTGGCAGGCTAAGAAAAAAAGAGTAAAAACTCAAATAAATTAAAAAAATGAAAGAGGAAGCATTATAACTAATACCACAAAAATACAAAAATACAAAGAATCGTAAGAAATTACATGAACATTTATACACCAACAAATTTTTTAATCTAGAAGAAACAGATAAATCCCCGGACACAAAAAAACACTAAGAATGAATTTTTATGAAGAAATAAAAAAAATCAGAATAGGCTAATAATAAATAGGGAGACTAAACTAGGTAAGTTTCCCATCAAAAATCATTCCAGAAACTGATTTCTTCACTGCTGAATTCTACCAAATTAAAAAAAAATGGAATACTTCTACAATGAAAATTATTAAATACTGAAGAAAGAAACTAATTATCTCAAAAGATGGAAAGACCTCCCATTTTCTTAGATAGAATTAAAATTGTCAAAATGGCCATAATACCAAAAGCATTATACAGATTCAATGCAATCACCATCAAAATACCAATGACATTCTTTGCAGGAAAAGAAAAAGTTCTAAAATGTATTTGGATGAGTTATAGACACAGAATAGCCAAAGCAATCCTCAGCAGGTAGAGTGATGCTGGAGGCATCACAATACCACATCTCAAATTATACTACAGAGCTATAGTAACAAAAAAAGCATGGTATCAGCACCAAAGCAGACATGAATACCAATGGAAAAGTAAACACAGAAACAATTCCACATAATTACAGACTTCTGATACTTAATAAAGTTGCCCAAAACAAACACTGGAGAAAAGATAGCCTTTTTAAACAAACAGTTCTTGGAAAACTGGATATACATATGTAGAAGATTGAAAGTTGACCTCTGTCTCTCATCCTGCACAAAAGTGAACTGAAAGTGGATCAAAGACCTAGGAGTTAGACCAGAAACTATGCAACTGCTAGAAAAAATTTACAGGGTCAACATTCCATCATAGAGACACAGACAATGACTTCCTTAACAGGATCCCTTGAGTTCAAGACATAAAAATCAAGAATCAATAAGTTGGATGGCATCATATTGAAAAGGTTTTGCACAAAAAAGGAAACAATTAAGAAGGTAAAGAGAGAACCTAAAGGGTGGAAGAAGGTCTTTGCCAGCTGCTCCTCAGGAAACTAATAATCAGAATATATAGAGAACTCAAAATATTAACACCCCTCCAAATAAAGTTCCAATAAATAAATGGGAAAAAGAATTAAACATAGATTTCTCAAAAAAAAGAAATACAAATTATATATATATATATAAATGTTCAACATCCCTAGTAATCAGGGAATTGCAGATTAAAACTATATTGTGAGTTTATCTCACTACAGTAAGAATGGCAATTATCAAAAATACAAATAATAATAAATGCTGACAAGGTTGTGGGATAAAAGGTACATTAATATATTGTTGGTAGGACTGCAAATTAGTACAACCACTTTGGAAATCAGTGTGGCAATTTATCAAACTAGGAGGAATGAAACCACCATGTGACTCAGCTATTCCACACCTCGGTATTTATCCTGTATGTTATAGTGATGTAGTCACATCAATGTTTATAGCAGCATAACTCATAATAGCCAGTCCAGGTATCCATTGACAGATAAATGGATAAAGGAAATGTGGTATATATTCACAATAGAGTTTTACTCAGCTGTAAAAAATTAAATTATGGTATCTGCTGCTGAATGGATGAAACTGGAGAACATTATACCTAAGTGAAATCATTCAGGAAAATAAGGGTGGAATAATTTTATTTACAGAATATAGATCAAAATGATGGGAGAAAAACGGGTAGGAGGGTCCCATGAATATTGAAGGGAGATCAGTGGAACATAGGAAGGATATAAGTGGAAGGGACAAAGGAGGGGAAAAGAGAGGAACAGTGGAATGAAATTCACCAATTTTTGCTCTGTACATATATGAATATACCACAGTGAACTTCATCTTTATATCTATAAAGCACTAATTTAAAAAAAAAAGTATAAATAAATTAAAGGAAGACCAGTAGAATAGAGTAAGAGAAACAAGGGAAAGAAAGAAGGGAGGAAAAGGGGAAGTACCAGGTACTGAGTTAGAGCAATTTATATTTTATGCTTGCATGATTTTGTAAAAATGAACCCTAACATTATGTAAAACCATAATGTACTAATAAAAAAGAAAACATCATTCATAATAACTATAAAACTTCCCAAAGTACTTAGAAATAAATTTAATGAAGGAGGCAAAAACTCTTTAGATTTAATATTATAAAACGTTCATGAAAGAAATTATAGACAGAAATAAATGGAAAAATATACTATATTTATGGATTGAAAGAATTAACATTAAAATGTCCATAACACTGAAACCAATCTACAAATTCAGTGCAATTCAAATAAAAATTTCAGGGATACTTTTCACAGAAATAGAAAAAAACATTCTAAAATTTGAATGAAATCATAAAAGACTGAATGCCAAAGCCATCTTGAACAAAAAGAACAAAGCAGGAGGTCTTACACTACCTGTTTTCAAAATACACTATGAAGCCACAGTAATCAAAATAGTATGGCAATAGAATATAGACAACTGATCAGTGGAATATAATAGAGACCCTAGAATAAAGCCCACTCATCTATGATCAATTAATTTTCCACAAAGTTGCCAAGAGCACATAATGGAGAAACAGCAGTCTCTTTAATAAGCAGTGCTGGGAAAACTAGGTATCCACACGTGGAAGAATGAATTTAGGCCCTCATCTTCCACCACTTACAAAATTCAACTCAAAATGGTAAGAGATTTAAGTGTCAGACTTGAAACTAAAAACTGCTAGAATAAAACATAGGAACAAAGATCCGTAACACTGGTCTGTGCAATGATTCTTTTTAGATATATCCCCAAAATCATAGGCCAGAAGAGAGAAATAGTCAAATGGATTGTGTCTAACTAAAAAGCCTCTACATAATCTATTTAATCACCAAAAGAGTGAAGAGTCAACTTACAGAATGGGAAAACATATCTGCAAACAAAGTACTTAATAAGGGGTAAGTATCCAAAATATGTAAGGAACACAAATAACTCAAAAGTAAAGAAAATATAAAGTGATTTTAAAATAGTAATTTCTTAAAGGAAGATACATAAATGGCCAAAAGGTGTAATCATCAAGGAACTGCAAATTAAAACTACTACAAGATATTAGCTCACAACTGTTAGGTTTGCTACCTTTTTAATGAAAAAGTCTAGAGATAATAAGTGTTGATTAGAGTTTAAAAGGAAGGTAACCCTTGTACATTATTGGTGGACAAGCAGATTAGTGCAGCCATTTGTGGAAAAGTTCCTCAAAAATTTAAAAATAGAACCAACATATAAACCAACAATGCCACCATTGGGTGTGTATATATATATGCACAGAGGAAATGCAATCAGGATGTTGACGGGACCCCTGTACTTATGTTCAGTGCAGCATTATTCATTATAGTCAAGATAGGGAATCAACCTGTATGTCCAACAATGGATGAACTAATAAATGTGAAATGTATTTCAAGGACCACTAGTCAGTTCTAAAACAAAAGGAATTTCTGTCATTTGAGACAACGTGAATGAAGCTGATGGACAACATGTTAACCGAAATATGTCATGTCACTTACTTAAAGACAGATACTGAATGTTCTCACTTACATGCGTAATCTTAAAAAAAAAAAAAAAAAACTAAACTCATAGAAACAGAATAAAACATTGATTTTCAGAGGCTTTTAGATGGGAAGATTGGGGTTACATTAGCTACAAGACACAATTTCAGTTAGATAAGAAGAACAAGTTAAAGACTTCTATTGCACATCATGGTAACTACAGTTAACAACTATATATATTATGTACCTAAATTTGTTAGGGCTTTAAGTTACAGTGGAGTTTTGTGAATCAAATGATTACTCTTTTCAAAGTTATTTAGGTTATTTCTAGTTGATAATGATTCTCATGTATAACACAATTTCATAAATAGTAAAGAATTCCTAATCTATAGCAATAAAAAAATAAGAACTGATTTCCATTTTGATAAAGACAGGGCATCCCAGTTTATTTTAAAACAAGGTGTTTAGTAGGTACAATGGGTCTTAGCCTCTTGCCATTTGCTTTGAGGATCCCAATTTGAGCATATGTAGCAAGTGGATTGGGGTTCAAGCTGCAGTGTCCCATATCTCTATGCTCTTCCATATTTTTTTCTCTTACCAGAATTTATCTGTATTGGGTTCCAAATATATCCTAAAATGCTTATTATTATAAGTAATTTGATTAACTTTTTGGCTTCAAGATATCAACAGCTTACAGAATATTAATTTGAAACTAACTCCATTCCTAACTCCATTTTTTATGAACAAAAGAGGAGGCACTTAACATACATGTCTTAGCAGTCCTCCCTCTCAACAAGTCTAAAATGGCATGTCTGGGGGGAGATCGTTCCTCTAGTTCCCAAATTTCTTTATTCTGGCAGCTGCCTCTTCTGTTTAATCATGTGCCCTCATATTTGCTGAATTGTGACATAAGCAGAATGAAAGCTAGAATAAATGGTTTTAGGAAGATGGCTGACACTCCACTGAATTTTGTTATAACTTTTACATCTTTAGTGTCAAAATGGAGTTAATAATATGTATGTCAGAAAATTCCAAATACATGTGTAACAGACTTACCTGGAAAACACCCAGGTGTTCTGCCTGAACACTCTGCCAGAGAAATAATGAACCTTTGTACACACACAGGTTGCTTTGATCTGACACAATACTGTCAGTACATCTTCCACCTAAGTATTTTATTATGAATGAGTTTTGAGTGAAAGCTTCTATAGTGCCATGGCTACTTCTCATTTTCTGATCCCATTTTAAATAATGGGAGTCTTCAGATGAGGAAATGCTTTAGTGGTAAACAAAACAAAACAAAACAGGATGGGCTCCAAATTTGAACAAAAAATTAATTTACATTTCACATATACTTCATATACTTTCTGGAAGTAATTTAATATTTTTAATGTGCTCGCGTTTTGAATGTAACCTGTCATAGGAAGTCAGGTGTGGAATTTTCCCTGGTGGTATCATGTCAATGCTCAAAATGTTTTGGATTTGGAACACTTTGGATTTTGAGTTTTCAAATTAAGGATTCTCATATTGAGACAAGAAAGCAATTCAATAATGGCAACACAGAGTGCAAGCTATAGGGGTTATGAAAGAACTCAAAAGGAAAGAGTAACATGGTGGGAGGAGATGCTAAAGGGCAGAAAATGAGGTGAGCCAGGAATGATGATCATGTAGGTCTAATTTCTTCTAGAGAATATGACAGGAGACGTGACTGGAAACTTTTTGTCAGCACAGATAAAACCTCTGTTTGAGTACTATAATGGAAGTATCTGTTAAGTCATTTATTTATTTGTTGACTTTTTCTTCTTTTAAGGAATGAACTCCATGCAATGAACCTTCCTCTTAGAATTGCTTTCATAATGTCCCAGAGATTTCAAAATGTTGTATGTGTATTCTCATTCACTTCTAAAATTTTTTTGATCTCTTCCTTGATGTGGCATAATATATGGTCTTTTTTTAGAGAAGGATCAATGGCTGCTGAGAAGAAAGTGTATTCTCTCATTGAAGGATGAAATATTGAGGGGAGCATGGGAAGGATAGACAAAATATAGATAGGGCAGAGGGGTGGGAGGGGAAAGGAGGGGGCAGGGGGTTAGCAAGGATGGTGGAATGTGATGAACATCATTATTCAAAGTACATGAATAAAGACAAAAATCGGGGTGAACATACTTTCTAAAAAACCAGAGATGAAAAATTGTACTCTATGTGTGTAATAAGAATTGTAATGCATTCTTCTGTCACTTATTTAATAAAAAAAGAAGAAGAAGCTAGTAACAGGGGCTGGGTCTATAGCTCAGCAGCAGAGCACTTGCCTAGCCTGTGTGAGGCACTGGGTTTGATTCTCAGCACTGCATAAAAATAAAATAAAGGTCTATCAACAACTAAGAATAAAAAGAAGAATCCACCAGAGACAATGACACAAATCTGGGGCTAGGAGTGCCGCTCAGTGGGAGAGCATTTGCCCAGTATACTCAAAGCCTGGGTTCCAATCCCTGGTACATAAATAAAAAAATAAATAAATAAAAATAACACACACACACACACACACACACACACACACACACATCTGTGATCACACATGTGTGAATCCCAAACTCAGAAAAACCTAAGCCTTCATGCTCATGGATGCCATGCTGAAGGTCAAACTGTGGAAAAAATGAGGAAGTGGTTATCTCAGTGGGGAGGAGGAGACTCTTGTCTGCTAGAGACACAGAGTCCTGGAAAGATGGGCAGTGTTGTATTTCTTGACATGGTGCTGATTTTGGATGGCTGGGTGTGCTTTATAAAATTCATGAAGCTGGATCCAGGGATGTAGCTCAGTGGTAATGTGCTGGCCTAGTGTACATAAGGTTCTGGGTTTGATCCTCAGCACCATTACAAATAATTAATTAATCTGTCCATCCATTTATATGTAGTTTACTGTTTGTTCTTTTTCACAATTAAAAAGTCCTTCAAAAATATGCCAGTTAAGTCTAAGTTATTGATTATATTATTGAGGTCAGCAGTTTCTTTGTTCAGCTTTTGTTTGGAAGATCTATCTGGTAATGAAAGAGTTGTGTTAAAGTCACCCAAAATTATTGTTTTGTGGTCTGTTTGACTCTTGAACTTGAGAAGAGTCTGATGAACGTAGATGCTCGTTTGTTTTGGGCATATATATTTTATAATTGTTAAGTTTTGCTGTATGATTCTCTTGAGTAGTATGTAGTGTCCTTCTTTATCCTTTTTGATTGACTTTAGTTTGAAGTCTACTTTATTTGATATGAGGATGGAAATCCCTGCTTGCTTCTGCAGTCCATGTGAGTGGTACGATTTTTCCTAACGCTTCACCTTTTGTCTCTGGATGTCTTTTCCTATGAGATGAGTCTTTTGGAGGCAGCATATTGTTGGGTCTTTTTTTTTTAATCTAATCTGCTAGTCTATGTCTTCTGACCAGTGAGTTTAGGCCATTAACATTCAGAGTTTTGAGACTTGATTTGTATTACCAGCCATTTTTGTTTATTTTTGGTATTTAACATGACTTGGTTTCTCCTCGATTTTCCTTTAGGGTAATAACTCCCTCTGCTGATTTTCATCATTGTGTTTTATTTCCTCTTCATGGAACATTTTGCTTAGTATGTTCTGTGGTGTAGGCTTTCTCATTGTAAATTCTTTCATCTTTTGTTAATCTTGGAAGGTTTTTATTTCATCATCAAACTAAAGCTTAGTTTTGCTGGGTATAAGATTCTTGATTGGCATCCGTTTTCTTTCAGAGCTTTGTATATGTTGTTCCATCATCTCCTGGCTCTGAGGGCCTGGGTTGAAAAATCTGCACATAACATAATTGGTTTCCCCCTATATGTGATCTGATTCCCTCTCTTGTGGCTTTTAAGATTCTACTCTCATTCTGTGTGCTAGGCATCTTTATTATAATGTGCCTTGGTGTAGGATCTGTTGTAATTTTGTACATTTGGTGTCCTCTAAGCTTCTTGTATTTGGTTCTCCAATTCTTTCTTCTTGTGAAATTTTCTGATATTATCTCATTGAAGAGACTGGGCAGGCATTCCTTTGGTTTAAACTCTGTGCCTTCCTTTATCCCAATAACTCTTAGATTTGGTCTTTGGATGCTATACTATAAATCTTGGATGTTTTGTTTATGGTTTCTTAACTATCTTCACTGTATGATCAACTTTATTTTCCAGATTGAATACTTTGTCTTCATTATCTGACTTTCTTTCTTCCAAGTGATATAGTCTGTTGGTTGTACAACAGACTAGATTGTTTATTGTTTCCTTTATTTCAAGGATTTATGGCTGTTTTTGTTTTTTTCAGAGTCTCTATCTCTTTCTTGAAGTAATCTTTTGCTATCTGTATTTGCTCTCTTATCTCTTTGTTGGAGTGATCAATTTTTGCCTGTATTTGCTCATTTAGGTCATTCTTTTAATTCACAGATCATTTTAATAATGAACCTTCTGAATGCTTTCTCTAACATTTCATCAACTTCGCTGTCCATGGATTCTGTTATTCAGTATCCTGGTTTGTTTGGGGCACTTTCCTCCCTTGCTTTTTCATGTTGTCTATGTGTCCTCCTTTCTTGCAACATGAATCTGAGATATTACAGTTTCTACCATATATTCTTGTAGTACCCATGCAAATTGTCTGTACCTCACCTTGATGTTATGCTTCCAGACCCTGCTGGTGTCCCTCAATGTATGCTACTGCATCTAAAGATACTGGTGGCAATATCTGAAGAAACTCAGGATAAAATTTGAGGTGGCCCAAGATGGAAGCCATATCTTTCATAGATGGGGCTGAAAGGATGGGCCTCACACTCTCTTTGGGATTCGTGGTTTGAGATGCAGCTGCTTTTAGGCCCTGTTGTCAAAAAGTTAGGGATTACTGTGCAGGAAAGTCTATGGTGATGACTGCAGTTTCCCAAGATGGAAGTGGGTTAGGCTTAGGCTCCCAGGTGGGGGCGTGTGGGCAAACTCAGACCTACTCTGGACCTGAGTTCTGTGCAAATCGTTAAAGGCAGATCTGGGCCAGGCCTGGGTTCCTGCGGTAGTCTGCTGTCAGAGAGGCAGTCCTGTGCCACAGGCGGGGCTCCAGTAGGCGTCTGCAGGTGGAAGGATGGACCAGGGCCTACTATGAGCCTGGGTCCCGATGCAGACCAGTGTGGGCGGATCTCAATCATTTGATATTAATAACACTTCAAATACTTTTAACCAGATGATTTAAAAAAATAAATACATCATTTATTAAGTCTGTTTGTCATTACATTCCATGAAATACTTCTCTACACTTAAATATAATATGGTTGTCTAAAGATATACTAGAGAATTTTTTTAAGTCTATTTGGAATACAAAAAGCTTAGAAGAAGGAAATGGACTTCAATTTATGAAATAAATTTTTCTGGTTTAACTATTTTCATTATCTTTATAATGAGAAACTCTTGGGGAGTGGTTAATGTGAAGAACAGTGCTGGGATAGAAATTATAAAATAATGAATAAGAAGCATGACTTCATATCCTGCAGGCCTCATAGCTGAAGGTAGAACTTTATTTGTGAATTATCACAATAAACATTGAACTTTACAATACAATGGCTAGGTACAAATAGTTACTATGCTAGCATTACTGCTTATTGACATAGTCAAGAAACATAAAGAAATGCTTTCACAAAAAAATACAATAGAGAACACTAAGAACATCGATGTGGCAGTATCCCTGTAGTACGCTCTTTTAAGGTCTTTAGGGAATAGTCCGAGAAGGGCAATAGCTGGGTCAAATGGTGGTTCCATTCCCAGCTTTCCCAGGAATCTCCATATTGCTTTCCATATTGGCCACACCAATTTGCAGTCCCACCAGCAATGTACAAGAGTACCCTTTTCCCCACATCCTCACCAGCACTTATTGTTTGACTTCCTAAAGGCTGCCAATCTTACTGGAGTGAGATGGTATCTTAGGGTGGTTTTGATTTGCATTTCTCTGACTGCTAGAGATGGTGAGCATTTTTTCATTTACTTGTTGATTGATTGTATATCCTCTTCTGAGAAGTGTCTGTTCAGTTCTTTGACCCATTTGTTGATTGGGTTATTTGTTTTCTTATTGTTTAATTTTTTGAGTTCTTTGTATACTCTGGATATTAGGGCTCTATTTGAAGTGTGAGGAGTAAAAATTTGTTCCCATGATGTAGGCTCCCTGTTTACCTCTCTTATTGTTTTTCTTGCTGAGAAAAAACTTTTTAGTTTAAGTAAGTCCCATTTGTTGATTCTTGTTTTTAACTCTTGTGCTATGGGCATCCTATTAAGGAGTTTGGAGCCCGACCCCACAATATGTAGATCGGAGCCAACATTTTCTTCTATCAGACGCAGAGTCTCTGATTTGAAATCAAGCTCCTTGATCCATTTTGAGTTAACTTTTGTGCATGGCGAGAGGAGGGGATTCAGTTTCATTTTGTTGCATATGGATTTCCAGTTTTCCCAGCACCATTTGTTGAAGATGCTATCCTTCCTCCATTGCATGATTTTAGCCCCTTTATCAAATATAAGATAATTGTAATTTTGTGGATTGGTTTCTGTGTCCTCTATTCTATACCATTGGTCCACCCACCTGTTTTGGTACCAGTACCATGCTGTTTTTGTTATTATTGCTTTGTAGTACAGTTTGAAATCTGGTATCACTACACCTCCTGATTCACACTTCCTGCTTAGAATTGCTTTTGCTATTCTGGGTCTTTTATTTTTCCATATGAATTTCATGATTGCTTTATCTATTTCCACAAGAAATGCCGTTGGGATTTTGATTGGCATTGCATTGAACCTTTAGAGAACTTTTGGTAATATCGCCATTTTGATGATGTTAGTTCTGCCTATCCATTAACAGGGTATATTTTTCCATCTTTTAAGATCTTCTTCTATTTCTCTCTTTTGGGTTCTGTAGTTTTCATTGTATAAATCTTTCACCTCTTTTGTTAGGTTGATTCCCAAGTATTTTATTTTTTTTGAGTATATTGTGAATGGAGTGGTTTTTCTCATTTCCAGTTCAGAAGATTTGTCACTGATATACAGGAATGCCTTTGATTTATGCGTGTTGATTTTATATCCTGCCACTTTGCTGAATTCATTTATTAGCTCTAGTAGTTTCTTTGTAGACCCTTTTGTGTCTTCTAAGTATAGAATCACCAATAAAAAAATTTAAAAAAAGAGAACACTAAATGCCACCATTTTGAGAAATT
The DNA here is from genome assembly GCF_048772815.1 of Callospermophilus lateralis. Classification (NCBI taxonomy): domain Eukaryota; kingdom Metazoa; phylum Chordata; class Mammalia; order Rodentia; family Sciuridae; genus Callospermophilus; species Callospermophilus lateralis. The sequence continues at coordinate 525,229 of NW_027512473.1, read as the reverse complement.
AAAGTAACAAAAGCTTACAAGCAAAACAAACACATTGTAGGAAACTTAGACATTAAATGCAGTAAAAATAAAGCAAATAGGAGAACAAGTGAGAATGCATATTTTAATACACAGTTAAAAGTGCTTCTCATCTTTTTCAAACATATATTACAAAACTAAAACCATGTATTCTGAGAAGATACCTACACCCACATCTATAAAACATAGATAATTTAATTTCCTTACCCAATAATGTATGAACCTGGGGCTGGGGTTGTGGCTCAGTGGTAGAGTGTTTGCCTAGCATGTTTTAGGGCCTGGGTTTGATTCTCAGCACCACATATAAATAAAAAAAAATAAAAAGTACATTGAAAACTAAAAAAAGATATTTTACAAAATGCTGTAAGAACCTGGACATGTGCTTTATAAGCAATTATTTTTAGAAAAAAGAATAATTCAGTAAGCTGGTTACCATTAGTTAGAATTAAAGAATATTTAAGATAACTACTGACTACATTTTAATTGTAATTGTATTTGTTTCTTAATTTTAGTCTGAAATTCCAATAAGTTTTACCTTTCTCAGAAACTAAATTATTGTGCTAACAGTAGAAAGTGATATATTATATTATTGAAATTCAAACCCAAAATATATTATCTGGTTCTTAAAAAACAATAACAATGCAATTAAAAGCTTTAAGTAAGATCATATATTTAGTAGTAATATAAAAACTTTTCAAATGTTCCAAGGTGGTTTTAATGGTAAAAACATAAAAATTTTATTCAAAAGATACTCTAATTCATGGTGTTTCATATGTAAGGAATTATAGTCCCTTTTTAAATGGTCCACTTATTGAGAATAAAACTGTTTATTAGATTGTCGCTCTCAAAGGTTAAGCATCTGGGACTTTGCAGATTCTGAGACAGTGAAATGGCTCCTACAAAACCTTTCCTGGCAGACTTCCCTGGGCCTCTGCAAAGAAGGTCATTGGGTCCTTACTCAAATCCTCTCAACTCACATAGGAAGCTAATTCTGAAGGATAAGAAGGACAGTGAAGGAAATTCTGTTAGAGGAAATTAACAGAATTGAGAGCAATGAGAAGCTAGGGGGAAAAAAACTATAAAACTCAGATGTGAGAATTTTTGGGTCTTTGAGAATGGAAAAAGAGCTCCATATGTCTGAATATGCCTCCAAGGATATAATTCTAAGACAACACAGCTAAAAAACAGGTAATGATTCTGGAAAATGAACTTGGACATATGATTTTAAAGCAATTATTTTCAGAAAAAAAAACATAGTTAACTTTAAAGAAATATTTCACATAAATACTGACCATGTTTTACATGTTACTATTTTACCTTGAAATTCCAGTAAATTTTACTTTCTTAGTAAAGGGGAATGAGTTTAATCAGGTGGTCAATGGTTCAGTCAATCATGTATACATAATAAAAACCCCATTAAAAACTCTGAATAATCAAAGTTGGTAGAACATCCTGGTAGAAGAATGATACAGGGAGGGTAACCTGATTCCACAGGGAGAAGGCACAGGGGCATCTTACTTAGAATCCTTCCAAACCCCACCCTATTATCAGGAAGGGTAACCCGATTCCACTGGGAGAAGGCACAGGGGAATTTTACTCAGAATTCATCAAAACCCCACCCTTAATTTGTCTTATAATGATTCACATCATTTATAATAAAATTAATGTAGTACTTCCATTAGTTTTATGTCATTCAAGCAAATTAATGAAGTTGGGGGAAATATTGGGAGCTTCCTCATATTTGTATCCCCTTTGGTGTCCTGAAGACTACTGAACTTTCAAATGGCATCTGAAGCAAGGGCAGTCTTCTTGGAACTTGCTTTTGATACGTAGTACCTGTGCTAACTCCAGGTGGTTTAGCATTGCAATTTAATAGAACTGCAGTATAGCCTGTGTGTCTCAAAGTTCAGGCAAATTATGTAAGTATATGACAGATATATTTCATGTATGCAAATTCATAATATATTATATATATATATATATATATATATATATATATATATATATATATATATATAATACATTAAAATGTAATAGTACCTATGCCAATCGAAATTCATTAGGGGATATATATCTTTAACATGTGTACCCAAAATATTCATTTTCCTCTACATTGTTTCATGACTAAAATTGTTGAGTATAAAGCTGAGCACAGCTTGAATTTTCAGCTACCTCAGTGTATTGGGGGGCAGTGATCTCTTCATGAAATTTGTATTTTCCAAAGTGAGAGTACTCTCAAGAATATACCTGTGATGGCAGTAGGATTATATATATGTATATAAAAATATACATTGTGACCCAGGCGACAAAGACAGGGAGTCAGGAAGTTACATATTTGTTAATTTTGAAAATTCATGGAGAAGTAAAATGAGAAAAATGTGTCACAGATTTCATAATATGTATCTCTGATGAAGCAAAAGGCAAGTCCAAGTATACACCCTGCCTCCTATCAAATGCCTCTACTTTTATTCCTTTAGGATTATTTTTATCAATGTTAGGATAAGTAGCCAGAGACTAGAAGGTTATTGGTTAGTGTCAGAGTTTCAATATTTCAAATGGCAAAATGCAAAATGAGTCTAATATATATGCGAACATGTGACACATAAAAATCTTCCACTGTCATCCATCACAATCCCTGGACATTACTATAACCCCAAGAAGACACAATGAGAAGAGAAGAGGAAAAAAATCTGTGAATACATATCTGGAATTGGAAATTCTGAGGAGCTTACAAACTTGGGTGTGGCAGAAGAGATGCCAAAAGTAGAGGACAGGGTAAACATTCCACAAACATGGAACTTTGCTGGCCTAATGACTTCTTGACTATCTGCCTCTGACATTTGTGCACTAGAAATATAGCTTTGTTCTTTAGCTTCCTTTGTAGTGAGACCATGAAAGCTTGGTCTGAGTCTACGTGAACAGGAGGACATGGGTTCATATTTTCCAATAGGAACAGGAGGGAGCAGAGCTGAATCCTCTCTTTTCAGGTAACTGTGGCCTTTGGGGTATGAATGTCTCCCTGGGTGGATTGTGAAGCCTTTGGCTCACTGCCCAGTTTTAATGGCATTTCTTGCAGCTTCCCTGGAAAATTGGTGTTTGTTTTTGAAATACAAAAAGGTCAACCAGGACACAGTGCTGGAGGGAGCTCTGTCACGTGGGGTGAGTCAGGGTCTCAAGGAAAAAACACAAACTGGGCTGCTACCCCATATATCTTTCCCACTTGAGCATAGCAACTTGTTTCTGAGCATCGCCCCAAATCCTCTCCCCACAACAACATGCCTTTATATTTTTGGGTATCCTGGCTGCACCTTGTCAGTCACATGTCATTTGGAAGCCAATGACAGAACCACAGGGGCCCACCACAGATGTTGGATCACACACCTGCACTCCATTGCTCCAGGCCCAGTTCCCTGCTGGCTCCTACTCACTGGCATCTCTGTTCTTCACCATGGTCATGAATTCCACTCAGTCAAAAATGGCACTTGCTGGTTCAGTCATGATGAGCAACAGGAGATCTAAATGTTCTCCAGGGATTTCTGGTCATGGGATTCTCAAAAACTTCATGGTATTGGCCTAGCCATATTTCAAGAATGAAGAAGTGGACACTGTGGGTTTTAATTCATTCAGGAGCCATTGAGTGTTGAGGAATCTCCTTTCAGTAAAAGCTCTGGAGATCGCATGCAGGCAAGGCTTCCCAATTAGTGGCGAAAGGTCACAGGAATGCAGGCCCATTGGGGTCTAAAATATGAGGTTCCTGTGAGTTTTGGCTCTCAACTATAGGTTAAAAGACTTTAACAGCAAATTTTGTGAAATCCTGGCTGAGATTCCCAGTGCTGTGGAGAAAGCCACCCTCGGCCTAGATCTCAGTTTCCAAAGGCTCCTCTAATGCCTGGCTTTCTAAAATCCCAACACAATTCATGTCAATAGTTATCTGAGATCAGTTCCAGAACTCAGTCTCTAATGGCATCACACCAGAGTTCAAGCTGAGGTGGACCCAGTCATCTTTTCCAACCACCAAACAAAAGACCACTATTCTAACAAAAACACTCCCACATTGCCCTCATCTTCCTCCATAGAGACACTCATCATAACATTCTGGCTGGGGGTTTCTAAAGGGTGAGCAGTCTAAGATGGTGTGCAAAGTAAGCTCTCATGCCCATCATATGCCAAATGTCATGGTGGCATGGACACCCTTCCTGAGAAACAGGATAGATAACATGGGCCTGTAGTTAATACTGCTCTGCTTCTCAAATTAGAGGCCTCCTGCCTGCCAGGGTTAGATTCTTTATGTGTACTGGACTCATGAAAAAACCCAAACACCTGTGTGCTAGTTACTGGAGGGTTTGCAACAACTCATTTGACCCAGAGGATCCCTGTTCTGACTTCATAGGGGTCAGGAGCCTGACCAGAGGAAGGCAAGAGACTTCATCCAATATTACACTTCTGTTTCATCCTTTTAGATTTGGATGGACACATGGGATTTTTCTTGAGTTTCCTGGGGTGCTGAGAATGTAATTCACAGCCACACACAGGGCCAAGAGTCTGATTCAGACACAGCTTTTACAAAGCACTTTACTTAAAAGGCACAGATTAGGCCTCTTCATTTCCATTTGAAACTGTTTTCTTGAGGAGTCCCAAAGGAGTGCCCTAAGGCAAACACCTCCCTGACATTCAGGGGAACAGAACAATAGGGAAGAAAGAAGCCTGGAGAAAAACTTTTCTTTAATTGAACACTGTGGCACTGACAGCTCCTAATCATGCAACTTGGGTTACTATCTATCCAAGCAGGGATTCTCCAGAGAGATCCTTACCAGTCATGCTAACTTTTGAGTTTTCTGAGATTCTTGGCATGCCCTTCAGCAATCCAGTCCATGGCCATGTCACAGAGCTTCAATGTGGTACACATCTTGGACACAAAACCACGAACCCCTTCAGAGAGTGGCCAAAATTCAGGAAGAATACAGGAACTTAGGATCTTGGTAGGTGTTGCCCATCTGCAAGGCAAGCAGCAGTCCATTCATAAATTGGCCATGAGGAGTCCTGCAAAGATTTCCACTAGGCAGGAGACATTCACGGCTGCATTCTTCTCTCCACTCTCTGTAACCACAAACCCAGTGGGATCCACTGACATAAAAAGACTCACTAGTTAACAGTCCATTTCAAACCAACAGCATCAAGAACAACAACAAAAAAAAATGTGTTTCCTTCATGTTCTCAGAACATGAGACAGAACGACAAATTGAAACACACACCCACTGAGAAACACAAACCACCCCTGTATTTGGTCTGCATCTATCCACTCTGTCCTCTGACTGGTGGGTGAAAATATGTTCCCCAGCAGTGGCCTGTCCTGTCTCAGCTCTGGTCTCCTTGGCCATCTCTGTGTAGTTGTCAGGAGCCAGCAATGAGCCAACACTTCTTTCTCAGGAAAGGCCCCTGTTGAGACCATTCAAGGCATTTGGCTATCCACACATCCTAGGTACCAACAAAGAATGACTCTGGTCTTGGTACAGACAAACAAGTGAGCCCACTGGGAGTGGAACTGCCCCTGGATGCCTCACCTCCTGGATCCCAAGTTCAGAGAGTTCCATCACCAAAGAAGTGTGGTGAGGTCACTTCCTTCAGGGAAGTGAATGAGGTCACTGCCTTGGCAACCACTTTGTCCTAACAGTTGTTTCCAAGGGTCCGATGAGATGGAGGATGCTCCACCTTCCTGTGACATTTTCACAAGACATAAAGCTCTATATACCCTAGGAGCCCGGGATCAGCAATCCACACAGACCTGATTGTGTCCATCTTCCCTGCATTGAGAAGAGAGAGGCTGATTCAGCCTCATCCCTTCATCCTGCCTGGGTTGTTGGCCATGGAAGATGACTTTACACCTCACAGGTCCTACCTAGCTGCCTACATTTGCTCCAGGGATCATTTCTGCATCTACCTTTGAGCTTCTCAGCTGCTGGAGGATTCCCTTCATACCTGTATGGCAAGATCAACTCAGGATCTGCTGTTATATGAAAATAGATTGAGGGAACAGAGTATGGTTAAGGGTTATATATCATGTTCGATTTGGGTTAGGAGTCATTCTGCTGGATGAATACAGGTATTGGGCAAATGGGATATTTATATGAATGTAAGGTGAAATATAAGTATGAAAATAGAAAACTAGGTAAGATCTGAAGCACACAAGTTTGTTGGGCCCTTGATTTGGATACATAGTTTTGAATTATGTTCTGCAGAGATGAATCCTCTAAATTCATAGACAATGGCCTAAGATCTTGTACCTGGGACTACTGAATGTAAAAGAGAACTTGCAGTGAAATAGAGATAGTAGGCAGGATTCCAGGGTAGGGTAAGGAAGAAGAGTGAGTTTAGGATTTGGACCAAAGGCCCTTTTTGCAATCCAGTGAATTTCTATTAAAGTGTAAATGGGAATGTCAGCACACATGAAGAGTCAGTAACAACAAGGCACTTGGGGAAATAGATATCAACAAGGATGTTAGGAGAAACAAGGCTGTTAGGAGAAGAGGCAAAGTACAAAATGAGTGATAAGATCAGGGATATTTTCAACAAGGGGGTGGTTGAACACACTATCCTCGAAAGAAACAAGTGTATACTCACCATAGGATTGAGATTTGAAAACAATAGGCAATGCAGACGTAGATGATTTTAGTAATCCATGGTCTCATTAAAAGAGGCTTTGGTAGAAGAATAAGATAAGTGTGAGTTTTGCATTTTGTGTCCAGAAGATGATGTGATGAAAGGAATACATAGAGCAGGTGACAGGCATATTTCTTCCACCATTTCTGGGAGCATGTTTTCAAACCCTATCATTTAGAGTTTGGGGATAAAAATAGGTGTACCCTGGGTTTATGTATATAGAGATGATGCATGAATAGACCATACGGTGAATAAAAAATATAACAGGTTACTATTTTAAATAATGGAACCTGTCTGTTCACTCCTCAGTCACACAGAGGAGGCAGGTCATGGAGAGGTCAAGGTGCTGGCCAGGAACTCAGGAGACCAGGATTGTTGCAAACAGCAGCAGATTTGATGTTTATGAGTTGCAGCATTTTATAAGATGGACACATAACTTTGAGATATTTTTGTGTCTTAAACCTGGTGATATGTAGTGCCCCCCCTCAAGTAAACTGTTAAAGTTTTATATCACTAAAATCATTCCCTGAAATATTCAGTATCTGCTTGGTACAGTGAGTCACAACACAGCTACCTGGGAGACTGAGACAAGAGCCTGGCAAGTCTCATGCCAGTACAAACACTTTGAAAATGTCATTTGAAACCTTGTGTAACAGTCAAACAATAAATAAATATAAAACTTTGGAAGAGCATTTGCCAATGTTGCAATATTCTGAGGTTAAATCACTGAGTACACACAAGTATAACTCACCAATAAAGAGTTAAAAACTAATATCATGTAAAATTCAAGCTGATTATTACTTTTTTATTTTTGACAGACAATCATTCTCTCTAAATGTTCTAAGTAGTTTAAGTAAATCTACATACACTTTACAGCTGAACCTCTTTGGTTCTCATCATCTGAAGAAGAGAAGGAAGGTCTTGATGACACCAAAAATAAGCCGCCACAGGTGTGTTTATACATATATTTAAATTTCTGATTTCCCCCTGTATTCCTTGTTTTAAGTATAAATACAGGCAAATTCAATTATTTTTCATAACAGTGTTTTGAAATCTAAAGATGATTTTCAAGCCTAAAAATATTTAACTGATTATGAATCTGAAAATAGCATTAGAATTCAGCATAATATGTAGGTATACATTATCCTTGTGATTGAGGCAGAATTTTTTTCTGAATATTGTTTGGACTTCCATTTTTCTAACCCCCTTAAATTATAAAGAAGTTAATGTTAGGTGGATTTGTGAATACCCTTTTTTTAATTTTTTTTAAAGAGAGAGTGAGAGAGAGAGGAGAGAGGGGGAGGGAGGGAGAGAGAGAGGAGAGAGAGAGAGAGAGAGAGAGAGAGAGAGAGAGAGAGAGAGAGAGAATTTTTTAATATTTATTTTTTAGTTTTTGGCAGACACAACATCTTTGTTTGTATGTGGTGCTGAGGATCGAACCCGGGCCGCACGCATGCCAGGCGAGCATGCTACCGCTTGAGCCACATCCCCAGCCCTGTGAATACCGATTTTAATTAATGAAAATATATAGTGGTGATTGTAATTCAATGCATTTATGGTAAAGATGATTCATCCCAGTGGCTCAGTTTTAGTTAAATATGAACAAGTTTTCATTCCAAAGTGAAAGATTTTCATATAGCCTAAATATCAGTGTTTCTTTCAATCCAAATAGTACCCTCAAATTAGATACACAATGGCCAATTAAGGAAATTAAATCCTCCCAGAATGAACCATTGCTTTTGGGTAAAAGGAGGAACTCCCTATTTTTTTTCTTTCCATACCATAAAGCAGTCAATATTATAAAAACATTTTTATCCAACTTTTTTAGTGAAGGATAGGAAAAGAAGTCTTTGAATGCTGTTATTGGAGAATTAAGAAATTTGATGTGTTTTTTTTTTTTTTTGCATTTTTTTATGTTGTCTGTGTTAGTAAGGTCAAGGTATTTTATGCATTGGGATGTATTTCTCTTCCTAGTATATTGTGTGTCCTTTAATGCAAAGCTTTCCCTTTGGAAAGCACCCTGGGCAGGGGTGATATCTCAGCATCAACTACCCAACTTGACATGACTGAGTTGCTAGTTTTTCCCACCAGGAACATTCTAAGAGTAGAGAATAAGCTCCAGTAAGAATGACAATTTAAAGGAGAACATATATCACTTATTAAGAAATTGCTTGTTTAAAGTGATCTTTATAAGTCCACAAACTGGTGAGTTATGGTGCAAAATAGCAGTATACACCTGGCTGAAAAAAATAGGCAGTAGTGTTCATAAAATTATTTGGGTGCAATTCAGTAAGAAAAAAGAATAAAACTGATGTCACTAAAAATAGCTATAGGAGGAAACAAGGAGAAAAAGAAACAAAACTGAGAAAGTATTGGACTTGAAGTGACAAGAAGAGGTGATTTAGGGGAAAACATACAAGAAATAATCCCAAATCTTAGAAAATGAGATGGAACATAAAGAAAGAAATAATGAGAAAACCCCTTACACAATGACTCACACATCATCCCAGAGCAGCAAGAAAAGCATAAAATTTTTCCTTGTTAATAAAATTTGGGAATTTCTGTTCAGAATCTTCAATTATAGAAACCAAAACCATCGTGTGATTGCTTCAAGGCAGATGTAGGCCAACTCTTTCCTGGTCTTTCCAGCTGAAACACACCTAATCTGGTAGTGATGTGATGGTGAAGTACACAAGCTGATCTTCTCTCGGTTATGCCCACTACTTGCAGAGGGCTCTTAGGGAAGATTTCCAGTGCAGATGAAAACTCACCCTCAGTACTTTTTTTTCACTCAGAGATGGAGTATGTCTCTCTAATAAACCCTTTCACCATGGTGTCTGGGGACTGGCCTTTCATACCCCAGGTGGAGACTCCTGCAGTCAGTTATCTCAGGGGTATGCAAGATTCCCAGTGTCTTGAGGGGTTTTCTGGCACTTTCTTTGAGCATGGTAGATGAGGTTTGTTGATGGAATCTGTGCTTTGTTCTGGAAAATGCAAGAAACTATCTTCTCACCAGAACTTGCCCCAGGTCTCCTGGATCCTTCTGTCTCTTGAATTACTACACAGGTTTTGTACCTCACAACCACTGTTCTCAAAGTACCTATTTGAAATGTGCAGTGTCCCTGTTGGCCTCTACTGTATAGATTGTCTAGTTGGCACAACAAACCTCTTGCTAATGAGAGTATTTAGCACATTCCCTTCAGTCTCTGTCATAAACCCCTAGTATCAAGTAGAAGAGCTGCCATCCTGTGAGGAGAACTTTACCTGGATTCTGTGTGCTGCTTTCTAACAGTATGATAGAAACATTTCTTCACCCTACTTTGTCATTTTTATTAAACTGGATTTCCTCTCAGTGAAACAAGACAGGCAGTTTTTTTGATCTTTCACACAGAGAGATACTTCCAAAAGGAGGTGGACCACATGAGTCTATTGTAATCACTCTTTTCTTTTAAGGGAAGAGCTTAGAACCACCTCTGTGGCAGAAATGGGAGCAAATATTCCAAAAGCCACTGATCATAGTGGGTTGACTTTACCTGGGATATCTGCTCACATATATGGTGATGTATGGTGTGAGTTTTATACCAGAAACATCCATTCCTGAATGTTTCACATAACTGCAAACACCTACATCAGAATGAAAGTGCACTGGGTTTTTCTAGTTCTTCCATAGACCACAAGACATGCTGTGACTGCCCAGAGCTTTCAGTGTCTCTGCCTCTCATTTTCTCTCTAAAAACCAATCAGAATAGTGTTGGGATATGCCTCGAAAGCCACTGAATTAATGATACAGTAAAATCTTGAAAATATTTTTAAAAAATTCTGGGGATTTTTATCTCCTATGATAAATAACTAGAAAAATGACCCTGAGTAAATATGGCTTCTTTCCAGCACCCTGATGCTGCTAGCAGAAATTTTTAGTCCATTCATTTCACTGGACTGGTTGTATAACTTGTGTACTGTAAATTGCACTGCTAAAAACAGTGATGTTGATGTGTCTAAATTACTTATAAACTGATTTTTAGTTTCTCATGATAAATATCTATGTTTAGTATGACTTGGGGTTGAGGTGGTTATATTTCAATTATCTTGAGGAAACTCCACACTACTTTCCAGAGTGGAAGTTCTTATTTTCAGGCTCACCAACAATGTAGGTGAGTAAGTGTTTACTGTATCCTCTAATAATTAATGGGGTTGGTAGAATTCTTCTTCTCAGGTTAGTAGAGAGGAGCTTCCCTTTGTTTACACCATGGAATTTTCCTCTAACACTGCATCAGAATATTTCTCCTATTGTACTGACATGTGACAGAATTATTATCACTTAAGGTGAATTGTCCTGGCACTAAATAACTACACAGACACAGAAAATACTTTTCTATGAGTGTCAGGATGGCTCCTCGTCAACCTCAGCTCATAAAAGGGAGCCAGAGAAAATTAAGAGAGGCATGCAAAACAGAGCATGCCTGAAATCCACCTATTTATTGAGGAGAAGCCATTTATAGAATATTCCACCCAAATAAGGCAAGGGGTCAGGTTTCAGAGTGTGAAGTCTTGCTTGGTGATGTGTTGGTGAGCAGTTTGAAATCTTGGAAAATCACATCCATCTCAGGTGCTGTGTGGGGATCACAGGCAGGGAGAGTGAAAAGACACAATACATTGCAGAGCCCAATCAGGCAGCAATTTCAGACCAGTTTTCCTCATATATTCCAATGTGCATAGCTCATACACAAAGCCCACGGATGGCTGGTGATATCCCTTAAATTCAGCTTCAGTACCATGGCCAACATTGTCTTTTCTTCCCCTTATGGAAGCAGAGGGTATCTTCGAAATGGTGTATAGGATTCCCTAAAATCCAAGGTGCTAGGGCTGGAATAATGGATCAGGCCATCTTCCAACAGAAGTAATGATAGAAAAACACTTTTTTTACCGTGCTTGCCACTGAACCACTCTCTGCCTGTTCTCAACATTGTATTATTCAAAACTTTTTTCAATCCCCCAACTGCATCTTCATCTTCACTCAATAATTCTAAATTCTAGTAAAAATTAAAATCACTGACTATTGCCCTTTCTCATTCTGGATATTAAGAAGAGATATGAGCCACACTCATCCCTTATTAAATGTCTGTTGGATGAAATTCAAATAATTGGTAAATAAACAAATACTTTCATGTTGACAGGATATCTACATTTCTAAAAGAAGATTTATTTTTTTTAATTGATAAAAATAATTTGTATGTGGAAAATTGTGTTCTTTTAATAAATACCAAGAAGAAAATTTGCTCATGATTTCATTATCAAACATAGGCACTTGTTAACATTTTACTTAAAATAAATATACATTTATACATATGTCTTATTAATTATATTTAAGTATCCTTAACCCACCCTAGAATTTATGCTAATAATTACAGATATGTAAATATATTTCTCTCTTTGCATCTTTAAGTTTATAGTAAGTGTAATTATTTTGTAGGATTATTAGATTAAATGTTTTTAGTTAAAAGATAACTGAAAATTATTTTTATTTGAAATTGTCCAAAAATAGTGATATTTTTGGAATATTGACTACATCCTTAAAATTAATGGTATAAAATCAGTGTAAATTGTCATATTTCACCCTTCAATTTAGTTTTCTAAGGAATGTGGAATGAAACAAGAAACAAATATGGTTAAATTTTTGGAAAAACAGTACCAAGAAAGATTAGAAGAAGAAATAGCTGAGGTAAGTTTATAGTTTATCTGCAAGGTTTTCTTGGTTTATAGATTTTCTTGATCTTTGAACTGTCAAAAAAGCATGGATTTTATTGATGGTATGTACTTTGTTTTTATTTGTAAGTTTCATATATAGTCCATCAAACAGTTGTGTAACAGTGTCAACTATAATTGCTGCTTCATAGAATGTTTTGCGGTGCTTTTCATTGAAAAGAACATTTTTTCTTGACATAGAATAGTAATTACAATTTTTCAGAATGCCACAAGTTTTTATGTATGTGTTACATTGTAAATAGTTACCTTGTGAAGGAGTTTGGCATTCTAAAAATGAGGGAAAAGTTATGAAGAGAAAAAGTAGTTGTATTACCCTGATAAATTATTGTAATGTTAGACAATAACTACAGATACTTATGGAGGATTGTCACAGAACATTATCACTCATGGCCAAGTGAATTTTCTTGGAAGGAAGAAATATAAAGACTTTTTTTTTTATTTTTGTACTGAGCATTTATTGATGTTATAGTTAGAAAAGTTTTGCTTGTTTTATTTTAAAAGGCAGGCAGTAAAACACTTTGATGTTAAATTTATTGAAAAATAGCCTATCTCTGTATCACTTTATCAGAGGATTTATTTTTGTTTTTGAAACTATGAGGGCAGGCTTTTTTCTAATTCATATAATTTTGAGTAATGACCCACTTTTTAAATCCAGCTGGTATTTATAAATCTAATCCTTTTTTGTTTGTTTGATTGATTTCTTTAGGTCATTGTGTCAATGAGCTTGCATTTACTCAACAACCTGAACTATCTAGAATATCAAAGGGAAAAGAAAATACTATGTCATCAAAACAAGCCCTTACTTTCTGTCAGCAAAATGAAAAACATTATTTTAATGAAATGAAATTATCTCAGGATCAAATTGATTTTCAGACCTCTAATGCATTGGACATGAAATTTAAGGAAGAATTTAAGCCACTTAGTAAAGAGTTAGGAGAAGATGGAGAAGTTCTATTACCAAACAGTGATCATCTTGATGATATAGTAGAATCAGAGGTCCACCAACTAACTATTTCAGAAGAAATGTTCTCCAAAGACAAAACATTTATAGTTAGCGAATCTGTAAGTATGCTTCTTTGAATATAAAAAAGAAAAACTTATAATAATATCTTCTGTTTAAAACAGTATCAATAATGCTGATTAATAGAGAATTAAAGTATGAAGTCCAGTCTTGACTTTAATGTATTTTATTAATTATAAGGTATTTGATTAAGTGAAACAATATTGGTGTGAAGTATAAAATAAGTCAGGTCATAGTATTCATGGTTGTCTTATGGACATAGTACATGTTAAATTCTCATTGTAAATTATACCTGTGTTAATTTTATTTAAACTAATTGAAGATTAATTATATTATAACTAGATAATACCTGTGGCCAAATGATTTGCTCAATTACATGTAAGAACATAAAAGGAAATTGCTATGAATTCAAGAAGACAATTCAAAGTATCTTATTATCTATATACTAATTCTTTTTTCTTGTTAGTTGAGGATCTGTTACCCCAATGAATTGCAGCCTTTATTAGAAAACAATAAATTCTACTTCTTTTAAAATTATCTGAATTTCAATTTTATTTTATGTGTTCACGATAGATATATCTTGTTCAGAGGAGTATTCAAATAAAACTGTCAGCTTTTCATGTAATTCAAAACTTGTGAAATGTTTATGAAAACTAATTTAGCTGTAGCTGTTCAAGGCAGAATGATTTTAATTAGTATCTTAAGGGATTGAAGTATTCATAGACCCTATTGACTTGTCATGAGTGTGAGAAACTCATAAATGTAATGCATTTATTTCCAAATGAAATTTATTATAATTTTTCTTTGAATAAGCAGTTTTCTATAATACTGTGATGACCAATGAATAAAAATTAAATAGGCAAAATTCCTTATATTCTGTGAACTTAATTTTTAAAAATATTTTTCTAGTTGTATATGGACATAATACCTTTATTTTATTTGTTTATTTTTATGTGGTTCCCAGGATTGAACCCAGTGCCTCATGCATGCTAGCCAAGCACTCTACTACTGAGGCACAACCCTGGCCCTATAAACTTTGCGTGTGTGTGTGTGTGTGTGTGTGTGTGTTTGTTGTTGTTGTTTATATTATTTCCCCATTATAAAATATCAAGAGATATAAAGGAGTTATAACTTCATTAAGAGAAGGGGCTGGAGATGTAGCTTGGTGGTAGAGCACTTGCCCAGCATGTGTGAGGCCCTGGGATCAATCTCTAGTATGGGCAGAAAAAAAAGTGGATGGGGTGGGGGTTTGAGGGGGTGGATAAAGAATCTTGAGTATTTTGTTTTTCTCTGTTAGAATTAGATTTTAGCTAAACTATCTGGTAAGTAGCTATTTCCTTTTGGAAAATAACATATATGGTGGTAGTAAATTAACTTCATGTTGTTTTGGAATTATAAATAAGAAAAATACTTTTTTTTAAAAAAGTGATTTATGGGCTGGGGTTGTGGCTCAGTGGTAGAGCGCTTGCCTTGCATGGGTGAGGCACTAGGTTCGATCCTAAGCACCACATAAAATAAATGAAAAAAGTATTATGTTCATCTACAACTAAAAAATAATTTTTTAAAAAGTGATTTATGCTTTTGTTTAATAATAAAACTAAAACTCAGATGCTTTATGTTGTTAATAGAATTGTTTTCATATTCAGTTAAAGTATCAATGCTGACTAATTGCCACAAAATATGTTGTGATTGAGTTTTTTGCTTGTGTTTTTTCCTATCAAAGATTCATGGTAAGATGTTGACATCAAGCATGGATGCTTCTAGACAAATGATGTCAAATGAAGAACAGTTAGAAGATATGAGGCAAGAACTTGTATGACAGTATGAAGAACATCAACAGGCCACAGAACTGTTGAGGCAGGCACACATGAGACACATGGAGCAGCTACAAGAAGAGATTAAGAGACTTAATAGACAGTTAGCCCAGGTATGGAACTTTAGAGTCTCTTTTCTCCTCAATTGAAATAATGGTATTTTTAATGTGGCTTTTTTTTTAAGTCAAAATTATTTTTCCTAGATACAAATAAATTACAAATACTTAACATCAGGAAGTTCCTGGGATCAACTTTAGACCTTGTTAGGCACACCTAACTCAACTGATATAATGTGCATTATCATTTTATTTAACTGCCTTTCAGGCACTGGAAATGTGACTACAATATAAATTTAAAAATTCTATTGACCATACATAGCTAAAGCACTTTGAGAGTTTTGAAAATATTATACTGAGGTACTTGAGTATACAGTTGCTGTCATTCACTTTTTCCATGTTCATTTATAGTTCTGTGAGTCTACCAATTACCATCTCCAAGGTTTATCTTTATCTATCTTTAATCCATCTTTTTAATGATGAATGGAAATCTTCTGAAGTAATCTGTTTCTAGAACTCTCTCCAAGGACACATCTCTTGTTGATTAGAGAAATTCAAATTTAGAAAACATTCTTTTCTAAATTTAAATATCTCATGGTATTTGGGAGCTATATTCTTGTCAACTGCTATATAAAATATACTCACAAAATTATTGCAGAAAAGCAAAAAATATTTACATGAAAGTTCTTATGAAAACAAATTTATTGAATTTAATTTTGAAAACTAAAACGTGTATTTTTTAAATATAAAATAATAGGGAAATTGATATTTGAGAATAAAATATATCATTTGAAAATCAGTTTTGCTTTTCTTCATTGCATTTTGTGAATTTATTCTTCTAAAATTTCAATGCAAAAATTGACAGAGAAAATATTACTCGAACTATAAAAATTCCTGAATATTTAAGTTTAAATAACTTTTTTCTAAAGTTGCAAATTTTGCATTGAACTTCATATGTGCCTTTTAATCCCTAATAATGAAATTTGAATCATAAGGTTGAACCAAGGTCTCTTGGTCCCAAGGGGTTAAAAGAAATCTGCTTGATGTTTCTGCTTTTTACCTCTATCGCAATCAATATTCTTCCATGACCTTTTTTCTTATTTAGAGATCCTCATTAAATAACGAAAACCTGGTTTCAGAAAGAGAAAGGGTGCTTTTAGAGGAGTTGGAAGCACTAAAGCAGCTGTCTTTAGCTGGAAGAGAGAAGCTGTGTTGTGAGCTGCGCAGCAGCAGTACGCAAACACAGGTAGTATTGACTTTGGTGCATTTAGGAACAGTAGATCAACAATGCAGTAGGATTTGTTTGACTTTATTATTGGTGGGAGACGTATTTTTATAGTTACTAAGTTTAACATATTGGTGATCACTTAGATGTAAGGTGGGTGGAGTCAAAATGCCTTGCTTTCTGTTTAAGATAATTTGAATCTGGCATTGTTGTAGGAGAAACTGTTGTTCTACCAAGGAGCAACCTTTATTGACAACCCTTATTGTCACACTATATAGAGTATATTAGTTTTAAGCCATTAAAACATTTTTCATCTCTACACTTGAATGTTTTATCCTTTTTTGATACTGCTGATCTCTTGATAAAGTGTAGTTAAATATTATTTCAAGCACTTTCTGTTTCACCTCATACCAGTATAGAAGAATGATATGCTGTTTTTAAGATGACAGGTTTTCTTTCTGTCTTGTCCTCTCTGCCGTTGCACAAACTTAAACAGAATTAAAATGAAAACCAAAGGGAAATTGAGGAACAGACATTGAAAGAAAAGGAAATGGACAGAAAATCTGAAGATGTACCTCCTGATAGTCTGTCCAGTGAAAGGTATACAAAATGTGTATTGTTTCAGTGCAAAGTCAATTAAAATGGTTGTTCAAATGTAATAAACTTTATTCATCCTTATTTTTATCTTGTACATGTGTATTTTCTTAAAAATACTATCTTGTGTATGAAACGTGTCATATATTTCTATGTATGAAACATGTCCATATATGTGTAATATATAAAAGATTATCAATTTTTAGACATTAAATTACAAATGTTTAAATCTTTTTATATAATAAAAATTTTAATTGGCTATTGATCATAAACTTGACTTTAAATGTTTAGAATTGTTTTAACATCAAACCTTTCTTGATTAATTCTATTCTTCTTAATGCTGTTTTGTAACCTAAAAAACTAAAAACAGTTCTACCTGTGAGCTTTATTTTTTTTTTCCTCCTTCAGTGCATGGGCGTGGATTCAATGTAAGATATTCTCTGGTTTGTTTATGTTGAGAAAAAAAAATTACTGCATTTGTAAATATTCAACATTATCTACTAGGAAACTAACCTCAGGTGATTACAAATAGAAATCTTTTAATGTTTTCACTCACTCACTCAAATATGCATCTGAATAAGATATTTGGTCCATGATCAGTAAGTCACAAATGCTTCATCTGTTAATCATCATGCATTCAATCAAACTAAATGTATTCATCCACTTACTTGTTCCATAGACTATACTGAGTTTTAAATATTGAAGAGTAAGATAGAAAAAAATTTTATAGACCTTGTAAGTCTGGTATAGAGCACATATTTTAGAGAGAAGAGAGAAAAAAAGAAGAAATAAAAAAGAAAGGTAAGGGGGGAGAGGGGATAGTAGAGGATAGGAAAGGCAGCAGAATACAACAGACACCAGAATGGCAATATGTAAATCAATGGTTGAGCAACTGATGTGATTCTGCAATCTGTATATGGGGTAAAAATGGGAGCTCATATCCCACTTGAATCAAAGTGTGAAATATGATATATCAAGAACTATGTAATGTTTTGAACAACCTACAATAAAAATTAATAAAAAAAAGAAAGGTAGGGTTATCAATAAATCTATATTGCAAAAAACAAAAGTAATTTATTTTCTTCTTGGATTTAAATTATAGTATAGCCTCCCTCATTGAAGGGAACATTTTCTTTGAAAAGCCATCCAAGTTTAAGAGATTGATCAGTGTCCAGCACAGATGTAAACAACATCATTGGCGTGGTAGTGGTAACAGAGGGACTCCACATGTATTCATGCAGGCCATTTGGTGAAATGTCCTAGGGAGTGTGAAGACCACTTGTGGCTTTCTAAGACTGCAGGGAGGAATGAACTTGTTTCAGAGGCAAATGCGAGGAACATGAAACATCACTGATGCTTTTTTCCTGCTTGCATAACACATCTTATGGTGAGATACTGTAGGATTTGATGACACTTTTGCAACTTTTTCTAGACACATAGTATAATTTGCCCAATCTCCTAATTGTCCATAAACATTTAAATCCCCCAAATGTATGTGTTCTTCCTTTTGCTGCTCTCCTCTCCTGCTTTCTCTGTAGCATGGACCAAACAAGGTCTGCACTCTCTTGCTTCCTCTAGATCCTCTTCTGCCTTTTCCACTGTAGGAGAACTTTTTTTTTCATGTACAATTGGAAGAGTATAATGATGTTTGTTGTAAGTCATCCTACACCTTCCATGTAAAAAACCTCATTTTGTAAGTGGATGAAAATATCATTCCAAACTAAAACTACCAACAAAATTTGAGAAGGAGTGTTCAAGAGTAGTGTCAATCTAGGCAAGAAGCTTCAGAGATTGTCCTGGAAGATCCAGAGAACATAGACCTAAATGCTAACTAGGAATTAAGAGGTAGACTGCATGTATACGAGAATGTCCTTAAGTAGAAAGAGAGTGGATGATTTTGAGAATCTGAAAGAGGGAAAAGTGTGACTGCAGTTGGGAAAAAAAGTGTTAGTGGTGAGACTGCAGAGGAAGGCAATGACCATATTGTCTAGTAAGGCCTGTAAAGATTGTATTAAGGATTTTTGGTCTTTGTCCTAAGAGTAATTGATAAAATTTAAGGGTTTAATTAGGGAAGATATTTAATCACATGTGATTTTCTAAGTGATTGCTAAGTGAGGAGAATGAATTGAAGAGGATACAAGGAGGATACTTTTCACCAGAGACCATTCAAAAAACTAGTTCCTTTCTCACTACAACAAAATTAATCTGTAGGTCGATGAGATCTGAGGGCTTACCAGATGCCAAACCATAAGTAGCTTTATGTATTATCCTGCTGAATACTCACAAAACAATTAGCCTCATTTTAAAGGGGAGGAAAATGAAAGAGATTAAAGAATTCAAACCCAGGAAATCAGCTGCTAGAATTCACAGGCTCAGCAAGTGCACTACTTTGTTTCAGGTATAAGAAAAGTCACTCAATAAAACACTTTTACTTTCTCACACCCCAGTAGTCAACAGCAGGCATTTGCAAGGTGGCTATTAATAATTAAAATAGAAGCTAGAGAAGTAATTTCTCATGTAAATATTAAGACATCTATAATGCAAACCTAATTATACCTAATGGAAATTAGCATAACTTCCAGAAATGTTTTTGACAAGCTTTATTTTTCTACCTTATCTATTTTTAAAAAATTAATCTATATTAATAATGCTCTATCTTTGTAATATAGAGTATTTTTCTCATTTCTCATATTTAATTCAAATTACTAAATTTGAGGATTTTGCATATGTTTGTTAATCCATTAATTTATTATGTTTTGAGAATACTATGTGCAATACTAAAATGAATCATATTTTATTATGTGGTGTTAAATATTTATCTCTATAAAAATGAAATAATTTACTTTTTCAAAATTACTGTATGTCATTGCATTGTTCATTATTTCCCATCTCATTCAGTACAGGTTAAATATGTAGTTTCCTTCCAAGTTAAAATAAATAGAATACTAGAAGAAACCTAACATTTTGTGAGTAAAATGATTCTCCATCATAAATGCCTTGTATCATAAAATATTTAGAAGTACAAGGATATGCTGTTTTACCATTTCAACTGTAATGCATAAATACCGGATGTGGACTCTCAGAGTCTCAGAGGTGCTCTTGTTTAATATCAACAATTGAAAAGTGAACTCTCCACAGCATCTGCTGTTTGTGAATTTTCTCCCCATGATGTCTATTTCAGTTTCCAACAAGAGGAGCTGGGTGTCTTTTCTTTTTAAGACTTAGTCTGTTTTTTATTTTCATTTTGAGCTGGGTGATGTTATTAATTTAAAGATGACTTTGAGGAAACAGAAGAAGAAAAATGCTAACAGCTTCAGTGAGAGAAGTGAATAATAGAGTTTAGTAAAAAATCTTTACTAAGAGGCAAGTATTTTGGGTGCAGAGGCACACATCTATAATGTGGGAGACTTAGGGGCTGAAGTAGGAGTATCATAAAAATCAAGAACCAGTTTTTTTTCTTTTTAGTTGTTGATTGACCTTTATTTACTTACTTATGCGGTGCTGAGAATCAAACCCAGTGCCTCACACATGCTAGGCAATCACTCTACCAACTGAGCCACACCCCCAGCCCCTAAGAACCAGTTTTTGTAACTTAGTAAGACATCTCAAAAAAAAAAAAAAAGAATAAGTAAATGGGTTGAGCTTTAGATTAGAAGTAGATTGCTGGAGGGTTCAATTCTCAGAACAGGAAAATTAATGATAATAATAATAATAATAATAATAATAATAATAATAATAGGCCAAGTATTTTATAACTGATTTAATAGTGCCCTTAGCAATTCAATTCTAAAGCATAGCAACTCAAACTCTGGAAAGAGTTCTTAATTCAGTTTTCTCTTTCACACACATGCAATCAAACCATTTCTTTAAAAAAATAAAAAAGCAGAAAAGTCAGGCTATATCATACATAATTAAGAAACAGACATTCTGCTGGAGTTGCATCAGATCACATTTTATCAGAAATAAATTGATGTAAATCCTTAATGTTCTTCTCTCCAGTCTTATGACCCTGTGGCAATAATTGTACTTAATTTTAAAGATGCACGTATTTCTAAATTTTGTACATATATCATGACGTTCATATATATATATATATATATATATATATACATATGTATATATTAATTGATAGAAATGACTTCAAAATGTATAAAATGTTCTATACTTTGAAAGTCTGATCAATATTGGTTCTTCAAGATCAATGTAAGTTGATACTATAGTTCTGATTTATAGAGTTGACAGGTATACACTATTCTGTTGTTCAGAGATGTTACCATGGATTACACAATTACACAATTTCTCTTATGTAGGATTTTGCAATATATATTTTTAAGTCCTACTTAAGTCTGTTGGAGATATATGCAAAAATTATTTATTATATTTTTTATGATATGCCCATTTGTGAAGGTTTTAAATCAGAGGGCATATACATTTTAACTAAATTTAGTAAGAAATTGGTCTTCATAGCATTTGTAGCAATCCTATCTTTCTCACTATCCTGACATTTTTTTCTAGAGATTGCATTGTCTAGGTTTATATTTTGTTTTATATATGTGTGTGTGTGTGTGTGTGTGTGTATTCAAAAGATAAAAAAGAATTGATAAAGACTATGTATAATTATGTGATAAGGAATTATATATTTATTTATATCTACATTCAAAGGCAATCTGATTCAGTCTAATGGTTTTAAATTCAATTTACGTTCTAATTATTCTTAAACTTGTATTTCAATTTTAGATTTCCACATTAATTCCAGCCTTGTGTAAACAATTTCCCATGTGTTAGCTCAATATAAATGTCTCATAGTCATGCCAAACTTAACTTGCCCAAATCAAAGTTCCAGGGTTATTCTTCCCAAGCATTCTCCTCTAACAACCTTCTCCATCGCAGTCAGTGACAATTTCATCTTTCTGACCTTGTCTATGACTATCCTGGATGTCTCCTTTTCTCAGACCGATTACCAAGTCCTGTTGCCTGTAATATAGATTAAATATTCAATCCCTTCCTTTTGTGGGGGGATGGGTTCTGGTGATTGAATTCAGAGTCTTGTTCATGCTAGGTAAGCACTTCACCATGAGATATCTCCCAATTCTTTTTAATTTATTTAGTTTTAATTTGTACTGGATCTCCTGAAGTTGCAACTTGTGATCCTCCTCCTTCAGCCTCCCAAGTAGTTGGGATTATGGATGTGCACCACTGCACCTGGTTCAACCATTTCTTAACACCCATTGCATCACCACTGTCACAACGCATCACTTGAAACCCCATCCTCTCTTCCCTAACTGTTGCAGTGTATCCTCAAATTATCTTTCTTCCATCACCCTTGTCCACTTACAGTCTAGTCTCAAAATAGTAGTAATTTGCTGAAACTAAGTTCATGCTATGTCTCTCCTCTGTTCAAAATCATCCAGTTCATTCTAATTAAATCTAAAGCCCTTCTGTGGCCTTCAATGTCTATTACTTTTTTGGACATCTTTTTTTTATTTTATTTTATTTTTTTTATTGGTTATTCAAAACAATACAAAGATTTCAGAATCACATCGGTTACACATCCACATTTTTACATAATACCATAATAGTAACTGTTGTATTCTGCTACCTTTCCTATCCTCTACTATCCCCCCTCCCCTCCCCTCACATCTTCTCTCTCTACCCCATCTACTGTAATTCATTTCTCTCCTTATTTTTTTCCCATTCCCCTCACAAACTCTTATATGTAATTTTTTGGACATCTTTGACTCTGAGTTCTCCTGCACTTGTCTGTGAAACTACCTCTGCATTGCCATCCTTATTGTTCATAGAACTTGACAGAAACATTCTTTTATGCATACCTTGGATGGGGATCCTCTTTCTCCAAGTATCCACATTGTCCATTCCTATGAGCCTTTGGCTCTACTCAAAAGCCACTTCAAGAAAACTTTCTAGCTGCTACATCTAAAATTACAACACTTTCCACATACAGCCTATCCAAAGTGTTAAAGTCTTCTTCTCTGAATTATTTTTTCTCCACTGCACTTATGAACATGTAACAGGTCTCATTGGTTCCTCAGCACACTGTTGTCACATGAGAGGCACAGACATTAAATGTTTCTAGACATACTCAATGCAATCTAAAAGGTACAGTTTCACCATAAATTATAAACTATCCAAAATCTACTTTTAAAATGTACAAATTAAAATGATTCATGTATTTATATATGTTAAATTAATTTTGAAAAGAGTTTCTGAATTCATTTCTTCACATTTCTATAAATCATGGGTTTTAACACAATTATTATTTACTCTTACCAGTATCAGAAGCTCTGATATTTTAAATATTGATATATTGCTGCTAAACAGGAGAGACAGCCATATTCCCATTTGGCTATAATCAAATGTTTTGCATACTATAGTAAATATTTAACTATATAGACATTGAAAATTTTTCAAAATATTATTTGACAATTTCCACATAAGGCAGGCATGACAGTGATTTCTTTAACAAAGAATACTCTCATGATATCAATTAGAAATACATTATGATAGTTCCTTTGTTTTCTGAAGAAGAATGCTTATTCAAATATATTTTATATTATATTCATAGGATGCAAATTTAACAATATCAGCAACTTCACCCTGGCTAAAAATGTTACTGAGGAAATTTATATATATATATATATATATATAAAATTTATATGTACATATAAAATTCCAAGCTTTTGAATGTATTAAGTAAATTCAGAACAGATTATGGGGAATAGATACAAGTTGAATTTATTTGAAAATGAAATCATTTAAAATACCTGCTGTGAGACAATCATTAGAGTATGGTTAGCTGTGGTCCTTGGTTTAGTTTTGCTCACATTGTCTAAATCATTTAAAATTTCTCTATATTTTCTTTAATTTAATAGCATTTACTCATTCCCATAATCTCCTGACTTTAAAAATAAGTGAACCACAAACTTTTGATTATGCTCTTGTAGACACAGAAAACATGGAAAATATAATCTCAATTTAAACTTAACTCTTTCTCTTTAGGTTAAAAAAATGCTTTGAATTGCATACCTCCTTGTAACCACAGGTGACATTTCATAAGTTTAAAGTACAGTTTTTAAAAAGGGTGCTTTCAAATAATTTTCCCTGCCTTCATTCAGCAGGTAACCCAAACCTTCATAATCCCCAAATGCTGCACTTCAAAGTTACACTCAGGAAATAAATATTGAAAAGAGCAGCCTCTCTTTCCAGTTGATTTAAAACATCACTAGCTTATTTTCAGTACACATATGGAGTTACTTTTAAAAAGAAATCTTGGAATATTGCCAGACTGCATCCAGGAAAGGTTTTTCTCCAGAGAGAGATAAAATTCATTATCTGAGCTTTGGGACACCAATGTTCCTTCAAAATTTGGACACATCTTTGGTCCTCCATGATTAGTGATAGTAGTCTGGCTTAAAATAAGAGACTATTCCATGTATATCTAGAGTCTGAAGAAACCAAATGATTGCATTGTTTTGAACTAAAATTAAAATTACCTTCTTAAACAAAGTATCAGTTTGCAAGATGATAGCTTTAGAATGAACTACAGGTTATGCTTTAGCTGAAATTATTTACAAGAATATAACACTCACTAGATATTTATAAGAAATAATAGATTAAAGTTTGGACCCTTTATCTCCTTTTCATTAAATGGTTAAATTCTCTCATTTAAATCTCTCTGAATATTTTTTTCCAGGAGAAGATCAAAAAATTCATGGAATATGAAGGCAATATGGTTATTTTATTACAGCTATTTGTGATAATTTCATGGTAATAAATGTTTCAAATTTTTTTTTTGCTTATTTCTGATGCATAAAATAAACCTAACAAAATTGGCAACAGCATTTTAAGAGAAGAAAACCAATATCAACATATTAATATTCATTGTAAAATACTACAAGGCTAGTTATTTTTTAGATTTCTTATATATTTTCCTAAGGCATATGAAAAGGTGTCTTTTTTAAATATGAGAAAAATAAATTCTTACAATCGAAGATGAAGAACTTGTGAATATACAATAAAATTAAGATATGTTAATATAAAACAAATTAAGGAGCCACAGACTGTGCTTTTTCTAAGGGATATTATACAAATAATATCCCTTGGAGTATGTTCATAAAATTGAACACACATTAAGAACATCATTCTAAAAATATCAGGTTTACACATAAGAAAGAATAAATGCATTGTATTGAATGTTGAGTAAAACAGCCAATGGATTTTATTAGCCCTATTTTTATTTAGTCAGACAAGAAATATATAGAATTACAGAAACTGCTTAAACAAAGAGGAGGTAGGCAGGTTGAAGGGGTATTTTTATATCATGTGTGAGCACCATGTATCGTGGCAGTTTTTAACCACTTTGATTTTGTCCACGAAGAAGGCCTAGATGATCTCTGTATCTGCATAATTTGATAAAATCAGGAATTATGAATTTAGTGATGAATTACTTTAAATGAAACCAAAGCATAAGCTCTCCTTAAAAGAGTAATGGTAGAGCTGGGTAGGATTACCTCTGTAAAATGAATTAGAATGCTAGGAACTGCAATACATCAGTGGTAAGTCTAGCAGGTTTCAGAACTGCAGTTATAGGAGAAATGAGTCTGAATCACATGAGCATCACAAATCCTAGGCCATATTTTTATTCCTAGCCTTACCCTTTGTGCTGCTTCCAAGTATGAAGCTCTAGTTTATTTCAAAGGCAGTGGAAGAGAGATAAAGAGGAGTAAAGATTGTTCTACCTCAGCAATTCATGATCCCTCTAAGGCCACTGATTTTGAAAGAAAATGGAGACCTTGGCATCTCAGCAGAATAGATCCAGCTCCTCTTTTCTATGCTACTCCCATGAGGTACCACAAGCATTTATCCAGTTTACCATAGCAAATGATTCGCCATGTCCAGAAAATTACAACACTCTTCCTCTCTTCACTCGGAGGAGTCATAAAACCTAAATTAAAAATAACTGTCTAATGAATTATTTTCAGCAATGTTAACATTTCAACAAGGGAAATAAATGGAACAATATGATTGGAATACTTTTTAATATCAAATATAATAATATTTATAACATTGAACTACCATTAAATTAATTAATCTTACATTATTTATTTTAAAATGACTTAATTTTAAAGGTGTGCTTTTTAAAAAATATTTTATGAGGCTAAGATAAAGCTATATAATATATTACTTAACCATGTGTGTTTCTGATTCTCAAAACTGCTAAAACTTTCTCGGCAACATTTCTCTGTCATTTATACATAAATACTTCTTTTTATCTTTGAAGACATTCTTAATTTCCAAGTAAATTTAATATGCATTTATATTTATTTCTGAGTCTCAGGTTTAGTATTATATTTTGAAATCAAAAATATATTTTAAACTAGCCCAGAAAACTGTTAAAATTTGTCAAGGTGAACAAATACTTAGATATAGTTTTACAAGGCATTTAATTAAAGTATCACTTTTTTTATATCAGTGACAAAAAGAAATAGCACAGTGAATCCCACCATAATGTGTATTCACAAGAACAGAATCATAACTAGAATAAGATATATTCCATGCTTATTTAGTTATATGAAAATGGATTCTATTGTCATGTAAAACTGAAAAGAACCAATAAATAAGAACATTTTAAAAAATATCAAACAGAATAAATTAAATTAGAAAACTGAATGTTTATTAAGGTAGTAATATTTATCTAAAGCATAACCATTTTTCAGTCACTGTACTAAATTATTATATATTTGTCATTTTATTAATCTTTTGCAACAACATGAGATCGGCACTACTTTTGTCCCAATTTATAGATACTGAAGGAGAGAATAAGAGATTAGAAAATTACCCAAGATAAAGACTGGGCAAAGCTGCAACAGGGACCCTTATCTATCTAAGTTGAAAAATTTATGGCATTAACTATGTTTCAATGAAGTGTTTTAGACTGAGATAATTCTAAGATATGATTTCTGGGTAGAGAGTTATGGTGTTCATTAATTTTTATTTAATTAAATTTACAAAATGTATCCTATGGTGAAACTATTGAGTTTTTTATGTATATCAGCTTGTGCTAACAAAGATAACCAAGCCATGATCATACTTCTAGAAGAACAAACCCTCCAGAAGAGAGGCTGGCAAATATTTTTTTTTTCTGTAAAAGGAACAGAGAGCAAGCACTTTAAGCTGTTTGAGCCATATAATCTATCGAAACTAACTGTCTGGCCAGGCATGGTGGCTCACCTCTGTAATCTCAGTGGCACAGGAGGCGGAGGCAGGAGCCTTAGAAAGGCCTAAAAATATCAGTGAGAACCTGTGTCAAAATATAATATTTAATAAAGGGCTGGGGATATGGCTCAGTGGTTAAGTCCACCCCTGGGGTTCAATCCCTGGTACCAAACAAATCAAATCTGATTGGCTACCTTGTTTTTAGCAAGAAATTTGCTAGATAAGAATATGCAAATAAATGATCACTGCTATGGCCCAATAAAACTTTTTGGACATAAAAATTTGAATTTTATATCATTTTCAGGTGACAATAAATATTATTTTTCTTCTGATTAGTTTTCAACCATTAAAAATATAAAAATCCTTGGGCCCCAAGCAATACCTCCTGCTATAGAGCTTTAGATATGGACGTCACAAGGCACACATGGTTACTGAACACTTAAATTTAATTAGTCCAAATTTGGGTGAATGCTGAGTACAACGTACTCTACATTGTAAAATGATGTAAAAATGTTAATGTCATTTATAATATTTGTATTTACTTTGAAATAATAAGTTTTGATACACTGGATTATTTATTTTATTAAAAATAAAAATAAATTTTATTCAAAATAAGTTCATCTGTCTGTAGTTTCTTTATATTAGTCCTGTAAAATTTACATGCATAGACCCATTATATATATATATATATATATATTTTTTTTTGTTTATCTTTAAAATGCTCCTTTAAGGTGAAACTATTTAGAAGCAAACTGGTATATTTACATAAGCATAAAATTTATTCAAAATTGAAGTAGAATAAAAAATGTATCAGACAAAAATTTCATAAACTTGATTAATATGTGAATGTATAATAAATATTTTCTAAACTGAAAAAGAACTAAAGCATTTTAGGCAAAGATAGGTGACCTATTAGAATATATCTAGAAAATTTTAAGTTTTTTCATGCTTGGTAGAAAATGATGTTTTTCTTATTTGTGGACATTCCAGCTTAGAACCCAAACAGGATAATAGAATCACAACATTGAAAATTCCTGAAAAATTTAGTGACTGGGAGCCAAGTGCTCATCAGATACTTGAGTGCACTGTCTAAAATACATGCCATATTCAGTGGTAAATGGATGGAAATCATCATGCTAAGTGAAACAAGCCAGATTCAGAAGTAGGAAATAAAAATGAATGCCGGATCCCATGAAAATTAGAAGGGAGCTCAGTGGAGTAGAGAACAGGCACTGAGGGGAAAGAGAGAAGGGTAGGAAAAGGGAGAAACTGCAGAATGTAATGGACCAAATTATGCTGTGTACATTTATGAATATACCACAGTGAATTCCACCTTCATGTATCTCTATAAAGAACAAATTTAAAAAATAAATAAACAAATAGAAGGTAGACCAATAGAGTAGAGGAAGAGGAACAGAGAAAGGAGAAAGTGAGGGAAGGAGGAAGTACTAAGGATTATAAAGGAGCAAATTATCTTCCATTCATGAATAATTATGTCAAAATGAATGCCATTATTATGTCTGACAATAATTCATGGATAAGAACATTAAGAAAATATATGAAAAAAGCATGCTAAATAGTAATGTTTGTTAATAATGAACATTCTCCATCATGGGAAATGGATCACTTTGATACTTAGGAATTTATAACTTCGATTATTAGAAAAGTCATTTCTTATACTTAAAATGATGAAACATCCAGTATCTTTTTCTGAGCAATGCTATCACCATATTTGATTTCAGGAAATCTAGCTAGCTTAGTAGTGGTATTTTTGTTTGTTTGTCACCAGGGATTGAACTCAGGAGCACTTGACCACTGAGCCACGGCTCCAGCCCTATTTCACATTTTATTTAGAGACAGGGTCTCACTGAGTTGCTTAGTGCCACCCGCTTCTTGAGGCTGGCTTTGAACACATGATACTCCTGTGTCAGCCTCCCGAGCCACTGGGATTACAGGTGTGCACCACTGTATAGCTCAGTTGGTAGAGTGCTTGTTGCATGAACAAGGCCCTGAGTTCAATCCCAGCACCATAAAAAAAAGAATGAAATATTTTTTTAACGACTGCACTATTGTGTGGACAAAATGAATCTTTCTGTTGATTGGGTACTTATAAGGACAGAATTATGTATTGTAGGAATGGTTAAGAAGTATAATATCATAGCAGGGTGTGTTAACACAGGCCTTAAACTCCAGAAGCTCCAGAGGTTGAGGAAGATTGCAAGTTCAGCCAGTCTTACCAGTCTTAGCAATATATATATATGTATATATATATGTGTATGTATATGTGTATGTATGTATGTATGTATATATATGTATGTATATATATATATATATATATATACATATATATATATATATATATATATATATATATATAGAGAGAGAGAGAGAGAGAGAGAGAGAGAGAGAGAGAGTTTTCATTATGGGAGGTAAGTCAGAGCCTTCATGATTCTAACAGAGTATCTCTGCCTGGCATGTCCTGCAAGCTCTTCAAACCAAATATGGCAGCATGAGGATTTTTTCTTTTGTGCCTTAAAAAACAATAATATTTGTTTCCCTTCTCTTGGCTAATGAAACAATCACATCCATCTGACATATCAAGGAAAACGAAAAATACCTGTGTCATTTGTGTCATTCTTTTTACCTACCAACTATAAATAGTCATCCTCTTAAATCCCTCTCAAATCCCTCTCTTCTTCTACTTTTCCTGCAACACTTTCCTATTTCTTAACTGTTCTCACAGCCCCGTTGTCTCCCAGTTCAGGTGTGATGATTTGGTCATCCTTATTTTATTTTATTTTTTTGTTTGTTTTTGTTTTTTTTTTCTTTTTTTATTGGTTGTTCAAAACATTACAAAGCTGTTGACATATCATATTTCATACATTAGATTCAAGTGGTTTATGTTAAATCTCCTGGTTGTTCACTAAATGGTCTTCAGGAAAGATTTGTCAAAATGGGCCTCTGTGTAGGGCATTTATGGGCAGGAAGTTGGAGAGAGAAGGACAGATACCTAAGTATCTGAGTTTACTGAATCTGTGTGGATGATCATAATGCTCTTTATTTTCTTTTCTAGACATATAAATAAGATTTCCCTTGATGAAATAGTTCTACTACATAGAAACTTGGCCAAGTATTTTAGTTACGCTTCAAAATACTTACCATCCTTACTTGCTTCCTTTTTCATACCTCTTACAATAAAGTTGTAACAGATGGGAAAATGGAGGATTCTGTAGAGAAAACAAAAATATAATCAATTTTAAATGCATTGTGGATTTTGTGATACAAACTACTGGTCAGGTAAGGGAATTAAGGAAGGGTTATAGTTGAGAAAGATAAATGTAAAGTCACATATTTGGAGAGAAATTAATAGTGCTGCTAGTCCCATATCTGATGCTGGGAGCACTGAGAGGAGTCCCATCTCTAATGCTGGGAGCACTGAGAGGTGCTATATTTGTTATCTTATTGCCTTGTGTATTAGTTGGGATTCTCAGAGAAACATAATCCGTAGATGACACAGATTGAAGGAGAGAGAGGAGAGAAAGATAAGAAGATATTTATAATGGGAATGGGCTCATGAAGCTAGGGAGGCCACAAAGTCCCACAATATTCCATCAGAAAGTTGGAGAGCTAAGAAATCTAGCACTGTAATCAGCATGAGTCATGAGGTCTGGAAATCAGAAACTCATATGTCTAAAGGCAGAAGATGGGTGATCCAAATAAAGAAGCAGACAAGAAAATTTACACTTCCTCACTTTATTTTTCTATCCAAGCCCTCAATAGACTGAATAATGCCCACTCACAACAATAGGAGCTTAACTTCCTTTTCACAATGTACTAAATCTAATGATAATTTTTCCCAGAAATATGCACACAAATATATCTAGGAGAAAAGCTTTTACCAGGTATCTGATGATCCCTTAGTCCAGTTAAGTTCCAACATAAAATTAATCTTGACATCTCATGAAAGGTTTTTACAGTTATGGATAGTATCTGATGCATACTCTGTAAAACCAAGAAGCAAAAGTGGATTGGTATCTGGTTCTATGCTGATAGAGTCCTATGGCAGAAGCAGTTGCATTAATGGCCTCTACTCCACACTTTTATCCTACCATGGAAACAGCCTGTGGTATGCAGATGGACTACAAACTAAACTGGAAATAATGAGACTGGTTAGAGACAAGAGTGTCCCATTGAGTTTCTTAGTGATGGGTGCAGACTTGCCTAGAAATGCCTTCATAGGGAAAAGGTCATCTGACCTAGCTCTGTTTCAGGGAGTGTAAAGCTACAAAAACTAAAAGTACCTATTCCATCCCCAACAACTGCTTTCTCTTCTCACTTCAACTGTGCAACAGGAAACAGGAAGTCAATTGGGAGAGTGTCACTGAACACCACTTTTTCTGTGAAAGATCTCCATGTGTCAGCTTTATAGTTAAGAGAATTGGCTTTTATCATTGACTACGAATAAAGCATTGATTAATATATAGAACTGGACATATTCTAGTTTCTAAATTGAAGGTCTAACATGGAGTTTAAGATCATTGTAGAAATATTTTTTACTGAAGAATTGATAGCAAATTCAAAAGAAAATTTTATAGCCCATAAACTGTGTGTTTAATATACTGTTTATACAAAGTTTGTAAAAGTAACACACGCACAGTCTCCCTCATACACATTTATCAACATATCACTCATGTCTTAGAAAAAATTGCTATGCATTTCTTTTTTATTAATTTTTTAATTGTACATGAAAATAATATATTTTCTTTTTTAATATTTATTTTTTAGTTATAGGTAGACACAATATCTTTATTTTATTTTTATGTAGTGCTGAGGATCTAACCCAGTGCCTCACGCATGGTAGGTGAGCATTCTCCCAGAGCCACAGCCATAGCCCATTATCTTTATTTTCTTTATTTATTTTTATGTAGTGCTGAGGATGGAACCCAGCGCCTCACAAATGCTACAACCCCAGCCCCACTATGCATCTTTCTATCACTACCCTTCAGTAAATACTGTGTACTAACTTGAGATAAGACTCCTTATGTTGTTAAAGTGATCCAAAGACCATCTGCATCCTTACTTCTTTTAAGAAGGAAAGGATGGATCTTTTAAGAAGGATCTCTACTTTCCAGAACTCTTATTCCCAGTGTTAGCAGCTGCTTAAAACTTGGGACACTGCTGTACCAAAGTAATTCAACAGTTAAGGTACTGAATGGAGTAGTACATGGTCTCACCCCTCAAGAAGCTCACATCAGATTGGAGATGATTATGAAGTATAAAGTAGAGCTCAGGAAAGAGAAGGATGTACTCTTTTAACTTAAAAAAGAAACCCTGAGTAGCCAAAGGTTTTATTATTTTTTTATAAATATCAAACTGAAGTATTATAGTTATTCTTATTGAAATACTATATTTTCTTCTCTCTCACCTGGATGGTTCAATACATGAAATTATTGAGTTACCACAAAAGATTGAGGTAGACAGAAACTAACTAGGGGATTTCAAGTATAGCCAACAAATCTCTATTACATTTCAAATACAGCCAACAAATCCCTACTACGTACACCACTCCTTGAAATATTTCATATTCTTTAACTCCAAACCTTATGAGCGACTGTTTACAATAACAACCATAATGACTTACAGGATTATTGTTATTATTAATAACAATAAGGATGAGAACAACTACTGAGAACAACTACTAAGAACAACTAAAAGAGAACAAGAGGAAGGGGCTATGGTCCCACTACTCACTTCAAGGAAACATCCTCAATGACCTGAAGACCTCTAATTAGGAGTCACTTCTTGAATGTCCCACTACTTCCCAAGAGCACCAAGCTGGGGACTATACCTTTAACACTTGCGTTTTTATAGGTCACTTGAGATATAAACTATAGCAAGCAGATTTTGTCTAAAAAATTATTTTTAAAAAGTGTTGATTTTTTTTCAAATCAAAACCACATAAATCCTGCACACTTTAATTATATAGCTAAAGAGACTTTATGTCTTATTGCTTGCCAGGAAATTTGGAAATATTGAATATGATAGGAACATAAATAATGGCTTTAAAATATTGTAGTTTTATTGAAATTATTTGTTCTTAATTTAATTAATCAAATATTTATTGATTTGTCTATCACATATAATTCTACTTTCAAAAGATTAAGCAATGAAAAAAAATGAGAAAATAATGTAAGATCCTGCCCTCAAGGAACTTACATTTTCATAAAGAATTAGTACTATTGAAAGGAAAATTTGGAATAATTTTCCAAGTTAAAAAGCATACGGTGTGCATTTATGATTAAATTTTCCGTTAATATCATTCTGAGTATCCTCAGAATGTCAAAAGTAAGTAATGATTTTTAAACCTTTAGTAACTTTTATCAAGGCCACAAAAAAGAACTGGTAAACAGATATCTATGCCTTATTTATATCCCAAGCAAACTGAAAGTAAGAAAGTTTTACAATAATTTCAAATACTGAGAAGTCAGCTCTTCATAGTCCCAATAATATAAGTTGAAATACTGCTGTGCTAGCAGGCATTCCTGTAATACAATTTCTTTGACTTCTCTTTGAGAAAAAGAAAATGTGTTTTTTTTTTTTTTCTAGGCACTTCATGTAGCACGTTAATTCAGCATTGATTATAGAACATGTCAAACTGTATTTCAGTCAAAGCTCCCTGTAAGTCTCCAGAGCTTTCTTAATGACAGTAATTATAGGTCATAAAAAGAGTTGTCTAAAATTAACATTTCTCTCATGTCTTGATAGGAAAATGTAAATGGCTGCACAGTAAAGATGTTTTGGTTAGTAAAATTTACACTTCCTTTTTTGTTTTAATGCTTGTCAAACTTCACAGTGTTGAATGTATGGTTATGTGTTCTAAGTAGATAAAGGTGCAGCAAAAGCAACTAGAAGTTCTTAAAATGCTTTACCTTATTGCTTTGTGCTGCAGTTAAATAAAAATAAGTCAACAGTTTCTACCTTAATAAATACTAAAATTCTTCTAATGAATAATTAGAACAAATTTTTAGCTTTTAGCAAATTCCACAAAAAAAAGTTCAAAGAATTGTCTTTGATGCAAGTTTTTGAAAATGATTTATTAGAATGTAGAAAAACATTAGGCCGACCTATGTGCTGATCTAAATCTCCTGCTAAACCATGTTTTATCATATACTATCAGAAAAAATACATCAGACCAGCTCCATTCTGAACTGTCAAAATTTACTTACTAGAAAATGAGAATGGAAACATTCTGTTTAAACAATGTTAATATCATCAAACATCCAGGGAAATATAACAAATTAAAAGAGAATCACTTCAAAGAATAAAAGGCCTACACCTTAAGTAATAATAAATCTAATACTTGACATTCATCTCCCTGGAAAATAAAATTAGATAAACTTTTGCAAGGGCATTCAGAACAGCCAATCCAGTTTATTAATAATTTCCTGTTTTCATATTGGAAGCTCATATTATCTGGCCTCAGTCACAGTAGACCTCCACAGATATTTAATAAAGCCGCCATCAGTAATCCTCTCTGATTACCTATAACCTTCCAGCTATAACACACACTGTGCTGCAGCTCCACAGAAGGACAGCACACTGTCACCTGCTATGATGTTTGACAGCTTATTCTGCGACACCAAGCAGGCACAAAATTACTTTTTCCAAATCCATCCCTAGTTAATAACCAAAAGCAATAATGGTATTCAGCATGCGTAATACTGAGAAGGCAGAATGAGGCAACTGAGAGAGAAAAAAAGAGATTAAAGAATGACTATTATGGAGGGGAGATCAAAAATGGAATCTTGTAACACACAACAATGTTTCAATTAGAATGCCATGCTAAGAGTTCTACATATCTCTACAAAATCCACATGGTGGGCCTGCAAAACCTGGAAGAGATTTTCTATTGTATTTACACTAGGTTTGTGATTATTCTAGTTCACAAGAGGCAACGATTGAGAATTCTCTTTCTAAATTATTCTTAGTCACTCTCTGGGGATACTAGAAATGACTTACCTTTAGTGCAAATGTCTAGTTAATGCGAATGCACTGATTTGGTTTCACCTTATGGTTTGTAAGAGTAATAAGGAATTTGTTAATAAAATAGAACAGACTAAATGTAATCCAAATTTACAAGCACACCAAATCCAATTTAATATGTTTTTAAAAGATGAAACACCAAATTAAAATTCTCAGAACTCAATTGAAAAATAGATTTTTATGACATAGGCAGGATACAGTACATTATATTTGTCTCCATTAAAAACAGGTGAATGACCTTGGTATAAGGTTACTTTCCTGGGACAAGTAATGGGGAATTTTCATCCTTACTTTCATCTTTTCTTTCTTTCTTTTTGCCCTCCATTAATTATTTTTACTTTATTTTTCCTTTGTATGTCTGCCTTTCATTCCTTCTTTTTATTTTTGGTCCTATGATCTTTTCCAGAAAAGGAAAAGATATATGCATGTACTATTCTAGGTATCTAAATAGAAATGTATAATACTTTCAAAATTATGAATGGCTTCTTATAAAAGAAAGTCATAATCAAGTAAATAATTTCATTGA
Source organism: Callospermophilus lateralis (assembly GCF_048772815.1). Classification (NCBI taxonomy): domain Eukaryota; kingdom Metazoa; phylum Chordata; class Mammalia; order Rodentia; family Sciuridae; genus Callospermophilus; species Callospermophilus lateralis. The sequence continues at coordinate 489,279 of NW_027512473.1, read as the reverse complement.
AAACTCCCCAAATATCTGTATAAGTTCCTATTACATATATCTTCATAGAATTCATGGTATTTCACAGTGGTAATGCTGTATTTTCATTATGTATTAAACATAATGAGACTATGTTATTGAAATCCTGAATGACTATTATGACCTCCAAACCAGTGATCCATGCCTTTTCTATAATATGAACTCGAACCCAAGTGTTCATGACAGAAATGGATCTGTGATCTTTGATTCTTGCCTACCTAATCCATATCTAACCCTACAATCACCTCCACCTTTTGAAGTCTTTTGCTTTCAACAATTTCCTTCTCTCACTTCTACTGTCACCATGAGTCAGAGCCAACATTATGGCTCAGCCTGATTGTACCTAAATCTCCTATGCAGACCTCCTCTGTTTGCTCCTTTCTACACTGCCCATTCCACTTAGAGTAATTTTTGGAAATGTGGATACTTTGTTCCTTCCCTCTTTAAAGTTCTTAACTGCTTCCAAATAGGTGTAGAATAAAGTAGAAGTCCTTAATTAAAATGACCTAGGAGAATATATTATTTGACCCCTGCCCACCTCCCAGTTTTCCTACCTTCCTATCCAAGATCTACTATCCTATATTACTCACCAATGCCCACTATATTTTGGCTGTATTGACCATTTTTATGACTTTCAGGTCTTTCTCATTGTCTATCCCCTCCTTTAGGGGTATGCCCCAATACTATTTACCAGATTTTTTTCTGCTTGTTTCTATGATACAGTTTAAACATCATTTCTTTGTGGATACTTTCTCTGAAAAGTCAATCTGATTTTCATCTCTTTCGTATTTTTTTCCATAGCCATTTCAAGAAATTTCAATTTTTTTCATAGGAATAATTACATCTCTAATTAAGTATATTGTGCACTTAATAGTATGTCCATTGATTATTACTGACGGTGACATGAAGGCAAGATGTCATGGTCTCTTCTGTGTCAAAAATTCCTACATTGTTGTCTGGCACCTAGGACTTCTCAATTAAAAATAAATTCACCAAACAAATGTATTATTTCAGCAAACAGATCATTCATTGGAAAGTTCCAAAATAAGCTGATTATTGTGCAGGGACATTATGCATAATGTTTTCCTCAGGTTGGATTTCCTGGAAATGAACCTGATACAAGAATTTGATGTAAATGTTTAATTCAGAAAGGGCTCCCAGGAGAAACTGGTAGGACTTAGTAAGAGCAAAATAAAGAAGGAGGGGGATATCAAGCAAAGAAGTAATTTGGTGCCAATCTCTTTCAGATGACATCCTTAGCTTGATCTTGCAAAAAAAAAAATCTATGCAGTGCAAATGATGCTTCAGCATTGAGGCTTGTTGAGGCAGGTGAGTTTGAGTGGCATGATAGAAATCCAAGCACTTCCAAATGTCTGCAAATGCACGGAACTGATTCCATTAGAAAGAGGACAATTCTCCAAAGAAATACACATTGTACAATACTGTTACAAATATATCCAAAGTCAGTGGAAGTGGTCCGAGAAATGGCTAAAGGCAAGAGAGACATAGCATCATTCATAGCTGCCAGTGTATATAAGTACCTATATTATCAGACTCTTTAAAAAAAAGATACACACTGAGACGCCATTGCCTTGGTGAAAAGTTACTTATATGTACTCTGATACACTTTCTTTAAGATATGTCCCACCACCTTATACTTAAAAATGTCTTTCTTCTATTTTGATGGGAAATCATTTTGATTTCTTATGCTTTTCTATATGTACTGAAGCAATATTTTAATATGATGGTCCTGAAGTGTGTTACCCACAACCTAAGTTCCACTTTTGAGCTCAGAACAAATGCCAGACACTGATGGTGCAGATTCAAAATAACACTGGATTTGGTTTCCATCAACATTCAGGGTTTCTAACAAGTCTGGTTCAGCTAGACCACATTTCTCTTCATTTGAACAATTCACAAAGACCCCTTGAACTTGATTCACTACCCTGGGGATGAAATGGTCTCAGGTGGATTAACAGGAAATTTCTGATGAATAAAATAATATCTACATGGGCCATTCTGTACCTCATAGGTAAAGATAAATTTTATGAGCAGAGAAATAGAACTCAAATGTAAGATAAAATAAGCAAAGAATAATTTGAATATTTCAAGCACTTAATACTTAATCTCTGATGAATAACTTAAGATGTTATATCTGAAACAAATGAACTGTTACAAATATTTCCAACTTGATCACTTTTGTACTTTATTGTTTTAAAGCTATTTTATAGAAAGAGGCTGGTTCTGTGTTTTTAATCTCATTGTGTGTAGAACTCATAATGTATTAGTATCATTCTGAGTTTTTAGAATATTTCTAAGAATATCTTCCACTGTTAGTGTTGTTGCTCATTAGATGTAGAAAAATAGGTTTGCAGATTGAGAAGAGAAAGTTCCTAAAGGGTGTTTTTTTAATAGATATTTTTATACAAACTAAATGTTCCCAAACAGAAAGCAGGAAGTATAACACATGAATGTTGAGTTGAGAGAGATACTCAATCATGACTAACTCTATAAGGGAGAAAAAGAAGAGGAGGAAAACTAATGGAATGCATGTTTAAACATGTGCTTTTCTATATTTTTTTTCTTGGGAAAAAAAGATAGTACCCTTAATTTCAAAGAATTTAATTTGAACACCAAAATTGAGTTTGGGAAACACAGTGTAACATTTATTGTGTTCTTATTACATGATAAGAAATATCATAAAGAAGGTGGAAAAATAAACAAGAGCCTGTCTTCTAGAAGGCCACAGTATCTAAATCTAGATAAATTAAATAAAATATGTTGCCCATGTAAGGTGCTGGTTACTGGACAAAGCAGTTACATTAATTTCAGGGATTTAGGAAAAATTGGGAAATTTCTGGAGCCACCCAGAATTTTGTCTTCAGTCATAGAATATCTGTGAGGAAGATAAATTACATATGAGAAAAGGGAGGCTCCGATACATGGTGACCTGGTGTCTTCTCTTCCATGGCCCAGCCTTCTGACACCTTCCCACCTCTTTCTTCTTGACACCTCTTTCTCAGCTTTCAATCCAGTGAAAACTCAGTTCTATGCCCTGAAATCTACCAACCCTTCTCACTGAAAACTCTCATGTTTTGTTGTTACTGAATTGGTGTTCACCTTCAGTCTTTGTCTACCATATTGCTGCAATTTTTCTCAGTATTGACTAAACTCTCTTCTCCAGACTTTTGTAGTTTAACACTTTCTTGAGCTTCCTCTTACCTCTGGTCTGTGTTCCCATTCTTTTTTCTTTATTTATTCATCTATGTATTCATTGATTTTTATTGTTCTTCTTTTTCTTATCTTTAAAATGAATTCATAAGGAATTTCTTCCCTCTGTCTTGTCTTTTCATTGATTAATGGGTTTAACTGATCAATAGTTTTAATTAATTTAATTGGTTCATTTGATTGATAAATTTAATCATTTTCAAGGTTTCCAAATTATGCAAACAAAGAGCTGAAAAAATATAATTGTAATGAAGATATTGAGATATAGAGGTTGAGGTTAGATCTTTCTATGTATTTTCTATTTTATTTTCAATTTATCTTTCTGTTTACATATAAACAAGTGACAGAAAAGAGGAGTTTAGGACTTTCCTGAGTTTTTCATATGGACAGCTGTTAGATGTTGATGTAATTCATTGAGATGAAGGAATACTGATTGGGAAGTAGGTATGCAATTGGGTACTATAGATGGATTTAATTTTGAACATAGTAATATAAAGACTTAGTAAGTCTCCTTTTTTTGGTACTGGGATTAAATTCAGGGGTGCTTAACCACTGAGCCACATTCCCAGCCTGTCTTATTTTATATTTTGAGAGAGGGTTTTGCTATGTTGCTGAGGCTGCCCTCATACATGTAATCCTCCCATGTCAGTCAGCCCCCTAAGTAGCTGGGATTACAGGTGTGTGCCACCATGCCTGGCTCTAGTAGGCAATCTTAACTTTCACAACCAGTACTCACAGGAAATATATGGAAGGGTAATAGATTTGACAGTCATTAGTAAGCAATAATTAGTAATTAGTAAAAGAATCAAGTAGAATTAATAGGCTCAGAAAGCATGTCATCTGAGCAAATATGATACAGTGATTTCAAATTATACTCAGAGCTATAGTAACAAAAACTTCATGGTACTGGCATAAAAACAGACCCATAATTCCATGGTACAAAAGAGAAGATACAAAGACAAACCCACACATCTACAGTCATCTAATCCTTGATAAAGGCACCAAAAACATACATTGGAGAAATGATAATGGTTTTAACAAGTGGTGCTGAGAATGATGGCTATATTTATGTAGAAAAATGAGACTAGATCCTTACCTCTCATCCTGCACAAGTCAACTCAGAATGAGTCAAAGACATGCAAATTAAACAAGAAACTATCCAACTCCTAAAAGAAAATGTATGTAGAGGCACATGCAAAACTTTTTTACTAGGACTCTTAAAGCTCAAGAAATAATGATAAGAATTAATAATGGGATGATATCAAATTAAAGGGCTTCTGCAAAGCCAAAGGAAATAATTAAGAATGTGAAGAGAGAATAGGAGAAAATCTTTGCTAGCAGATCTTCTGATAGAGGACTAATATTCAGAATACTTAAAGAGCTCAAAAATCTTAACACAAAAAAAACATAGTTAATAAATGACCAATGAACTAAATAAATATTTTGCAAAAGAAGAAATACAAATTGCAAGCAAATATATGAAAAAAATGTTCAACATTATTATCAATGATGGAAGTGCCAGTCAAAATTCCACTGAGATTTCATCTCATTTCAGTCAAAATGGCACTCATCAAGAATACAAAAAACAATAAATGCTAGAGAATATGTGCAGAAAAATGAACACTTTGACACTGTTGGTGGAATTGTAAATTACTATATATATGAACATAAATATAAATTTCCTCAAAAGAGTAGACATGAAACAACCATATGACCCAGATATACCACTCCTCAGTATTATCCTAAAGAATTAAAAAAATTAAAAGAATTAAAAATGTCATACTATAATGACATTTGCTATAAACTCATATTTATAGCAACACAATTCACAACAGCCAACCTACGAAACCAGTCTAGGTGTTCGTCAATGGATAAATGGATAAGAAAAGTGTGACTATATATAAAATGGAGTTTTTACTTGGTCATAAAGAAAAAAGATGAAATTATGTCATTTGCAGGAAAATGGATGGAACACAGGAATATTATGTGAAGTGAAATAAGCAAAACTCAGAAAGTCAAGGATATTATTTTCTCTCATATGGGAAAGTTAGAGAGTAAAAAGAAAAATAAAGTTGGGGAAAAAAATTGAAGGGAGATCAGTAGAGTAGACGAAAGGGAATAATGAAAGGAAAGGGGATATACTAGGGAATTATATTGGACAGATTATATTGTTGTATTGTTTATATGTATGAATATATAGTAAGAAATTTCATGATTATGTACAATTATATACACAAAATATATTACAGAAAAATATGTAATATGTGGGAAACCACATTGTATTTATTTAACTGTTTTATTTATTTATTAATTCATTCATTTATTTTGCTGTGCTAGGCAAAAGTGCTAGCACTTTTAAAAGTATTAAACTCCTCTGGATTTAATCCCAAAAGTGCTACCACTAAGCAACATCCCCAGCCCAAGAAACAATTTAAATATTTATATTAGTTCAGTTTAAGATGTATCCATGGCATTACACATGCAGATAAGTAGTAAATCTATTATTATTTTTTCATTGTGCTCTGTGGATGCCAAGAATTACTTGTGGATTGATTTGAAACCTCAGGAAAGGCAAGAAGAGCAAGACTTTGGGTTTTGAGGCTTTAGACCCTCCACCATGTGATTCAGCCAGATAAGCTTCAGCATTGCTAAAAATTTTATTCATTTTTAACATAAAAATTTAAAAACTGTCAGAGGAAACATACATTTGACAGGAAAAATTGAGGATAAAAAATTTAAGCCATTTGAAGAAATTCACAGGTTACAAGTGGGCAGGCATAAGCTTGGGTGTTTCTCACAAACACTTTTTTTTTATTGGTACCTTACATTGTTTTTTTCCTTTGGTTTGCACTTATATCATCTTTGAGTTCAATGGTATGATTTTTATCCTTACTCATACTTCAAAATTATCATCTGAGATCTAGATTTATCTGTAGGACATAGATTATAGAAACAATGTTCTCTAGACTTGCTTAATATTACCCCACTTGACTCCATTCTGAATTCATTTTCTGAAAGAAATAATATTTCTGAAAGGAAAATGTGATTATATGAGTCAAGGGCTTAAAGCCTCTTGTGGTTCTAAATTGTATCCAAACACCTAACAAACACACAATTCTAAAAACTCCCTTTATTTACTTTCATGAGACAAAATTACAAACATATAATTTACAAAATCTCCCATATATGCATCCACATATAGATCACTATATTCACTAAACATTTGCGTGCTCACTGTTTCCCAAGTGTTTCTCAATGGTAAATAAACCCATACTTGGTTTAATATATGGTGGAGAAGATATTTTAAATAAATATACTATCTGAGTTTGGATATTATGTGGCTATAACATGTGATAAGGAAAACAGGAAGGTGGTATGAAAGACATTAATAACAGTCTAATTAGCCTGGATTTTCAGGAGATGTTTCTTCTTGGCACTATTATTTTATTTTGAGATACATGGGGCAATTGGTGTTAGCCAAATCTTCTGGCAGGGAATTGGCAATTGAGAAGGTCCTGGAACAGAAAAGAGGCTGATGTCTTAGGGAAGAAAGAAAAGGCTTCTCTGGTTGTGCCTCAGTGAAAAGGGGAGAGCAGGAAGACAGCAAATGGGAGACATGGGGAGATTTCTCAATACAGGCATCCAAACCAGTGCTCTCCACACTCCCTCGCTCTGCTCCTTTGCACTCGCTATTTCCTCAGTCTTAAAAAGGACATTCTGCTTTCACACATGTCATTTTAATTAATTTCCCAGAGCCAGCTTCTTTTAGATATTGTTCTATTTGGAAAGTGTATTGTTCACAACACATTGAATGCTATAATAAACAACTCTAAAATTTCAGTGCTTAGCACAATAAAGTGTATTTATCTTTTACAAAAATCCCATGCATATGTTCCTGACTGGGCAATTCTGAGTGCCCCTCTGCTTTCTGGTAACTTGATTCATTCTTAATTTTTGCTTCAAACACACCCTAGAGATTCAGTCACTCTGGAGAGAGAGGGAGAGAGACTTGAGCAGTACATAGGGGGATGTGTACAGGGCTGATTTGGAATTAATTCAAATAAACGTAGTATCAGTCCATTTTCAAAAGGCCAAAATAGTGCCTGTGGCCACTCCCAATTACAAGGCAGTCTGTGACAGAGAAAGTAAAATGTTTACACAACTTGTCTTTCTTGTTTCTCTCTTTTCCATCAAATACCCATCTCAATCTTTCTCCCATATGAAGAATGCAATCAGCCCCTTTTTAACACAAACAACCTCAATTCCCAAGTATTCTTTATCTGATTCAAAGTTCTGAGGCTCTGAGAGATGCACATATCCCCTCATGGTTCTTCAACCCATAAACCAAAAATACTAGTTGTATTCAAACCAACTTTAAACAGGCACAAGATGGCTGATTGCTGAGAGATTAAAAAGAATGAAAAACATGTGGAGTCATTGGACTATATAACAAAGGTCAAATCTAGCCAGACAGACTGAATGCAAGAAAGAGGAAAGGAAGGAGGGATGGATGGAGTGTTTTAGAACACTAATTACAACATTAGAGATTGACTATCTTTTTTTTTTTTTCACAAGAGGTTAAACCCAGGGGCACTTAACCACTGAGTCATATCCCCAACTTTCTGTATTTTTTATTTTGAGACAGGGTACCTCTAAGTTGCTTAGGGCCTCAATAAATTGCAGAGGCTGGCTTTGAACTTGCAATATTCCTGCCTTAGCCTCTTAAGAGATGGGATTACAGCTATGAGCTACAATGCTCAGCAAGATTGACTATCTTAAAAATGATCCTAAATAATAATTGTTCATTTGGCACTACACTTAGAACCGTACTTTAATATTATTTTTGATTCTCATACCAACCATGTGAATTAGGCATTGTCATTATTCTCATTGTACTAGTAAATAAACTTAGATTCAATTAAGTTAAACAATTTGTGTTAGTTTACTTAAATTTTAATTTTTGTTGGGGTATCATTTGAAAATTGTCTTAATCAAAAATTAAAAGTCATAAGCATTTATTATATACTACTTTGGATATGCTAATTTATGTAGCTAAAGGGCCATTTGATTTGTTACTTAATTTTTATTACAGATTAAATATCAGCAGAAAATTCATTAAAAATTCAGAATACTCCTAAGGACAGTAACTACTCTAATACATAGATTTATATTTTAAGGGTTTTGAAAGTATCTACAGATGAAACTATGACTATTTAAGCACAAAATCATTTAACTTTGAACCTAATAATTCATGAAATCTCAATGCATTTGAACAATAATTTCAAGTCTAAAATATTTAATAACTCAGATGCCTTAGGCATCAGTTTCCATTACTATAAAATCATTATGAAAATAGAGGAACTAGGCAATAACTAATTTTAAGATTTATTTTCATGAGAATTTCTTTTACTGAATAGGTTCTCTTCAAACTTACTAATTCCAACAAAAGAATTGTTCTTCCATAATTTCCCAATAGAAATAAAAATAACATTACTGGATAAATACAAGGAGATTTTTTTTCCCATGAAAATTTATTTTTCCACTCTTAAAATGATAATTTAAGCAACATTGCAACAGTTCTATCTACTACTTTGTTGAGTAGAGAACCACTTTCACTAAAGGTGAAAATCGTCTGATTAAAATGTCTCATTGAACAAGTATTTTTCAAAAAGAACATTTATGTAGGCAAGACATTTTTGATAGTAGTTGCATTGTTTTAGAAAATGAAATTTAAAAGTCTTCTTTAAATTTGCCATTCTCAGAAATTATTCTGTTCACAGTTCTATAACATTTTTACTCAATAGAATGCATTCTTTTTTGAAAAGGAAAGACTTTTTTCTTACTGAATTTCTAGTGATGTCTAAAAAATAATTACAGTTCTGCTATCACACGTTAATTTTTATTGTTTCAAAAGAATGCACACAGTTCCAATATTTCTTGTTGATATATACTTTCTCTGTAATACATGAATGCAATTGGCTAGAAGCTTTTACTTGGACTTTAAATTTATAATTTTAAAATGGCAAATATTGCAATTAAGAGCCCAGAAGAAATCCCTCATCAAATTAGAATCAGCTAGTAAATTTGGACCTTAGCTAATTAACTGTGCTCTCAAGAATTTTGCTGAGAAATGAACTCAATTTAAAATTAAATTAATTAAATTAAATATATTCTGAAAACTGATAGCTCAAAACCCATTAATTTCAGTTTAGCTGGTTCAATCCAGCCAGGTTGTTTTCTGACCTGATACACCTCTCATTCTAAGCAGTTATTCAATTAACATCAGAGAGTACAAGGATTACATATGAAAAACTATCAGATACACTTAACTTGGCTTAATAAAATTATAGTAGTGTTATTGTAACTCAAGTATAAATAAAAGTAAAAAAAGAAAGTAGCCATTTTTTTTCTTAAATGGGGTCATTAAATTGACTTAGCAAAAAAAATATTCTCTACTTTCTCAAACTGAGAATTATTTCCCTTGCAAGAATCATTGAAGTCATCCCAATAGCAACTTTACTGTGCTCTATACAATAAAGAACATTTTTCAGCTATACTTTTCCATTTAGTGACAAACTTTCTTTCTGCATACACAATTTCTTATCTGGCATTCCTTCATCTTACATGTTTTAGTCTTGCCACTGTCCAAGAAAAAATCGGGTTAGATTCAAGATGAAAATTTTTATTTTAATCAATTATTTTTAGGAATTTTTTTTTGTGGTCATGATGAAGATTTTAAGTTCAAACAAAAAGTTTTTTTTATAATGTAGTGGTAAAGTTTTTCATAATACATTCTGTTCTTAAACTCTTCTAAGATTAAATTCTGAGTGTTATTATGCACATACACACACAAAAAATGAGTGAGATATAGATTTGAAAATGAGCTCAATTTAGTCATTCTATTACGAAAACATTACAAAATGTCATAATGCACACAATAAATATATGTGATTTTTGTAATTAAAAATCAGATTTAGAAAAGCAGAATGTATTCATTAAAAGACAAAACTAAATATTTTTAACATGAAACTGAAGGATAAAAAGATTATTCTCACCAAATTAGTATAAACTTTAAGCAATTATGTATAAGTAGCTTGCACAAACAAAGGTCTTCAAGTGAGAGTACATTATTATTATTTTATTTACACTATATAACATTTAATGCTTAGTTAAATATACCAACCACAGTTTTCCCATCTCAGTTTCTGTTTATGCCTTTTCTCCTGTATACTTCATAATTATAGACCTTGATGTTTTTTCATAAATTGATTTAGTTGCTAAATTATAAGATTCCTTTTATGTGGCATCAGTACTAAAATTTAGAGAAGTATTGTTAGTTAAAGAAAAATTGATGCTATTATTTTATTTCCAGCAATATAGAAAGAGAATGGCATAGAATGGCATAGTGTGGAATGGAATGGAATGGGATTGGATGGGATGGGATGAGTAGTTCTCAAAGAAAAAAGAGAAGTATAGTTATTCATATTTTTTTCAGATCTTTAATTGGCTAAGTGTAGATTTGGATAACACATGTATATACAGAACTGAAAATCCTCTATAATTTAGTATAGACATCTACTAAGCAAACTAATTGAAATTTTTTCTAAATATTTTTAACTAATTTTTTTTCATTTTTTTGTTACTCTATGTAATGTAGTAATTCAATAATATGCTATATGTTTTACAAAATTAAATAAATATATTGGAGGCATGATCAAAAAAGTTTATAGTGATGGCCAAGGCAAACAAAATGATTTTGACAGCACTTCTCAGATATGTGCTGAATATTTATTAAGTACTAGTAATACTATTGAGACTAGGAAAACATATTCTCATTGTCTACAATTTAAAGACCCAACAACTTTGCACAGATCAATCTGAGTATATTATCAGAGTCAATAATATGAAAAATTATAAGTGTCTACTATAACTTTTTTCTTATTTAATTTTGGTGCTGTATCTAATATTATTCATTCAGTCACTTAAAGTTTCTTATGCCAAAATATTTCAAATTTCATTTTCATGACTAAATGAGAAATTGGGAAAGAGTAATGCTTGTTATGCTATTAAGTGCTTAAAAGTTGTTAGGGAAGCAATTAAAATTATGCAAAACATCATTAACATTATATTAATACTTGCAATAATGCTCCATAAACATATTATGTAAACCTTTAACATACTAGACTTTTAAAAATGAAATATGTGGTATAGGCATGATGAAATCCTAGCAACTTGGAAGAGTGAAGCAGGAGCATCACAATTTCAAGGCCAGCCTCAGCAATTTAGTGAGACCCTCAGCAAATTAGCAAGACACTTTCTCAAAATAAAAAATAAAAAGGGGGGTTAGAGGGGCTGGGATCGTGGCTCAGTGGTGGAGCGCTTGCCTAGCATGGGTAAGGCACTGAGTTTGATTCTCAGCACCACATAAAAATAAATAAATAAAAATAAAGGCATTGTGTCCACCTACAACTAAAAAAATAAAATAAAATAAAATAAAAAGGACTGAAGATGGAACTCAGTGGTAAAGTGCCTCTGGGCTCAATCCCCAGTAACATACACATACACCCAAACCCCCCCACACACACAGAGAGAATTACATGGAAAATATTACAATATTAATTTTAAAATATAGTAAATTCTTTGCCATCTTGAATTTTAAGCCAGGCTGAGAGATCATAATATTTTCCTAATATATCTTTCAACATAATTGTTCTTCATTCTTTGAAATAGATGGTGAGGCTAAAGTTTTTGTGTATATTGAATTTCTGGCTCTTCTTAATAGGGAAAAAACTACAAATTTTCAGCATTTGATTCATCATATTTTTTCCCCATGTAAAGTTTCTATTTTTGTTTAGAAAAGAATGTAAAGCTTACCTCTGTAATACATTTACTACAGATATGGTTTTTACCTTTATCAGACTAAATTCCTTTAATATCAGCAGAAAACTAACACATAGAAGAAGAACATTAAGTGCATCATAACTCATTCTCTATTGCCAATTTCCTACCAAACACAGAAAACAAAGCAAATGAAATTATATGAGCCAAACGTAAGAAGCCATAATTTAGTGCCTACCACCAGAGGATGAGTTTATGTAGCTGAAAAATTAAGCCTAATTATAATTCTAATAGTCTATACAGAAGCCCTTTCTGTGAAAATTACAAAGCTCTGAAACAAGACCCTCTATGTGAACAGTGAGATGAATAAGTCAGCTTCCTAATGATATCACATGCTACTGACACAGTTATCCTAAGCGTCTCCAAGTTTCCATTTTAAAAACTGAAGAAAAATTTCTTCAAATGTTTGGTTTTATTATAAAATTGAATAAAGAATCTCTGAATAACTTATACCCATTTTAAATGTTCTTTACCTTTCTTTCAATGTTCGTAACACATTTAAAAAAAAAAAGATCATCAGCACTTTGTCCCCTAAAACATAAATGAATATAACATAATTGTTCAAATGATTACAATAAAATGTATCATGTTTTACCAAACAGGGCATTAGCAAAATTAATGTTTTATGGCCCTACTATAAATTAGGCATTTTGAAAACAAAGATACTTATCACTTCAGGAAAAAAAAAAAGAATTATTTTTGTTTTCTCAAGCTTATGTGTGCTGTGTTATGATCAAAGCCTATCAAATATAATGTGGTTCAATCATCTACTGAGAGCATGACTTAGATATGAGTCTGAAGTCTATGAAGTTTAAACTGGGGTAAATACCAAGAGATAAATTGATAGACACTAACTTCCTGTATTCTATGATGCACTATTCGTTTAAAATTTTAAGGAAAAAAATTAACAAAAACGTGCTGTAATAGCAAGTACATTTTTAACGGAAAGCCTCACAAATGTTAAAATGCTTGAAAAATGGTCAATATTAAAATGTGGACCTGTGGTAAGTTTCTATATTTACTCAGGTTTCTGCTTTTTAGGTCTTTATATAAAACGCTGTAGATTTGCATAGGTAAGTAAACTATGCTTCTTTTCTAGTGTGTACACATGATTTGCTATTAATTTGTTCAAATTATTGAACCAGACATTTTGGCTCTGATTCTGGGCTGCTGTTGCCTGAGTGAGTGACCATGGAGGATAGGTCACTTTCCTCCTCTGAACTAAAGTCTCTAGTCTGCACTGAATCAGCTGTAAACTCCTAGCCTTATCATCAGATCTGGAGGAGAATGGAGGTGATGAGATGTGTGGTTAAATTTGCATCTGGGAGGATTGAATGGATCTAATTTTCAGAGGGAGTCATTGAGCAGGCAAAGCACTACACATAGCAATAAACAAGCTCAAGGTCAAGGTAAACAATAGGAGATAAGGGTTTATGGTTGGGGTCACTGGGCTAAGGAACTGGAGCACAGGGCAGGCATACAGAATAAAAGAGAGGAAAGGGAAGGAAGGTATATACTCAACACCCATAGACACTGAGCCAGGGTGTGAGATGGGTTATTAGTATCAGGAGCCAAGCCCCAGCATGTTAACTACTGAGAGAACAGGAAGTGTTAAGTTGAGGCAATGATCCAGGTTGGGCCTAAAAGCAACTTCTAACTGTAAAGTGCATTCTCTCCATGGTTACTAATGAAAATAAAATTGCCAGAAGCCCAATGACACAATTTTCTAAAGTATCTCCAGAATATATAAAATATTAGATATGTAATTTGTGATGGGAGTCCAAATAAACAAAGCAAAGAATTCAACATATTTTCATTTTGTGTAAAGAGAGCACAACACAGTTTTGTGTTCAAGCTTTGATTTTATCCTGCCAGGATATAGTCCTAACTCCAAAATTTGCAATCTCCTGTGAACTAAGGAACTAGGTGAGTTAATTAAAACTCAGATTTCTCATCTGTGACGGGGATTAAACCTACCCAATAATGACGCTATGCAGAGTAAATAAGATAACATAGTTCAATTATTTAACACAATGATTAGCATATATTAAATGCTTTAGAAGTACTTTATTATTCCCCAAAATAATTATTTCAATTCAAAATACTAATTTATTTAAAATAGAGTTCAAGGCATTGAAATAGGTAAAGAGGAAATCAAAGATGAACAAGCCTCAGCCCACCAGGAATTTTCAACTAAAGTCTTGATAGTATTATCTAGTCTCTGTGGAACAGAAGACTAGGAGAAAATTCAAGCATTCCAAAAGTCACATGGAAAAATGCTTATAAACCTCTAATTTTATTAGGCAGCATTAACTGTCAAGTAATTTCTGGAGCTAGTAATAACTTTCTTTTATAACCAACTTTATTTTCTAATCAAAATGAAGTAATTGTTGAATCTCACAACTAGTAATCACAGTCTAACTTGATTTCTGCCAACTTCTTCGTAAGAATAATTAGAAAACAAATATTTTTTTTTAAAAAAAGATATGTTTGAGGATATTAGAAATCAAATGAGCCAATATGTATTTAAGAACAAACATTCAGGAGAGAAGAATACCACAGAGAAATGAGCTCCACATTTGAAAAGAAAAGATGTAAAAAGAAAGAGAAATAAAACCATATAAAGAATGAAGAGAAAAATCAATGCATTGGAACTGAATCAAAACTGACACAATTATTAAACTTAACAGGCAAGCACAAGTAAAGTAATAATGATTTATTCCATATGATCTAAAAGCATGGTAGGAAAATAAGCACTGTATTGAAAAAATAGGTTATAAATCAAATCAACAAATTTATGCCTGAAATGAAAAATACACAGAAGGGCAACATAATGGCAGATCAGATGTTACAGAAAGAAATTACATTAAAGTTGAACATATAGCAATAAAAAACATCTAAAATAAAAAATAATAAAATAATGATAAATAGATGGATGGCATATAAGTAGATAATTGAAACAAACAAATTACCTTTAGTGAGTTGGTGGACACAATATGTCAGCAACTGTGAGTGTAATTAGTGTTCCTGAAAGAAAGAAAGGGGGAGATCATAAAAAATATTAAAAAAAACATATTTTTGAAAATCTCTTAAATTTGATGAAATATATCAGCCCACATATCAGAAATAGCTGGGTACAAAGATCAGAAATGTCACAAATAAAAATCAAAGACAAATTTCAAAACCAAAGACAGATTTTATATCTCGAAAATAAAGCAAGCAAATAGATGGTGAAGCAACATCCTTAAAGTACTGAAACAACAATGCCTGTCAACATAACATTTTCTAACCAGTGAAAATGTCTTTTAAAGGAGAAGGAAAAAGGAATCTTTTCCTGGAAAAAAAATCAGAAAGAATTTATCACTAGGAAAAGTTCTACAAGGATACAAGTAAATGACAGCAAATAGAAATGTTGACCTATAGGAGGAATGAAAAGTCCTGGAGGGCAATTACGGAAGTAAAAACTTGTGATTGTGTTCCTAATGCTTGCATGTCTTTAAATATAATTGTTTTAACAGGAATAATAGTAGTTTATCATGTGATTATGAAAAAGTACATGACAATAGAATTAAGGTTGATAAGGAAAAATGAAAGAATATAATTATACACTTCATAAATGTGAAGTGGTATACCATGACTTGACCATAGATTATTATACTATACAAAAGGAACTGAAATAATAAAGAGCAATAAAAATAAATATAAAAGAAGAAAAAAAAGAAATCTTAAAAAATATGGAATACCAAAGAAGAGAAAGAGGACAGGTGGTAAAAATAAAAAACAAATACTAACATAATAGATTTAAACCTAGCTGTGTCAATTATCATGTTATATCATATGTTCAAAATAATCAGCTAAAAGACACAGCCATATTGGAAGAAATGCAAGGTCTAGCTATATGTTGCTCACAAGAAATACATTTTAAATATATATAAATGACTGTAAAGTATACCACACTAACACTGAAAAAGTACTGTGACTATATTAATACAAAGGTATATTTTTAGAATAAATAACATTAGCAGAAATAAAGAATGGCAGTTCATAATGTTAAAAAGTCAGTTCATCAAATGTCAAAAGTCACATCTATACAGATTCCACAGGTGTTTTAAAGATAAGAAAATAGCATAAAAAAAAAAACTTTGTTAATAAATTAAAAACTCAGAAGAAATAGGAAATTTTGCTTGAGGACACAAACTATCAATCTTGTCTTCAAGAAGAAATAGATGATGTATAACATATTTTCATCAAGAAAATATGATAACTCTAAAGATTAATTCAACCAGTTTCATAGGTCCAAAATAAACAAAACAAAAATCTGATAGATTTACAGAGAATCGCCAAATCCACTAATAAGAGATATCAGCACTCCTTCTCTCAACAAGTTGTAAATTGAGCAAGATCCTAGAGGACCAAAGTAGGTCAAGTTGATAGTATAGTTTAAGTCCTCCACTATTTTGCTCACTTTATCAGTTATTGACAGGAGGGGTGCTGACATCTCTCTTTTTTTTCTTGAAATGTTTACATTTCTTTTTTATTGATTTTTTTTAAAATGATTTGACTGCTCTCTATAAAGTCATATGAATACACACACACACACACACACACACACACAAACACACACTTCTAAACATCCCATTTATTAGAGAATAAAGAATAAATATTTGGTAATATTTTGATGTTACTGAAAAAGCCAACACAAAATATTCAATATGTGAAAGATACCAAAGTTAGAATTTAGAATTTTTAGCCCTAAATATCTATATTACAAAAAGAGAAGCTTTTAAATTGATTACCTCAGTTTCCACCTTACAAAATCATAAAAGAAGAACAAACTCCACTGTGAGTAATTGGAAGAGAGGAGATAACAAAATCAGAATAGGGGTTAACAAAATGTAAAGTGAAAACAAGAAAAAAAGCAATAAAAATAAAATACAGTTTTTGTGATCACTAAAGTTGATAAATCTCTAGCCAAGCTATTAGAACAAAGAGAGAAAAGATATAAATTATCAATTTCACAAATGTCAAAAGTCACATCTATACAGATTCCACAGGTGTTGAAAAGATAAGGAAATAGCATAAAAAAACTTTGTTAATAAATTCAAAAACTCAGAAGAAATAGGAAATTTTGCTTGAGGACACAACTATCAATCTTGTCTTCAAGAAGAAATAGATCACATATATAATCCAATATCTACCAATATCTATTAAATTATTAAAATCTTCATCAAACAAATAAAACCACAGAAGAAGAAAAAGGAGGAGGAGAAAAAGGAGGAGGAAGAGGAGGGGAAGAAGGAGGGGGAGGGGTGGAAGAAGGGGAAGCTAGAAGAACTTCTTTAATCTGATTAAGTTATCTAAAGAAAAAAGCACAGCTAACTTTATATTCTATAGTGAAAGACTAAATGCTTTACTCCAGAAAAGGAACAATGTAGGAAGGTGTCCTTCTATCATTTCACCAGCACAGTACTGTGAAAAATAGAAAGAGTGGGGAGGGTGTTTAGGTTAGAAGGGAAGAAGGGAAACAAAGCTTATCAAACTAGTATAACACAAAGCAAATTAGTGGTTGCCTGAGCAAAGTGGATGATATGAGAATAATCATGTAAAGATTACAAAATATCACTAGGTAACTCTTGAGAGGCATAATAGTTTCAACATTTACCAACTTACACAATTGAAGTATGTACAGCTTATTGTTTCAATTCTAAATAACAAAAACAAACACATTGAGCAAAATAAGCCAATATGAAAAAAGAGAAAAAATAAATGAATGAAGATAGGAGATTTAAGAAACTATGACAATATATTTTAGAGTATTACATAAACAAGAAGAGAGGAGCTATCACTGTAAAGTTCATAATTCTATATTTGACCCCATCAGTTTTTAAAAGTTTAGAAAGCTTTTTTTGTTTTTTATAAAAATGAGTCAAGTGAATGCCTCCAAGTCAAATTCCATGCAAAGTTATTTAAGATGAAAGAAAATAAGGCCCAAATGACATCCCTACTGGTAACAAAAGCACACCTGAGGAACATTTCTTCAAAATAAGTATTAAACTATACACTGTTTTTTTTCGCTATATAGCTAAAAAGCATTTAAGGTGGCTATAAGAATGAAATGATAATATAAATCAAAATTAGAAATAAAAGCAGAAATAAAATAATAGATTAAAATGATAAATTAGAGGAAAAATTCCAGCAATACTGACTAAACTAGACAGAAGCCAATAATAAATAAAATAGTTGATAGCTCTTTAATATCAATAGAAAATAACAAAATGAGTAAAAATTAAAAATTCATAAGAAATGGAGAAAAAAAATTAAACTATTTTAGGGAAACTAATAAATACTGAGGATGAACAAATAAGATCCAATAACAGATAATTGGGTAATTGGATTTCTTAAACAAAAAAATCAGAGCAAGGGTTTAAAATCAATAATAAAATCACCATTCATGAAAATTATGCAAAAAAATAAGAGAAACACATAGTGAAAGACATGGATTCCCAAGGTAAATTAATCCAAAGAGCCTAATGAAATATCTAGTAAAATAATTATGTTACAAAGATAAACAAATCTTATTTTGTAGTATATAAAATATCAAGTATTTATTTATTTATTTGCCTATTTATTTGTTATTTGAACATCATAGTTATACATAGTATTTTGGTTCATCGCAACAAAATCATATATGAATGGAATTCAATTTCAGTTCATTCTTCCTTCTTTTCCAATCTCTCATCCCACTCCCTGTTCTCCTTCCTCTACTCTACTCTTCTTCCTTTTGCTTACCTACTTATATTGATTTATTTTTTATTGTGATATATTTACATATGCATATAACATGACTTTTAAATGATTCATTCTGCAAGTGCTTTTATAAAAAAAAAATAGATTATCTTCATTCCTTTGGACAGTAACACTTTGTGTCAGAAAGAAAGTTAAATAACATATTTAGGACACAAAAATAAACAAAATGTAAACTAAAGTTTTTATTCTGAGTTAAGCATTCATTCATATATAAATGTGACAGACTAAGCAACAAAAAAGAATTTAGGAAAAAATATTGGTATAACCATTTTATGAAGTGTTATCTACTAAAAATAAGCTTCAGACAATTGAAATTACTAAAGCAACATTAAATAATTACATGAAAAATAAATATGTGATTATTAGTATAATTAAGGCTAAATCAAGTATAAAGGTGAAACTATTGTTCAGAATAGTTATATGCTCCAACAACAAGTAGCATATCTATAAAATGAAAGAGGAAAAGTAGACAACAAATTTAAAGGACATATTAAGGAATTTAGAGTAGAATTGTTCTTAAACTATTGTCTGTAAAACAGAAAAATAATAGGATATTTCAATTCCCTTGTTAATTCCACCTGTAAAACCAAAATTCACAGTATGAAAAAAAAATGTGTTATAATATTGAAAACAGTATATAAAATTTTCATCCTGACTTGGAATTGTAATTATCTGCATGAACTTATTTTTTTTAATTTTCTATTGGTTATTAAAAACATTACAAAGATTGAAAAATCACATCGGTTACACATCCATATTTTTACATAATGCCATAATAGTTCAATATGTATGCATGTGTACATATACATATAAACACATATATTTGTGTGATACAAATAGTGTGAACACAATTATATGCATATATAATGATATGTATATAAAAATGTACACAATTATGTACATGAATAGTTGATCAATTCCCTGAAAGATTCAGAAATGGTAGGCAGCTGAATGCAATAATTATCCACAGTACCTAGAATGTGTTTTTAAATATAATTTTCTACACAAACAGAGCAAGCAAATTTCCTTTGAGAAGTTGGTAATTCTAGGTCTGAGATTGGAAATATCAATATGAGAATACAATATCTTGATATAACAAAGAACAAAATAACAATTAATATTAAAAACATTTTAGAATAACAAGCACTTTCAAAAAGATGTCAAAGAATTTTAAAAATAATAATAATTGCTTCTGTTAAACCCAATCAAGTTAAATCCCCAAATTCACAATAAAATGACCCCAAAGACTGGGGGATAGGATTATCTAATGTCTGGTTGGTCCACATGCTGTCAATTCTCACCCAATTCAGTTTTAACTTCATTGCAAATTCAATAAAATCCCCAGCAGATTTTTAAATATATATTATCAAACTTATTCTAAAATCTACATGGAACTTCAACAAATCTAGAATTTAGAAAGTGAAAATTAATCATAAAAAGAACAAAACTGTAATATTTACAGTATCAGGTATAAATTTCAGAATACATATACCTGATTTTATGTGTAGCTGTATCCACAATTCAGAAGTGGAAATGATGGACTTTTCCATAAACAGTGGTGGGTCAATTGAAATTTATGGTGATACAAAATGGACCATGATCCTACTGCATATCAAATGCACAAATTTTAGATGGATCATATCATAAAAATAAATGTAATGCTTACAACAATATGAGTTTCTTAAACTTTGATATTTCTTTGAGTATCCTATTTATCTAACTGCAATGAGAGATGGAAGGGAAAAACTATGGCTATATGTAGAACATAGATGATCTCATAGATGTAATATCTAGGAAAAAAAATCTAGACCCCAAACACAAATGGATATAAGCAAAGTTCAAGAACATAAGCCCTTACTGACAAAATTCAGAATTACATTCCTAGGATGGAAATAGTGGCTTTCTGAAATATTGGATTATTCTACATGTTATTCTGAGTGGTAGTTTTGAAGGTGTATACACAGGTTGAATATTCCTTATCTGAAATGCTCATGATCAGAAGTGTTTTAAATTTTGAATCCTTTGATTTTGGAATGTTTGCATAAAATAATGAGCTATATCAGAAAAGGAACTCAAATTTAAATAGAAATCTATTTATGTTTCATGTACACCGTATACACATAGCCTGAAGGTAATTTACCAATATTTTTGTTAAGTCTGCATTTTGACAGACTCATTATGTGAGTATGGAAAATTTCACTTTTAGTAACATGTGAGTGCTCAAAAATGTTTTTATTTTGAAGTAGAATTTCAAATGAGATGATCAACCTATATATGTTTATCCATGGGGATATAGCTCAGTGGCACAGTGCTTAAGTAGCTTGTGCAAGGTCTGAGTTCAATCCCAAGCACTGGAAAAAAAATCCAGTGAGGTGTACTCTTAGGATTCATGTACCTTATTAGATGCTATAGAGGTATATTCTAGAAAACGAATCACAATGGCTCACAAGGAAGCGTTTACCAGAAAGTTCAAAGCAACCTTAAATGTATATCAATAGAAGATAAGTATCTTATTGTTTATTTTAAATGTGCTATGAATCTAAAATTAAATGATAGTTATGATTACTTAAAAACATAATTTTAGAACCCATAAATATGCAACTTAAAGGTGAAGAAAATTACCATGATGATACCACTTGTGATACCACTTACATAGAAGATAGAGCCATGCTACACAGAATTACATACATGTATGTAAAGGTATGAAGCAATAATTTATAAGTGATAAGATCAATTCTGTTTCAGAAACCTATTATATCCAAATATTTTAGATAGATTGAATGAGAGATTAATATAAGACAAATGGGGAAAAGGTGTTGATAAAGATGTTCTCAATAAGTTTGATAAAAAGATTAATAAAAATTTATTCATTAATAGAAAAAAAAGCCTCATAAAATATTCCAGTTGCAAATCAGTAGGATCTGTTCATCTATTTGAAATGGGAGACAAAAGAAGTAATGTATATTTATGAAATATATATGCTTTATATGCCCAGTACTATGCCAGGTGTTTTACATATGCTATGCCATTTAATCCTGATAATAGCCTTGTGTGATACACATATTCATTTCTATTTTACAAATGAAAAGAAAATGAGACTCTTGCAGTTATTTAATTTGCCCAAGGCCAAATGGCAAGGAAACAGAGATGCCCTGTTTGAAGCCAGGTGTGTTTAATTCAAAGGTCATGCTCCTTTCATTTCAGAATGAATCCTAATACATCACATAGCATCTGAACATTTCATTTCCATGAATGGTGATGCCATTAACTAGAATGGCAAATTCCAAAAAATAGCATATTCTATATAGGAGGAACAAAATGATTTTTAGATGTGTTATAGCCTTGGTATCATAACATCTTGTGAGAAGTTAAAAATAAAAATTCCAATGCTATACATTCCAACATAATACTTTGGGTCACGTATACTTATTTATATTATATTATTGAAAAGTAAGTAAAATGAAAAGTCCATGTCTTCCTTCATAATAGCCACATTTCTTAAACTGTGATAGCCACATGTGGGGAATGGCTGCCATATTGAAGAGCAGATCTATACAATATCTCCATCATCAGAGGTAGGTGGGTCAGATAATACTTGTCAGAAGCTTAACTTCAAACACTTAATGTCAAACACTTCAACGTCAAGTGTTTTACAGCAATCAATTATTATGGATCGAGGATAAACTGTCATATTTGATATGACAACAGTCACAGAAACACTAGACTATAATGTGTTCTTGTAAATCATAGTAATTATGGTAATATCTTGTTATTTTTAAGTTAAATTCTCCACTTTATGCAAATTACTTTGTTACTCATTTCAACATTACAAAATTAACAGTTATTTCTTCTTTTAAAGTTTCTGTGCTTTAAAACTCAGAAAACAACCTACAGTTAAAGTAAATAGCCTCAGAATTCAACCATAACATGTCTGATACAAGCCATGAACACATTAAAAGGATAAGTGCAATGAAGTAACATGAGAAATGTGAAAGAAATATTAGTTTACACCAACTTCATAAAAGTCTCTATAAGAAATATAATAAGTAACTAAAAGAGAATAGTGTAGAGAAAGCCAAAGGAAAAGTTTTCTTTTCAATACAAGGATGGTCTTCAACGTCAAGTGTTTTACAGCGCAATCAATTATTATGGATAGAGAATAAACTGTCATATTTGATATTCAAGAGAACTCCGTTGACCTTACAGAGAGTATCTTAGTAGAGGGCTGAGTAATCTAGTATGGGGTCGATTAGTTACATTTTTAAGAAGGCAGGAAACAACAATTATGTAAACCAAAACAGAGGTTGGAGGATGTGGATTTTTTGTTTTTCTGCATGGAAATCATTGAAAATTATTGCAGTTAGAAGGATAAGAAGTTAATGGAAAATAAGATGATTAACTTTTCATGAGGAAAGTGACAGTTAATGATAAAGTGTCTTACAGTAAATATAAGTGGCAACAATAGAGCAGCCAGTTTTAGAACAGAATAAACCCAGTTTCCTCTGAGAAAGAAGGGGAGATATTTTCTTAGTTGAAAATACCTGCATGATTAGGTTTTGCTTTCCATGAGTGTTATTTTCTCTGAAAGTCTGAAAGTCTCTATGGGACATTTAACAACTCTCTCCATTTTATATTTTTTAATGAATCTTCCCTGCCAACTCCCAAAATTATACTCAAATATCTCCTGGTTACTTCTGCAACACGCAAATGCCTACAGGAATATAGTAGCACCCCAGTGAATTTCACAATGTCCAGCTACAGATATTATTTTAATGAAATAATGAAAGAGTTTGGGAGGCATGCACTGAATATTATCATTATAATCACCTCCAGGAGGTGAAGTGACAATGAACTCCCTTCATTTCCACCTCACTCCATTTCTTAAGGCCAGAACTAAAGTAGAATTTAAAAGGACACATTTCAAGTGGCGTAGTATTCATTTGGCCAGAAAAAAAAGTAAGTTGGTTTTTGATCTAAGATTGTGTTAATTCCAAAAAGTTTAAGACAAATAATACTTTTAAAAACCAGAAAACTATAAAGGCTTACAATTGAAAGGCATTTTTATTATACTGACTTCACCTTTTTTTTCAGTAGATTTATTATTTTTAGTTCTTGTCCTTTTCTTTGCCTTCAAAGAAATATGAAAAGCTGTGAAACATAATTCTTCTTATATAGAATCCCAAATAAAACAGTAGATGAATGCCTGAATCTTCATTTTATTTTTTAGGCTCTAAACCCCAATTCTCTAATACACTAATATTTCAAAAATAAACATAAATGTTTCTTTAAAAACTCAATTGTTTTTAATATTCTACATATTTCATGTCAAAAATCATTTATTAGATCAAAGATAATTTGATATTGATTTATACATTGCTCCATTGTTTAAAATGGCTTAATCAAAATAGTCCCTATGGTATAAGGCATTTTCACATACATTTGTTAAATCAATAGTTTGATTGAAACTTCTATTTCTATCATTCTATCCCAATCCACCTATTTCTATAGTGTTTTATTTCCATAAATGTATATTTATTTTATTATTTTCTTTTAAAATTATTTTTACATTGATATTTTGTTCAGCATGATTGTACCAATATAGAATGAAATAATATTACTTCACCTTCTTGTTCAATTAACTTCTGAACATGTTCAAAATTCTTGCTATTATTTTTTTTATAAGTATGACTTCTGCTTTTTAAGTCATTTAAACTTTTTTTTTCTAGTTAAAGGTAATTTCACTACAATGAACATAGAAGAAATCCTTTGAAACTCCTTTTTCAATTATTTTGATAAATACCCCAAAGTGGGATGTTTGAATCCTTTGTTGTTTCTAAATTTTTTGAGGGGGGGCATCCTCTTTTCTATTGCAGCTGCTATTTTCAGTAATAAAAGTTATCTTTAGGTTGGAAGAAGCTGATTGGATAATGTTTTAATTGGTGACTTTTCAAAATGAGTGAAAACTCTTAAGTAAGGAGGTATGCATCTTCTTCTCTTCAAGCACTCCAGGCAGAATAATTAGAGAAATCTTTATCTTTTTCTTTGTGTTAAATTCGAAACTTTGTCATGTTAGAACTTCTTCCTACAACAAAAAAGCAGAGTACAAAGTGATAATCCTGGATTGGCATCTCCCATGACAGGCAGTTGAGACCAAATCAACACCAGGAGGAAGAGCAATTTTTCTACTCTCATTCTCTCTTTTTCTATTTCCTGTGAGAATAGCAGCTATATTCATCTGTTTGTTTTCTTCTTTCTCTGATAATTCAATTCTGATATCAGGTTTGACTGAAGAGCAAGAAATATTTATATATCTGGCCTTGAAAAAAAATGTGTGTTCCCTTGACTATTCAATATCAGCTTAAGTATATATTTATGATTCAGTTTTCTAGTTAATAATGTATTTTTAAAATTCCTCCCTTTGCATAGACCTGAAAGGAACCATAGGTATATCAAGAGTAAGCTCTGGTATTCTGGGGTTCTCTGGTAAGGCCAAAACTTATATGAAGAAGGAAGAGGAGGGAAGAGGGAAGGAGAAAGAAGAGTAGACATAGTAGAATTAGAAAAGGGAGAAGTTTGAAGTCTTTAAACGGTTTGCAGATGGAAGATCATAGGACTTCTTGTCCTACATTATCAGGAGAGCCAATTCCCATAAATAATGAGTACCCTCTGATACATCTTCATATATCTTATTGGTTCTACTTTTTCTGGGAAACCCTGAGTAATAAAACAGACTTAACTAATATCTCAGGGACAAAACATTTATAAATAAACATTTTGCGTCTCTTTATTTTATAGGTAAGGCAGAATATTTAGATAAGTGTGTAACCTGTTAAAATAAACCATACAGATTGTTATTGCTCTATAAACCTGGGTTATTGTGTGATACTTATGAACAGAGTTCCAATTCAAAAAATGAAAACTAGTGGATAATCGTGTCTTAGAAAAAAAGCATGTTCTAAACTATTCAATAGGTAGTTGTTGCCAAAAAATATTCTTTTTCTAATATGGTCCGAAAGGTGCACTAATGAAAATTCTATGAGCTATTTTTTCCAGAATTTGTCTGAATTTAAATAAAATTTATTTTTTCTTTCAAAATATGAATCTTTTAACCATAATGCTTATGCTTCCTTGGTAGTGAAATTGAATCATTTGTACTTATATTTATAAAGAAAAGGGTCACTATTTTACTTAGAAGAATTTTTAATAGATTTGTTATACTTTATAAATATGTAGAGATTATTAGAGAATGCAAATAGAAACCAATATATTATGGTTTAGATATCCCCCAAAAGCTCATGTGGGACACAGAATTTTAGAGGAGAAATTCGATTGTGAGAATATTAACCCAATCTATGAATTAATCCCCTAATGGGATTAACTGAAGCTAACTAAAGGCAGGTGGGGTGCGGCTAGAGGAGGTGGGTAGTTGTGAGAGTG
The DNA here is from genome assembly GCF_048772815.1 of Callospermophilus lateralis. Classification (NCBI taxonomy): domain Eukaryota; kingdom Metazoa; phylum Chordata; class Mammalia; order Rodentia; family Sciuridae; genus Callospermophilus; species Callospermophilus lateralis. The sequence goes on along the minus strand of NW_027512473.1, from coordinate 462,891 downwards.
CCTTGGGGTTATGTATTTTATATCAGGTAAGTGAAGTCCTTTTCTCTGTCTGCTTGCTGATCATCATTTAAGCTGCTTTCTTCTGCCATGTTGTTCTACCTTACCTCAAACCCAAAGGAATGGAGCTGGCTGTCTTTGGACTAAGACCTCTGCAACTGTTAGTTCCCAAGTAAACATTGCCTCCTCCAAATTGTTCTTGTCAGATCTTTCAGTCACAGCAGTAAAAAAACTGAGTAAAACACAATATAAAAGAATCATTGATTTAATAGAAACCTACATTAGAAGATATCGGTGTAATTTTGTTTTCTTAAACTTCAAGTCTTCTTTAATCACAGAACCACATATGACTTTCTGAAACATCTCCACACCTGCTTGGAAATATTTTGGATTTTCAGTAATTTCAATCATTAGTGCATAAAGTTTTGGTTCTTCCCACATAAATGTTGAACCTGATCAGGCAGTGTTGTTGAAAAAATATATGATATAAGCCTGCAACAAAACTTATTTGACATATCTCCAATTTTTGTGAAGGTTTCAAAGTTTGTCACCATTATTTCATCTCTTCAATGACAATAAATTCTAAGGAGTAACTTGTAATTAATAAGGTTTGTGACATTTCTGCAGTTATATAATTTTAAGGAAAAAGTTGTCTTTCTACCAACATTTCACTTGTGCTAATGAATTTTTAAAGTTGCAAAGTTGAGAGATTCAACTCATGAACTCCCAAATTAAAATCCTGTTTATCCTTCCTTTTTTTAAATTGACTTGTGGAAATGTTAGTTGACAAGTTTGAAATTTCAGTGAAATTTACCCTGTAGGCAAAGAGAATAAGAATTCAGAATTGTAGGCTTCTGTTGTGAAAAGAGTAAAAATGGAAAAGAAAAGAAAAAAAAAAACTTTGGGCAATTTCAGAATAGAAAAAGAAAACCAAACAAAATCCTGAGAAGTCTTCAAAGGGTTTCAAATTGGTTCCCATCAAAACATTTACCCATATTCTGAAACAATGTAGGATGAAGATTAAAAATTCAAACCCAAACCTCTGAAAAACAGAACAAATTATTTGACATTCTCACAGGGCTGAGAAATAAGCATTAAAGTTCAAGCCAGTCTGTCAGAGGGACCCTTGTAAAAGCAATAAGCTATACCTAAGGAATGAGGCAAACCAGAGGCAAACAGAGTCACACAAAACTACAGTTCAGTTTGAATCAGCATAAACTTTAATTGATTACCTCCCATATCTATCTGTATACAGACAAAGAGATGAATCCTCCCTAGTAGAAATTAACACTATTTGGAGTCTCTACACTTCTCTAAATACAAAAATGTGTAGCATTTACTGAAAATTAAGTGACAAATTAATTAAAAAATGAGATCAAATGACAAAGCTAAGAGATTATCAAGCTATGAATATATTGAGGTTACCTAGAAGAATTTAAAAATGATGATTCATATATTCAAGACATAAAAGTGATAAGACACTATCAATGATAAGGTGGAGAATTTTAGCCAATAAGTAGAATTTATAAGTAGAATCAACAAAATTTATGTTGATTAGTCCAACACAAATGTGAGATGGAGTACAAGAAAGGATAGAGCAAGTGAGGCAGAATCAATATTTAAAAAGTTAACCTATGATTTTCGAAAACTGATGAAAAATATAAAATCAGAGATAAGCAAAAACATTACAGTCATTATAGCTACAAGAATAGAAGCAGAAAAAAATTTTATTAAAGCACTAAAATTAGGATCAGCTATAGTATTGCAGACACAATAAAAATGTACATTAAAGATCAGGACAAATCAGGACGCATTCAGATAAATCACAATGAAAAGAAATGATCCTATTTAGTCTTCACTAAGAAAAACAGTAAATGGATATCTTGAGGATATGAAACAATTATCTCACAGAGAAAATTTTCAATGCAAAATAAAATAACTATTGTTTGCATAAAATAATAATGGTAACATGTCCTGGGGTTTCAAACATATGATGATAAACAAGCAAATGATAGCAACAGAAAGAAGAACCTCTGTTCTTAGGAGTGCAAAACAAAGGTATGAAATAAATAATGTTAAGATATTCTGAGGTACTAGCATTATTGGTGAAACCATAAAAATAACCATTTTTGTAGACTTTTAATGAATCACAAATGTGTATTTTAACATCTAGGATAAACATTAAAATTATAATAATGGTTATTTTTATTGCAAGAAACTAAATTTAAAAAGGAAGATTAAAATCAATCAACAAGTACATGAAAAAATGCTCATCATCTCTAGCAGTCAGAGAAATGAAATCAAAACCACCCTAAGATACCATCTCACTCCAGTAAGATTGGCAGCCATTATGAAATCAAACAATAACAAGTGCTGGTGAGGATGTGGGGAAAAGGGTTCTCTTGTACATTGCTGGTGGGGCTGCAAATTGGTGCAGCCAATTTGGAAAGCAGTATGGAGATTCCTGGGAAAGCTGGGAATGGAACCACCATTTGACCCAGCTATTGCCCTTCTCGGACTATTCCCTGAAGACCTTAAAAGAGCGTATTACAGGGATACTGCCACATCGATGTTCATAGCAGCACAATTTACAATAGCTAGATTGTGGAACCAACCCAGATGCCCTTCAATGGATGAATGGATTAAAAAAAGGTGGCATCTATACACCATGGAGTATTACGAAGCACTAAAAAATGACAAAATCTTGGAATTTGCAGGGAAATGGATGGCACTAGAGCAGATTATGCTTAGTGAAGCTAGCCAATCCCTAAAAAACAAATACCAAATGTCATCTTTGATATAATGAGAGCAACTAAGAATAAAGCAGGGAGGAAGAGCAGGAAGAAAAGATTAACATTAAACAGAGACATGAGGTGGGAGGGAAAGGGAGAGAAAAGGGGAATTGCATGGAAACGGAGGGAGACCCTCATTGTTATACTAAATTACATATAAGAGGTTGTAAGTGGAATGGGAAAATAAACAAGGTGAGAAATGAATTACAGTAGAAGGGGTAGAGAGAGAAGATGGGAGGGGAGGGGAGGGGGGATAGTAGAGGATAGGAAAGGTAGCAGAATACAACAGTTACTATTATGGTATTATGTAAAAATGTGGATGTGTAACCCATGTGATTCTGCAATCTGTACTTGGGGTAAAAAAGGGAGTTCATAACTCACTTGAAGCTAATGTATGCTAATGTATGAAGTATGATATGTCAAGAGCTTTGTAGGGTTTTGAACAACCAATAAAAAAAAATTAAAAAAAAATAATGTCTTAATGTGCAGAGAATATTATATTTCCTGCATTCTAAATAAACATTTTACAAAATATAAAAAAAAGGAAGATTCAAAAAGGTAAAATAGAAATCAAGGAGTAATATGACAAACTTAAATAAAAATACAAGGATGATTATTGGTAAAAGCACTAAATACTCTAAATGAAACACAGATTGCCATCCTAGATAAAAGCCAACTATTCAATGATTACTAAAAATATGCTAAATAACAAATGTCCAGATTGATTAAGAGTGATACATGGAAAATACAGTAAACGTTGGTGAGCTGGTTATTTAGAGTAATTTCAGAAAAAGAGAACAGAAAAGAAAATTACAGATTAAAGAGAAAAAGGACACTTCATAATGATCTTTCATTTATCAGAATGAGATTTAAAAATTCTAAATCTTTATGCACCCAATAACAAAGATCTGTAATAGATAAAGTTGAGCTACTCACAAGAAGAAACAGACAATTACAATCAAATACAATTTATACATTTTATAGAACAGATTTTTAAAACATTAGAGGTCAGAAAACATTTTTACCAAGCTATCTAAATTGAAGTATACAGAAAACATATTAATTTCAGGTATACATCAATATATACAATATTGTATATCACATGTCTTAATATAAGCCTCACCAAATGTCAAAGGGTTGTTAACCTTAATGGAATGTGAAATATAATGGAATTAGATTAAAATACACTGAAATTAAGCTGTGAATACAGGGGGATTAAGCTAAAATGAGTAAAAGTTGTAAATAATTGCTTGTAAAATAAGAAATGTACTTCTAAAATCTCTTCCATGACTAAAGAAAAAAAATACATCAGAAATTACAAATGTTTTGTACTGAATGGTAATTAGGTTAAGATATACTAAACTTTATAAAAGGTAGAAACTCAACTATAATGCTGGGAAATAGATTTTGATCTACTTAACTGTGCTCTTACTCCTACATACTAGAAGATGACAAACTATGACAAACTATTTTCAGTCTCCACTTAATTTTTAATAACTCTAAAACAAAGAATTTTTACAGATGCATATTTGTGTTGATTTGTTTATGGGTAATATAAGCTTTGAGTCCCAATCCATAAAAGTGTTGTTTATAAAAATAATAATTATTTTATAATCATTAATTTACTACATTACAAAAAAAATCTTTGTTATCATCATCATCATCATCACCATCATCCCTATGCTTTAAATTTTATCAATAAGAATATTGTTTGAGTTCCATAATATTCTTTACTTTGCCTCATGTTCTTCAAAGCCTAAAATATTTGTTATCTGGCCCTTTACAAAGAAAGTTTGTCAACTGTCAACCTAAGAGGATAAAATCTCTTCTCTACAGACAGTACAGAGTGTTTTTTTTTTGTGTGTGTGTTTTGTTTGTTTGTTTGTTTGTTTTACTGAGTTTATCTTCAAAAGGAGATCTTCCCAACATGGCCCTCAAAGGATGCTTCTAAGATAATAATAAGAAACTCTATGCTCTTTCAATATTACAAAAAATGCAAATTAATCTACTATTTAAAATTTAAGCCAAATAACTATGTTAATATTATCTATTTTTTATAGTTCAATTAAGCAATATATCTATATCGGTTTATCATATATTGATCAAAAGCAATAGTTTTTTTTTAAGTTAAGAAAAAGATTATGACTGAAGTGTGATTGGTTTCAGAGAAAATACTGAACAAAATCTAACGAAAATGAATAAGAAACCAACAAATAACCCAACAGGAAAGTGTTGAACTGAGAAATAATATTATTAAACTATTTTTGGGGAAGTAAAGACTAAAAAACTTAATGTTATGACAAAATTATACTGCAAATACCACCCCCCCACACTCCAAGAAGGATTTTTTGAGGCACATTCTAAGTTATAAAGTTACCAATTTTTCTAACTGTGAAGTTACTTTCAACATTGTCACTTCCAGTTAGGTTCAAAGCCTGGTATACAAGAATTTTGCAATAAAATGATACCTGATTTTACACAGGAATTTTTATACAGGAATTTATTGAAATTCCTGTATAAAAGAAGATACCCACTATTATTCTATGAGGTTGTACTTTTTATGCATTCATTTATTCATTCTCCAAGTGTTAATAGGTTCACCAAATAGTAATTGAACACATACACTTGGTTCCAAGTGTTGTGTACTGAGTGAACTGACATATGCATTTTGTACTTAAAAAACTGACTATAAGTGTAAGAGGTGGATATTTATGAAAAACCTATATATTCATGGAGAAGTATTTTGTATAATACTATTTATAAATGACTGTTGTAAGAGGAAACAATAACAAGTACCTATTAACATTGATATTCCAAATCTCACCACAGGCTTGGTGAATTGCAGTGGTTGACAGTGTAAGTTGTAGAATATAAAAGTTACCACAATTTAGCCAAAAAAAAAAATTTCTTAATTATACATTGACCACAAACACACCTAAACTCTTACATGAAATTTTACATACATTAAAAAAGAGGTAATATGGACATAAATCTTCAGTAGAATTTCTAAGAGATGTTTACATTCAATAATGAAAGTGACAATAATTAAAATTTATGGTTTTGACATTCTTCTCATTACTGAGTTATGACAGAATTGATAAGTTTAAGTATTTGCTTGGTTATTTTTATTTCTTTTTGTATGAATTTGGTCAATGTATGTAAAAGACACAACCGACAGAAAACTTTAATTTCCACATAATCAGTACCTCTAAAAACATCTTTCACATAATTATCCATTCTCCAAGAAGTACTACAGGTAATATTTTCCCGAGAGTCATCAAATTAGATGACTGTTCTGCTTGAATTCAATGACTTCTCATTGGAATCCGAATAAACTACAAACTATTCTCCTTTTTATTGGTGCACAAGACTCTCCCTGATGTGGCCTTTGTCCATTTCCTGAGTCTTATCACTATCACTGTCACTTCCTTTGTTCTTGAACACCAGCTTCATCTCCATCTCAAAGGCTCTGCACTTGATTTCTCTGGCTGGAATGCACTTCCCCTAGATTTTTGAGTGGCTATCCTCATCACTTGCATCCAATTAAGTGATTTATTTTTCAGAGAAAAAGTAAAGTATTTCCCCAACCTTCTCTATTTCCTCTTTTTTCTTCAGAGTACTTTCTATCATATGTAATAATCATACCACCTAGGTTGTGTTTTTTTCTAATCACCTGATGAAGTGAGAAACTGGTATTTCTATTTTAATAATCTTTTCCCAACACTTGTGACAGTCATTGTTACATTGTAGATCTTCATAATTATTTGTTGACTCTTTGAAGTATGATAATAGCCAAGTTACTATTACTTGGACCTAACTGTCTTTAGGAATTTTAGATCGAAATTTTCTTAGTTTGAAAAAAATAAGTATAATAAAATTTATCTTAATATGAAATTGAATATTTTCTACTTGTTATTTACAGTGTTTTTAGAATCTTGAAAATCAGATTTTTATGGGTTACACATTTAAGATGATTATGCATTCATTGAAAATATAGTTATAAGCCAGGGTGGTGCCTGTAGTTCTAGCAACTCAGAATGCTGAGGCAGAAGAACTTTTTGAATTAGTGAGTTCAAGGCCAGCCTGAGCAACAAAGCAAATGTACTTCTCAAAAACAGACAAAACTGTATTTATAGGCAATAAATAAATATAGGCAATTTATGAACCAGATGTTTGGGTCCTGATAAATCTGTTCCTGCCTCTTCCTCAACACCATCTACCAAAATAATTATTTTTTTCTCTCCACGGTGACCTGATATAAAATCCAAAGACATTGTTTAACTCAAACTTCTGTCATTTATTTGAGGTAAATCACATCATATTTTATGCCTTAATGTCTTCATTAACCAGAAAGTAATTGTGAGTTCTTTATGTTAGTTGAGTACCAAATGAAATAATTCTTCAAAATTTGCTTTGTAAAATTGTCTCCTAATTTAAAATTTCAGTTCTTTTGTCTGTTCTTTCCACTTCTTAAGTATGAGTATTCTGAGTTGTTTTATTAGTGATAGGTGAAGTTGTTTAATAATTGAGGTTTAGTATAAATTGTTTAAAAATATAAAACCAAATAGATAACAAGTTTTAAGGTTAAATACTTAGTTTCAAATGTTTTGCAACTGACTTGCATTTAAAAAGACAGAATGTCCTGTAAATTAGATTTGGCATTTTATAATTATAGGTGGTTGGAGAAAATATAGAGATACTCAGTGGAGTCTCCTCTGCAGGAACCAATGTTTATCCTCCAGCTGCTGAAAATATTTATCAACATCTGACAGTTGCTAATGTGTTGAGTTCCCCTAGGATAAGGTGACTTCTTGGTGGCATCCATAATATACTTTAGTGGGGGTAGCTACCCATAACCCTCTGCAGGCCAGCCTTCTTGTACAAGGGTACATGCTGTAAACCTACACAGAGTCCTCAGTTTCAGAATCAGTGAGCAGGGAATCCAATTTAATATGGCCATTTTGTGAAGATATCATCATAAGTAAATTGGCTTAAATAGTTTTAAAGTGTAATGTAATTGTGACATTTGAAAAATGAAGATATGATTTTTTACATACTTATATGTAAATACTATGTAAAATTTGTGCAATGAACAAATCTAAACCCACATATAGCCTTTCTAGATAGAATGATATTAACTTAAATGGTTAATGCATTTGTGTGTGTGTGGTCTATATGCAATATATATGTGTATATATTTCCCATTTGCTCAAAACATGACATGACCTATATGACCATGCTTTCAAATAAACATTCATGAGCCTTTCTTTGATAGTTATTGTTTTTCACTATAATACTCTGTGATCGGCACTTGCAACTTGCAAATCTGTGCATAATTGACATGGTGAGGCTTACCTTTCTCTATTGGAAGAAGAGAGGAATTGTAACGTTGTTTTTATCATTTTCAAGATGTGAAAGTATTTGTTTAATTTTTTAAAACAAATATCTAATAAATTGTTAAGCAAGTGAAACAATAACTTCAAACTAACTCGTACATGAAAAAGAAATGTGACCTACCACATTGTCAGGCACCAGCACCTAAAGTAACATGCCACTCCTTCAACTTTCATACAAAATCATTGTCACATTTTTTTTAATTAAAGGAGACTCATCAATAAAGATTTAAATTCCTTTTATATATACTCTTATGGCAAAGGACATTTCCCTTGCAAAATTCATCACAAGTGGGCCTAGATAATTTTGTTTTGTGTCTGTCACTCCAATCTGATATCAGCTATGTAAAGAAGACTTTTTGTTTGTTTGTCTGTCTGCTTTCCTGTTGTATCTCTTTGGGGTCTTGTAAGGTGCCTGGAACATGGCAAGCGTCAATAAATTTTGTAGGCACTATTTTAGGTAGCCTTGCTCTTTTCGATGTACATATATGTGTTCTTTATTTGAATAGGGTGTTATGAATTTTCTGAGGACATCAACAACATATTCAGATAAACAGATGAAACTGTTTATATGGATATAAACAATGAAAAGAAAATGTGAATAAGTAAACTTAAAGAACCAATTCATTTAAATGTATAGAAAAAATACAATCTTCTCACATTCCATTATTTTTTTTCATTATTACTCAAAGAAAGAAGTTGCTTGCATTTAGCAGCTCATGCATGAACTGAATTCTTAGGTAATTATCAGAATCTATGGTATCTTCAGGTAAATGTTAGACTTTGTGTGAAAAGCTTCTTAGTGATTTATTAGAATTACTTGAGAGTAATACTATGGGGAATTTGTATCATGAATATATTTTGTAAAATTTAAGATTACTTTGACAGTTACTTCTCTCAGATTTTTCTCTGTAAAAGTTATTGTGAGTTTTAACTTCCTACTTTTCTATTCTGTAGACTTTAATACACAGAATATTACAGTACATGGAATCCAGTACAAAGAATAAACATTCTTCATTATTCATCAGACTGCTAGAAGTCCTGCTGTAGCTCTATTAATGTTTTCTTAATCTAACCTCCAAATATAAAGAAATATGAAATTGTAACTCACAGGAAAAAAAAATTCACGGCTAGTTCAGAATTTCCTTTAGTAAGTCCAGGGTATTTTTCCAAAGCATTTCCTGGTGGTATAATTAAAAAAAGATAAATACTCTGACACTTTAGAATGACATGTAAACAGGAAACCTTACGATAAAATGAGTGGACATTTGTATCATTTCTAAAAAATTAGACATATTGGCTATATCTTTTAGGGACCACATTGCAGAGTTAGCTACATTTAGTTTGAAGAATGTTACAATATAGCAGGAGTTATTGAATGTATACTCCTGCAGAACATTCAGATTATATAGAGAGAAACAGGGAGGGCCCTGACTTTGGGGAGCTTAGTAACTAAATGGATCTTTGGTGTAAGTGAGAAAACTAAGACAGAAGAAAAATACTCAACATTTACTTCTTTTCATAACTCAATTAAATCTTACAACATCATGAATATCATATATATCATAATCAAAAAATGCTTGTGTTGAAGTTAGAAATTTTAGATTTAAAATTCTAACCCATCGTTTATTAACTATGCAACTTCATCAAAGTTATATCACCTGTCTGAACCTTTTGTTCAGTTGTAAATGATGACATTATGATTGCATTTCATGATGTACAAAAGTTTTCAATAACATTCTTTTAAGACACATTAGGTATTTATTTTAATAAATTTTAAGTGTTCTATGCTTAAAACAGTTACCAATGATTTTAGAAATATAATAGATGAAACTGATGCTGAGAAGGGAACTGTTGGTAAGATGAATATAAACTGATTTTTTTTCTCCGAATAATTCTTAGGTTGACGACTGTGTTCTGAAGTAAGTTTCATCTCCTGTACTAAATTTTGCATTAGGGTTTTCCTATGAGTAGAAACATGATTAGTGTGTTCCTAATTAAATATTTAATGTCTAAAGGTAAAGGACAGAAACTAAAGACTCTTCAGCTAAAGGCAACAATTTCAAAAGTATAACTGACCCCAAAGTCCCATTTCTAGAAGCCTCCTTACTCCATTTCATGATAGGATACACATATTACTGAATTTGAGATGACTGCAAATCTGGTGGTTTTCTTGGGATTGGGAAGCACCACAACACAACTCAAACTCATTACACTAGCTTGGAGAAGATGGAGTCCTAACTTTAAGTTAGCATTTACCTAGGTAATATTTCTTTAAACAAAATATATCTCATATATTTTGTGTTTTTAAGATCCTCCTCTAATTCCTCTTCACAGCAATATGTTCAGTTTTAAAAATATTGACACTTAATACAGTCTTCTTTCATGCATCTGGGCCAAGTATTCAGATTGTATAGCTGAAAACTCAATGACCCAGCAAAGTATGTTTGAAAGAGAGTGCATAGATAATTTTACCATTTATCATTAGATGGCAAATATCACACTTCATATGGAGACAATAATTCTAACCTATCTCAGGAAATTGTAAGGACAAGCTTAAGCCACAGAATTTCATGCTTACAAAATATGAAGCAGCTATGCTGATGTATATATAATGAGACTAGTATATATATATAACCTTCAATTTCCAAGTCTTCTCTTCCTGTACTCTTTGATGATTGGTCTAAAATGCAGACTCAGTCCCAGAAAATAATAGAGCAGTGTAGGATAGGGCAATTAGATTGTAAGTAGAACAATGTTTGGAATAGAAAGCATATGCATCCTCTGAGAAAAATAAAAAGAATGTGAACTCTTGTCAGCAGTAAATTAATCAATTGCTTTCTTTTTACAAGGGTAATGTTAAAACTATAACTAATGTAGTCTGTAAAATACAAAATTTGAAAAAAGGGCGGCAAATTTAAAGAAAATACTTCTAGAAATTCCTAAGAGAACCAGATTTTTCTTTTTCCTAAAGTTATTAATAATATTGAAAATGTGATGCAGCTAGACTTTGTAGGAAAAGCATGAATTTTCTTGCAGTCTGGTGGCAGGCAGTAACCCATGTGTTGTCAAAACTCACCCAAAAAATATCCTTGTGGGGTTGCCATATGCTACTTTATATCCATTTATTAAGGCATAAAGAAGGGCATCTCATCTAAATATGTTAATTTGCTTCATCTTGTATCCCTCATGTCCAATTTCAGAGGTTAACAATGAATTTGTTATTAGAAATGTAGCATCCTTTATCTAATAATAAAGAATTTTGAGTTTGGTAATGTCTACCAATTATTGAGCATACAATTGTTTCAGGTGCAGTGCATGCCCTCTGCAAAATTCTCTGTACTTTCATAATGTCCATATGAAGAAGGCATTATCTCCAAATTGAAGATGAAGATATTGAATGTCAGAAGTAATTTAAGTTGGAAGAGTTTTTAAGAATTTAAACACAGGTCTACCTGCCTCCATAGTTCATCATGAGTGTTGCTCAAGTATTTGAAAACTCTCCTGTGTGATGACTTTTAAAGGAAACAAGTCATTTAGTCAATATATTAATTTTATGTTTTCTTATAAACCAAATTGAGTTTTATGTGAAGATAACCATACATATTATTTATAGGTATGTGCAATAAAATTCCTTTAGAATGAGTTCCTATACTACTATCCAAATGAACATTTTGTTCACCTTTTAGACAAAAGATGAGTAGTTGAGTTCTCTGTTCATTTACCTAAAGCCATCAAATCTGACTAAGAACATTGGATCCCAGATATACAAAAGCTTCTTTTGTGTAAAGCAACATTTTTCCCTGAGCATAGCCAAGCTTAGATTTGAGTGCTACTGGGCAATTTACATTTTCTGATATTTAAAAGATGGAAAAACAAGAATAATTGACTATGTGATACCATTTAGCTGAAGAGGTTTTCACTGCAGGAAAAAAAAATATTTCTTGGATAAATACATCTATAGTAACAAGTGCTTTATCATACTACTCAGCAATTTTGATTCCTCAAGGCCACTGATTAATTATAAAAAAGAAATAATATACTACATTTTACCTAAGCAGAATTTATTTCTTGCATGTGCAAAAATGTTCTTTAACCTAAAGCACAGAATAACATATTTGAAATATTGACCTGAGGGTTAGAATTGTTTTGCACTTTACATTCTTCTGCTTATCTGCTGAACCTCAACTCACACTTATACTAAGTCATATGTGGTGGAAATAGAGTCTTTTTGTATAGACACTTAAAAAAAACTCAGGTTGCATGCAATGGAACTTTAATTAGAAGAAGATCCATACTAGTCAGAAAACCAAGGTTGTAGTCAGAGACCTAAATTCACTAGACCTGAAGTGGTTCACAGAATGACTGTTTTGATTTCTTCATTACCTTAAAGAAAAAAAAAGTAGAGGAGCATCCTGAAAGACTAAGCTATTGGTATATACATATTTTCTCTGTAAATAATATAAATGAAATTCCAATGTATAGATGAGGCTAAGCTACAATACAAGTTAGTTGTATTTTTATTTAGTTTTTTCAGCCTTATTCTCTCCTTTTCTTCCCATTTCTTAGATGCTAACATAAGTGTCCTTTAACCTCTGCCCACAGTTACAAAGTTAAGTTAAAATATTCTGTAGAAAAAATGTTCAGCAATAAAAGAGAATAAAATCATGGCATTTGCAGGTAAATGAATGGCACTGGAGAGGATAACGCTAAGTGAAGTTAGCCAATTCCAAAAAAAAAACAAATGCCAAATGTTTTCTCCCATATAAGGTGACTGACTCATAAGTGGGGTGGGGTCAGAGCATGGGAGGAATAGACAAACTCCAGATAGAGCAGAGGAATGGGAGGGAAAGGGAGGGGGCAGGAGGTTAGAAAGGATGGTGGAATGTGATAGACATCATTATTCAAAGTACATGTATGAAGACACAAATTGGTGTGAACATACTTTATATACAACCAGAGATATGAAAAATTGTGCTGTATATGTGTAATAAGAATTGAAATGCATTCCGATGTTATTTGTTTTTTAAAAAAATTAATAAAAGAGGCAATAAAATTTTTAAAAATGTTCTGTAGAAAGCACTATTCTCCCAAAGAATCACCTCTTTGACACAATAGGCTAGCACAGTTTGACTCAGTGTAAGCATCCTGAAGAGACCAGGAATAATTCCTTTTTGTTTCTCAATATTAATTTAGTCTTGGAAGATTATAAAACAGAAGTCATGACTAATACTTCAGAAGAAAAATAAGTCTAGTAAAAGCAATACATATTTATTTAATTGTATACCTTTAGAATACAAGGAAGTTTTTCTAAAACCAAACTAACCTAGCTTGTCAAATCATAAGGTAGCATGACTCTATTTGGACTTCAAGAAAACAACGCTCTAACTACTGGTTTTCTCCAAAATAATGAAGGCACATGATTGACACAATAATACTGGCCTTTAAATTCTTCTGTATACCACATTTTGCCAATGTAATTTCTAAACTTTTCCAAAACAAGTCATGCCCCAATGCACCCTCAAAAGTGGCAGCTCCTGCAGCAAGGTGAAATGGAATGAGCATCCCTCTTTCCTTATGTCTCTTTCCTCTGAATACTTTAGGATCCCTGGACCCCTGCTCAGAGTAAAATTTCAGTACATTTAATCAATCATCAGGCACACTCTGTTTTCATTCAAGCATTAATTTACTGATGCCAGGTGTGCAAATTCAATGATTTCCAGAGCTCATTTCACTTATGTAATTTTTGTGCTCCCTTTCACATCTATCCTTTTTCCTCTCATTTTTTTGTCCTTTATTTGTATCTGAAAAAGTCAGTTTTAATTTCTAGTTTTCTCCATTTCAATCTTTTTGTTTTTAAATTTAGCAAACAAAGGTATCAGCATATATTTTATATTTTGAAAGCACTTTTGTGAATATCATTTTACTCCTTAAAAGAAAAATTAGAAAAACTTTAGGAAGGGAACTATTCTGAATTTTTCTCAAAGAATTTTACAGCTATATTTCTGTTAAATTGCAGGTTAAATATATATATATATATATATATATATATATATATATATATATATATATATATATATATAGAGAGAGAGAGAGAGAGAGAGATAGAGATATAGATAGATAGATAGATAGATATAGATATAGATATAGATATAGATATAGATATAGATAGATGGATAAATGGGGGGGGCTCACAATTTCTAATGCCAAAGTAAAATTGATATTCATCAGGTTCTACAATTGCACTAGTTTCATGTTTACAATTATGTTATTGTGGTTTATGCAGTATGCTTATGTGCATGTAATATTGTTTGGAAATATACCAAACAAGTGGTACTGCTCCATTATTATAGTTCAGAATGCTTTCAATTATATCACATTGTGGCCCACTGGAAAGACTTGGTTTATCTGTTATACATTTTAAAATATATCTTAATACATATGTTAGAATTTTCAACTTGTGTTTAAAGCTTATTTTCATAATATCTTCTTATTAATTTATCACCATATTTATAAATTATATCTGTAGTAATGTCATCTCTTTATTGGCCAAAATAAATTATCTAACTCCAGAATCTATTATTTAGCATCTTATCAACCAATAACTTGTGCATTTGTACCTTTAAATTCATGCAACTTATTTAACAGATTAGCATCCAAATTTTGAGATCTAATATATAGGAAGTTAGGGCTATGGTGTCACTAAATGGTAGAACACTTCCTGTTATAGTTTGGATTTGAAATGTTCCCTGAATATCATGCATTCATGAATTGCATAACAGCCTTTGGTGCTGCTGGCAGGAGGTGTAACCTTTAAGAGATGGGACCTGCCTGGAGAAAGTAGGTCATTGGGGACATGCCATTGAAGGTCATGTTGGGACCCTGGCCATTCTCTCTCTCCCTCTCCCCTCCTCCCCTTTCTCTTTCCTGGCTATTATGAAGAGAGCAGTTTTCCTCCACCACATTTTTCCACCATGATGTACTGCTTCACCACAAGTTAAAAGCAAACAAGTCAATTGACCTCTGAAACTGTGAGTCAAAATAAACCTTTCCTGTCATTGAGATTTTGATTAGAATTGCATTAAGTCTGTATAGTGCTTTTAGTAGTATGGTAATTTTGGCAATATTAATTCTGCTTATCCAAGAACAAGGGAGACCTTTCCATCTTCTAAAGTCTTCTTTAATTTCTTTCTTTGGTGTTCTGTAGTTTTCATTTTTTTTGAGGCTATTGTAAATGGGGTAATTTTCTTAGGGTCTCTTTCAGAGGATTTGCCACTGATGTATAGAAATGCATTTGATTTATAGGTATTGATTTTATATCTTGCTACTTTGCTGAATTCATTTATTAGTTCTAGAAGTTTTATGATGGAATTTTTGGATCCTCTAGGTATAGAATCATGTCTTTGGCAAATACTGATATTTTGAGTTCTTCTTTTCCTATCCATATCCCTTTAATTTCTTTTGTCTGTCTAATTGCTCTTGCTAGAGTTTATAAATAAATAAATTAATTAATTAAATAGGAGTGGTGAAAGAGAGCATCCCTGCCTTGTTCCAGTTTTTAGAGGGAATGCTTCCAATTTTTCTCTATTTAGATAGATGTTGACCTTGGCCTTAGCATAAATAGCTTTTATAATGTTGAGGTATGTTCCTTCTATCCTTGGTATTTTTAGTGTTTTGAACATAAGGGGGTGCTATATTTTGTTGAATGCTTTTTCTGCATCTATTGAGATGATTGTATGATTCTTACCTTTAAGAGAAATAGAAAAAGCAATCGTGAAATTCATCTGGAAAAATAAAAGACCCGAATAGCCAAAGCAATTCTTAGCAAGAAAAGTGAAGCAGGTGGCCTCACTATACCAGATCTTAAACTATACTACAGAGCAATAGTAACAAAAACAGCATGGTATTGGCACTAAAAAGGACAGATAGACCCATGGTACAGAATAGAAAACACAGAGACAAACCCACATAAATGTAGTTAAAAACCCACATAAATGCAGTTATCTCATACTAGAAAAAGGTGCCAAAAACATATATTGGAGAAAAAAAATAGTCTCTTAAACAAATTGTGCTATAAAAATTTGACAACCATTTGCAAAAAAAAATGAAATTAAACCCTTATCTCTTAGTATGCACAAAACTCAACTCAAAGTGGATCAAGGACCTAGGAATTAGATCAGAGACCCTTAGTCTAATAGCAGAGAATGTAGGCCCAAATCTTCATCATGTCAGATTAGGCCCTGACTTCATTAACAAGACACCTATAGCACAATAAACAATATCAATAATCAACAAATGGGATGGGTTCAAACTGAAAACCTTCCTCTCAGCAAAAGGAACAATCAGTGAGGTGAAGAGAGAGCCTACAGAACATGAGTAAATTTTTACCACACACACACATCAAATAGTATATTAATCTCTAGGATATATAAAGAATTCAAAAAACTTAACACCCCTCCAAACAAACAAACAAATAAACAAAAACCAAATAACCCAATCAACAAATGGGTCAAGGAAATGACATACTTCTCAGAAGATGATATATAAACAATCAATAGATACAGGAAAAAATGTTTGTTTAACATCTCTAGCAATAAAAGAAATGCAAATCAAAACTAAGATTTCATTTCACTCTAGTCAGAATGGCAGCTATCAAGACCACAAACAACAATAAGTGTTGGCTAGGTTGTGGGGGAAAGGCACACTTATACATTGCTGGTGGGACTGCAAATTGGTGCAACCAATCTGGAAAGGAGTATGGAGATTCCTTTGAAAACTTGGAATGGAACCACCATTTGACCCACCTATCCCACTCCTTGGTCTATACCCAAAGGACTTAAAAATATCATACTATAGTGACACAGCCACATCAATGTTTATAGCAGCACAATTCACAATAGCTAAATTGTGGAACCAATGCCCAACCTAAATGCTCTTCAATAGTTGAATGGATAAAGAAACTATGGTATATATACGCAATGGAATATTATTCAGCCTTAAAACAGGATAAAACCATGGAAATTGCATGTAAGTGAATGGAGTTGGAGAATATCATGCTAAAGTCAATCCCCAAAACCAAAGTCTGAATGTTTTCCCTGATATGTGAATGCTGACCAATAATGGAGGTTGTTTTGGGGGGAAGCATGGGAAGAATGGAGAAACTTTGGATAGGGCAAATGGGAGGGAGGGGAAAGAAAGGGGTTTGGGGGTAGGAAAGACGATGCAATGAGATGGACATCATTACCATAAGTACATGTATGAAGACATGAATGGTGTGACTCTACTTTGTGTACAACTAGAGACATGAAAAATTGTGCTCTAAATGTGTACCATGAATTGAAATGCATTCTTCTATCTTGTATAACAAATTAGAATAAATAAATTAGTTAAAAAAC
Source organism: Callospermophilus lateralis (assembly GCF_048772815.1). Lineage (NCBI taxonomy): Eukaryota > Metazoa > Chordata > Mammalia > Rodentia > Sciuridae > Callospermophilus > Callospermophilus lateralis. The sequence goes on along the minus strand of NW_027512473.1, from coordinate 445,314 downwards.
CTCTCCTCCTTTTAAGTATTTTTCTCAGGTATTTTATTACAGTAATAGAAATATCACATAGAAAATTGATAATAAGAAGAAGGATCATTGCAATGACTAAACCTGACAATATAGAAGACTCTGAATTGGTTTGAAGAAGGAGTTTGGGTTTGGATAAATGGGATAGAAAAAGTCTTTAGCATAGGTTGAGGATGCAGCACAGTAGTAGGGTACTTGCTTAGTATGTTTGATGTACTGGGTTTAATTCCCAGTACCACAAAATAAAATAAAAATATGTAAGTGGATCTAAGTGAGTACTCCTGATAGTTGCTCAGAAGACCAGAATGTTTGATGAAAAGATGGATGGTAAAGAAATCCTGGAGGGCCTCTCCATTAGCTTGCATGTCTTACCTTATACTTGACTGAACAATCGTCTATTGAGGTTTCAAATAGAAATAAGCACTCCATTGGAAAGTACATTAGAGGCCATTATTGTGACATTTTGAGAAAAAAACATAAAACTGGTCTACGTTTTGTCTTTGCCCCAAGATTTTGTGGGAAGCTGAATTTAAAGGTGACAGACAAATCTAGCAGAAGAAATTTCAAATCAACACAGCACTGAGACACTGGCATGGTGAGGATCAAAAGTAATAATAATAATAAAATTATAACCAGGGATAAAATATTTTAAAAACCTGTAGTTTTTCTAAAAATATAACATATCAAGAAGAAATCAAGTAGAAGTAAAGAAGAGAAATCAAGTAGTTTGTATTGGGACAATAGGAAAGATATTTTGAGGACATTTCAGGAATCAGCAAGACCTCACCCATCCAGGCTCAAATACATTTATTTGAGAACAGTGCATACAGGGATCTCTAGGGAATTGTTTCACTTGAATTTATTTCACTCTGTTTAGCTGTCCAAGCATTCAGAGTTGACTGTATCCATGGTCCAGCTGTGTCTAACTACTTCTCAATATGATCTTGCCATTCAGCATGTGATGCTGATGGTTCAGACAAGTAGAAGGTAAGACATGTAAGCTAATGGAGGTGCCCTCCAAGATTTCAGAGGAAAACCTGAAATATGAGGAATTGAGCAGAGTTATGAAGAGTCCGTGCAAGCATTCTCTGATAACAAAAAGCTGTAAAACTGAAGGTGAAGGTACAAATAGAGATACCAGGAGATGCCAAGAATGTAGAAGTCTTATGAGGGAAGCCAAAGGCAATGAGCAGACCAGGTGGACTGTAGCCAATAAAGTCATAGGGGTGACTTGTCCTGGATACCAGCCATTACATTCGAGGATTTCATGTTGCACAGTTGAATTTCCATCTTAGTTTGGTCCAATTCCTCCTCTCTATTCCCTTATTCCTCCCTCATAGAATGGGAATATTTACCCTATATAGTCAGATATTGTATCTAGGAAGTATATAACAAATTTCTTTTTGATTTTCACAGGGGCTCACAGCTAAGTGTTTGCCTTAAGTCTCAGAGAACTTGGACTTCTGAGGAATGATGGAACTGTGGTGACCTTGGGAATTCTTAAAAATAAACTTAATACATTAGTGGACAGATAAGAGTCTTTGAGGGTTAAGAGAAGATTATTACAGTTCAGACCTAAAATGAACCCAAAGACGATTGTTTTAAGTGAGCTTTTGCATCACTGTGACTAAAATACTCAAGAACAAGTCAGAGGAAGAAAGGTTTATTTGGGGCTCATGATTTCAGACCTCTTAGCCCACAGATTACCAACTTTATTGCTCTGGGCCCAAGGTGAGGAGAGCTGCTCAGCTCATGATGGTGTCAGGAAGCACAGTGAGGGAGGGGAAGGGGCCACAGGGAAGATGCACCCCTCCAGATTATGTCCTAGTGACCCATCTCCTCCAGCCACACTTTACCTGCCTACAATTACCACCTAGTCATTCAAACTAGGATGGACTGATTAGTTATAGCTCTCACAGTTCAATCAATTCACCTATGGAAATTCCTGCATTAATAATGGAGCTTTGGGAAGACAGCTCACATACAAACCATAACACCATGTGCTAGAAGTTTGGTTGCCCACTTTTGTAACAATTGGGAAGTTGTTCAACAATTGAAAGGTGGGGTCTAGTTGGAGGAAGGTCATTGGTGGTCTGCCCTTGAAGTATATACTTAGACTATTGTCCTTTACAGTCTCTATTTGCTTCCCGGCCACCATAAAGTGAGTAGCTTTCCTCTGTCACAGTTCTGAACTCAACTGATTCAAGTGACCCAGAGAAGGAAACATGAGCCAAAATATACTCTCCTTCTCTTAAGTTGATTTTCAACACAGATTTTGTGATAGTGACAGAAATCTGACTAATACACTTGCCTAGCATGCCCTTGTCTAAATTTTCCTTTTAACACTGAAAAAAAAGTGATACACTTAAAGTAAAATCTCAGAAAAGCATATACCTGCAATTATTTAATTATTATGGTCTTTAGTTTCATTATTTAAAATAGGAATAGTATTTAATCACTTGAAATGAGTGCTAAATGAAATGTAGCATGTAAAACAATCAATATAGAACCTACACTTTTTGAAAGCTCACTAAATGACTACCATTATCTTTATCCTTCTAGTTTGATTGTCATTACAAACACTCTTTTGAAATATTTTACCTTAGTTCAGGCTTTAATTAGACATAGCCTCGTCTACCCAAATGTGGTTATTCAAGGATACCAGGTGTCATCAATATATTTTTTTTGTACTCCTGAAATACATTCAAGAATACATGAATACATTTTATACTCTTGATTTGGTACTGGATACCACAATATTTTGTCCTCATTGCATTTTATCTATCCTGATTTACAAAGAAGTAAGCTGTGGATATTACTGATTCTTGAAGCTTCTACTTTTTCTTTTATAGAAGCAATGCTCTGGATAGAGACCTTTATTTACATAATGGATTTGACTCTACTTACTTTGAAAAAATTTGAATAGTTACAGTTTTATGAAGCCTCCCTCCTAGCTTTGGTAATCAGATAATATTTAATTAATTGCATGATTGAATGAGCTTGGGAATGTTTCTACAGTAATGAAAAAGGACATATCAAATTTTATAGTGAGAATGAAGAAAGTAAATACAAAACAAACAATAATAAATTTCTCCTAATGAATTGCTTCAATTAGGTTTGTAAACACCATGATGTAGAAATAATATTTACTATTGACAGTGACGGAAAGTCCAAGGCTTTTCTTTATTCTTATTTGTCATTGTTTTATTATTTTAAAAATGGTTAATTAATTAATTTGATTTATTAATTTTCTGGTACCACCTAGAGAACTAGTGGTTATCCTGTAGCTTAACAACTGATCCACAGCTCCCTTTTATTTTTTTAATTTTTAAAATTTTTTTAATTTTTTAAAATTTTGAGACAGGGTCTTGCTTGCTAAGTTCTTAACGCCTCACTAAATTGCTGTGGCTGGCTTTGAACTTGCAATCCTCTTACCTCAGTTCCCCTGGAATTACAGGCATGTGCTACTACACCCAGCTAAAATCTTAAAATATTTGGTTTCCAAGTGTATTCTTCTGAGTTTTCTTGAGATGTTGTATGGTTAATTATGCTAGACCAGTCTAGGTATTATGGTTTATATATAAAAAGTCCCCCAAAAGCCCATATGTGAGACAGTGCAAGAAAGTGCAGAGTGATATGATTGGGTTATGAGAGCCTTAACTGTAGTCAAGTAGGGTGTGTCTGGAGGAGGTGGGTCATTGGGGGTGTGCCTTTGGGGGTATATATTTTGAAAGTAGAGCACTCTCTCTGCTTTTTGGAGCCATGTCCCCAGCTGCCTTCCTCTACCACAAACTGCAGTGATGTTCTGCCTTACCTCATGCTCTGAGGAATGGAGTCAGTCATCTAGGGACTGAGACTTCTGAAACTCTGAGCCCCCAACGTACAAATATTCTCCTCTAAAATTGTTCTAGTCAGGTGTTTTGGTCATAGCAGTGAAAAAGCTGACTAAAACACTGGTCTTACCTGATGCCTTAATTAAAATCAATAATAATCAAGATAAATGGCAGTTTTTACTAGTTCAATCTACCTCTGGTTATATGTTATATGAACAACATAAAAAGAAGATGACTAGCAGGGCATGGTGGTGCATTTCTATAATCCTACTGACTTGGGACTGGGGATGTATTCAGTGGTAAAGTTCCCCTATGTTCCACACCAGTAACAAAAATAAATAAATTCAAATAAAAATAAAAGTGGGCTGGGAATATAGCTCAGGGGCAGGGCAACCCTATGTTCAATTCCCAGTATCATGCAAAAAAAGGAATAAAGGAATAAGGCCAGATGGCATGACAGTACGAAAAAGAATAATTTCAGTTTGTGACTCCCAAAAGTATAGAGGTTCAGGGGCAACCATGATTAAGTATATAATAAAGTTGACATGAAGTATAGCTTAATCTAACTTTTTTCAGAAACTGAACATAACAGAACGTGGTATCTACATAAGATAGCTCAGGGGATATAACACTTTGATTTCTGTAAATGAAACCATGGGATCAAGAGTAAAGAAGAGAACCAAAGGAAAAGGGAGTCCAAGGGGAAAAAAAATTACAAAGTAGTATCAGATTAATAGAAAAAAAGGAATATAAGATATATGAAAATAAAAGTGAAATTGTGATTTGGGCATATATTTTAATATAATTATTATTCATTACTCTAAAATTCCAAGGCTTTTTCTTTGAAAGCATTAAAATATATGCCTTCTAGTCTTTCAAAAGCAGGTAAATCATAAAACCAAAAGGGATGGATTCCTGAGCAAAAAATCTTCCCAGAACTGAAAGAATCTATATCATTCAAGTATTTACATATTCTTCATAATCATTCTTCTTTAATATTATGAAAAAAGAGATAAAATTCATGAATGATGTAACCTACATTCTATAATCTTCACCAGTATATAAACTTTTGAGGACAGGGACTTTATCACTTTATTCAAGGATTATATCCAGGATTTAGATGAGTTTTAGAAATTTAGTAGAACATAGGGAAGTAGTGAATGATCAATATGTTCTGACTTATATTGATTTTCTTAAACTATTTATAACCATCCATCCAAAGTTTACACATACGGCTTAGATTACTGCAAGGCAAATATAGTGGGACCAAGGAAAATTTCAAAATTTCAAGTTCACTTAAACCCAAATATCTTTGTCCACTCAAGTCTCATCATCTTATATTTAATTTTTTAAACACATCTTAGTATTTCTTTCTCAGATTCCCTTCAATGCTTTTGCCTAGTTTTTCACAGTTCTGCTCTGCTCACAGCCCTCTAAACCCTCTCCCTTCCTCATTCTACCAGAGAAATTTATTATAAAATATATGCTCTTTTTCTTGACATGACCTCAAATTTTCTCTACATCTTTACTCATTACCAATTCTGTTTTTTTTTTAGTTCTTAAGGAGACCCAGCTAAGTATCTATCTTCACATTTCATAAATGCCTGCTGTATCTTCTTGCCTTCTAATTTATTCATGTTCTTTCTGGTGTCTTCCATGTCCACTAGTTACTTATCTACTTTCCATCTTTGAATATAAGCCTTCATTTCTTAAGGAATAAGTTATCTCTTTTGTGTGTGTGGGGGGGGAGTGTGTGTGTGTATTCATGGAGTACAAAAAAATGATAAATGTATGCAATGTGCAATGCTTAAATGAAACTAGCATATCTATTATCTCAAATACTTGTCAATACCTGCATTTTTATTTATTTATTTTGGTAATCATTTTGAACCCAAGGGTGTTAAACAACTCAGCCACCTCCCCAGCCCTTTCTATTTTATTTATTTATTTTTTGAGATAGGGTCTTACACAAAGTTGGTTAGGGCCTTGTAAATTGCTGAGGCTGGCTTTGATCTTGCATTCTTCCCTCCTCAGCCTCCTGAGCCATTGGCATTACAGAGGAGTGTGCCACCATGCCCAGCTCATCTTTTGTGATAAGAACATCTGAAACTTATTCTCTTAGCAATTTAGAAGTATACAGCATATTATTGTTAACTACAGTCACCATGCTGTGAAGATCTCAAAAAACTTTGAAGATATCACCCCTTTTATCTACTTTTCCTTTCTTTAATAACTCAATATTTATGATGAAATTAAACAGCACAAAATACTTAATATTTTGACACTTGTATCTCTCCTAACCTCCATCTAATCTCAATAAAGGTTACATTGACCTAACTAACTCATTTCTCCCAGTCTACGATGGATTGTCAGAGGCATATATATTTGCTATAAGTGAAGGATTGGTACTACAAAACAGTTTTGACAAAATTCAATGTTTTCTTTAGTATTTTCAGTAGATGGTAGGGGGCAGTCCAGCAACTCAGTGTGTTTCACTAGGTGGCAACATATTATACCAGACACAGCTAAATTCATTTTCTTTATCCACGATTTTCTAATCTTTAACCAAGGTGTCATGCCTATAATAGTTCAGGAAGACAGTAATGAACACAATTCTAACCATTAGAGGAAGTCTTTAAGATTATTCAATAGGCATACCAAGGTAAAACATGTACTATACCAGCATTCATCTGGTGCCATGACAGCACAGATAGTGTTGATAAGTCTGGCAAAAGAAAGAAAAAAAAAGTAAAAGTTAATTTTTTTAAGGATACTTAGGAATAAGCCAGTTGAAATGTTATAGGAAAAAGATGAGAGATTATTGCTTTTCTAGTATTACTGTGATCATTTCCACAGTCTCTGTTTATCACTTTTTTTTAAGTGATGCTGGGATTTGAATCCAGGGTCTTGTGCATGCAAGACAAGCACTCTACAACTAAGCAATATCCTCAGTCTATTCACCACTCTTTACAATCTCCCCATATTGCTTCTAAGCAAATTACAAAATTAGCATTGAAGACCACCCATGATGTAATTTCAATCTGCCCAACATTCTAATATTCCCTACAAAATTAATTGCTCACCATTTTCGAGATCACAGTGCACTTTCCCATCATTCTGATTTTGCTTTTTAGTCTTAGTAACCATGTAAAATATACTGTCAAATATTTACATATCCCAAATTAATAGTTCCCAATTATTATTATGTCTTTAATACTCCTTATAAAAGGAAGACTTTACTCATTGCTCATATAACACTGTTGTTTTCCTTTAAAATTAAGGGCATGTTATATATTGCCTAATGTTTTGAACATCTTCCCATGAATTTTCTACCTGTTGTCTTATGAACACCTCATGGTGAGGAACTCTATCTAAGCTCTTGTGTCCCTTACAACCTTAAAGAAATATTTTTAAATAGTTTCCTTTTCAATAAATTTTGGATAAATACATAGTTTGTTCTGTAAAATTTCCTAAGAAATAAAGTTCAAATATTTTTATTTTAATTAAGAAAGTAATTCAAAATTTTAGCCATTAAGACTTCCATGAGTTTTATAAAATTTTTAGTTAACTCATTTTCGGTCTAACACACACCATTATGTGAAAATAGATTCACTATAAAAATCATTTGTAATAAATCTTGCATAATTACCTTCTGCAATTTTTGCAACCCAATTTAAAATGTCCCAAGGTGGAAAGCATTGAGTTATCACTCTAGAAAGACAGAGTCACATATTGTTCAAGATAAAAACTACCTTCTCTTGAAGGAACTATGAACATTTGAAACAAAAACAAAAGACAATGTTAATCTAATCTGTGTTCCATCAGGTATATTCAGGAATAGATCCTTATAGCCATAATTGAGTATTGGTGTTGGTGGCGGGGGGGGGATAACATAGAAGATATTTAATCTATAAATATAAAGAAAACTAGACTTAGACTCAGTTTAGCTGTTGGTCTTTTATAAACTCCATTCATGACATCTAAGAAATACCAATAATATCTATGGGCTTGATTAATCTCAAACATGTGTCACATATAAACAATGCAGAGTACTGCCTTCAATTATTTTCCACTTGAGTATGTATGCTGTTCATAGAAAGAGGCCAAATATATTTTTTTAAACAACCTGAAGCCTAATCTTATCACACTAACTGAGGATATCGTTGATACAACACATTCTAGTTCAGTTGCTGTGTTAAGTTCAAAGAAGAACCTAATTACATACAGTTTCTGAGACTGAAAGTTTAAAAACTGAGAGTCTTTCTCTGGTTCTTTCACTTCTCAGTCTCTCATTTCTGAAATCTATTCACCTGGTCTGGGTGCCAGCTTTGTTTTTGGATTTAACTCTTTCATGGTGAAGCTTCCTGGTACTTGCAAACTCTAGAAGACACAGGTCCATACCAACTTAGCTCAGAGAAAGGAAAGTTTCAATTAACAAGGGGAAAATGTCTCTTTTGCTTAATTCAGATATCATTATCATTATAGAATATTTACTAAAGCACTCATTTCTCAAAGTGCTAATTAAATTTCCACAAATGCACTAAGCCTTTAACCACATTATGAAAGTAAAATTACATGATAAAGTAGTTGTGATTTAAGAAACAATGATTCCATTTAGGTTACTTTTTGTTCAACTTTCTAACACAAAGTGTTTTTTGTTTCTTAATATACAGCCTGCAGTAATAAGTGAAATATAATCCTAATTAATTTTTCCTACAGCTGTATATAAATCAATAGCTGCAACATCCCAAAGGAAACACACACTGCATGGTCCTCTGGGTTCCTAATGAATGCAAATAGAATGACCTTTTTCTGACAACTATGAATATTGTTTCACAATTTTACCATTAAAATTGCTGCAATCAGCAATTCATACAGCAAACACAGAGACTAAAATGATTGTAAATAACTATTTATTATGGTAAAAAGGAATGAAAAAATTAAGCTGAAGTTATACAACTTTCAAGCCCTGAGTCTGATTTTTTTGTATTTCATTTTAATGTGGAAATTTTGCCTTAAATATAACCAATCTCCATTCTGATTTTTTCTTCTCTATTCTCTAAGAAAATGGATTAAAATAACTCAGTGCTTAGGCTATTTATAAGGTGTCTGATTTAGAAATGTTTTTTAAACAAAGTAAAATCAATCAATAATTTTTTGAAGATTTAACTACCACATTAAAATTATTAGGGGAGGGCTGGGCCTGCAGCTCAGTGGTAGAACACTCGACTTGCTTGCACATGGGAGGCACTGGGTTCGATCCCCAGCACCACATAAAAATAAATAAATAAAGATATTGTGTCCATCTACAACTAAAAAAAATATTTAAAAAGCAAATTACTAGGAGACTATGGTAACATTCCATCAGAAATTACTGGCATAAAAATGTGTATGGAAAATCCTATTGTCAATACATAATGTTATTCATGTAATCAGCATTTGGATGAATTTAGAGGATACAAAAACAGATAATGACGTAAGGATGACACCTATGGGAACCTGAGAAAAAGTTAGGCAGTAATTAAATCACATTATTGTCCATTTTGAGTGATGAATTTCTTTGTTCCACAATACAATACAAATACTTTTACTTATGCTAAATAATTTATTTCTCTACAAAACTTCGTTATAGCTATGAAGACTTCTCACGAAGTAGAAAAAGTTAAACTCAAATTTTCTAAGAAAGGACATTTGAAGTGTAAAACCTAATTGTGATGGTCACAGACCTATAAACCGAAAATTCCCATTGGACTTCACTAAAGCCCAATATAAAAGTAATCCAATAGAATTCAATCACTCTCATTGAAAAGAGGACTCTTCAAATCCTACAAAGTTTCAAATGGGAGTCACAGCAAGAGTGTTTCATTTAGGGGTGGAGTTGTAGCTAAGTGATAGAGGGCTTTCCCAACATGTGTGAGGCACTGGGTTCGAACCTCAGCACCACATGAAAAGAAATAGACATTGTGCCCATATAAAACTAAAATAAAATACAATAAAATAAAAAGAGTGTTCCATTTCCATAGAGTTTCCCTGAGTGTTTTTTTTCCATCCCCTGTTCGGTAATTAATTTTTTACCTTTGCACAGGACTGAAAACTACCATCACATAATTATATGATACGTTTAATATATATTAATGATAGGAATTTTTGTAGAATGTTTATAGAAAGATATCAACTTACTTTGAAAAATGCTTACACTATTGTTTTAGTGCAAAGTCAACTTTCTACACTTTCATTGATAGAGCACATTCTATGTTTAAGCACATTCAAACAATTTCTTGAAACAATTAAGAAAGCACTTCTATGACTTGTTGATGATATTATGTATGGATGTCCATTTTCAACCACATTAAACATCTTCACTTCATGACACCTCTTAAAGATGTCTATACTCTCACACCTGTAATGCCTTCATGTTCAAAATGAAACCCTGCCACATCTCACTCAATATTAATCTGTAAGGAATTTCTCCCAATCCTTTTCCCAGTGTGGTCACTGAACAGTATCAGAATTCAATAGGAAGATCAGCTGCTCATCAACTTTTTACTAAAGCTATTTGTATTATAGATTTATTTTAGCAGTCTACAGTGGCAGTTGCTGTTTTTACTATTTAAATGCTTTGATTATCTGACCTTGCTTACTTTATCTTTGTAAGTTCTATGCATGGACTTTAAAATTGATCAATAAGTGGGGATTCCTCTACAGGATTACGTTGAAATCAATCTCAACTCAGAGTTTTTGTATTTTATGTTTATTCCTTGATCTGTCTTAATTGTGCTCCTTATTTTGATAAGTTTAAAACTTGATTATGCAGGTAAGAGTCTTTCATTTAAAAAGCTACAAAGCTATAAAAATAATTTTTATTTTTTATACATTATTATATTCATTATTCTAATATGAAATAGATAATTCATTCCTAGATATTTAAAAAATATTTATTTCATTAGTGTAGAAAACATACTTATATATAAGCAAGTTAACTAAAAAATCTTGAAAAGTATTAAGATGCTGTATTAATAGTGGTCATTGTGGAACTTCAACAAACAAGTCTTTACGTACAGATTACCCAGAGAAATGCTCATTAACTTTTATGAACTAAATGAATGCTTAATGGAAGAAATAAAAAACAAAGCAATTCTCAATGGTGATATTTTTGTAAATCCATAGAAAACAAACAATAAACTTATTGAGTATCATGAAAAACTAATATTCAATGAAATGAGAAAATGTTTCACCCATTTAATAATAAGATTGGATGTATTACCCAATTTTTTTCATTTTGAATTAAACAAGAAGTAAATCATAAGCTTAAAATGCTTTGTATACATTCTAAATCAAATCTATCAATTTTTAGAACCACATTCTCTGTTATCAATCATCTGGAGTAAAAATAAATTCCTAAAATGAACTAGAATTAGCATAAACTTCATGAAATATGAATTATCTTATTTAACTGTCAAAACTGGTCGATTAATTTTTGGTCTATTTAATTGTATTCCATGTCTCCTGATTTGTGCTGTGACATAAAGCTCCTGAAATTTATGTTAGGAACAATTTATTCTCACATTGGATCTTTAAAAGTGAGAAACACAAGAAATGTAAAGATAGGAGTTAAAAAAAGAAATAGCAATTAAAAAAAATTAAATCCAATCTAATGTTTAAATATGTATCACTACTTTTTACATAAAATTACAGTGAAATATTCTCCACATATTCAGAGTACAAAATTTGTAGTTTGTTCTAGGAATAAAAAATTCAAAGTAATGAGGAACTTGAAGTAAATAAACATCCAATTTTGCACAAAATATCTGCAATAGGTTCATCTATGTGAATGTAACAGTTTTGCTTAAATATATAAAAAAATCTTTCACAGGACTATATATATATATATATATATATATGTATATATAGTAAATATATCCAAAAGGAATATATTCACATTTCCATATTTTGAAATATTAGCCCAAACGATTTAGTATTTAATATCTTTCATTTAAGACAAATCATAAACTATTATTACAATATATTTTCTTCTGTTGTTTACATTTAGTAAGATCTAAAGCATAAATAAATAAAAACAAAGCTATCACAAGAACTCATTTTGATAGTTACATGCATGAATTTAATGTAGGCACATTAAAATTCCTAAACATTAAAAGAATGAGAAAAATATGAAGAAGCTTAATTACCAAATAGATGCCATAATGATATTTCCCAAAACTGCTATAAGCAGATAGTTTCTTTCTACTGTTTGTGGTAGAATAGTGCTTGAGAAAAATCATATTCCAGAAAGTTTTATGCATCTCTGCAGAACACAACCCTGGCAAGACATGCCCATACTTTTTTCCTCAAGTGGGTTAATGTTAAGGGAGAAGAATCCAAGTTTCATGATGCAGCAACACAAAGCTGGGAAGTGAAAATTATGTTGCAGCAGAGTCTTGAAAATATGACTGTAAAAGTTAATCAATAAAATGTCTACTCCTGTCTATTCACCAGAGGCCCCAGCTGCATAGCTTCACTAAATCGATACTACAAATTATTATGATTTCCAGGTTCCCACTGGACATTCAGAACAAATCTTTCAAGTGTAACAGTCTTATACTGAGTGGATGGTATGTGTTCTCTTACATTTACTTCAAAAAGAGGAGGGCAGATATAAAGGCTAAATCCTATATATTCTTCAAAAATTCTACTTTATAGAAACAAAATGCTAAGTTTCACAATTTAATATTTTAAAAAGTTTTCTTTAAGTTACCCAAACTTTGCATGCTTCTTTTTCAATTATTTCATATTTATTTATGAAACAACATAGCCTGTTAAAAAGTTTTGGTGGTGGAAGACCTAGCTAATTCTGGATAACTATTCCAAAGTCAATGAATGAACGGAGTCATTTTGAGAGTATTATTTGCCAAAAAACTCTCAGATGCATTATCACCATTAAAGATAAATATCAGATCCTGACATTTATTTCAAATTGCAGCAGATGCCTGAAAAATATAAATTCTAGTTTTGTTTATAACTGTATCCAACATATTTTAGAACAATCATGGTTCAGGTTTTTTATTCTTTCTTTTTTTAATAAAATAACTTAAAAATAATTTCAAGAAACATTTCTCTTATTTAAAATAAAAGGTCCCAGAATGCTGTTTTCTAGTGAAATCCTCAGATCTCTGCAGCAAAATTCTGTTGTGATTGCCAAACCTCAGAAACTACTCAAGTCTTTAACCACAACTTCAGGCTCTATACATTTCACCTTGCACCATTTAAAGTCCAGAATTTTCCAAATAAGGGATTACTGGTTCTGTGAACTAACTACAATGCTGGAATTCCCTATGACACCTGACTATGAACTGGTGGTACTACAGTATCTGGTTCTGTCCAAAACTGAATTAATTGGCTAATTTGATCAATTTCTGCCACCTGTTGTTTGAGCTAGGGAAAAATAAACATTTTGTTGTTGTTGTTTGTTAATCCCAAAGGGCTAGGATTTTATCTTTAAATAGTTGTTTTTTTTTTTTCAGGTTTACCCACTTTGATCTAGCCTGTCAGCATATCCACAGACAATGCAATGTTAAACTGTTCTTAAAAGGAAATGTGAACTTGTTTTTCTTAGAAAACCATCATTATTGAGCATGATAATTTTTTCAGTCTCTTTAAAATTTAAGAACATCTTATCTTAACATGGCATAATAATATTTATAATTTATAACTTTTAAGATACTTAATTGTTAAGCTGACACAAATAGTTAGATTTTAAAAATACTTTTGCATAATACCATAATAGTAACTGTTGTATTCTGCTACCTTTCCTATCCTCTACTATCCCCCCTCCCCTCCAATCTTCTCTCTCTACCCCATCTACTGTAATTCATTTCTCTCCTTATTTTTTTCCCATTCCCCTCACAAACTCTTATATGTAATTTTGTATAACAATGAGGGTCTCCTTCCATTTCCAAGCAATTTCCCTTTTCTCTCCCTTTCCCTCCCACTTCATGACTCTGCTTAATGTTAATCTTTTCCTCCTGCTCTTCCTCCCTGCTCTGTTCTTGGTTGCTCTCATTATATCAAAGAAGACATTTGGCATTTGTTTTTTAGGGATTGGCTAGCTTCACTAAGCATAATCTGCTCTAGTGCCATCCATTTCCCTGCAAATTCCATGATTTTGTCATTTCTTAGTGCTGCGTAGTACTCCATTGTGTATAAATGCCACATTTTTTTTATCCATTCATCTATTGAGGGGCATCGGGGTTGGTTCCACAGTCTAGCTATTGTGAATTGTGCTGCTATGAACATCAATGTGGCAGTATCCCTGTAGTACGCTCTTTTGAGGTCTTCAGGGAATAGTCCGAGAAGGGCAATAGCTGGGTCAAATGGTGGGTCAAACAGTTACTATTATGGTATTATGTAAAAATGTGGATGTGTATCCGATGTGATTCTGAAATCTTTGTAATGTTTTGAATAACCAATAAAAAAATAAAATTAAAAAAAAGAATATACAAAGAAAAAAAAAAACTTTTGCAATTCTAACTCTTCTTAAACCTTAGCTGATATTTGTGTATCTCTCCAGAACTTTCATATTAAGAAGGGATATTCTACTTTATTTTACAATCTAGCTATTTTGGCAAATAAAATAGATAAGCACAGATCAAGTTTACAGAATATAAGTCTAACCTTTAATTATATTTTATCTAGATGAATCACTGGTGATTTATTTACATATAAAAGCCACAATCAGAAACAGATTATTATGCCAGTTTTCAGATAAAAATAAGATATTTTGTGAGTGTGCTAAAAATAAGCCTTAAAAGTTTTATCTACCTATGAGGGGAAAAAAGAAGTATTTTAGTAATATTAAGTTTATATCAAATATATCATTAGCTTTATAATAATAGTCACAACCATTATGTATTTCTAAGTATATTTTGAGCACATAATTTCTGTAATGATTTGGCTTAATTTAGCTTGATTTAAAGGATCATAATATTTATAACAATAGTAGACTACTTTAACCTTCCTCAAGGAAACTTATCCTAATATACTTTTAGTCCTTAGTGCCAATTTCTACCTTTTGATAATTGCTAGATGTGTTTCTTTTTGTTGTCTAAATTCAGGCATCTGGTACATTAATGGCAAGCGGATTTTATCAGGCTATATAATTTTATTTAGAAACATGTAAAATGTCAATATTGATTTTTAGAATAATTTTAGAATATTCTAATATGAAACCTGTAGATTCAAAAAGAGAAATACATTTCTCCTGAACCAACCTAAAAATTTCCATTTTCATTTTATTAGTAAGATTTATAAATTATTATTTTAAGTAGTCATATCAAGATTTTCAGTAAGTTATGCGAGTTTAGAATCTAACTTCTAAAGATCAGTTAATATCAAATACACATTTTAGTTTTGACCTCAGGACTATGTTCAAAGGTATGAGTGACAGGAGGGGAAAAAAAAGTTTATATGTGTGTTTGTTGTTTTTTTTTCCTATCTGTGGTTATTTAATTCAATCAAGGTTCAATGAACAAAGTGTGAATTTTTTGAAAAAAAAAAGAGGAGAGAAGGTACTGATGTTAGCTATGATATTTTCATCATTTTTTAAAATATCCAACTAATAAAATCAAAGAAGGGCAGAAAGCACAGAAAAGTATAGG
Organism: Callospermophilus lateralis; assembly: GCF_048772815.1. Lineage (NCBI taxonomy): Eukaryota > Metazoa > Chordata > Mammalia > Rodentia > Sciuridae > Callospermophilus > Callospermophilus lateralis. Next base: position 429,809 of record NW_027512473.1, on the reverse strand, counting down.
AACACAAAATTTCTTTAACATTCATTTGAAAAACAAATGATAAAATCTGAAAACATTATATTATATATATATATATATATATATATATATATATATATTCATTACATTAATACTTGAAAGATCAAAATAGAAATTAATACCTAAAAATGTTTCACTAAGAATCATTTTTCATGAAGGTTTGAAAAATAGGCATAGATGTTTATTACTATTCTTCATAGTCCTTCCATGCCTTGATGGTCTGACCAAAACATCTCCTCTAAAGGTCTCTCAATTTAATAGTGTCTTGCTTAGAGCAGCTACTTTAACAAAAAGAAGGAAGGCAACAAGAGACATATGTAACCTTTGGACTCCAAAAGGAGAAAGATGAGAAGGCCACTGGCAGATAGGTTCTACAGAAGCACAGTGTATTCTTTCTCTTGCATCTACCTTGAACATTTTTTGGTAGTTAATAAGAAAGTTGACTGCCACATCATTACCCAGAATCTGGAATAGGAGTGTTATAATTTTCAACATGTTCTACTTCAGTTAATAAACGTTGCAAATTTAAAGTAGTTTAAAGTTTTTCTATTTTGGAATAAACAATATATTGTATAAACTAGCACATATACTCATAACCTTTGGCAAGACAGAGTTAAATATTTAATAACAAAAGTCAAAACTATTGACTTGATTTCAGTATCTAAAGTAAAACTTTCTGAAATACTAAAAAGCAACTCACTTGTAATCATTTTTTTTCTTCTTCAGAAGCAATAATCCCTTCTGTCACTGTCTTCAGCTCTGCCTGGGGTTTTCTACTGTTCTGTTCTTGGTGAACTGTTTCTGCTATTTGCTCAGTTAGCTGCTCTTGAGTAGCTTTCAAGCTGGATTCCATTAGAAGAATTTTTTCATCTTGACTGGCAAGTTCTTGGGCTGAAAGATAAAACAAGAACATTGCTTTTTAAAATGCCAAACTAATGTGTTTTGTTTTCCTTTTTTTTTGGTTTAAATGTAATGCAATGCAACATGATAGTGACATTATAATCAATGTAAATCATAAATCATCTCTTAAAGAAGCCAGCTGTTAAATTTTATCATTGTGGTGTGAAATTCTTAGTCCATTTACATTGTATGGCAATTATAATTTTGCTTAACAACGTAAATCAATATTTCTCTGTCTGTCTTTCTCTCTCTGTCTCCTCTCTCTCTTTTCTTCTTTCTCCCCCTCCCCCTAACAGGGTAGGATTTTCATATTATCCTGGAAAGGAAATGGAGACAGGAGAGGATGTCTTTAGTACCAGAAATACAATCATTATCAAGAAACAAAATAAATGACTAATTTGTCTGTATTTTAATGGGATTCTTCATGGGAGTAAGTAGAAGTGGAAATATTATTAATAAGAGAGAATAATTCTGAAGAATTTGGAATAGTACACTGCAAACAGCCAACCCTATTTATCAAAAAGCAGAATAAGATAATTATAAAGATCACAAAGATCATGAAGTAGAATCATGGGACCACAGACAGAAGACAACATGGATGTAAGTAAAAATCAAGAGACACGAGACTGCAGGTAGTGAACATCAAGCATGGTGAGAAATAGAGCAAAGAGCACTTCCTCAAAATCTCATCTAACAGATAACCCTAGTTGGTTTAGGTATATTTACTCTGAAAAAAAAAGTTAATTATAATTTTGACTAGTCCTATTATCAGTAGCTTAGCTCATCATCATTGATCATTGAAATTTTTTAAAAAAAGGCCTTCTAAACTGACATTATATACAATGTACTAGAATCTAACCTACATTTTATGGATGCCAAGGGCCATCTTGTTTGCTTTATATTTATATTCAGTGGTCTAGCTCTGCTTCTGGCAGGTGACATGTGCTCATAAATGCATGCTGGATTAAACTAATCATTTCAGCAGCAATAATAATAGTGACAGGAACACAGAGCACACATTACACTTTTTAATTTGGAAGAAAATATACAGAAAGATATTGTATTATCAAAACTAATAACAAAAAATTAAGCAATACATTATTAAATTTCAATATTTCTTAAACAAATAGACAAACTGAATCACGGTGGTCATAATCAAGTGTTCTTAAATATTTTAAGAATTTTTTTTTTGGTATTGGGGATTAAACTCAGGGCACTTGACCACTGAGCCACATCCCTAACCCTGTTTTGTATTTTATTTATAGTCAAGGTCTCACTGAAAGACCTTTACTTAGTGCTTCACTTTTGCTGAGGCTGGCTTTGAACTTGTGATACTCCTGCCTCCACCTCCCCAGCAGTTGAGATTATAGGCATGCGCCACCATACTGGATTATTGTAAGAATTTTTAAAGAGGTATTTTAATTCTAAGGAAGAAACAATGATTGTTCAAAGAGATATTTTAATTCTAAGAAAGAAACAATAATGGATCATATGTATCACAAAGAACATAGAAGTTCTTTAAATGCAATTGTAAACTCAGCCAAGCTTGTTTCGATTTTAAAGTGATATTTTTTGTAAAGTTTTTTCTCAGCAAGAGAAACAATAAGAGAAGTAAATAGGGAGCCTACATCCTGGGAACAAATCTTTACTCCTCACACTTCAGATAGAGCCCTAATTTCCAGAATATACAAAGAACTCAAAAAATTAAAAAATAAGATAACAAATAACCCAATCAACAAATGGGCCAAGGACCTGAACAGACACTTTTCAGAAGAGGACATACAATCAATCAATAAGTACATGGAAAAATGCTCACCATCTCTAGCAGTCAGAGAAATGCAAATCAAAACCACCCTAAGATACCATCTCACTCCAGTAAGATTGGCAGCCATTAGGAAGTCAAACAACAATAAGTGCTGGCGAGGATGTGGGGAAAAGGGTACACTTGTACATTGTGGTGGGACTGCAAATTGGTGCGGCCAATATGGAAAGCAGTATGGAGATTCCTGGGAAAGCTGGGAATGGAATCACCATTTGACCCAGCAATCGCCCTCCTCGGACTATTCCCTGAGGACCTTAAAAGAGCATACTATAGAGATACTGCCACATCAATGATCATAGCAGCACAATTCACAATAGCTAGACTGTGGAACCAACCTAGATGCCCTTCAATAGATGAATGGATAAAAAAAATGTGGCATATATACACAATGGAGTATTATGCAGCACTAAAAAATGACAAAATCATAGAATTTGCAGGGAAATGGATGGCATTAGAGCAGATTATGCTAAGTGCAGCTAGCCAATCCTTAAAAAACAAATGCCAAATGTCTTCTTTGATTTAAGGAGAGCAACTAAGAACTGAGCAGGGGGAAAGAGCATGAGGAAAAGATTAACATTAAACTGAGATGAGTGATGGGAGGGAAAGGGAAAGAGAAGGGAAATTGCATGGAAACGGAAGGAAACCCTCATCGTTATACGAAATCACATATATGAGGTTGTGAGGGGAAATGGGGGGGGGAGGGAGAGAACTGAACAACAACAGATGAGGTAGAGAGAGAAGATGGGAGGGGAGGGGAGGGGGGATAGTAAGGGATAAGAAAGGAAGCAGAATACAACAGTCACTAATATGGCATTATGTAAACATTGTGAATGTGTAACTGATGTGATTCTGCAATTTGTATTTGGGGTAAAAATGGAAGTGCGTAACTCACTTGAATTAAATGTATGAAAGATGAAAAAAATAAAATAAAAAATAAATTTAAAAAAAAATCTGTGCTTTTTACACTCCGAGTATGTGACTATCATCTTCAACAGTGTGAATTCTCACTGGAATTTTTGTTTCAGTTTAGTAGACTTTAAAAATCATATCATAATGTAGTCAAAATATTATCTATGCCAAGAGTTTACACATCACCATAGTGAACTGAAATTCAGAACAGAATTTACAAGCCAACTTGAGTTTTCATCAAAACTTTACCACATTTTAACTAACCTATTAACTAAACTATAATCCCTCTGAGCCTCAATTTGCTCTTGTAATATAAGAATGCAATCTTAATATACAAAACATATTGGAAGATAAATATGAATAATATATATCGATATATCTGAAACAGTAGGCACTTAATAAAAAAATATTGATATTATTAAAGTGGGCCTTTCTTTTTACCTTAGAAGTTTATTCAAATGTAAGCAATTATGAACATTGTTATAGAGTCCATATATTTAATGTTACTACATTTGAAGATAAAATTGTTTCTCAAAAATATATATGTCTTTTTATTCTCTTATACTGATATCTCTGGAAAGATTTCCTCTGTAGTGATGTGTTTCAGTGGTTATCTTGGTCCATTCTGGCTGCTATGACAAATTTTCATTACTTGGGTTGGTCTATGGAAAACAAATTTGTTTCCCAATGTTTGAGGGTTTGCAATAAAATTCAATCTGGTGAGGACTGGCATCCTGGTTCATAGAGTGCTGTTTTCCTGATGAATCCTGGTGTGTCAGAAAGGTGAGGCTCTCTTTTATAAGGGGGTCTTTTTTATAAGGACATTAAAACTATTCATGAGGGCTTTACCTTCATGTCCTAATCACCTCTCCAAGACCCCAACTCCCCAAAACCATCACTTTGGGGGTTAGGATTTTAACATATAGCTTTTGGAAAGATATAAATATTTCTTTTATAATGATAAGTCCCATCAAGAAAGTCCAAGATTTTGTTTTAACTAGACTACATTGTTAGATAATCAAGAAATAAAAGTTTATTTGAATTTTAAAAATTACTTTTTACAGAGTGGAGGTGTCTAAAATATATTGACATATTTTCAAATGGAATACTCTGAAATTTCTTTCAGGTACTTGGAAGATTTATCCTGATAAATAGATGTTAACCCCACACTGACCTAATATAGAGGTCAGATATTAAGGAATAGATGTAGGTCAATAAAACTGTCAAGTTAGAATTTGTTTGTCAAGCTAGATGTCCCAATAAGCTAGTATAATGTCTGGGTGCGGGGGAGACAGGGTGGGGAGATGGAGAGAGAAAGAGAGAGATTACATGTGAAATGGTTGCAATAGAATCTTGGAGGGAAGTTTAGGATCAGTGAGAATAAAATAAAGACACAAAGGTGGAAGAATGCTCACAAAGAAAGTAGATGAAAAATCTACTTTTTCCTTTTCCAAAATTTTTTTTCTTTTATTTTTTTCTTTTATTTATTTTTCATTCTAATTTGTTATATATGACAGCAGAATGCATTACAATTCATATTATACATATAGAGCATAATTTTTCATATCTCTGGTTGTATATAAAGTATATTCACACCATTTGTGTCTTCATACATGTACTTAGGGTAATGATATCAACCTCATTCTAACATCTTTTTTACCTCAGGACACCTTCCTTTCCCTCTCACCCCTTTGCCCTATCTAGAGTTCATCTAATCTTCCCATGCTTCCCCTCCCAACCTCACTTTGAATCAGCCTCCTTATATTGGAAAAAACACTAGACATTTGGTTTTTGGGAATTGGCTAACTTCAAATAGCATTATCTTCTCCAACTCCATCCATTTACCTGCAAATGCCATGATTTTATTCTCTTTTATTGCTGAGTAATATTCCACTGTGTATATATACCACATTTTCTTTATCCTTTCATCTACTAAAGGGCATCTAAGATGCTTTCACAGTTCAGCTATTATGAACTGTGCTGTTATAAATATTTATGTGGCTGCAACAAACTGTAGTATGCTGATTTTAAGTCCTTTGGGTAAAGATCAAGGAGTGGGATAACTGGGTCAAATGGTGGTTCCATTCCCAGCTTTCCAAGGAATCTCCATACTCCTTCCATATTGGCTACACCAATTTGCAGTTCAACCAACAATGTATGACTGTACCTTTTCCCCCACATTCTTTTTTTTTAAATAGCTCTGCTAGGGCTTGAACCCAGAGCCTCTCACATGCTGAGCCAGCATTCTACTCCCTCACTCCAGCTATTGCTCTTCCTGCTGAATAGTGACTAGTAGTTTACCCCCAAGCGATCTACCTACCTTACCTTCTCTATGCAGTGTGAAGAGATAAAAAATGTATACTTCAAAAACTTTGGAGACACATTTCTTTTTTCATAGATTGTTATTTGAACTTCATTTTTGTTTTTTTATTAAAGCCAAGTTTGTGGACCTGGCATGGGAAACAATTTGTTGTAGATAGAGGTCTTCATAAGACTGAGTTTACCTATATATGCATGAATCTGTTAGTTATAAGAGAGGAGGAGACAGGGTAAAGAAAAAAATATCAGGCATGTTAAATACTACTAGATATAGAACTGTTAGCTTGAGCTGGGAGAGTAATGAATTTCTACTTTCCCCACCTCCAGGATGCAGCATGGATATCTGTGGGTACTCAGCTGGAATGAACATTGAAATGTAAACAAGTAAATTATATTATTCAGAATTGCTTCCTTAGGAAATTTCAGGTGGCTTTTGAGGAAGTTTTGTCTAACCTATAGGCACCACCTTAAATTAACATATTTTTGGCAGATATTTGCTAGACACTATGAAAAGTACAATTTTCTTATTGATTAGTTCTAATTTAAGAAAATGTTACATTGCTGGTGGGACTGCAAACTAGTGTAACCACTCTGTAAAGCAGTATGGAGATTCTTTTAAAAACTAGGAATGGAACTACAATTGACCCAGTTATTCCACTGCTTGTATATATCCAAAAGACTTAAAATCATGGTATTACAATGATATAGCCACACCAATGTTTACAGCAGTAAACTTCACAATAGCTAAGCTATGGAGCCAACCTAGGTGTCCTTCAAGCAATAGATGGATGAAGAAAATATGGTATATATACACAATAGAGAATTACTGAACTATAAAGAAGAATGACTTTATGACATTTGCTAGTAAATTGATGGATCTGGCAACTATCATGCTAAATAAAATCCCCCAAATCTATTTTTTTCTCTGATATGTACCCACAATAACTGAGTAGGGGAATAATAGAAATTTAGTGGATTAAGGGTTGGGGTTGTGGCTCAGTGATAGAGTGCTTGCCCTGCACATGTGAGGCACTGGGTTCAATCCTCAGCATTTATAAAATTAAAAAAAAAATAAAAGATATTGTGTCCATTTACAACTAAAACTATTATTTTTAAATTAGTAGATTAGACATTCAGGGGAATAAAGGGAAGAGAGGGGTATAGTAAAAGAGGAGACAGTGGAATTAAACCGATAAAACTTTCCTACATACATATATAAATACAACATAGTGAATCTTACCTTCATGTACATCCACAAGAAATTAATTTCAAAAAATAACTATTGGTAAATGGCAGAAATATCAATAGAAGAAAGTGAGCAAGTTGAAGGTAAAAGAAGGGAAGAAGAGGTTCTAAAGTCCAATTAGAATAAGATAAATTCCATACACGTATAATTATATCAAAATGTATTCTACTATCAGATAACTAAAAAGAACCAATAAAATAAAATTCAAAAAAAAAAAGAATGTTAGAATTCCACTTGAAGAAATTCTGTAGATCATGTGTTGAGTAAGTAATAATTAATTAAATCATTCTTTTGTAAATGAACCAGTAAAATGTTAAAGAAGGTACAAGTCACTCCAAAGTCTAAGGTTGCTAGTAGGTGTCCCTTCACCAACAGCTATCACTGAGAATCATCATGGAGGAGAATCAACATATCACTCAACTTTTACATACCCTGAGAAAGAAAGCGCTTTGTGAGGGAATGAAAGCACTTTGGTGTTTTGGTCCTAATGCTCCTCCATTTGAAACACTGAAGCAACTTCATATTGGGCATAATGTTCAAAATTTATAACGGCTACATGAATTTCAGGCCTTGCTTACCTTAAAAAGTTTAATTTCCCCATTACACATCAAATTCTTATTGTGCTAGGCCTTTTATAAGTGATAAAAAAATGCCTGAAACTGCTTCCTTTGTATAGTAGTGTTATGATTTGGATATAATGTGTCCTCCAAAAGCTCATTTGTAAGACAATGAAAGAAGGTTTAGAAGAAAAATGATTGGGTTATGAGAGCCTTAACCCATTCAGTGAATTGATCCCCTGATGGGCTTAACTGAGTGGTGACTGAAGGCTGGTAGGGTGGGATTGGATAACAGAAGTAAATTATCCCCAAGAGATGAGAAACAAATAAGTTGGACACAGAGTTCTACCAGATGATTTTCTGATGAAGTTTCTCACTAGAAATCAGAAAGTAGAAACTCAAGCACAGTCCAATATTCACCCTGAATAGAGGAGATAAATCTGGGAGTTTGAAAGGCCAAAGCTGATAGGATAGACAGGAAAGGGTGCCTGGGAGGAGAGAGCTGCACAGTAATTGCTTTAGAGACCTTCAGAAAGTCGCACTGGACTATACCATTGAGTCCTTACAGGAATAGGCAGGTAAAGACACTACTGTGAACTAAAGGAAGATCTAATTAAAACGAGAAAGAAATCTAGGAATATACAAAAAAACAACAACAACAACAACAACAACTCTGAGTCTGTAAAGGAGAAATGTCCATGTTGGGGTGTGGAATGGGGGGTTTGGGACTATTTGTGAGTCATGAGCCAGATAAATTAACTAAGTGTCACAAAGTAACTAGGAGGTATGAACACACTGAACAGCCCATAAATTACTTTGCAACTTTTCAATTTTCTCTAAGTATTCTGGAATGCAGCAAAGCATAAACTAGACATAGAAAGTGACCATTAACCTAATCAAGCTAAGAGACCATGCCCCTTTGGCTAGATAATCTGATTGACCACTTGATGGCCACAGACATTCATGTAAGCTAAAGCCAACATGCCAGACCAGGCCCCTAATGGGGAAACATGGTCTTGCTCAATATTTCCCAATCCTGGGGAAAATCCAGGCCCTTTGGATTATAAATATTCTACCTTAATTAAAATTAAAAAAACAAAAAATCTGACCATAAGCTCTTTTGGCAGGTCTTTTTTCTGGAATTAGCCTGTATTGTGCTCTGAGAATTAATATCTTCACATTTTACTTTCTAATGTAGCTTTTACTATCTTTGTTGAAACCTTTTGCATCCTTAGATTATTTTCTGCAACATGTCAAGAGTCAGTAAATTAATAAAAGAGGTCTCTTATGCCTCTGAAGAGACTTCCTCAAACCCCCTAAAGGTAACAAAAGGATTAGAACAAATAGTGCTCAAGATTCACTTGGGGCCAGAAATAGAGCCTGCTCCAAAACCAAGTGGAGGGCCTCAGAATTCAGTGCACATTCGTAGAATAATCAGATGGATGTTGGCTCAGTAGTAAGTAAAAATGGAAACTAGTGAACAAGATGGTAGATTTAAATTTTGAATATATCAATAATCAAGATAAATGGTCTAAATGCTCAGATTGATAGATTGTATTAAAGAGCAAGAATCTATACCAGCTTATCATAGTAACAGTAAAAAAAATAGCTAAAGTTAAGTCAAAAAAATATCTACAAGAGATAGGCTAGAGTATTCTATGGTAAAACACAATCCCCAAATTCAGTGATGAATGTGAGGGTTTATTTTTATTCACTCTACATGTCCTCATTGGAACAAATGTAGCTCTACTTTATATCAATTTTATTCTGAATACAAGTTGATGGAATCAAAGAAAGGAGTATAAGGAAGTATGTGATGTCTCTTAGAACTTTGCCCAGAAGTAAACCATGTCATTTTTGTTTATCTCAAAAAAAAAAGCTTAAAGAAAGTGAAAGTAAGCCCAAACTTTAAAAAATGTGTAATTATAATGTATATATGCATATAACTAATAAAAATAAAAATACATTCCAAAATATATTAAAATGCTTATAAATAAGAGCAAGACACACAGCACAAGATTTGTGAATGGTATTTCTTCATGTAGGAAATGGGAAAAATGATTAATTAAATGAAAAGATACTCAATTTCCTTAGCAGAGAAATTTAAATTTAAAAAAATACAATGCAATTCCACTTTGTACTCACAGATTTCAGGGGGAAAATGTCTGAGAATAACAAGGGTTGGTAATTGTTTTTATGCATATACAGAGAAATTAGAGAGAAAAATAAGATGATGGTAATCACACAGTTCATTCAGATAGTGACAATCTCTGAGGAAGAGGTGGGTAAGCATGGTCAGGATGGACACAGTTTATTTCATTTTGAAGATTATATTAATTGAAATAGGGATGGATAAGGCTAACATACTGCAAGAGAGAATACAAGATACAGTGGCCTAAATATTCCTATCTCTCTCTACATATTTTGGAGGTAGGCAGTGCAGGTTGGTATGGCAACCCTGATCCATGCAGTGATCCAAAGACCCCGGTCCTTCCATGGTGCTCCTAAATTGCTACCTGGGATATTGCCCTCATCTGCTTGATTGAAGGACATTACTATCATGTGTGTTGCAGAATAAGAGAATAAGAAAGCAGGACAAACTTCAAAGAAATAAATTTACTTTAAACTGGAAAAAAAACTCAAGAGATACCTTTATCTCTTCTTCTCCTATCCTGTGGGCCTGATAATAGATTAAAATTTGCTAAAAGGGAGGCTAGACCCTATAGCTCTACATGAAAAGAAGGAAGAAATACATTAAAGACATCTAGCAGTTTGCCACAGAAATATTCTTTTTAAAGTACATGATTAAAAAATTATTTCACTAACAGATAATTAAGACTTTTTGTTAAAAAAAAAAGTTTCATTTTCAGCACAACTTGATTCCACATATATCAAAGCTGATAAATTTTTAGTGCAAGATGTAGAAAGCTGAATTTGTTTGACCCTGGTGTACTACTCATATTAAAACTAAATGAGGAAAATTATCTTTCCTGAAAAAGGAAAATGAGTCTTTTGTTTTGTTACTGGGTTTTTTGTTGTTGTTTTTTTGTTTGTTTGTTTGTTTGTTTGTTTGGTACTGAGGATTGAACTCAGGGATATATTACCACTGAATTACATCCCTAACCTCATTTATTTAGAGACAAGACCTTGTTAAATTGCTAATAGTCTCACTAAGTTGCTGAGGCTGGCCTTGAACTTCCAAACTTCCTTAGCCTTCCACGTAATTGGGCTTACATGTGTGTACCACCATACCACACAGTGAAGCTTTTTTTTTAAAAAAAAAAAAAACAACTATCCATACATTCATTTTATAAAATCTATAGTGCTGGGAGCCATCAGCCAAGTAGGTATGACAAATTCCTTGCCAGCTTACTCCCATGCTGTCTAGTGGAAGGACTTCTGAAAGGTGACCTTGCTCAAGGACCAGGGCAGGATCCGTGTTTAGGGTGTTCCCCCTTTAGAATAGGGCAGTTTAGCATAATAGGAGAGTAGGGTGTTTCCCCTTTAGAATAGGGCGGTTTAGTATAATAGGAGATTAGGGTGTTCCTCCTTTGGAATAGGGCGTATCCTGCTGCTGAGTTCCTCTTGAGTGCTTAGGGTCAGACAGTATATTTTGGGAGACAGAAGCCCATGTGGGTGGATTTGGGAGAGAGTGGATTTGGGAAGAGAACGTGGATTCCCCCAGAACGTGTTTGTAGACGGCCGGTGTGAGTTCGGGAATAAAGAATTGCTGTTTGAATCTACAAGCTGTGTGGAGACTCGTGATTTGTGCCCAGCCGAGAGACTGCGGCATTTGGTGGCTCGTACGCGGAACGTCTGAAACTTGGAGGTAAGTGAAATTGCTCGCCCCTGAGGGAAGGCGAGAGAATGGGTGACCATTTCAAAAAACAATGTGATCTTATTTTGATTTATTTTGTTTTTATTTCAAGTTGCCTGTTCCTAGAATTTTCTCAGGCAAACTGGGTAAAATGGTCGACTCAAGGTTTAAAGTTGTTTACCCCCAAGGAAGAGAAATTGTTAGAGAAAAAAGGCACCCCAGTAAGACCAAGAACAGCTAGGACGTATGTTGATACAATACAAAAATGCAGCCCATGGCTTTTAAACGAGAAGTTATTAAATATATCAATGGGACCATCATGGTATCCTGTAGAAGGATTTTTCTTCAACAAGAAAGAGATGGCTAATCCTGTTTACTATGCTTGTCTAAGATCTTGGTTTTTACAGACATCTAATTAATTTACAAAGCTAAAGTGTTAAAATATCAACCACTAAATATAAAATCAAGTACTCTTTACTTATTAAGTTCCATAAGGTAATATATTTAATCATTATGTGTGTTTTCATAAATTGGTGAATGGAAAAATGTTTAATATTGCTTTGGTCTGTATCTTTGCTGAAACAAGGTTACTAAGTGTTAAGATTCTATCAGGTGTAATTTATATACAAAGAGTATAAGAAGTTTCAGTTGGGTTTCCATTACAGTATTATAGTACCATAAAAAACATGAAAGTATTTCATCTTATTAAAGTGGAGTAATTTGTCTAGATCAGAAATTTTATAAGGGTTATTTCAGAATGTGAATTTATAAAAAGGGTTAACGGCTAAAAAAGAGATTAAAAGATTCAAGATGTAAAAATATATTTTAATATGGAAGGTTAAAAGAAAAAGAAATGTTTCTAGATGAGATAATCTCTGTGTGGTAAAGTAAAAAGTTGTGAAATGCCATTTAAAAAGATTTTGAGGAAACTAGACTTACTTTAAAAGTTTGAGAAGGGAAGAAAGAAAAAAAAAGTATTTGTACATGGCAGATTGAGACAAAGCTTCTTAATGGAGTAAAAAAGGCCTTTGGTTGAAGGGCAGTCATGTAAACTAACATGAAAGCGATTTAAACAGAATCTAAGCCTCCTTTAAAATAGTGAAGCTGTAGGTGGTGAAAAAGTACATTTAAAAGTACAGTATAGATGATAATTAAAAGGCTTTAAAAGGTTAATTTGAAGTTGGTTAAGATGCCTTCATGACGGAGGAAAGATTGCGTCATTCAAAGCCTAGTTAATCTTAAAAATTGGAAAGGGGTATATATCCCCCAAAGATAAACTTAAAATAACCCTTTTTACTCTAAACTTTTTAAATTTGGATTCATCAGGACTTAGTGCTACAGAAAGACATATGTATCCAAAAAATGTACATAAGACTAAAGTACTTTGGAAAGATATTCTAACAGGACAATGGAAAGATCCTGACCCAGTGATCTTCTGGAGTCGGGGTTCTGTTTTTGTTTTTCCACAGGAGAACAGCAACCGATTTGGATTCCAGAAAGACTAACTAAAACGATTTCTACAGATCAAAAAGAAGATGATTTGACTCAAATCCATAGCAGCTGATATCCAGAACTCCAGCTTGGCCATTCTTACATCTGCGACTGTGATTAACCAGGATGCTTTTTTCAATATCTATTTTATTATTGCATTTTCCACATCATAAGGTTCTATTTTTATTTTTTGAGCTCATACAAACCTAGGTTAATGTTTTTCTGATCAGTTTTATTTTTTGACTATAGAGTTTTTAAACATTGCAATGGAGATTTCACCTAGGTAAAGCTACAAGGCCTTTATTATTATCTTATGTGTTGTGTGTTTGTTTGCACATTTGTGTTTTGTGTTATATGTCTGTGTGTGCGTATGTCCATATTTCATATATGAGGAGCGCTCATGAGAAAATGAATCTGAATTATTTATTTTTTATTCACGTGATTTAAATGGCTTAATTTAAATTAAGTAAACAGCTGTTAAGGATTCTTTTTAAAGGTGGTTAACAGATCTGCTTGTTTACTAATTTAAATCAGGTAAACAGCTGTTAAGGATTGTTTTTTAAGTAGGTTAACAGATCTGTTTGTTTACTTTCACCTTTCCTTTTCATTATATTTAATAATTCTTTTCAGGATAATGTCTTTTTAGCATCATTGCCAGAATTCCTATCTTCATCCCAATGAATATAACTCAACAAGTATGCTCAATCAAGGAGCCAACTTACTTTGGGAGGCAACGGACTTTGGGAGGAGACGGACAGATTGATAGATTCCTCCACTTTGAACCGCTTGCAGAACTTGCCTGGACTATGTAACTACATTTAGTGCAGCTATTGTGGTAATGCTGGCATATATTTGCTGATGGTGTCACCAGTGATCTTTGCTGATGGTGTCACCAATGATGCAATTTTTCCAAAGGAACTGTCAATTGGCTTGGTGTCATGGCATTTCTGTATCCTCCTCCCTTCTGCTAGTGATGGTCTAAATTTGGGGGCCAATGGCTATATGCTGGACCGGCAGTCAGTGACGGGTATGATCCAATTGCAGTGGTATCAACCTAAGACAGGAGGCTGACGCCTAAAGGTCAGTTGCCTAAAGGTCAGTTTTCCGATGACGGGTAAGAACCATATGTTGAATTGGACAACCTACCAGGCGCGGTCCTTAAGCCACATTAACCTCACTCCCCCACTGGCACCAAGGCCAAATTTGGGGGCCAACAGAGGTGAGGCAAAGAACCTCACCCCCCCACTGGTGCATAGACCTATCCACAAGTATGGCTGTATGCTGGACCGGTAGTCAGTGACGGGTATGATCCAGTTGCAATGGTATCAACCTAAGACAGGAGGCTGACGCCTAAAGGTCCGTTACCTAAAGGTCAGTTTTCCGATGACGGGTAAGAGCCATATGTTGAACTGGACAACCTACCAGGCACGGTCCTTAAGCCACCAGATGCCGCAGTCTCTCGGCTGGGCACAAATCACGAGTCTCCACACAGCTTGTAGATTCAAACAGCAATTCTTTATTCCCGAACTCACACCGGCCGTCTACAAACACGTTCTGGGGGAATCCACGTTCTCTTCCCAAATCCACTCTCTCCCAAATCCACCCACATGGGCTTCTGTCTCCCAAAATATACTGTCTGACCCTAAGCACTCAAGAGGAACTCAGCAGCAGGATACGCCCTATTCCAAAGGAGGAACACCCTAATCTCCTATTATACTAAACCGCCCTATTCTAAAGGGGAAACACCCTACTCTCCTATTATGCTAAACTGCCCTATTCTAAAGGGGGAACACCCTAAACACGGATCCTGCCCTGGTCCTTGAGCAAGGTCACCTTTCAGAAGTCCTTCCACTAGACAGCATGGGAGTAAGCTGGCAAGGAATTTGTCATACCTACTTGGCTGATGGCTCCCAGCATCATAGGGTTGGTTTTTCAATCCTTAAATAATATGAATATATGAGTTCCCCTTTTTAAACTGAAAATCCCTGACACTTTTCCCTCAGTGGTCTTTGTGTCATATATGGTTTTAACATATATAAAACTTCAAATGAAGCAAACCCTTTTTAAAATTATTATTAATTAAAGAACATATACAGAGTCAGAAGCCTTGAAAACATGAAGGAATTCTTAAGTTTCTTAAAAACAGAAAGTTGACAAAGAAGTGTGAGGTGATAAAAATGTCTTACTTTAGAAGAGAAAAATTGGAGTGTTGAATGGTTCTTAAATTTAATGGTTTAGGCAGAACAGTTCAGAAGCATAACATTTTTTGAATTCTAAGGTTTGAATAATAGGCTGGTTGTAATGAATTCAAGACTCAGGATCCACAATGTTAATCAGTCTGTTGTCATTTTATGCTATTGTTCTAAATTTTGATCTTTATATTACTATTTCATCATTAATATTGTTTCAATTAATGACATTAGAATAAACTCATTATTGTTAAAACGAACAATACTTCAGCATTATAGTAATACAAAAACAATTTAAAGGGGCTGAAATATAGCTCAGTTGGGAGAGTGCTTGCTTTTCATGTGCAAGGCTCTGTGTTCAATCCCTAGCACCACAAAAAACTACTTAAGAAACAAAAATAAATGCAAATATATAGTTATTAACTATTGCAGGAACATTATAAAGGAACAACTTTATATTTAACAAATTATCATTTAAAAAAGAATACTAGTCACAAAAGTTAGTAAATGAATTAAAAGAGCATTAATTGTTTGGTATTGTGCTAATAAATATGAAAATGAACCTAAAATGGAAGGTTTTATTCATTACTTAAGAAGACCACAGAAAAAGTTGGAAGAAATACAAATATATATTAAGGATATTACTTCCCCAAAATCTCGTTTATTTTATTGCTGACAAATAAATGGATAAAACAAAAAATAAATGCTGGGGAAAAATAGTAACATATCTGACTTATGTGAAAAAATTACAGAAATTAGTGACAAACAATTTAAACATCTGTGGTCTTTACTACAATTTTATAGTACTATTAGAAATGTTCTTGTAATAGTACAAGAAATCTAGACATATGAAGGCAATTAGCTCATCTTTTTATTGTTATTTTAAGTCCATAAGTACTGCATTTTGGACTCAGGAAACTTTAATTTTTTTATTTAGTCAAATTTGTTGATCCTTTATATACCTATTTGCATCATTTTTGTTCTTCAGAAGTTTCTGTAGGTAAATAATTATTCCTAGATTTTTCTTTAGTGCTTAATTTTAAGTGCTTAGTTCCCCTTTTATGAGAAATGTTTTATTGCATGGAATAAGTTGCAAATATTTCTTGACTTTTATTTTCCAAATGGCTAATTTTCCCAACATCTTTTATTGAAAAATGTTATTTCATGTTTTGTTTTCTTACAATATTTTTTCCATTCATTAACGGTGATGTGTGAGATCTGATTCAGGGTCATTAACTTTGTTTCACTGGTATTATTTCTTAAATTATGCACATAAATTTAATGATTTTAAAATTGAAAATTTTATGATGCTCAAGAAAAAGTTCATGAAAATGTGTAGACAAATGACAATAAAAAAGTAAATAAAAGATGGGCTATTAGTCTGTGAGTATAGGTTTGTCATAATCAAATCTGAAAAAAACAATTATAATACCAATTTTTAAAAAAGTTTAAGAATATAAACACATCTTCTTGTGTTTATAGAAAACGTACCTGGGGGAAAAGCCACTTATCTACTTATGGATGTTTATTTTCTCCATGTGTTTTTAAATATGTTTATCATTTTCTGTTTTAAAACTTTTGAATGTTTTTGATATCTTTAAACCTTGCTAGATTGGAAAGTTGATAAACTTTAGTGCTACCTTATTCTAACTTGCTCATTATTAACCATATTCTCTGATATTAGAGTTAGAAATTCCAATTTACAATTTTATGTCACAACAAAACATAGCAGCAGTTCACCATTAATAATTCTGCCAAAGAGCAAAGATATTGAGAAGGAAAGTGGGTCCTGAAACTATGGAGACATACCGAGATGATAATACTATGTCCTGAATTCATGACTTTGAAATATTAAAACGTATGGCTTTCAAATACTAAGTGATGTATGGGTAGATTAAATTTTAAGAGCTCCCACCTCACTATCCACACTTTTGTGTAATCTCCCTGTGAGTCAAGGCAGAATCTGAGATCTAACAGCATATGAAAAAGATGGTCATGGTATCACTTATGATTATATTCTGTTATACTATAAGGGGAGGGGTTTTAAAAATATTACTAAAAATATAACTAAAGCCCATGATAAGTAGATTTGAAGATAATTAAAAGAGAGATTCTCCTTATATCCTTTAAACAGTGAGCTCCGTTTGTGAGATTACCTATGAAGGAGAGAACATGCCAAAGACCTGATTGTGGGCTCCAAAAGCTGAGATCAGTTCCTGAATGACAGCAGGCAAGAAAACTGAGACCACAGCTGGGTGCGGTGGTACACACCTGTAATCCCTGTGGCTCAGGAGGTTAGGGCAGGAGGATTGCAAGTTCAAAGCCAGCCTCAGCAAAAGCAAGGTGCTAAACAACTCAGTGAGACCCTGTCTCTGAATAAAATATAAAATAGGGCTGGGAATGTGGCTCCATAGTAGAGTGCCCCTGAGTTCAATCCCCTGCATGAAAGAAAGAAAGAAAGAAAGAAAGAAAGAAAGAAAGAAAGAAAGAAAGAAAAAGAAAGAAAAAAGGAAGGAACGAAGGAAGGAAAAAAAACTGAGACCTCAATCATATAGCTGCAAGAAAATAAATTCTTCTAATAACCTGAATCAGATTCTCCCTCAAAAAAGCCTCCCTATAGGAAAAAAGGTTGGCCGGGGACTTGATTGCCCCCCTATGAAACCCTAAGCAGAAATACCAGCTAAGCATTGCCTAGAATTCTGATTCACAGAATCTTGGAGATAAGAAATGAATGTTATTTAAAGGGGCTATATATTTGTAATCTCTTATACAGTTATAATAGATAATGGATACATGTATGTCAGAGTATTTTTCTCCCAGAGAGTGGGAAGTAGAATCAATGTATTGGGAAAATTGTCATTGATCAAACCATTTATTTGCTTATCTCCTAATAAACTCTGACGTATAATTTCCAACATTAAAATCATAATATATTGACCACCAAATAATAGATTCAGGCATTTTAAGATAATGTATGTATTACTAAATCATGTTATTTTGATGTAATGTCATAGAAATGTAATTTCACGTCAATATCAATGTCATAATAAGATGTTTACATTTTATCTGTTTTACAAACCAGCATAAGAATTTTTCACTGGACATATACTTCAGAACAGGAAAGCAACATTTTGAACTCAACAGAAGCTGAAATATATACTATTTTTAGCTTAACTAGAGGTTAGTCCATTTCTTATACACTATCTTTACTAATTTTTTAACACTAAAATCAAGCTTAAAGTTCTACTAGTGTCTTTCAGATGTAGGGCAATTTGGAAAATCCACTTAGAGCCAGGTCCTTTTCCAGTGATGGCTGAAAAAATCATTAGAACTTATTTCAAGCACTTTTCTCAATCAGCATCATGAATTCAGAAATAAAATATCATTATTAATAATTAAATACCAAAATAAAATGGCAAAGCTGTTTTAGATCATGACTTTTCATTTATATAGAACAAATTATCTTTCATATTTTTCTCTCATACACTTTTGCAAAGAGAGATTCATATTATGTTTGTCAGTGGACTCATCCAACTGTGAAGATAAATATCTGCCATCCTATCTACTCAATGGTTCCCTTCTGCTGTTATACTATGTGTATTTTACAGTGCCCAAATCTTTTATTTGATGTCTGAGTCCATTTTCTGCTGGTATAATGGAAAACCAGACTGGACAATTTATAAAGAAAAGGTATTTATTTAGCTCACTGTTCTGGAGGCTAGGAAGTTCAAGATCAAGGGTTCATCACATCTGGTGAAGACCTTCTTATTGAATCACAAAACAGCATCATGTGGCAAGAGAGCATAAGCAAGACAGAAGTTGGGGGCTGAATTTAGTCCTTTCATCAGGAGCCACTCATATAATAAAAAAAATCCACAAGAGCAATTATGGCACTAATCCATTTGTAATAGCAAATTCATGAAGACCGAATCACCTATTAAAGGTCCCACCTTTTAATATTATGAAAATGGTAATTGAATTTCAACCCAAGTTGAAAGAGGACATTCAACCATATTACTCGATAAAGGGAATTTGCCAATAACAAATACTCCTGACTCTGAGCATACTTGTCATTCATTTTGCACAGTTTTACAAGCTTCTTAGAAATAATGATTCTGTCTTTGCTACAAGATGTGTAATTTTCAGCAGTAGTTCTACAGTGTTGGTGTCTTTTGTCTCTTTTTGGATGATATTAATTCAATATAGAAAAAAAATTTTTTTTCAATTATTTTGTCTCAGTTTACCAGAAAGAGAACTTTGAAGATGAAGATTAAACAAAGTAAAGAGAGTTTTTCCCAAAATATACTAAACACTGGAATTAACTACTCATTTATTAACATACAATATTTTATATTTTCTATGAGCATTTTTCCTCTTCCAGCTACTTGTTTAAAATACTTAGTGTTATGTTCACTACAAATGCATTACAAACATTCATAATCTACAGTTTTTCTAAAGTCTGTTCTCATTGAACTTTATACTGTTATTCTAAATTTTGGTATTGCTATTAGTATTGCTATCACTAGTGTTATGTATCAATTAATGATGTCACAGTCAATCCCTTAGTTTTAATTGTTGCTATACTTCAACATTATAGCAACTCAAAAATATTTTAAAAACATGAATAGTAGTTTGCAAGTACCATAAAAATATGTTAACTGAGTATATTTATATCTTCCTAATTATGCATTAAAGCAGAAAATCTCACTGTTACAGCATAGTAATAATTCAGAAGACAAATTAAGATGATGCTCTTTCTGAGATCAGCTACTTCTAAAAGTTTTTATTAATACTTACAACAATATTATGAAGAAAGTGTAATTATAAGCCCCAATTAATACTAAAAAGAAGGAAGGCAGAGATTGAATAATTTTTCTAATATCTCAGAAGTGTTAAGTGTAAAGTCAGATCATATGAACAGTGTGACTGTGGAGTTGAATCCTCAATAAATATGCACTCTTAGATTTTATTCAACTATTTACTTTTCATTAACTTCAAGCTGGACATGCGAAGGTAGCAATAAAAGTATAGTTTCTGTGGTTTATCTCAATGATTTAGTGACAATGATGTGTTGTAAACAATCCTTGTTATTTTGAGACAGAATTAGGATTTTCTGTGTACCAGCCCCGCAAAGGGTGGTAGGATAAAGTTATCACCAGCCTCTCCTAAGTGTTTGTGGTGGAAATACTCCAGTTGAGAATGGTTTCTCTATCAATATATGTGAATGTAAAATTAATAATTTGAAGTGATTTTAACATTTTTGCTTATGAGAAGTGATTGGTTAACCAGGAGCTCTTTTGCCTATTTTCTTCATGACAAGAGAGTGAGGGAGGATGATGTTTCAGAAATAGAAATTAACACAATCAAATCTTCAAATAAGCTGATGATAGAGCTCTAATGTAATTTTCTAACAGGAGAATCCTTTCTGTGGATACAATGAGGCACACCTGCTTGACCAGATTTGTTGCTGATGATCAAACCATGAGCTATGGAATGGTGGAGCATGAATCTGCATGGATCCTGAAAAATGTTCCATAAATAAATAATTATGTGACTTAGTGAAAAATGGGGATATTTCATGCCCAAAAAGGTTCTGTCTGTGTTAAGTAATGTAGCCTCCAACATCATTAAAATCTCACAGGTCAATTCAGGTCAGAGTGTATTGATAATAGCTAAACAAAACCCACAGAGAGACACTGGAGATCCCAGACCTCTTTCTGCATTTCTTGAACCTCATGATGTTTATCCTTAAACCTAATGGGAAAACTTGATACTCACTCACATCTCTTCACCTCATGAGTCTGATTTGACAATAGGATATATAACATCTCAGATCATGGAGTGCAATATCAAAGTCATTATACATAGTTTGGAAGTCAATTAACTTTGCTAGTAGAATTTTTAAGTTTAAAGAGTAAATTGATTTTTTCTGTTAATAATAGAGGATCTTGCTGCAACTAGATTTATTTCCTCAAGTTTATTATTTTATTAACCAGATTTAAGTTGCCATTGAAACTTTGCTTTTGATGAGACAAACAATAGTGCATTCACACTCCCACAAAACCTTCAGGCTAACTAGTATAAAAGCAACTGTACTCTATCATAACTTATCGTATGATAAACTCATTTTTTCTACCTTAAATTTCAAAACTATTTTTTAGCTTCTAAGTAATATATTACCATTAGTTCTTGTTTTTTTCTATCTGTTTATTGGCCAACAAAAATTTCTCTACCTGATGGAAATGAGTTTATAACAAAATAGAAATGCAAGAGTGAGGATACAATTATCACGTAATTTTCAAAAAAAGAGCATTTTAAAAGTCATTCATGCTCCTTTGTTTTAGTCAGCTTTTTCACTGTTGCAACCAAAAGATCTGATTAGAACAATTTTAGAGGAGGAAAGGTTTATTTAGGGGCTCACAGTTTCAGAGGTCTCAGTCCATAAGTGTCTGCCTCCATTACTACAGGCTCAAGGTGAGGCAGGACATCATGGTGGAAGGGTGTGGCAGAGAGAAGCAGCTCCCATGGATCAGAAGGAGAGAGAGAGGTCTCCACTTTCCAGATACAAATATATACCCCCAAAGCCACAACCCAATTACAACTTCCAGCCACACCCTACCACTTAACTGACTACCACTCAGTTAATCCATCAGGGGATTAACTCGATGATTGGGTTAAGACTCTCACAACCCAATCATTTATCCTTTAAACCTTCTTGCATTGTCTTACATGTGAGCTTTTGGTGGATACCTTACTTCCAAACCATAAGATTCTTTGAACAATATATGATAAAATTTTGAATAATTTTATAATAATTTTGTACCAGATTTTATAGTGCTCAAAAAACATAAAGTCAACTTTTAGGAAATGAAAATGGCTTATATATAATATTAATTTCTTTCAAAATTAAGCTTAGAAAATTATCCCAAGGAAAATAATGATTTATTTATAGTTGTATTGCAGTCATTATAACAAATTTAAAGTGGTAAGTATATACTGTAATCTCTGCAAGATTAGTTTCTGATGCAATACTTACTACCTTTCCTTTTTAGAAGAATAAATAATGAAATGAAGTAAAAATCAGTATGATTGCTACAGCTGGGAAAATGGCTTTGGGAAGAATGCAATCACTGACCAAAACCTTAATCAATTACTCACTAAATGACATATATTTGTTTCTCAATTCTGGTTGCCTCATAGGCAAAAATACACACTTTATTCAAAGTTTGCCTTACCACACTAGAAAATGCACTCGCTGCTCCAACATATCACTGCTTATGCCATCACTCTCTCATTTTTCCAAGGGATTAACAACTATTTATATTTATTTATTTATTTACTTGCATGATTATTTATCTATCCCCCGTGGAAAATTCACAAAGACAAGGATATTTTCCAACTTGTTCCCAGATTGTATTCTAAGTGTATAGAGTACTCTCTAACACATAACAGAGACTCAATGTTTTCATATTAAATAAATAAGTGAAAAAGATAATTCCTTACTCTTTGAACTGGGGCCAGATGCATTTTTAATGCTTATAAGCTTTGCAAATACATATCACAGTGCATTTATTCATAAATATGGTATACATCTTGTATTATCGTAACTATAAGTGTAATTTTAGCCAGTATCAGTTTCGCTACATATTTCATAAGTTGGTGACAACTTGATTACCATGCCCTTTTATATGGAAAACTAAGAAAAAGTAAAAATCATCATTTGTTACAGCAAAGAACCATCTTAGTTCTGAATTGACTGTTTTCTCCTGTATTTTAATTGTTACTAAAAATAAGCTAAGTACTTAATTTTAAGGAATATCAAACAAGAGAAAGTCGGGAATTAAAATCTTGCTAGCTTCTTCCACATAAGCTGTTAATGTAAATGCAAAACTCATGGATTACTTCTCATAAGTTAAACATCATAAGAGTATTTTAGAAGAAGTATTAACACTCTCTAATAATAATAACAGAGCCGGAGTAAAAGTTATTCAGTTATCATACAAGTTCTTTCTGACACACAGTATAAAATTGGCATTTTTCTCCAGTATATGTAGTTAATGCAAATGAGATCATAACCTCAACAAGCTTTGGGAATGAACAGAAGGCCCAAGAGTCAACAAAAGTGAGCCTCCTGCAATAGGAAAGGTTTCAATTTTGCCATTTTCTAAACACAGAAAAATGTAGCCCTGCAATTCAGAATATTGAATGTCTTATGGAAAGCGAAAGGTCATTTGTAACTGTCCAAAGGATTGATGGAGTTGAGATACCTCCTTGACCTTCACCCTGCACTCATAAAGAATAGTTTCAGATGACAAAGCATCATGCAAGTTTTGAGAAAAAAAATGTCTTTTCTTCTTTTATATTGCATACCAAGATTGTTACCTGATATTTTCTTTCATAATTGTATGTCAAGATTTAATTACCTTGTGTCTTCCCTCATTAAAAGTTAACTGTCATCAAATGCTGCTGAGCAATGTGATTTGGACTAATTCAAGCAGTTCTCCCTGCCTTTGCCATTGTTTTCCATCTCAGTTTCTCCAGTAATTGCTTTGGAAGCCTCACAAACCATGTCAAGGTCATCCTTTACAAAT
This sequence comes from Callospermophilus lateralis, assembly GCF_048772815.1. Taxonomy (NCBI): domain Eukaryota; kingdom Metazoa; phylum Chordata; class Mammalia; order Rodentia; family Sciuridae; genus Callospermophilus; species Callospermophilus lateralis. The sequence goes on along the minus strand of NW_027512473.1, from coordinate 405,950 downwards.
ACTAACCACTACATCCTCAACACATACATGCCCCAATTAGTTATTGTCTATTAAGAATACGTACTATGAAAAGCACTCACTTTCCTATAATTCAGTGAGTTTTTAATCCCCACAACTTTTTAAAAAATCTAGTAAAAAATCTTAGTGTAGCTATGAAAAATACAATAGAAATGAGACACAACACTCACAACTATTGAATTAGTGTGTATATAGGTGTGTTTATGTGTGTGCGCTTACCACATTTGTCAACTGTAAAATATCTATGACTTAAAGTGGTTTATGATCTCTAAACTTTGAACTTGCATGATAGAAAATATGTTATTATGCAATACTTTCTATGCAAAATAATGCTACTGACACACTCTGTGGAGGGCATATGCTTCTATTTTACTCATAATAATGATGGATTTGAACTGATCCTACTGCCTCTATTGTCATTTAAGCTCCCTTTATATTTCAGCTTGTACAGGGCAGCAGCCACTTAACTTCTCGTGGTTTCCAGTGTTAGCCAATTCAAATTTGTAATCCTTTATTTCTCATATAATAAAGAGAATAATAAAGGAAAGATGCTTAAAAGTTCCAGAGAAGATGAGAGAATGTAGAAATAATGCAACAGGAACCACAGGAAAATTTTTAAAAATTACATTAAAGAAAATGAATTGCAGTATTTTGAAATACTGAATAGTCATAATAAAACAAATACATTTATTGATCTTCAGCTTTTTGAATGAATGTATAAACCTGGGTAATTTTAGTAACAAAATAAATACTGAAGATGTAAAGGTACATGCAAATAAGATTGAATTTATTTTTTTTAAGCAATGAAGGAAAGAAAAGTAGATATTGCTATTGTATACTTCAAAGTTGAGAATCAAATGGTAATGTCAACTGTTGAAGAAATACAAAAATGATTATACCGTGCATATTATTTAAATACAATGTTTTCCAATTAAGACATGAAAATACAGCCAACTCTACCAGAAAGAAATGAGAGAAGAAATAGGAGGGAGTTGGTAAAATAAGTTAAGTACTTAATTTTTCAAGATTTCAATTAAAACATAGTTATTAAATTTAAAAAATAGCACTATAAAGCTTAATGTAGGAGAATTAAAATATTAATCATTAGCAAGTGACTGCCTTTATAAAATGACAAATATTTGTTGAGAGAACTAATGGTTACCTGTTTGTTTATTTTCCCACATGCAAAGAAATATCAGTTTTTATTTGTTTATTTTAATTGTGAGCCCTGCTGTACTATTAATTACTTGAAAAACATTTAAAAGTGAATGCAGTTTTTCACAATGAAAGAGATGAATTATTTTAAAACAGAATACAGGCATAGTGAAAAGCTAAGACAAAAGAAAAATTGTTTGAGTGGACAAGGGTCTATTTTACAGGGTTAAGAAAATAGAAAGAAAGGAATTTGAGCTGAAAGAAATATTAGGCAAAACTAAATTTGGTGAAATGAAGAGGCAATCATACATATTTTTAAGACCCAAACCTAAAATTTAGAGTCTTTAGAAAATTGACTATAATTGTTTTTGACACTGATAACTATCTGGGGGAAAAGTGATAACTCAAAAGTTACAGTGTATAATTCTTAGATGGTGTACAACTCTGATAGCTCAATTTTAATAGAAATGAGCAGATATCTTGTTTTTAAATTTATCTCCATGGTCCATGACTAGGAACTTCACTTTTTATCTTATAACACTGAACATCTTCATAATAATGTTGAACTATTTAGCACTTTCACCAGCTGATGATTAATCTTCTTCCTCAACTTAATTAGACCATGGAATACCCAGAAAAGTTGTTGAGTATTATTTGGAGATGGGTCTGTGATAGTGTTTCTGACAGAGCTCATCACAGGAATTGAACTGAGGAAAACAAATGGCCCTCCCCATCTGATCCCTTGAGGGCCCAAACTGAATAAAAAGGCCAAGGAAAATTAAATTCACTCTTTTCTTAACTGCTCTAGCTAGGATGTCAGTCTTCTCCTACCCTCTGTGCTCCTGGTTCTTAGGTTTTAGGTTTGAACTGGAGTATACACCATCAGTTTTCTAGTTCTCAAACCTTAGAACTATGAAAATGTTTTCCTGTGTCTCCACGTAGTAGATGGCAGATCATGAAACCTCTCTGCTTCCATAACCATGTGGGTCAATTCCTTATAAGAAGATTCATTCTCTATTATTTCTCTGTCTCTTCTATTTCACTGGCCTGTTTCCCTGGAAAATCCTGATTAATATATCTAATTTTCCAAAATTTGACCATACTGAAAACAAAATGAAGATTTTGGGCATTAATTTTGCTCAGGAACAAAGTGGGGCAACATAACACAAAATAAATTATTTTTATACGTACTAATACAATATAGTACAATATACAAAATACAATATAATATTCTCCACATTAGACATATCTTTTCCTAGGTTCTGTCTTCTAATTCTAGTCTTCTGTATCTTTCGCTCCAGCTGTCCTCCATATACTTCAGTTTGCACATGCCTAATTAAAAAAAAAAACAAAACCTGAAATCTGACATTTACCCAAATCTGAAACTCTTTGATTGCCAGTAAGATGTCACAAGTGGGAAATGCCACACTTGGCCTCATGTAATAGGTTGTAGTCAAAATGCAGGTGCATTATAAAAGGTTGTATAAAATATCTTCAGGTTATGTGTTTAAGACATGTGAAACACAAATGAATTTCATATTTTAACTTGGGTCTCACCTCCATGACATCTCATAATGTTTTTGTGAATATTCCTAAATCCAAAACCATCTAACACATTTAGGCTCTCAAACATTTCAAATAAAACATATTTAGCCTGTACTCAAATATGAGTCTTCTTTTTGCTATCTCTTTTAATTATACAATTTATTTTTTTGAAATTTAGGCAAGAGCCATAAATGTTTCTTACTACCTAATCCATGGCTTTTTTTCCTCTTTTTAATTTTATTTATTTTAATTTGATATATGTGACAGCAGAATGAAATTCAATTCATATTACACAAATAGAGCACAATTTCTTATGTCTTTGGTTGTACACAAAGTAAAGTCATGCCATTCATGTTTTTATACATGTATTTAAGGTAATGATGTTCATCTCATTCCACCATCTTTCTTACCCCCATGCCTTCCTCTCCTTCCTCTCCCCTTTGCCCTATTTAAAGTTCCTCTGTTCCTCCCATGCTCTGCCCCCCATGCATCACCATTATGATTCAGTGCCGCAGTCCGGCTGCAGCAAAATAACAGGGGGGATGAAGAGCAACTTGTGTAGATTGATACAGCTGGAGTAGGAGCCATTTATTGTAGGACAGGAGGGGTATATATACATTACACACAGCTTATCTTAATTAACATAAACTAGATACAGCAGTCAACCAATAAGGAATCTCCACACTTAATAGCTCACTGGCATTACTTCACAAACCACTCCCTCTGGCAAAATGCCAGGAGCCACCTTGACTTGTTTACAGATCCTTGTATCAGAGAAGACATTTGGAATTTGATTTTTTAATTTTTTTTCAATTAGCATTATATTCTCCAACTCCATTCATTTACCTGCAAAGGTCATGATTATATTCTCTTTTAATGCTGAGTAATATTCCATTGTGTATATATACCACATTTTCTTTATCCCTTAATCTACTTAAGGGCATCTAGGTTGGTTCCACAATTTAGTTATTGTGAATTCTGCTGCCATAAACACTGATGTGGCTGTGTCCCTGTAGCACACTGTTTTTAAGTCCTTTGGGTATAAAACAAGGGGTGGAATAACTGGGTCAAATGGTGGTTCCATTCCAAATTTTCTGAGGAATCTCCATACTGCTTTCCATATTGACTGCAACAATTTGCAGTCCCACCAGCAATGTATGAGTGTGCCCTTCTCCTCACATCCTTGCCAACACTTATTGTTGTTTGTATTCTTAATAGCTGCCACTCTGACAGGAGTGAGATAAAATCTTAGATTAGTTTTGATTTGCATTTCTCTAATTGCTAGAGATGTTGAGCATTTTTTCATATATTTGTTGATTGATTGTATATCATCTTCTGAGAAGTGTATGTTCATTTCCTTGGCCCATTTATTGATTGACTTATTTGAGTTTTTTTGTTTGTTTGTTTGTTTGTTTGTTTTTTGGTGTTAAGATTTTTGAGTTCTTTAAATACCTAGAGACTAGTGCGCTATCTCATGTGCATGTTCTAGAAATTTGTTCCCATTCTGTAGGCTCTCTATTCACTTCACTGATTATTTCTTTTGCTGAGAAGAAGCTTTTGAGTTTGAATCCATCCCATTCATTGTTTCTTGATTTTAATTCCTGTGCTAAAAATTATGGAATGCTTCATGAATTTGCATGTCATCCTTGCATAGGGGCCATGCTAATCTTCTCTGTATCATTCCAATTTTAGTATATGTGCTGCCAAAGTGAGCACCTGATCAATGTCTTTTGAAAACATTTAATAATCTTAATCCATACCTATGAATGTATTTTCACATTCCTAAGTGTCTTAAGAATACATTTTTTCCTTGAAATCATGTATTCATAAGCAATATCTTTGGATCCTTACAGTTACCCAGTGGAATATGTAGTATTGTGAATGCTAATTTGTTTTTGATAGTTTTCTGTTCACAAAAACACTTTGACAAACTGTTATAAGCTGACTGTATTCCCCTGTAATTTATATATTGAAATCCCAATTCCCAGTAACTTAGAATGCAATCTGACTTTTTTTTTTTACAATTTTTTCTTTTAAGTTATTTTATTCTAATTTGTTATACATGATAACAGAATGCAATACAATTCATATTACACATATAGAACACTATTTTTCATATGTCAAAATACATTCACACCATTAGTGTCTTCATACATGTACTTAGGGTAATGATATCCATCTCATTCCATCTTCTTTTTTACCCCCATACCCCCTTCTTTCCCCTCCCACCTCTTTGCCCTATCTAGAGTTCATCTAATCCTCCCATGCTCCTCCTCTAGAATGAAATATTATTTGAAGACAGGATCTTTAAGAAGATAATAAATTTAAAGTAAGATCATTAAGGTAGGACCTTTTCCAATATGTCTTGGGTCCTTATAAGAAGGGAAAACTTGTAGACACAAAAATTGACATTGGGAGATGATATAAAGAGACACAAGAAGACAATGTCAACCTACACACCAAGGGGCATGCTGGAACATTTTCTCTCCTTACAATGTTCAGAAGGAAACAACCCTAGAAGTTTGGACTTGTGTTTTCCAGAAGAATAAAATGATAAATTTCCACTGATTGAGCCATCCAGTTTGTGATTATGATAGACATTGTCAGCTGATACACGCACCATCTTATTTGATGATTATATGTCCATCATGTTTTTCATTGCTATTTTCATTTAAGTGAAAGAAGGAAATGTGTACTATTAGATTTTTTTAAAAGCCCTGTCTTTCATTTCCCATATAAAGGTAACTTTTTCAACAAAACTCTCCTTTGAACCTTCTGTTTTCCAGAACAGTGAAACAATAAATTTCCACTGTTTCTATCTTTTTTCTTCTCAAATCTTTCTATTAAGCAATTTCATAGACACTTGTATTTCTTTATCAAAGAATGTGCCTCAAATATAATTAAATGTAACAAATCATAATGTTCTCTTCTAGCCATTTTGAAACATACAATAAATTATTGTCTACTATATATAGTTACTCTACTGGACCATGGAACACTAGAACTTATTCTTCCTAACTATAATTTGGTATGGTTAACCAGCCACTCTCTTTTCATTCCCAGCTTCTATAACCACTGTTCTACTCTCTATATGAGATGAACTTTTCTAGCTTCCACACATGAATGATAACATGTAGTATTTGTCTTTTATGTCTGGTTTCTTTCAGTTAACATAATATCCTTCAAGTTCATCTGTGTTGCTGCAAATACCAGAGTTTCATTTTTTTATTGTGGGGTAATATTCCATTATGCCACACTTTCCTTACTGGTTCATTTGTCAGTAGACACCTAGTTTGTTTCCATTACTTGGCTGTTGTAAACATGGGAGTGCATATCAACATACGATTTCTTTTGGATACATACACAGTAGTAAGTTTGCTGGATCATAATGTAGTCCTATTTTTAATTCTTTCAGCAATTCCCACACTGTGAATTCCATCATGATTGACTATAAAATAGTATTTTAAAATCCTGATTAACTATGGATTTTGTGTTGAACACAAGGACCTCATAAAATAAAGGAATTGGTTTTCGTTATTAACCTGGATAGAAGATGCATGACAAGGCAATACTCATCCAACTGAGAGAGCTGGAAGAGGAATTGAGAGACTCTTTTTCCCCCCATAGTTTTATTGGCATATTATAATAATACATAATAGTGGGATGCTTTGTTATATATGTGTACATGCACACCATAGGGACATGCTCCTTTATCCTTTCCTCTTGCTTTTTAATGAGAAAACTGAGACCTGATAGGTTTTGATCTTCTGATACCAGTTACAAGGTACAAGAACTAGAAGCAAGACCTTGATCCCTACTACTTTAAATGTTCTGCCAAACCACCTGGCATTGAACTGTGTCCAGAGAAGAATGAGATAAGTTACTGCAAAACTATTTTACTTGGAAATAAGACTGTTTTTCTTTGAAGTGTATCTAGTTGGGGCTGCTTCCATTTTCTAGAATTTGTTTAAAGAGAGACTGGACAAGTATAAGAGCTTGATAGTAGAGATACTGAGCTGACTGAAGGAGGGAGGTTCAGATAATACAGTTCCTTGTTAGAATTACAATTTACACCTTGCTTCATGTGGTGTAGGTTGTCCCATTCGATATGATTTTGATTAAATTATGCAATAACTCCTCATCCTGACCTATGCTAAAAAAATTACTTCAGTATCTGAGGTGCCAGGACCTCCAAAATGCTTCCAAATTTATTTCCTTGGCCTTGGGAAAGTGCCCTTGTTATCTTAACCTAGTAATGAAATGCTGGGAAGAATGAAGGTCATAGTTTTTGTCACCTATATTTTAAAAATGTAGCATCTTATTTCTATTTCTTTGGGGGGTATGGATTTTTGGTTGTGAATTCAGAATAATGGACTTCAGTCTGCCTAATTTAGGAAAAGTTAAGGGGGTGAGTCAATTTCATTTTTTAGAAATATTTATTTATTCATATGTGGTGCTGAGGATCAAACCCAGTGCCTCACATGTGCTAGGCAAGTGCTCTGCCACTGAGCTACAACCCCAGTCATGGTGAGTCAATTTCTACCAGCAGAGTGCTCAGTGCATGCCTATGCAGGCAAACTGTGTGGATAGACATGTTCTCAAATAATCCTCTTTCTCTCTGATACAAGTGGCTTCATCCCCCATGCTAAGAGAGAAAGGCAGATGAGCATAGGAATTGAAGTGGGAGAGAGAGATGCAGTGGAGACATGTTAGAATATATTTATATGTAAAAATGTGGATGTGTAACCGATGTGATTCTGAAATCTTTGTAATGTTTTGAATAACCAATAAAAAAATAAAATAAAATAAAATAAAAAGTTGTCATGACATGTGCCTCATTGTTTACCCAAGAGTAAGGTACTCTCAACTGTGTAATAGAAACAAGAGGCTTGATTATGGTAAAAAATAAACTCTCAAGCAATAAAAAATGTATTAAGATTCAGTGATTAAGATTCCTTCTCCACATGCTTATTCAAGGGCCCAGGCTGATGGAAGCTCTGCCATCTCAAACTGAGTCATTCAAGGTTACTCTTGGTTCCTCTTCATCTATCCTGGTGTTGAGAAGAAGAAAACTGCGTGGAAGCATCTGTGGAATGTCCCTAAGGGCCAAATGTAGAGTCACATATGGCTGAAATTGTAACTGCAGAGGATTCAGGAAAATGTAGTTTATCTCTGTGTCCAGAAGAAGAAGAAATGGATTTAGATAAGTATTTGGCAATCATACACAGACACACATTTTGTATATATGATATACAATTTAGTATATGTATATCATATGTAATAAGCATGGTGTATGCTCTTATGTGCACAGCAAGATTATATATATAAACAAAATATACACACACACATGGTCAAATAAATGAATAAGTATATGTTTTAAATCAGTCCTGAGACTGAACGAGTGTTTTCTGTCAACTCCTTCACCTGGTTTATTTTTGAATGATTGAACTCCCTTGCTTTCTCTTTCTGGTCATGCTTTGGTGTCAGGATCTGGGTCTTTTATCATGAAGCATAGGTTCAGAGATGTCTAAGCCTTTGTGGTACTTTTTGTTCTCCATGAAATTGTTAGTATCCCTGTTCTAACAGGTAGCTTCACAGTTCTTCCAGTTTCATGAGAAGGATGTCCTTTTTGTTACTTTTTGTTACTTTTAGTCTCCCTAGGCCCAGAGGGGAGAGCCTCTGAGTAGAGAGAACTAAGGAAAGAGACCTGGTGAGAGACAGACCTTCAAGGTTATGTGAAACACAGACAGTTCAGTTAGAGCAGGCATCAGGACCTCCTCCATTTTGGGCAGCACATGTGTAGGGGCCTCTCCCAACTGACCTTAATTTCACTCCTTGCCTGACCACTACCTACCTCCCACCCCACCACCAATTCTGTCCTGGAATCTCTACTTCCTATGCCACCTCTTGACTTCTCATTAAAGCTCCTGCCTTCCTAGAAGCATGGGGACAAGATTCTGTATTCAAATAGGAGGGGCCGTGGTGTTAAACAGCCTTAGTTTCCTTCTCTTTATCACTACATTCTCCTTAGGAATAAATCATATAATGCATGTGAGACATTTAATTCTGTGGGTGTGTCATGTTAAAAACAAAAGCTGTGATGATTTTTACTACGATAACTGATCCAGTCTGATGGACTCTATGTATTCCATCACATTTGATTCCTAATGATCTTGGTTTGGAGGACTGGCCAAGGACTGGCCTTGCTAGCTCTTAGACTGACGGAAATAGAAAAAAGAAATGCAGAGCTGGAAGAACTGTGAATCTGCCTGTTAGAACAGGTATACCAACAATTTCATGAGAAGGATGTTCTTTTTTCTCCCTCAAGACTGTGAGAGCATTCTGCAGTTGGTCAGGGAGTGATCCCCCCAGACTGTGCTGTTGTGAAGAGACCCTGGCAGTGAGGCCTTGGCGATGGGCTGTTGTGTGTACGGGTGGCGGTGATTAAGTTCCCCCAGCTGATCCTGTTTCTCTTTAGGAACTTCAAACAGATGAGCCATTCAGATCCTAAGCCTGGGAAAGGACAGTATATCACAGATACTTTGTATTATAAACAAAGGAAGATCAGAAAGAAAAAAAAACTATGTGGTAGTACAAAGGAATTGTCCCTTTTCTGAGAAAAGATGACGTGAGTGAACTGACCATCAATGGACTAAGCAAATCAATCCCAAGACATGGAACTCTGGTTCTTTCTCCCTTGAGCACATCATAGGTTTTCATAGGCTAGGAGGGAGCACTCTGTGACATCCTGGAACACTCAAGCAGGATGCCTGCCTCTACCTCGTGATAACCTTAGTTCCTTTCAATTAGTTAAGGTTTGGATGACAAAAGGGACCGAGGATGAGGGTGAGCGGTGCTGGTATCCCCCAGTCTGCCTGAGTAGACCTCCCTCTCACCTCCATGGGATTTATAACTGCATTGTTTTTCAAGTTTTCATATGAACTAGAACTGAGTTGATAAAGGGGCCTCAGAAGGACCCTTAATTGTGCGAGATTGAGGTCCCCCCTGCTTTGGTTTTTTAATTAAATTATTTATTTTTATTGGTTCTTTTCAGTAATATATAACAATAAAATTCATTCTGACATAATTACAAAAGCATGGAGTATAATTCGTTCTAATTCAGTGCAGGTGAGATCCCTTCTTAAGGACTATTTTCAGTCCTACGTCATCTGGGTGGCATTTTCCCTCCTTTGCAGTTACAGCCTCCATTGTATTTGTCGTCTTTCAGACCTTCTGTTTAGACCCTTGACTACCAGACAGCAAGCTTCAGAAGCCTGGTCCTGTCTTTTCCTGGGGATTTCTGGTGGCTGGTTCAGAGTGAAACTTAATAAATGCATATAGGATTAATGAATACTAGATAGATAAGTAAGTCACATGTAAATTGATGCTTTTAAGGTCCTAATATTTTTTCTAAATTATTCTATATTTGAAAACTTTGGCACCTTTAATATCATTTATCCTTTGTCCTACTAAAATTTGTGGAATAAAAGATGAATATCTAGGGCTGGGAATGTGGCTCAAGCAGTAGGCGCTCGCCTGGCATGCGTGCGGCCTGGGTTCGATCCTTAGCACCACATACAAACAAAGATGTAGTGTCTGCTGAAAACTAAAAAATAAATATTTAAAAAAATAAAATTCTCTCTCTCTCTAAAAAAAAAAAAATCAATGTCTATCTAGGCTCTTGATTCTGAATTAGTGAAATCTGAATTACAGTGGTCTTAACCAACAGTTACTTTGTTATAATTGTATACAGAATTTAAAAATATCTATCTCTGCTTGTGAATACCATAATTCGTTATAATTAGTGAAAGTACTATGTTTTTAAAAAACTGAATGATACACTCATGTTTCCTAAAGTGAATTCTCTAGTTTCCTCATTTCTTGATGAGTTTCTGTTCTTACCAGCCCACTGTGTGGGCTGTAGGACAGCTTTGTAATTGAAACTTGCAGGGTAATAGAACTTGTTACCAATAAGCTCAAGTCTGAACTGCCATTGTAATTAGATTTGTTGGAAGCATTTATGAATGAAAGACTGTGATTTTCTAGTTGGCAGAGTGGATAGAAAACTTTCTGTCAATGATAACCTGATCTAGAATCCAGATGCCTTTTGACTGATGGTAAATGATAGCTTAATATTTCCCACTTCTAATAATGTTGACTTAAGTGATATAATGAAATTAAATTTCATTTTTCCTGTCCTTCTCTATGTGATATAGTGGATCTGAGATTGACAATTTTAATTGTGTTCCTTATCTGACACTTAAGAACTCAGGTTTTGCATTGAGGTAGATGAGATTCCTCAAATGTCCACTTTCACGGTCGCTTTACCAGGTTGTTAACCTACATTTCTTTAGAACCTAAAAATAACAACAACAACAATTGGCAGGGCATGAACATGGAATTAGCAATACTGAACCATTGCTTCTAGAGGAAGAACACAGGGTCCTATGAGCCTCTGGTCAAAATATTTTCATCAGGAGGTGAACATGTAGTCTTGTGTGAGTTTTACATGTGTTTCTCTTTAAAGATACCTCATTTATTATACATAAACTCATTATCATTGAACTCCAGCATGGTAGTTCATACCTGAATGAAGCTAGCCTGATACACATATTTTTTATCTATAAGACACATCACAGCCTTTTTGAACCTAGGAACACTGGATAGCTCTTAAGCACTGTGCTTGGAGGGGCATTTAAACCAGGGAAGTCACCAACAGAAAGCACAAATGTACCAATAGTGTGATACTATGTAGAGCATGAAAAGGACAACTGCAAGACTGAAAACTGCAGAGTGTCCCTTTGATTGACCTCAGTTGGGAACACAAACACTGGTACCACACATTCTGTCCCTCTGTGAAAGTTTGCAAAAGACTATGAAAGACCATGAGTATTGATTTTGGGGTTGAATGTTTGTTTTAGTGAGAAGGTAGGCCAGCTTCTAAGTGTGGAATGTATGGGTAGTGAGAGTGGACTGGATTATCACCTGAGATTTAAGATGAAGATATGAGACTCAGATGTGAAGCAATGCAGTTAAGCAAGCATCTACTAAGTAACCATACTCTGTTCCCTCAATCTATTTTCACATAACAGCAGGTCCTGAGTTGATCTTGCCATACAGGTATGTAGGGAATCCTACAGCTGCTGAGAAGCTCAAAGGTAGATACAGAAATGATCCCTGGAGCAAATTTCTTCTCAATGCAGGGAAGATGGACACAATCAGGATTGTGGGATTGCTGATCCCGGGCTCCTAGGATATATAGACCTTTATGTCTTGTGAAAATGCCACATTAAGGTGGGGCAGCCTCCATCTCATGGGACCCTTGGAAACAACTGTTAGGACAAAGTGGTTGCCAAGGCAGTGACCTCATTCACTTCCTTGAAGGAAGTGACCTCACCTCACTCCCTTGTTGATGGAACTCTCTGATCTTGGGATCTAGGAGGCGAGGCATCCAGAGACAGTTCCACTCCCAGTGGGCTCACTTGATTGTCTGTACCAAGGCCAGAGTCATTCTTTGTTGGTACCTAGTGATGTGTGGATAGCCAAATGCCTTGAATGGCCTCAACAGGGGCCTTTCCTGAGAAAGAAGTGTTGGCTCATTGCTGGCTCCTGACAACTACACAGAGATGGCCAAGGAGACCAGAGCTGAGACAGGACAGGCCACTGCTGAGGAACATATTTTCACCCACCAGTCAGAGGACAGAGTAGATAGATGCAGACCAAATAAATGGGTGGTTTTTGTGTCTCAGTGGGTGTGTGTTTGAATTTGTTGTTTTGTCTCATGTTCTGAGAACATGAAGGAAAAACTTTTTTTTTTTGTGGTTGTTGTTGCTGTTGGTTTGAAATGGACTGTTAACTAGTGAGCCTTTTTATGCCAGTGGATCCCACTGGGTTTGTGGTTAAAGAGAGTAGAGAGAGGATGAAGCCCTGAAGTCTCCTGTCTAGTGGAAATCTTTGCAGGACTCCTCATGGCCAATTTATGAATGGACTGCTGCTTGCCTTGCAGATGGGCAACACCTACCAAGATCCTAAGTTCCTGTATTCTTCCTGAATTTTGGCCACTCTCTGAAGGGGTTCGTGGCTTTGTGTCCAAGATATGTACCACATTTAAGCTCTGTGACATGGCCATGGACTGGATTGCTGAAGGGCATGCCAAGCATCTCAGAAAACTCAAAAATTAGCATGACTGTTAAGGATCTCTCTGGAGAATCCCTGCTTAGATAGATAGTATCCCAAGTTGCATGATTAGGAGCTGTCAGTGCCACAGTGTTCAATTACAGAAAAGTTTTTCTCCAGGCTTCTTTCTTCCCTATTGTTCTGTTCCCCTGAATGTCAGGGAGGTGTTTGCCTTAGGGCACTCCTTTGGGACTCCTCAAGAAAACAGTTTCAAATGGAAATGAAGAGGACTAATCTGTGCCTTTTAAGTAAAGTGCTTTTAAAAAGCTCTGTCAGTATCAGACACTTGGCCCTGTGTGTGGCTGTGAATTACATTCTCAGCACCCCAGGAAACTCAAGAAAAATCCCATGTGTCCATCCCAATCTAAAAGGATGAAAAAGAAGTGTACTATGGGATGAAGTCTCTTGCCTTCCTCTGGTCAGGCTCCTGACTCCTATGAAGTCAGAACAGGGATCCTCTGGATCAAATGAGTTGTTGCAAGCCCTCCAGTAACTAGCACACAGGTGTTTGGGTTTTTTCATGAGTCCAGTACACATAAAGAAAATACCCCTGCAGGCAGGAGGCCTCTAATTTGAGAAGCAGAGCAGTACTAACTACAGGGCCATTTTATCTATCCTATTTCTTAAGAAGGGTGTCCAGGCCACCATGACATTTGGCATATGATGGGCATGAGAGCTTACTTTGCACACCATCTAAGACTGCTCACCCTATAGAATCCCCCAGCCAGAATGTTATGATGAGTGTCTGTATGGAAGAAGATGAGGGCCATATGGGATTGTTTTTGTTAGAATAGTGGTCTTTTGTGTGGTGTTTGGAAAAGATGACTGGGTCCACCTCAGCTTGAACTCTGGTGTGATGCCATTAGAGACTGAGTTCTGGAACTGATCTCAGAGAACTATTGCCATGAATTGTGCTGGGATTTTAGAAGGCCGGGCATTAGAGGAGCCTTTGGAAATGGAGATCTAGGTCGAGGGTGGCTTTCTTCATAGCACTGGGAATCTCAGCCAGGATTTTATATGATTTTGCTGCGAAAGCCTTTTCACCTATAGTTGAGAGCAAAAACTCACAGGAACCTCATATTTTAGATCCCAATGGGCCTGGATTCCTGTGACCTTTCGCAACTATTTGGGAACCTTGCCCGCATGTGATTTCCAGAGCTTTTACTGAAAGGAGATTCCTCAACACTTAATGGCTCCTGAATGAATCAAATCCCACAGTGTCAACTTCTTCATTCTTGAAATATGGCTAGGCCAATACCATAAAGTTTTTGAGAATCCCATGACCAGAAATCCCTGGAGAACCTTTAGATCTCCTATTGCTCATCATGACTGAACCAGCGAGTGCCATTTTTGACTGAGTGGAATTCATGACCATGGTGAAGAACAGAGAGGCCAGTGAGTAGGAGCCAGCAGAGAACTGGGCCTGGAGCAATAGAGTGCAGGTGTGTGATCCAGCATCTGTGGTGTGCCCCAGTAGTTCTGTCATTGGCTTCCAAATGACATGTGACTGACAAGGTGCAGCCAGGAGACCCGAAAATAAAAAGGCATGTTGTTGTGGGGAGAGGATTTGGTGTGATGCTCAGAAACAAGTTGCTACGCTCAAGTGGGAAAGATATATGGGGTAGCAGCCCAGTTTGTGTTTTTGCCTTTGGACCCTGACTCACCCCACGTGGCAGAGCTCCCTCCAGTACTGTGTCCTTGTTGACCTTTTTGTATTTCAAAAACAAACACCAATTTTCCAGGGAAGTTGTAAGAAATGCCATTAAAACTGGGCTTTGAGCCAAAGGCTTCACAATGCACCCAGGGAAACATTCATACCTCAATGGCCACAGTTACCTGCATATAGAGGATTCAGCTCTGCTGCCTCCTGTTCCTATTGGAAAATATGAACCTATGTCCTCCTGTTCACATAGACTCAGACCATACTTTCATGATCTCACTACAAAGGAAGCTAAAACACAAAGCTATATTTCTAGTGGATTAATGTCAGAGGCAGGTAGTCAAGAAGTCATTAGGCCAGCAAAGTTCCATGTTTGTGGAATGCTTACACTGTCCTCTACTTTTGGGATCTCTTCTGTCACAACCAAGTTTGTGAGATCCTCAGAATTTCTAATTCCAGATATGTATTCACAGATTTTTTTTTCCTCTTCTCCTCTCATTGTCTTCTTTGGGGTGACAGTATTGTCCAGGCATTGTGGTGGATGACAGTGGAAGATTATTTTGTTCCACATGTTCCCATATGTATCAGACTCATTTTCCATTTTGCCATTTAAAATATTGAATCTCTGACACTAACCCATAACCTTCTAGGCTCTGACTACATATCCTAACATCTATAAAAATAATCCTAAAAAAATAGAAGTAGGGGTATTTGATAGGAGGCATGGTGTATACTTAGACTTGCCTTTTGCTTCATCAGAGATACATATTATAAAACCTGTGACACATTTTTCTCATTTTATTTCTCGAAGAATTTTCAAAATCAACAAACATGTAACTTCCTGACTCCCTGTCTCTGTCGCCTGGGTCACAATGTATATTTTTATATACCTATATATAATCCTACTGCCATCACAGGTATATTTTTGAGAGTACTCTCACTTTGGTAAATACGAACGTCATGAAGAGATCACTGCCCCCCAATACACTGAGGTAACTAAAAATTCAAGCTGTGGTGAGCTTTATACTTGAACAAGGTTAGACATGAAACAATGTAGAGGAAAATGAATATTTTGGGTACATATGTGAAGGATATATATCCCCTGTGGATTTTGATTGGCATAGGTACTATTACATTTTAATGTATTAAATATATACATATATATATATATATATATATATATATATATATATATATATGGTATAAATTTGCAAACATGAACTATATGTGTCATATACTTATACTACCTTGATTCTTTCATGTCCATCTGTGTGGATTTATAATCAACTTCTCAGGAGATATTTTTCAGAAATATTCATTTTCTTGACATACATATTCATTTCGGAATACTCAAAATGAACTTCAGTGAATATTGAGTACTAACCCTAATATTTCTACAGTAAGTGACCCAGTTGAACACCAATGAAAATATATTCATATGGGACATGATGAGTATTTTGAATTAAATTTGTATTTAAAATTGTTATATTCCTATTTCTTTAGTATATATACATCATAGGATGTATCATTTCATCCACAATTCACAAATTGATATGCACATGATTCACTTTCATTCACTCCTTGTATCAAATCCCATGTATTTCTCCATGTTGCTTTACTTCCTTTTTCATGAGATTTCTTTTATCATCATTTCCGAAGCAAAACGCAAACACAGTTTGTTATAATTAGTAACCACTACAAATATAACTACTTGGATTGAATGTTTGTATGTGAATACCAGATTTCATGTATTTTTTAAAATATCAATTCAATTCATTATTTAAATAGTAACCTGTTATATTTTTTATTCACCATATGGTCTATTCATGCATCATCTCTATATACATAAACCCAGGGTACACCTATTTTTATCCCCAAACTCTAAATGATAGGGTTTCAAAACATGCTCCCAGAAATGGTGGAAGAAATACGCATGTCACCTGCTCCATATATTCCTTTCATCACCTCATGTTCTGGACACAAAATGCAAAACTCACACTTATCTTAGTCTTCTCCCAAAGCCTCATTTTAAAGAGAGCATAAATTACTAAAATCATCTATGTCTGCATTGCCTATTGTTTTCAAATTTGAATCCTATGGTGAGTATATACTTGATTCTTTCAAAAATAGTGTGTTCAACTAGCCGCCTGTTGAAATTATCCCTGATCTTATCACTCATTTTGAACTTTGCCTGATCTTCTAACATCCTTATTGATATCTATTTCCCCAAGTGCCTTGTTGTGACTGACTCTTCATGTGTGCTGACATTCCCATTTACACTTTAATAGAAATTCATTGGATTGCAAAAAGGGCCTTTGGTCCAAATCCTAAACTCACTATTCTTCCTTACCCTACACTGGAAACCTGCCTACTCTCTCTATTTCACTGCAAGTTCTCTTTTACATTCAGTAGTCCCAGGTACAAGATCTTAGGCCATTGTCTATGGATTTAGAGGATTCATCTCTGCAGAACATAATTCAAAACTATGTATCCAAATCAAGGGCCCAACAAACTTGTGTGCTTCAGATCTTACCTAGTTTTCTATTTTCATACTTACATTTCACCTTACATTCGTATAAATATCCCAGTTGCCCAATACCCGTATTCATCCAGCAATAGAGTAGTTTCAAGGAACTTTTAAAGATTGGAAGTCACCTGGTCAAATTCATTTGCATTTACTTTTTTTTTTTTGATGAAGGTGTTCTCAGAGAATCCTTAATGTGTCAATAGTCACTGTAAAGCATACAGAGAGGATACAGATGCTATATAAAGCACATCTACTTGATTGTATTCCCCCTCCCTTATACAATGCCCCACCCCATACATGGTTTAGGAAATTCTTCATTGTACAATATTTGGTAAAAATAAACATACTCTGGCTGTATTGCAAAGGAGGAAATATAGGATATGTACACTCGTCCCTTTTTAATATGCCACACAATGTATTTAATTGCCATTGTGAAGAGTTAATTTTTTTTCCGCTAAAAGGATGCTGAAGACTTCACTGTGATGCCTGTGAATGTGGCCTTATTTGGAAACATGGTCTCTGCAGATGAAATCAAGTTACAAATTTGTGCTTGGAGTAGGTGCTTATCCAACACTACTGTGTCCTTTTAAGAATGAGATTTGGACAGAGACAGAGACAAAGGGAATGCAAGGTGGAGACACTGTAGAATGTCATGCGCAGACACAGACAAGAATTGGAATGAAGCCCCAACATGCCAAGAAATAATCAGAAATGCCTGCCTTCACCAAAAGCTGGGAGATGGCAGGGAACAGATTCTCCCACAGAGTGCTCAGAAGGAATCAATTTGGCTTTCAAGCTCATTTCAGACTTAAAGCATCTGAACTGTGAATGAATAAACTTCTGTTGGTCAAAGCCTCCCAGTTCATCATACTTTGTTTTGGCCGCCCTGCTAAACTGACTCTGGTACCAGGAAGTACCATGCTGCAACAAATACCTAAAAATGTGCAACTGTAAATTGAGTAATGGGGAGAGGCTAGAAAAGTTTTGAGGTAGTGGGTACAAAGAAACTAGATTGCCTTGAAGAGATAACTGGTAACAATAAGCACACTGAAAAGTATTTCTTTTGAAGTCTCAGATGGAAAAGAGAAACATGCTATTTGAAAGTAGAGGAAAGACAATCCTTGTTATAAAGTGTACCAGAATATGGCAGAATTAGAATTTGGCTGGCAACTAAAAGTAAAAACTTATCAGTGATGAACATAAATATTAAACTGAGGCTATTGCCAAGCAACACGTGGAAGGCATAGCCTTGTTTTTTTGTTTTGTTTTGTTTTGTCCATTCCATTTGAAGTAAATGTGAAAGAAGAGAAAGAAGCAGCTTTACCTTGAGAGTGAATGTAATATGGTTTAATACACCATGATTATTGCCTATTGTTCTTTCTCATCACTGGACAAATAAGGGCAGGAATTTAGTAGTCTTTTCTGATTACCAGTATTTCCCAAATGTTCAATAAGTGCTGAAAGAGTGAATGAAACTAGTGCATGAAGCTGAAATTCTTAAACTGGGCCTACGAATTGAATGCCTGTTTTCTAAGTGAAAAGTTCTTATGTATTGTAATCTTTAAATTAGAAAAATGAAAAAAAATCTGTAAATGAAAACAATTTACATGAATATAAGCACATTGTACTTGTAATAGATACTCTGTTTCAGAGTAGAAACTAAAATTAACCTAATGATGGGACTTGAAGTAAGGACTCTCACTTAACTTCTTTAAAGAACAACTTGGGAGTTTCAGAAACAGAAAAGAATAATGTGATGCAAATTTGAGGCCACATATGCAATTAGTTCTCAAGTAAGGTGCTGACATTTTATTTCTAGAATGAGTTTGGTAACAGCTGGGTTGACTTTAATAGCATAAATCCTATAAACACTGATTGCAAACAAAGATCCATGCTTCCATAGAATATATTAAGATCATAAAAAATGATGGCTGTCTTTATTCTTAAGTTAATCAAAATGTCATCTAAATCCCTGCTGTTTTAAAAATGCTGTATAAAATGATAAAGACTTCATATGAAAAATTTGGTAAGTTAGGAAATGAAAACTATAACAAAATTGAATTCTCCACCCCTATTCTCTTCCAGTAACTTTCAAGAAAAACTGACACTCTGATAAAAATTAGTTGAAAATTTTGTTTTCTTCACCATTTTATTTGTGTATGTCCCATTTTCCTGCAAGAGCAATCTTTGACTTAAACTGGTCATTCAATGAAAAGATATTTTATAGATTCAAATGATTAAAAATAGTTCTGAATTTAACTCATAAAATATGTTTAGGAAATATTTTAATTCCTTACATATAGGCATAGTACATTTTAAAACATTTTTTTGGCAAATATCAAGTGACAAATTAATGCTAAGCATACACACAAGCTTTCAATCGTCCAACTGTTGCTTCCAATTTCACATGCCACAAGGACTTCAAATTCATCAGTTCACATCTTTGTGGTCCTTCTTTGGCTGCCACTCCATATACTGTTTTATTATAGCTCTTATATTGTCACATTTTAGCCTGTTTATCTTCTTTCCACTACTTTTCTTCACTTCCAAATAGTATTTCCAAAAGCAGTCAGTCAGAGAACTGACCAAGTACTCTGCTTGGGCAATCAGACTCACACTTCAAGATCCTGAGTAACTTTGATATATCTGCAATGCCTCCCAAGTTGCACAGGGTAGAATTATCAAGTCTCTTTCTTTATTCTATTTTATTTTTTCTTTTGGAGTATATCTCTTTTAAATAGCTTACTGTAGGATAAACTACGTTTTGGAACCTGACTTCCTGATGGATTGTGTACTTTCCAAGGCAAGGATTGTGTCTTTTTACATAACTATCTCTAGTGTTTCGACTTGTACTTGACAAAACTTAGATTTTCAAAAAATATTTATTGAAAAGACAGATAAAAAATAGAAGTCTAGGGAGAAGAAAAAAATCAAGTCAATTATTCTCTGTGCTGTTACTATGCTAAATCAAACCACGATGAAAAAAAATAGACTAACTTATGTTTATTTCTCCAGGTGCAATTCCAGGGGTGTAATTTAATATGGTAAGGTATCATTAGGCTAGACCATAAGTCAGAATTGTGCTTGTTAGCTTTTAAAGTCATTTTCAGAGATCAATGTGGCTATATTTAATTCTATAAACTTTATTAGGATTTCTTAGAGTTATCAGTGCTTTCCTTATTTATCCAGCCTTTTTTTATGTCTTTTATCAGAAGACTACAGTAAGAGAATACGAGTTTTTTTCCTTCAGATGATAAAAAAATGAGTTATCCCAGAAAGGTTAAAGGGAAATCCTCCTAACAAGACTGACTGATGGATTAGTGCAATAGAGGAACTAGAAGGAATTCTAGGATTTTAAAAACATGTAGTTCATTACCAATTTTATTCTATGTGAAATTGTAAATATAAAAAAGCAGAGAATAGTAGACAAACTCCTATGTATTCAGCAATTAATTTCAACAATCCTAAGTGTTTTGTCCCATCCTAATTTTTTTTTTAATGTAAGCCTTAAACCAACACAAAACAAGATGCAGAACTAAAAGATAATTGTTGGTAGTTTTACAGGGCATCTAAGCTATTTGTCAAGAAAAAGGGTGAAGAAATGCTGTGGACCAATTGCAGTGAGAATCAGAAAAGCAAACTTTGCAAAAAGTCCAAGCAGTCCTCTGTGTCTGCCCTATGAGTCAGTTTGTGTGTGCCCTCTGGCATGCATTTGTTTTGAGGTCTGCAAAGTGAAGAGAAGGAACATGCCCTTAAATGAAGGAACATGCCTTTATGTAAAAGGCAAAGTGCGATAAATGCAGTTATACCTTTATCCCTTCATTTGTTAAACAGCTACTGAATTCCTCCTGTTTTCCTAAATCTAGACAGATTTTTAAGGGAGCAATACTACAATAGAAATAAAAGCTAGGTCATAAGACCATCTAGAGAAATAAATGTTTCATTCATGTGAATGTGTTTGATATCTGTCTCTCTAACCAGAAAGTCTAATCAGCCTGTTAGGAAGTTTTTCAACAGTCTAAACAACAAAAGTTAACTACCAGAATTGGATAGGTATTATCCTAGTTAAGCTGTGGTGTGCTGATCGTGCCTGACCCTGCTGTCCAGAGTCCCTGCTGAATATACGGAGCCAGGTGGCAAATGCCACTTGCCTGCACCCCATCTGATTGAATTAAACTAGGAAATTGAATTTAAGAAGTTCATTCAGAGTGTGAACAATGCCAATCATTTTATTTTTTTCACTTTAGCATTTGAACTAAGATATAAAGAGGAAGTCATAGCAACTTGATAGCAAGACAGAAACATTCTTGTGGAGTTGGAGTTAGTAACCTTAAAGTGTAACCTTATGGGGAAGATTCAATGATTTCATCTGCTTTGATCCCCATGGGCTGTCTCAATACAGACCTGTTCTCCCTTCACAGTCCTACTGATTTCTAATCAGTAAGTATTTGATTTTCCTAACCTGTTTGATATCTGTGTCCTTAAAACTTTTATCCTAATTTTCACTTTGAGTTGCTTTTCTTGAACATTTTGGGGAATTACTTTCTTATAAATAAATAACTTTATCTTAAATAGACAATGTTGTTTCAACCCATTCCTTGTCTCTGTTACCATACTCAGTTCTCATTTATTTTTATAGTCAAGTTATACATGGTAACTTGTGAACTCTTTAAGACCCTTAGGAGCTAATATTCAGTATTGTGAACTCATATCCAGATTAGAGCTTGGGACATTGTCAGACTTAATAAAATAATAGATAAATTGTGCATATGAGAGACAATGGGCAGTTAATAGCTAGGGGAAATATTTGAATGACAAGAAGAAAAGCTAAAAATGATTCTGTAATTCAATTAATGTGCATCATAATTTAATTAGTTTCACTTAAATATGCATTAGGAAATTCTCTGTTTTTAAAAAGTATGATAATCAACTATATATTAAAAATAAGTTATTAAAAACTGAAGAATATTTGTGAATTAACGAGTTCAAATTATCTGGAGTTTAGTTCAACAATAGTAGAAAAACAGCAATTTTTGCCCACAAATAAAAAAGGATGGATCCTTTGGGACATGATATTAAATTGGAAAAAAACACAGGGGTACAGTGTTATTTATCTCCTAGGAAAGCATAAGTTCTCCTTGTTCCCTATGGTGAGAACAAGTGTCCACTAACCCAAAAACCATCCTGGGTAGAAGAACAAAGGGATGAATGTTTATGATTGCTTACCATAATTACTTCATTCTACTTATAAGTTTCTAATTTTTAAAATCAATACATTGCATATTCATTCAATGACTCAAGTAAAAATTAGTAAATGGGCATTTGGTGGCATATAGCTTCCTTCTCCATAAACAGCCTTTTGCCCAACTGTTACATAACATTAATTATTGTAACAATTGATAAAGGCATGACTGGCTGCATCTCTCAAAAGATGATACTTTTAATTCCCCTACATCACAAAACAAATAGAAGTGGCATTTGGCAGAAGAAATAAAGTTTTTTTTTTTCTCTCTGGAACTTCATTCCAGGCATATAAGATACTAAAAGAAAATTATGAAGTCTCCACGTACATTATTTTTGGATGAAGTTATTTCAGTAAGTTAAAAATAATTTTCTGACTTTTCATAAATAATTACACTGACTATATTAGTATATATTTTATAGAATCATTTTTCTACTAAAATTATTCATGCTAAAATAATGCTGTCATAAAATTAATATATAATTAATGATTAAAATGATCAAAATTCAAAATCTTTATTGTGCTTGTAATTATCATTTCTCCTTTTTTTCTTTATTTTTATCGCTCATTTCACTTGACACATTTAAATGAAGACACCTTTGGAGAACACTTTTGGGTGAAGTCTTGGTTATACTATTGATTTTTAAAGTGGCTTGTGTCATTCAGGTTAGTTGGACATATTGGGAAAGTTTCCAGACATTGGCAAAAAAAAACCAAACTGAACTTTCCTCCAAAAAGTCAGAAAGAATTTCATTAACCTTTTAATAAAAAAGGTATATTTCTCATTTGTTCAACTCTAAGGCCATGCATTTCCAGGAGAACAAAACAACCAGACCATAGCAAGATGAACTTTGTTTACATCAAGACTGGAATTTGAAAAAGTACAATGCTAGGATTGTCTTTCAGTCAGTAAATGGTGAGCTCTCTCCCTCATGCTTGGTACATACCTTGGTACATGTGAAATTATATATGTTGACAATACACTAAATGATCATCAATGCTCATAACAATGCCATTGAGCCAACGTTTCAAAAGGTAATCTCAATTGATAAATAAGAATTAAGTTAAAGGAAGAAAAGTAATGTTTATGAATTTAAAAAGTAATTTTACTTATTTCTTATAATATAAATAATTATCAGTTCTCTCCATGTCCTATTGTATTTATGAAAACATGAAATATAGAAAATAACAAAATAGCTAAAATTAAATGTACAGATAAATGTAGGCAAGCTTTTAGTATAGATATTATGTAAGTTTGTTCCTTTCATTTTAAAGGTGTCAATGATCTTATGACATATATTGTCAAACTAGGAGTAGAATTAAACTAATCATAGAAAAGTGTCAGATGTGAACATTAAGGGGGTTTTGAATTAATAAATCTCAGTATTATATTATTCTCATAAAAATTTTACTAAATTGAAATGTTTAGGTTTAGTCAGTATTCTCTACTCCAGGAAGGCAGAAATTGTGGATTAGTTCTTCTCATAATTTTGTTATAGGTGTCCCTTTCACAGTTTTGAGTTTCTAAACTTGATGTAAACATAAGAGAACAGGCAAAATATTTAGATATGTGTAAAAGAAAATGGTGGAGGAGAATTAGACTTAACAAAATAACTGAAATTGTATTCATCATTCTCATTTGATGGAAGAAAATTCACCTAATTAATTTGTTTCAAGTGTAAGAGAAAAATCGTGAATTCAAAATTCTACATTATATCTTTAAATTACTCATCTATAGACAATAGCATGTATCCAATTTTTGACTCTTTTTATAGACTTTAGAATGGTACATTTTTTAAAAAAATGTAAAAAAGATAAAAATGGATTCTGTTTGATTTATGTGACTTTCATGTCAATTACTGCACTTAACTTCCTTGTTAGAACTTGCACATCAGCAGGTAGTATAAAGTGCTGGTACATATCTTTCAATATATCTACTTAGAAACTGCCCTCTGAACCTCAACTTCTTGCTATTGCATCAGTAATGTGATTCACATTACAAATGACTGCATTAACTATTCCAGGACTTTGTAAGAATCCATTTTTATTGATGCTTTATGTATCTATACAGTGTCTTTGGAAAGTAAAAAGGAAGAGTTCATTGTCTCCACTAATAATACCAGCCAAATAATGAAAAGGATTGCTAGTAGCTACCCTATTTTCTGCTGCTGTGGTGACATTGTGAACTTCTGACATTCTCTAGGTTGCTGTCCCGCTGCTCATTCCAAATTTGTCAGGTTATTTGGCACTTGATCTGACCTCAGTGTCTACAATGAACTGCTGAGCTATGAAGTGCTTGATTTTTAGATGCTTTGCCAAATTCCTCCCCCCACCGCTACCACCTTTAAAATAACAAGGTCAATCACACAAAAGAAAGATGGCAGCATTTCAGGTGCAATGATGCTGATTATCAGTATAACACATATAGTTCAGAATGACATCAACTTGTCCTTGAAGACCATGGCAAGTCTAGCTGGAACTAAGATAATTTTTAAAAAGGCAGATATGAATGAAAGTATCCATTTTTTTCTAAAGATACTTTATAAAATATGTAGGAAGGCACATTTAAAAAACTTGTTCTCAAGTTATGGCAACTTAAACCAACATTGAAAAAAAACTTCAGGAAAACACTAATGTTAACATGGACTATAGCTAAATAAATTCTGAATTAATCAAACAGACATTCTTCCTATGCAGTAAAATAGATTGTATAGTTAATATGAATCACTTGTGAGCAACATATGAGCAATCATTTGTGAATATGGTATACTAAGTTCCTCAAAGGGTTATCTTTTTAAAATTATTCATATTACAAAGAATTCCAGAAAACACTTTTGTTAATTATTTTAAAAAGGAGTGATTTCCACATATCTTCATCTCCTTCTCATTGCTTATAGTTTATCTTCCTTAATTTCGTGGTAGTAATCCCACCTTCTCATGGCAAGTTGTTTGCAAACTGGTCATGCTTACATTCAAATACTCTCAGTTTTACCTGAGTATATCATATTTTTATCTGAGACCTCCACAGTTAGACTAGGATGATAAGAAAACAAAATGTCATATAGGTCTCATTCCTTCTTCACCAGGAATATAGAGAGACATGTTTAGACTTCTATGTAGAACATACAATGACTGCATAGAATAAAATTAGTATGTAATATCAATTTTTATTGTCCACAGAAAGCTATTCACACAGTAATTAAATCTTCATTTGAAAACTCTTAAAAGCAGCTAGTGATTTTTTTTAATTCAAAACAATTTTTGTTTATTGTAAGCCAGTTTTATGTGTAATATTGCAATATCTGAGTAGATAGTATATTGTAGACCTTTAAATTAAGAGAAATGTTAACAATCAGTTAACATGTATGAGGAAAATGACACTCCAAGAAGTGAATAATGCATCTTCAAATGTCAACAGATAGCTACTGATCATACCCAACATTATTTTAAGAGATTACTATAGTTATACTTGAAGGAAAATACAAAGCCAAACTTTAATATCATTTATTTTCTATATCTAATTTTCACAAATGTTAGTTATCAAAAGGGGACTGAATTTAAAAAATTATCTCCTGCTTTTAGTAGAAAAATTGTTCTAAGTAATTAAAGTCATAGTAATTCAAATTAAAATATTTTTTATTGGTTTTTCTCATCCTACTTTTAAAGCCACAGGATTCGTGTAGCTGATGAGGTCTTCAGCAAGATACCAATACAATGCCAACATTATTCAGCAGAAAAGAATGTAATTATTCAAACCTAGAATGGTACCTTGAGTGATGTAATTAATGTACACTCAGTGATAGGGCATTTCAATTGCCTGAGATAATGGATTCTTTTAAAAAATGTGTTGGATCATATATCCATTGTAATTAGGGCAAAGGAAGAGTCAGAAGAAAGTCAGATGAAAAGCATGTGAAGGATATTATGAAAACATTAACCACTCTGTTAAATCCTAATTTTCTCAAACATTCTTTCCTGTATGCTTCTATTTTACCTACTTATTTGAATCTTTTATCTGTCACTATCAGATATGGTCTCCTTGAGGGTAAGGACCATTATTTACCTTTTCATCTCCAGAGATAGTACCTGATATATTCAGAGTTCAGTGTGTATTTGCTAAGTAAATGAATGAATAAATTGAATAAATATAGTATACATTTACATATGAAGCTAAGCATCTTGAACTCTGTAATTACTTTTTACATACATCATCGTAGCCTAATCTTAACTGAAAATAAGAATCACCAAGGGTATTTTATTAAGAATCCAGCTTCCTAGGAATCTCTTTTGATGAGTTTTGGGTTTTAACTGGAAACCTGTTGAGATTAATAAAATTTATTAAAAGTGCCTCAGGGAGTCATAAGACCAGTTAGTTAGAATGATATAGATGATTCCATATTTAAGTTGTATATTTAGAAAGCAGGTAGGTCTCAAGAAAATCTAACAATTGTGTTTTCTTGAGGTGAGTATTTCTGCTTTCTAATTGGTCTGTCACTACAAAAGTAAACTACACTCCCTTCTTTAACTTCAGTGTAGAAAGATTATGATTTAAGAAAATAAATTTTATGATGGAAAAGATGAAGCATTCAATAGAATTCTTCTGCAGGGTGGCCTATGAGGCGCTGGCTTTTGAGAACAGAATACATGAGAACAGGGTCAGACAAATGTCAGTCTTCAAACAGGGTTACGTAGAGAGTGGGTGGAGGAGTAGTTCTAATAATTGTACATTATGAACAGGTATTTTATGAGGATATTGTATACACACTTTCTCCATGAGTTTGCACAATCAACCTATTAGTTAGGCATTATCTCCATTTACACTGAAGAATCTTGATATACAAAGGTAACTCACTCCATGGGGAGACTAAGCTAGATCTCTGAGTCCTATCTTGCTATCTTTTTCCCCCCAACCTACTACAACCATGATTTTAAAATGACTGTGGATCTTTGGAAAGCAAAATTCACAGTTTCCTAATATATCAAATGCACACTGGAATTTTGTAGCTGTATTTTATATAGTCATTTCTATTGGGGAATAAAAAAAGAAGAAGGTGTAAGGGAGACAGTGAGAAACTTATAAAACTTAGTGCAATAAGCTATCTTAACTTCTCCTACCCCCCGCATATCTCCTATTTTAAACATTTTTCCTTGCACATAGATTCTCTTACTTCCTTGAATAGGTTAATTGTTTGAACTTCCTTACAACACTCTAAATTAGATTTTTTGGTGGCCTTATTTCTTATTGAAGCAAGGGTCAAGCCTATCCCTACTCCTGCTCAAATCCAGCACCATTGTTTTATTCTGAGTGCCTGGAATGCATTATAAACAGTGAGTATGATAAAAAGAAGTTGAGAAGAATGTAAGAAATGATGGTGTTAGGTAAGAGTACAGAAATGCCAAGCTGGTGGAGGCAGGGTGTAAGAAGATGCCACTGGAGGACAAGACAGGCAAACAAATCATCATGTCCCTGTTAAGATTAGTCCCATTCCCATGACAACACCCACCATTGAGAGCTATCACCATGACAACTCCTGCCATAGTTTCTATACTTTAAAATGACCAATGGGGGTAAAGTGAGCTGTATTCTAAAGTAACCAATCTGGGAATATTGGACAATATTCTATTCAGGTATCATGAGGTAACCAATGAGAGCAAATGGGATACAGTCCTCAATCCAGTCCACATAGGGAAGAAAAGGTCTCACAGCTCAGTATATAAGATAATTCCCAGACACTGGGGTCTTGAGCCTCTCTTGCTTGGTGCACTGCACTCTACTTTATGAAATTCTACTTCTAACTTCAACTTTATTTAATTTGTACCTTGTCTGTTACTTCTTTGGGTCTTGCTCAATTCTTTGTTCAGGACAAAAAGAACCTGAATCCCAACTGGACACCCTGATGATAAAAGTGCTACTTCTCAAAGTATCTATTCTAACCAATATTCTCATGCTGAAAATAGGTTTTAAATCCATTTCTTTCATGCTTTCTGCAAATCATATGTTGTTACTTGCAGCATTTAATGAAAAATGTGACTTGGATTTGTTTAACCAACTATTTTTTAAGTTGAATTTCAAACTACAAAGGTTGAATCTAAGGTTAATATATCAAGCCAGTGCTATCGCTGAATCCCCTTTATGCCTATAGACAATCCATATCCTTTATGTGACCCTTGCAGAAAGTGGATACACAGCCAACTATTTGATTAAATCCTCTGTCGTGACCAAGAGTGAAGTCACTAAATGTTCCCTGCCGCTGTGGAAAATGTTTTATTGGATAAATGGGTCACACTGTGGCTATTGGATTAAGTAGTAGCTGCAGAATCCCAGGCCATCACACACAGGCAACTCTCCTGTTGGTATGCCTAGATAAGGTCTTATTCAATTTATGTCTTCTAATAATTTTGAAAGTCGTTTAGTGATTTGAGTTGATCTACTTGTATTTGAATTTTTGGTGAATGCACCATGGTTGAAGATAATAGAACTCCTAAATAATTAATTGGAAAATTTAATTGTACTTTATTTATTGCTATCTCTAGATTATAATTTTTTACTAAATTTGTAAGTGTGGCATAATATTCTAGCAACGTGTTTCTAAGTTTATATGATAATAATAAATCATCCATATAGTGAAATATTTCTAAGTGGCTGGATTGCTTTGTTAACAAAAATTTGACACATAGTTGGGCTGTTAGCCATCCCTTGAGGGAGTACTTTCCATTCATATCTCAAATCAGGAACTTCATGATTTAGTGCAGAGATAGTAAATGCAAAATGTGGACTATCCTCAGGATGAATTGGAATTGAAAAAAAAAAACAATCTTTAATATCTATAGCTAAAACATACCAGGTTTTTGGCAAAGCAGACTATTGGGGAATCCCTGATTGAGCAGGTCTCATAATAAGCATCTCATTATTAATGGCTCTTAAATCTTGCAATAATCTACATTTACCAGATTTCTTTTTAATGACAAAAATCAGAGTATTATAGGGAGACATGGAAGGTTGTATATGTCCCTCCGTTAATTGTTGTTTGACCAGGTCATGGGCTGCTTGTATCTTTTCTTTACTCAGGGGCCACTGAGAAACCCATACTGGTCTTTCTGATTTCCAAGTAATTTTTATTGTCTCAGTGACCCCTTCTGAAAACCCAATCCATGTCTATTTATTCCTTGATCTATTTGAATTGGTGCTGCTATACCTTGTTCTTGTTCTCCTAATCTTTTTTCTTTCCTAAAATCTTGTCTAGCCCTAAAAGTGGGCACATTTGGATTGCTATTATTTTTTTAATTGCAAACCTAATTGATCTAGGACATCTCATCCCCATAAATTTATAGGAAGATGATCCAATAAATATGGCTGTATAGTTCCTTCACATTCTTCAGGATCCTTCCAATCTAACACCATTGCATTTCTATGGGGATTAGTTGCCACTCCTAGGCCTCAAAGTGTTTGACTGGCTTGTTTTAATGCTCAATGTTTTGACCATTCTTGATGAGATATGATGCTAAGGTCTGCATGTGACCAGTAGCCCATTAAATTCATATCCTTGAATATTTAGTTTTAGCATTGGGCGAGAATCTAAATTTAAAGACAGCAGAGACCAATCTACAACTGTGGGGCCTAATCCCCTGGAACCTCTTTCTATTGTACTACTGGAAAATTTATCATGTAGGCTGGGTATTATTAATAACTGTGCTATTCTGTCTCCTGGTGAAATTACTGATATACCCTTTGGAGAACTAGCTATAATTTTTATTTCACCTTCATAATCGGGATCAATTACCCCAGGACTTATCATAAGTCCTTTTGTAGTAGAAGAACTGTGTCCCAAAAATAAGCCTACTGTTCCTTAGGGAAGAGGTCCTTTTACTCCTGTGGGAATGATTTGAACTCCCATCTCTGGTGTTAGTACTGTGCTGGTGGAGGTGCAGATGCCCAACCCTGTGCTCCCTCTGGTTTGTCTGATGAGAGATCTGATGGATAATGTGTCCTGGGCACTACCCTGATGGTGTTGCTGGGTTCCTCCATGGTGTTTCTGGGTTCCTCCAATGACCCATATATTTGAGGTTGTGGGCTATGTACTTTATAAAGAAAAGAGGTTTATATATTACAGTTTGGGAAGCTGAAAAAATAAAAATCAGTTGTTCTTATTAATTCAGTCTCTGATGAGGGTTCCTTCTTTGGCTATATAACATCATGGCAGATCACATTGTTGAAGGAATACAAGCAAAAAGGAGAGATCACATGATGAGCTAGGAAGCCACAGACTGTGGAGAAGTCTTACTCTTTCATTATGACTCTCAAGATGCAAGAACTAACCAGAGTCTCTTCTAAGGGCAGCATCTTCAGGTCTCCCTTTCTGAGGGCAGTGTCCTCAGTGACCTACCACTAGCTCCACCTCTTCAAGGTTCCACCATCCCCCATATCACCACACTCAGGAGCAAGCTTCCAACACAGGAACCCTGGGTGGAGAGACCACACCTAAACTAAGCACTTGATAACTGAAGCTTTGCACTCAAGGCACAAAACACTCACAGTGGGGAGAAAAATCTGGAACTCCTGCAGAAGCCCAGCAGATTGGAAAGGAATCAACATCCTATAAGCATCCAGAAAGTACAAAGGGAAAGAATTAAGCTTTAAGATGATAATAGTAGTTCTCAATTAATTTATATGGCAATGATAACCAAACACCTTGCTGGCTTAACTTTTACAGAGGAGCAGGGGAGGTTGGCTGCCTGTACATGGTTTCAGAAAAAGGAAAACATTAATGATAAAGAGGGAGAGCAACCAAACACATCAGAAATGAGTGCTTTTCTTTTTTAAGATCATCTTTTAGCTTTGATTTCAGTGAACCCTAAACAATGATCCAAGACATTATCTCTGTTCATCCTGATAAGAGCTGACAAGAGTCATGGAGACCACTTGAAGCCCTTTGCCTTCCTGTTCCACTCTGACCCAGGTTGCTGACATGGAGATCTGCAAATGGATACAGGTCCTAAATGGCAGGCATCAAGCAGGGTGCCAGGACACAGAATAGAACCCTTCCCTCCAGGAGGCTACTGGAAGTGACAAAATGCAATTGATGACTTACACCCAATGGGACACTGCTTCACAGAATGCCATAGAGCTCAGGAACATATCCAGCCATACTATCTAGACCCTCCCTGCATGTCCAGGTAATGCAGTATTCTGGTCACAACCAAAGACTGTGTCACAAGACTGCAGTTCAAATCTTAGCTCTGCCATTTACCATCTGGGTGATCTGGGCGGCTCCTCAATCTCTCCACATCTCAGTTCCCCATCTGTAAGAACTGGGGAGTGATGATGTCTACCCTCTGAGATTATAGTGGGAAGTAAAAGAATCTGTACATACAAAAGTAGCTCATATTGTGCCCTGGATATGTGACCATGTTCATTAATCTAACCCAATTAGCCCAATGTACAAAGCACATTCATCTTTGCCCCATTTATCCTATCTCCAGCCAAAAGAAACGTTATGAAAATGAACTTTTCCATCAAAACTTTTCTGCCAACTAAGTGAAACTAACCTTTAACTTCAACCTCCCAAGGGATGGCTGGTCTGAGATCTTTCCACCACTATGTGGATTTCTATTCAAAGAGATTCCTTACAACCTCTTAGGGAGGTGTGATCCCTGCTAGAAGCCTCATGGTCCTGATAATAAAATTAAAAGGTCATAACTTTGGACAGCTCTGGTGGGGGACAACCGGCTGCTTTTGTGGATGAAGCAGCCACTGTCCACAGGAAAATGGCTGCCCCACATCCACCTGCACCCAAAAGTCCTACCTAGCACACCGCCCAACAATTCCCTGCAAATCTGTCTGACCATGCTGAGAAGAAGTGTAAATGGGAATGTCAGCACACATGAAGAGTCAGTCACAACAAGGCACTTGGGGAAATAGATATCAATAAAGATGTTAGGAGATCAGGCAAAGTACAAAATGAGTGATAAGATCAGGGATAATTTTAACGGGGGGTAGTTGAACACACTATCCTTGAAAGAATCAAGTGTATACTCACCATAGGAGTGAAATTTGAAAACAATAGGCAATGCAGACATAGATGATTTTAGTAATCCATGCTCTCTTTAAAATGAGGCTTTGGGAGAAGAATTAGATAAGTGTGAGTTTTGCATTTTGTTTCCAGAACATGAGGTGATGAAAGGAATACATGGAGCAGGTGACATGCATATTTCTTCCACCATTTCTGGGAGCATGTTTTGAAACCCTATCATTTAGAGTTTTGGGATAAAAATAGGTGTACCCTGGGTTTATGTATATAGAGATGATGAATGAATAGACCATATGGTGAATAAAAAATATAACAGGTTAATATTTTAAATAATGGATTGAATTGATATTTTTAAAAATACATAAAATCTGGTATCCACATACAAACATTCAATCCAAGTAGTTATACATGTAGTGGTAATATTAGGGTTACTAATTATAACAAACTGTGTTTGAGTTTTGCTTCGAAAATGATGAAGGAATTCAAAAGTTATGTGAAATAAAAGAAATCTCATGAAAAAGCAAGTAAAGCACAACATGGAGAAATACATGGGATCTGATACAGGGAGTGAATGAAAGTGAATCATATGCATATCAATTTGTGAATTGTGGATGAAATGATACATCCTATGATGTATACATACTGAAGAAATGGAATACAACAATTTTGAATAAAAATTTAATTCAAAATACACATCATGTCCCATATGAATATACTTTCATTGATGTTAAACTGGGTCACTTACTGTAGAAATATTAGGGTTAGCACTCAATATTCACTGAAGTTCATTTTGAGTATTACGAAATGAATATGTATGTCAAAAAAATTAATATTTCTGAAAAATATCTTCTGAAAAATTGATTATAAATCCACACAGATGGACATGAAAGAATCAAGGTAGTATAAGTATATGACACATATAGTTAATGTTTGCAAATTCATACTATATATATATATATATATATATATATATATATATATATATATATATAATACATTAAAATGAAATAGTATGTACACCAATTGAAATTCATAAGGGGATATATATCCTTCACATATGTACCCAAAATATTCATTTTCCTCTACATTGTTTCATGTCTAACCTTGTTTAAGTATGAAGCTCACCACAGCTTGAATTTTCAGTTACCTCAGTGTATTGGGGGGCAGTGATCTCTTCATGAAATTCGTAGTTACCAAAGTGAGAGTACTCTCAAGAATTTACCTGGATGGCAGTAGAATTATATATATATATATATATATATATATATATATATATATATATATATATATATATATATATATATATTGTGACCAAGGCGACAGAGACAGGGAGTCAGGAAGTTACATATTTGTTGATTTTGAAAATTCATGCAGAAGTAAAATGAGAAAAATGTGTCACAGGTTTTATAATATGTATCTTTGATGAAGCAAAGGCAAGCTCAAGTATACACCATGCGTCTTATCAAATGCCTCTACTTCTATTCCTTCAGAATTATTTTTATTGATGTTAGGATAAGTAGTCAGAGCCTAGAAGGTTATGGGTTAGTGTCAGAGATTCAATGTCTCAAATGGCAAAACCAAAAATGAGTCTAATACATATGGGAACACGTGGCACATAAAAATCTTCCACTGTCATCCACCACAATGCCTGCACATTACCGTCACCCCAAAGAAGACACAATGAGAGGAGAAGAGGAAAAAAATCTGTGAATACATATCTGGAATTGGAAATTCTGAGGAGCTCATAAACTTGGGTGTGGCAGAAGAGATCCCAAAAGTAGAGGACAGGGTAAACATTCCACAAACATGGAACTTTGCTGGCCTAATGACTTCTTGACTATCTGCCTCTGTCATTCATCCACTAGAAATATAGCTTGGTGTTTAAGCTTTCTTTATAGTGAGATCATGAAAGCTTGGTCTGAGTCAATGTGAACAGGACGACATGGGTTCATATTTTCCAATAGGAACAGGAGGCAGCAGTCCTGAATCCTCTCTATGCAGGTAACTGTGGCCTTTGGGATATGAATGTCTCCCTGAGTGGATTGTGAAGCCTTTGGCTCACTGCCCAGTTTTAATGGCATTCCTTACAGCTTCCCTGAAAAATTGGTGTTTGTTTTTGAAATACAACAAGGTCAACCAGTACACAGTGCTGGAGAAAGCTCGGTCACGTGGGGTGAGTCAGGGTCTGAAGTCAAAAACACAAACTGGGCTGCTACCCCATATATCATTCCCACTTGAGGGTAGCAACTTGTTTCTGAGCATCGCCCCAAATCCTCTCCCCACAACAACATGCCTTTATATTTTTGGGTCTCCTGGCTACACCTTGTCAGTCACATGTCATTTGGAAGCCAATGACAGAACCACAGGGGCCCACCACAGATGTTGGATCACACACCTGCACTCCATTGCTCCAGGCCCAGTTCCCTGCTGGCCTCTACTCACTGGCATCTCTGTTCTTCACCATGGTCATAAATTCCACTCAGTCAAAAATGGCACTCGCTGGTTCAGTCATGATGAGCAACAGGAGATCTAAAGGTTCTCCAGGGATTTCTGGTCATGGGACTCTCAAAAACTTCATGGTATTGGCCTAGCCATATTTCAAGAATGAAGAAGTTGTCACTGAGGGTTTTGATTCATTAAGGAGCCATTAAGTGTTCAGGAATCTCCTTTCAGTAAAAGCTCTCGAGATCGCATGCAGGCAAGGTTCCCAAGGATTGGCGAAAGGTCACAGGAATCCAGGCCCATTGGGGTCTAAAATATGAGGTTCCTGTGAGTTTTGGCTCTCAACTGTAGCTGAAAAGGCTTTCACAGCAAAATTATGTGAAATCCTGGCTGCGATTCCCAGTGCTGTGGAGAAAGCCACCCTCGGCCTAGATCTCCTTTCCAAAGGCTCTTCTAATGCCCAGCCTTCTAAATTCCCAACACAATTCATGGCAATAGTTCTCTGAGATCAGTTCCAGAACTCAGTCTCTATTGGCATCATACCAGAGTTCAAGCTGAGGTGGACCCAGTCATCTTTTCCAACCACCAAACAATAGACCACTATTCTAACAAAAACACTCCCACATGGCCCTCATCTTCTTCCATACAGACACTCATCATAACAATCTGGATGGGGTTTCTATAGGGTGAGCAGTCTTAGATGGTGTGCAAAATAAGGTCTCATACCCATCATATGCCAAATGTCATGGTGGCCTGGACACCCTTCCTGAGAAACTGGATAGATATAATGGGCCTGTAGTTAATACTGCTCTGCTTGTCAAATTAAGGCCTCCTGCCTGCCAGGGGTAGATTCTTTATGTGTACTGGACTCATGAAAAAACCCAAACACCTGTGTGCTAGTTACTGGAGGGCTTTCAACAACTCATTTGACCCAGAGGATCCCTGTTCTGACTTCATAGGGGTCAGGAGCCTGACCAGAGGAAGGCAAGAGACTTCATCCCATAGTACACTTCTTTTTCATCCTTTTAGATTGGGATGGACACATGGGATTTTTCTTGAGTTTCCTGGGGTGCTGAGAATGTAATTCACAGCCACACACAGGGCCAAGAGTATGATTCAGACACAGCTTTTACAAAGCACTTTACTTAAAAGGCACAGATTAGGCCTCTTCATTTCCATTTGAAACTGTTTTCTTGAGGAGTCCCAAAGGAGTGCCCTAAGGCAAACACCTCCCTGACATTCAGGGGAGCAGAACAATAGGGAAGAAAGAAGCCTGGAGAAAAACTTTTCTTTAATTGAACACTGTGGCACTGATAGCTCCTAATCATGCAACTTGGGTTACTATCTATCCAAGCAGGGATTCTCCAGAGAGATCCTTACCAGTCATCCTAATTTTTGAGTTTTCTGAGATGCTTGGCATGTTCTTCAGCAATCCAGTCCATGGCCATGTCACAGAGCTTCAATGTGGTACACATCTTGGACACAAAACCACGAACGCCTTCAGAGAGTGGCCAAAATTCAGGAAGAATACAGGAACTTAGGATCTTGGTAGGTGTTGCCCATCTGCAAGGCAAGCAGGAGTCCATTCATAAATTGGCCATGAAGAGTCCTGCAAAGGTTTCCACTAGACAGGACACATTCACGGCTGCATTCTTCTCCCAACTCTCTTTAACCACAAACCCAGTGAGATCCACTGACATAAAAAGACTCACTAGTTAACAGTCCATTTCAAACCAACAACAACAAGAACAACAACAACAAAAAACATTTTTCCTTCATGTTCTCAGAACATGAGACAAAACGACAAATTGAAACACACACCCACTGAGACACACAAACCACCCCTGTATTTGGTCTGCATCTATCCACTCTGTCCTCTGACTGGTGGGTGAAAATATGTTCCCCAGCAGTGGCCTGTCCTGTCTCAGCTCTGGTCTCTTTGGCCATGTCTGTGTAGTTGTCAGGAGGCAGCAATGAGCCAACACTTCTTTCTCAGGAAAGGCCCTTGTTGAGACCATTCAAGGCATTTGGCTATCCACACATCACTAGGTACCAACAAAGAATGATTTTGGCCTTGGTACAGACAAACAAGTGAGCCCACTGGGAGTGGAACTGCCTCAGGATGCCTCACTTTCTAGATCTCAAGTTCAGGAATTTCCATCAAAAAGGAAGTGAGGTGAGGTCACTTATTTCAGGGAAGTAAATGAGGTCACTGCCTTAGCAACCACTTTGTCCTAACAGTTGTTTCCAAGGGTCCCATGAGATGGAGGCTGCCCCACCTTCCTGTGATATTTTCAGAAGTCATAAAGGTCTACATACCATAGGAGCCCGGGATCAGCAATCCACACAGACCTCATTGTGTCCATCTTTCCTGCATTAAGAAGAGAGAGGCTGAATAAGCCTCATCCCTTTATCCTGACTGGGTTGTTGGCCATGGAAGATGACTTTAGACCTCACAGGTCCTACCTAGCTGCCTACATTTGCTCCAGGGATGATTTCTGCATCTACCTTTGAGCTTCTCAGCAGCTGGAGTATTCCCTACATACCTGTATGGCAAGATCAACTCAGGACCTGCTGTTATGTGAAAATAGATTGAGGGAACAGAGTATGGTTAAGGGTCGTATCATGTTCGATTTGGGTTAGGAGTCATTCTGCTGGATGAATACGGGTATTGGGCACCTGGGATATTTATACGAATGTAAGGTGAAATGTCAGTATGAAAATAGAAAACTAAGTAAGTCTGAAGCACACAAGTTTCTTGGGCCCTTGATTTGGATACATCGTTTTGAATTATTTCTGCAGAGATGAATCCTCTAAATCCATAGACAATGGCCTAAGATCTTGTACCTGGGACTACTTAATTTCAAAGAGAACTTGCAGTGAATAGAGATAGTAGGCAGGATTCCAGTGTTGGGTAAGGAATAAGTGTGAGTTTAGGATTTGGACCAAAGGCCCTTTTTGCAATCCAATAAATTTCTATTAAAGTGTAAATGGGAATATCAGCACACGTGAAGAGTCAGTCACAACAAGGCACTTGGGGAAATAGATATCAATAGGGATGTTAGAAGATCAGGCAAAGTACAAAATGAGTAATAAGATCAGGGATATTTTCAACGGGGGGGGGGGGTTGAACACACTATCCTCCAAAGAAACAAATGTATACTCTCCATAGGATTGAAATTTGAAAACAATAGGCAATGCAGACGTAGATGATTTTAGTAATCAATGCTCTCATTAAAATGAGGCTTTGGTAGAAGAATAAGATAAGTGTGAGTTTTGCATTTTGTGTCCAAAAGATGATGTGATGAAAGGAATACATGGAGCAGGTGACATGCGTATTTCTTCCACCATTTCTGGGAGCATGTTTTGAAACCCTATCCTTTAGAGTTTGGGGATAAAAATAGGTGTACCCTGGCTTTATGTAAATAAAGATGATGCATGAATAGACCATGTGGTGAATAAAAAATATAACAGGTTACTATTTTAAATAATGGATTGAATTGATATTTGAAAAAATACATGAAATCTGGTATTCACATACAAACATTCAATCCAAGTAGTTATACATGTAGTGGTAATATTAGGGTTATTTATTGTAAAAAACTGTGTTTGAGTTTTGCTTTGAAAATGATGATGGAATTCAAAAGTTATGTGATATAAAAGAAATCTCATAAAAAAGCAAGGAAACCAACATGGAGAAATACATGGGATCTGATACAGGGAGTGAATAAAAGTGAATCACATGCATATCAATTTGTGAATTATGGATGAAATGATACATCCTATGATGTATATATACTGAAGAAATAGGAATATAACAATTTTGCATGAAAATTTAATTCAAAATACACATCATGTCCCATATGAATATACTTTCATTGATGTGAAACTGGGTCACTTACTGTAGAAATATTAGTGTTAGTACTCAGTATTCACTGAAGTTCATTTTGAGTTTCAGAAATGAATATGTATGTCAAGAAAATGAATATTTCTGAAAAATCTCTTGGGAAATGTTGATTATAAATCCACACAGATGGACATGAAAGAATCAAGGTAGTATAAGTACATACACATATATTTCATGTTTGCAAATTCATACTATATATATTACTTTTAAATGTAATAGTACCTATGCCAATCAAAATTCATAAGGGGATATATATATCCTTCACATATGTACCCAAAGTATTCATTTTCCTATACATTGTTTCATTGTTTTATGTCTAAACTTGTTGAAGTATAAAGCTCACCACAGCTTGAATTTTAAGTTACCTCAGTGTATTGGCGGGCAGTGATCTTTTCATGAAATTCATATTTTCCAAAGTGAGAGTACTCTCAAGAATATACCTGTGATGGCAGTAGGATTATATATATGTATATAAAAATATACATTGTGACCCAGGCAACAGAGACAGGGAGTCAAGAAGTTACATATTTGTTAATTTTGAAAATTCATGGAGAAGTAAAATGAGAAAAATGTGTCACAAGTTTTATAATATGTATCTTTGATGAAGCAAAAGGCAAGTCCAAGTATACACCCTGCCTCCTATCAAATGTCTCTACTTCTATTCCTTAGAATTATTTTTATCGATTTTAAGATAAGTAGTCAGAGCCTAGAAGGTTATGGGTTAGTGACAGAGATTCAATACTTCAAATGGCAAAACGGAAAATGAGTCTAATATATATGCGAACATGTGGCACATAAAAACCTTCTACTGTCATCCACCACAATCCCTGAACATTACTATCACCCCAAAGAAAACACAATGAGAGGAGAAGAGGAAAAAAATCTGTTAATACATATCTGGAATTGGAAATTCTGAGGAGCTCACAAACTTGGTTGTGGCAGAAGAGATCCCAAAAGTAGAGAACAGGGTAAACATTCCACAAACATGGAACTTTGCTGACCTAATGACTTCTTGACTATCTGCCTTTGACATTTGTGCATTAGAAATATAGCTTTGTGCTTTAGCTTCCTTTGTAGTGAGACCATGAAAGCTTGGTCTGAGTCTATGTGAACAGGAGGACATGGGTTCCTATTGTCCAATAGGAACAGGAGGCAGCAGAGCTGAATCCTCTCTTTGCAGGTAAATGTGGCCGTTCGGTTATGAATGTCTCCCTGGGTGGATTGTGAAGCCTTTGGCTCACCGCCCAGTTTTAATGGCATTTCTTGCAGCTTCCCTGGAAAATTGGTGTTTGTTTTTGAAATACAAAAAGGTCAACCAGGACACAGTGCTGGAGGGAGCTCTGTCACGTGGGGTGAGTCAGGGTCTCAAGGAAAAAACACAAACTGGGCTGCTACCCCATATATCTTTCCCACTTGAGCATAGCAACTTGTTTCTGAGCATCGCCCCAAATCCTCTCCCCACAACAACATGCCTTTATATTTTCGGGTATCCTGGCTGCACCTTGTCAGTCACATGTCATTTGGAAGTCAATTACAAAACCACAGGGGCCCACCAAAGATGTTGGATCACACACCTGCACTCCATTGCTCCGGGCCCAGTTCCCTGCTGGCTCCTACTCACTGGCATCTCTGTTCTTCACCATGGTCATGAATTCCACTCAGTCAAAAATGGCACTCGCTGGTTCAGTCATGATGAGCAACCAGAGATCTAAAGGTTCTCCAGGGATTTCGGGTCATGGGATTCTCAAAAACTTCATGGTATTGGCCTAGCCATTTTTCAAGAATGAAGAAATTGACACTGTGGGTTTTGATTAATTCAGGAGACATTAAGTGTTGGGGAATCTTCTTTCAGTAAAAGCTCTGGAGAGCGCATGCAGGCAAGGTTCCCAAGGAGTGGCGAAAGGTCACAGGAATCCAGGCCCATTGGGGTCTAAAATATGAGGTTCCTGTGAGTTTTGGCTCTCAACTGTAGCTGAAAAGGCTTTAACAGCAAAATCATGTGAAATCCTGGCTGAGATTCCCAGTGCTGTGGAGAAAGCCACCCTCGGCCTAGATCTCAGTTCCCAAAGGCTCCTCTAA
Source organism: Callospermophilus lateralis (assembly GCF_048772815.1). Taxonomy (NCBI): domain Eukaryota; kingdom Metazoa; phylum Chordata; class Mammalia; order Rodentia; family Sciuridae; genus Callospermophilus; species Callospermophilus lateralis. The sequence continues at coordinate 365,171 of NW_027512473.1, read as the reverse complement.
TGCCTGGCCTTCTAAAATCCCAACACAATTCATGGCAATAGTTCTCTGAGATCAGTTCCAGAACTCAGTCTCTAATGGCATCACACCAGAATTCAAGCTGAGGTGAAGCCAGTCATCTTTTCCAACCACCAAACAAAAGACCACTATTCTAACAAAAACACTCCCACATCGCCCTCATCTTCTTCCATACAGACACTCATTATAACATTCTGGCTGGGGGTTTCTAAAGGGTGAGCAGTCTAAGATGGTGTGCAAAGTAAGCTCTCATGCCCATCATATGCCAAATATCATGGTGGCCTGGACACCCTTCCTGAGAAACAGGATAGATAAAATGGGCCTGTAGTTAATACTACTCTGCTTCTCAAATTAGAGGCCTCCTGTCTGCCAGGGATAGATTCTTTATGTGTACTAGACTCATGAAAAAACCCAAACACCTGTGTGCTAGTTACAAGAGGGCTTGCAACAACTCATTTGACCCAGAGGATCCCTGTTCTGACTTCATAGGGGTCAGGATCCTGACCAGAAGAAGGCAAGAGACTTCATCCAATATTACACTTTTGTTTCATCCTTTTAGATTTGGATGGACACATGAGATTTTTCTTGAGTTTTCTGGGGTGCTGAGAATGTAATTCACAGCCACACACAAGGCCAAGAGTCTGATTCAGACACAGCTTTTACAAAGCACTTTACTTCAAAGGCACAGATTAGGCCTCTTCATTTCCATTTGAAACTGTTTTCTTGAGGAGTCTCAAAGGAGTGCCCTAAGGCAAACACCTCCCTGACATTCAGGGGAACAGAACAATAGGGAAGAAAGAAGCCTGGAGAAAAACTTTTGTTTAATTGAACACTGTGGCACTGACAGCTTCTGATCATGCAACTTGGGTTACTATCTATCCAAGCAGGGATTCTCCAGAGAGATCCTTACCAGTCATTCTAATTTTTGAGTTTTCTGAGATGCTTGGCATGCCCTTTAGCAATCCAGTCCATGGTCATGTCACAGAGCTTGAATGTGGTACACATCTTGGACACAAAACCACAAACCCCTTCAGAGAGTGACCAAAATTCAGGAAGAATACAGGAACTTAGGATCTTGGTAGGTGTTGCCCTTCTGCAAGGCAAGCAACAGTCCATTCATAAATTGGCCATGAGGAGTCCTGCAAAGATTCCCACTAGACAGGACACATTCACGGCTGCATTCTTCTCTCAACTCTCTTTAACCACAAACCCAGTGAGATCCACTGACATAAAAAGACTCACTAGTTAACAGTCCATTTCAAACCAACAACAACAAGAACAACAACAACAAAAAACATTTTTCCTTCATGTTCTCAGAACATGAGACAAAACGACAAATTGAAACACACACCCACTGAGACTCACAAACCACCCCTGTATTTGGTCTGCATCTATCCACTCTGTCCTCTGACTGGTGGGTGAAAATATGTTCCCCAGCAGTGGCCTGTCCTGTCTCAGCTCTGGTCTCTTTGGCCATGTCTGTGTAGTTGTCAGGAGGCAGCAATGAGCCAACACTTCTTTCTCAGGAAAGGCCCTTGTTGAGACCATTCAAGGCATTTGGCTATCAACACATCACTAGGTACCAACAAAGAATGACTCTGGCCTTGATACAGACAAAAAAGTGAGCCCACTGGGAGTGGAACTGCCTCTGGATGCCTCAACTCCTGCATCCCAAGATCAGAGAGTTCCATCACCAAGGAAGTGAGGTGAGGTCACTTCCTTCAGGGAAGTGAATGAGGTCACTGCCTTGGCAACCACTTTGTCCTAACAGTTGTTTCCAAGCATCCCATGAGATGGAGGCTGCCCCACCTTCCTGTGACATTTTCACAAGACATAAAGGTCTATATACCCTAGCAGCCCGGGATCAGCAATCCACACAGGCCTGATTGTGTCCATCTTCCCTGCATTGAGAAGAGAGAGGCTGATTCAGCCTCATCCCTTCATCCTGACTGGGTTGTTGGCCATGGAAGATGACTTTAGACCTCACAGGTCCTACCTAGCTGCCTACATTTGCTCCAGGGATCATTTCTGCATCTACCTTTGAGCTTCTCAGCAGCTGGAGGATTCCCTACATACTTGTATGGCAAGATCAACTCAGGACCTACTGTTATGTGAAATTACATTGAGGGAACAGAGTATGGTTAAGGGTCATATCATGCTCGATTTGGGTTAGGGGTCATTCTGCTGGATGAATACGGGTATTGGGCACCTGGGATATTTATACAAATGTAAGGTGAAATGTAAGTATGAAAATAGAAAACTAGGTAAGATCTGAAGCACACAAGTGTGTTGGGCCCTTGATTTGGATACATAGTTTTGAATTATGTTCTGCAGAGATGAATCCTCTAAATCCATAGACAATGGCAAGATTAGTGACCTCCCACCACGGGAGTGTCAACTGCTGGACAAGGGGGACCTCTCTTGTCAATCTAACTTTTACAAGCCACCTCAGCAATCTAGGCCACAGTGTCCCAGGACTTATCACACCTGGAAGCCCAGAAACAGCCTGAGCCTTGGGCAGCCTCCACCTTAGCCCAGGAGGCCACTGCCTCATCTCAGAATAGTCTTGGTGTTGCTGATCTTCCCAAGGTGGTTGAGTCCTCCTCACTGATGTTGATATCCTCATCTGGGCTTGGATCTTAATGATCCTTCAGAGGAGGAAAAAACATGATCCACAGGGACTGGGCCCCAGGCACAGTGGCGCTTGCTTGTAATGTCAGCTCAGGAGGCTGAGGCAGGAAGATTGCAAGGTGGAGGCCAGCCTCTGCAACATAGCAAGGCCATAAGCAACTCAATGAGATGCTGTCTAAATAAAATAGAAAAACGGCTGGGGAGTTGGCTCAGGACTTAAGTGACCCTGGGTTCAATCTGTGGTACCAAAAAAAAAAAAGTGATAGAGCCCAAATATCCCATTTATACAGTGAATTAAAATGACCCTGTGCAGCGTCTCATGTTGTTGGACTGGGGAGCATGGGGCTGGTTACACCCTCCAGGGGACCCAGGCCAGATGCATAGCCAGTGTCCTGCTCACTGACTAAAGAGTACCTGGTGTCCCCCTCTGTCTCTGCACCCTGGCCCCAAAGGCTCCAGCCTCCCTCTGCAGCCTGGGACCAAAAGGAGCCTTTATTATTTCAGAGTTGAATGTGATGGTCCAATAAATCAGAATGTGTCCCCAGGATCTGGCAGCCTGCATGGCATCAGCGGGGCTATGTCATCTGTAACTTTGACACCACTCACGGGTCCTGTGGGCACTGGGTTATAAGGGCTGAGTCAGGAAGTGGCCTCTTTTGTGCCCAAGATCACTGGGGCCCGATGCCTCATATGTAATGAAGATTTGTCACTCTAGCAGCTCCATAAACAAGGTCTCAAGGATCCCTGACTTCAATTAAAGCCATCAAAACACTCCAGGGGTGGAGGCACAGGGACCAAAGTCACCCAGTCTTCCCTGTAGCTTTCATGAGAGGTGCTGGAACAGCCGTGTCCAAGCCCACCCACCAGCTGTCCAGAGGGACAGAGCCAGGGATCCAGGGAGGTTGGGCATGCTGGGGCCTGCACACAGAAGACGCCATGTGAGACCAGCAGAGTGGGGTCCAGGTGACCAGGCCAGCAGGCACTCCAGAAAGCGACCCCCTGCCACAATCTGACTGGGCACAAATCACGAACCACTCGAGCAGGAACAAACTTTATTTCTGACTCTACCAGCACACTCCACACACGCTCCCTGGGAACTCTCCCGAATGACACCCACGCAGCTCCTCCAGGCATCCCTCCTTCAGCACTTCCCCAACCAATGCAAACTCTCCAGGAATCCCCATGAGAACTCCAAAGTAGCAGGCCTAGGCATACAGTAAGGATCTAATATACAATTTAATCAACCCAGCATCATCTTAATGGCTCGCCTCTCAACCAGTACTATTAGCAAAATGCCAGGGGCCATTCTGACTCAGCTGTAGCTCTCAGCATCTCCCCCTTATGTTTAATAAAACAACAAGCAATGTGGCTTAGGGACCATGCCTATTAGGTTGTCCAATACTACATATGGTCTTTAACCATCATCGAATGAGCTGACCTCAAGGTGTCAGCCTCCTGTCTTATGTTGGTACCACTGCAATTGGATATTACCCGTCACTGACTACCGGTCCAGCATAGAGCCATACTTGTAGATAGGCCTTTGCACCAGTGTGTGTGAAGGGGTGAGATTTTTTGCCTCACCTCTCTTGGCCCCAATATTTGGCCTTGGTGCCAGTGGGGGGTGAGGTTCTTTGCCTCACCTTTCTTGGCTCCCAAATTTTAGACCATCACTAGCAGAAATGAGGAGGATGCAAAATGCCATGACACCAAGCCAAATGACAGCTCTTTTTTTGAAAAATTGTACCACCGATGACACCATCTGCAAAGATTTTCCAGCACTACCACAATTCGCTGCACCAACAGATAGTTTACAATGCATAAAAGTGATACATAGTCCAGGCAAGTTCTTAAAGCAGTTCAAAGCAGAAAATAAACTAAGTACAGAATCTTTAAACATGTCAAAAGCTTGTACTACTGCATTAAGCTCTACCTTTTGAGCTGATTGTTTGGGTAATAAAAATGTAAAAGTTTGATCAGGGGTAACTACTGCTGCTGTACCACTATTTGACCCATCAGTGAATATATTTGGAGCATTCATGATAGGGGTTTTTCTTGTCATTTTTGGAAAGACTACAGGATGTGAAGACCAAAAAGACAATAAAGGATTAGATGGTAAGTGGTTATAAAATGAAACATTAGATTTACACATGATTATTGCCCAAGTATTTAACTATTAGCTAACTCATCAATTTGATCCATAGTATATGGAGTAATAATTTAATAGGAAGAAATTCCAAACACTCCCTTTGCTGCTTTTATTCCTTTGAGTATTAATTGTCCTACAGCCTCAGGATACCTAGTAAGAAAAGTGTTAGGAGAATAAGATAAATGTATCCACAATAATGGACCTTCTTGCCAAAATACTCCTGTAGAAATATTTTTATTGGTATTACAATAAATAATAAAGGCAAACATATCAATTCTATCCAAATGCATATTTTCCATATATGTTTCAATAATTTTTAATGCCTTTCTTGCTTCAACCGTTAACATTCGGGGCAAATTTGGATCTGATGGACCTTTTAGGATATCAAATAAAGGTCCCAACTCTCCTGTTGGTATGCCTAGATAAGGCCTTATTCAATTTATATCTCCTATTAACTTTTGAAAGTCGTTAAGTGATTTGAGTTGATCTACTCATACTTCAATTTTAGGTGGACGAACCATGGTTGAGGATAATAGAAATCCTAAATAATTAACTGGATAATTTAATTGTACTTTATCTATTGCTATCTCTAGATTATAATTTTTTAATAAGTTTGTAAGTGTGGCATAACATTCTAGCAATGTGTTTTTAGCTTTGTGTGCTACTAATAAATCATCCATATAGTGAAATATTTGTAGTTCAGGATTTTGATTTCTAAGTGGCTGGATTGCTTTGTTAACATAAATTTGACACATAGTTAGGCTGTTAGCCAAACCTTGAGGGAGTACTTTCCATTCATATCTCTGATCAGGAACTTCATGATTTAGTTCAGGGATAGTAAATGCAAAACATGCACTATCCTCAGGATGAATTGGAATTGAAAAAAAAAAAAACAATCTTTAATATCTATAGCTAAAACATACCAGGTTTTTGGCAAAGCAGACAATTGAGGAATCCCTGATTGAGCAGGTCCCATAATAACCATCTCATTATTAATGGCTCTTACATCTTGCAATAATCTCCATTTACCAGATTTCCTTTTGATGACAAAAATGGGAGTATTATGGGGAGATAAGGAGGTTGTATATGTGCCTCTGCTAATTGTTGTTTGACCAGGTCATGGGCTTCTTGTATCTTTTCTTTAGTCAGGGGCCACTGAGGAACCCATACTGGTCTTTCTGATTTCCAAGTAATTTTGATTGTCTCAGTGGCCCCTTCTGAAAACCCAATCCATGTCTATTTATTCCTTGATCTATTTAAATTGGTGCTGTTATACCTTGTTATTGTTCTCCTAAACTTTTTTTTTTCTGAAACCTTGTCTACACCTAATAGTGGGCGCATTAGGATTGATGTTATTTGTTAATGTCAAACTGATCTAGGACACCTTGTCCCCATAACTTTATAGGAAGATGATCCAATACATATGGCTGTATAATTCCTTCACATCCTTCAGGATCCTTCCAATCTAATACCATTGCAGTTCTATGGGGATTAGTCGCCACTCCTAGATCTTGAAGCGTTTGAGTGGCTTGTTGTAATGGCCAATGTTTTGGCCATTCTTGATGAGATATGATGCTAAGGTCAGCACCTGTGTCCAGTAGCCCATTAAATTCATGTCCTTTAATATTTAGTTTTAGCATTAGGCGAGAATCTAAATTTAAAGACAGCATAGCCCAAACTACACATGTGGAGCCTAATCCCCTGGAACCACTTTCTACAGTACTACTGGAAAATTTATCATGCAGGCTGGGTAGTATTAATAACTGTGCTATTCTATCTCCTGGTGAAATTACTGATATACCTCTTGGAGAACTAGCTGTAATTTTTATTTCACCTTCATTATCGGGATCAATTACCCCAGGACTTACCATAAGTCCTTTTAGTGTAGAAGAACTGCATCCCAATAATAAGCCTACTGTTCCTTGGGGAAGAGGTCCTTTTACTCCTGTGCGAATGATTTGAACTCCCATCTCTGGAGTTAGTACTGCTCTGACGGAGGCGCAAATGTCCAACCCTGCACTCCCTCAGGTTTGTCTGATGAGGGATTTAATGGATAATGTGTCCTGGGCACTACCCTGATGGTGTTGCTGGGTTCCTCCATGGTGTTTCTGGGTTCCTCCAGTGCCCTGTATATTTGTGGTCGTGGACCCCGGAGCATTGGGCCTCCCTGTCCATTTTTTGGCAATGGAGCCTGATGCTTATCTCCACAATATCATTGGTAAACACCTGGCCCTTTTCCATTTTTTGATAATGGAGTACCCTCTATGGTGGTTTGAGAATGGCATTCATTAGCCCAATGTCTCCCTCTATGTTATCGTGGGCAAATACCCGGTATTCTACTCCTTTGATACCTAGCTTCATTATAGCCACCTCCTATGGGGCAACTCCTTTTAAAATGTCCTGTTTGTTCACAATTGTAGCATGTTTTTGGGCCTGACATCTAAAGCCTGTTGTACTGCAGCTGCCAAGACTTGCCCTTTTTCATTAATGTCTCTACAAAATTTAATATATGTGTTTATATCTTCATGTTTCCATGATCTAATGACCTCTCTGCACCAATAATTTGCTTGCTTATAAGCCAGTTGTTTTATTAATGGCATTGCTTGTTCTGTATTCCCCAAAACTCTGGTAGCTGTTTGAATAAGCCTATCTACAAATTCAGTGTAAGGTTCATTAGCTCCTTGTATTATCTTAGATAATTCACCTGTAAATCTCCATGTCCTTGTAAAGTCTTCCATGACCTAACTGCATCTGCAGCAATTTGTGAGTATGTAGCAGGATCATATCTAATTTGTTGCTTCTGATCCTCATAAGGTCTTTTTCCTAACAACATATGTAGATTTCTCTGAGGATAACGGGCTGCTGCATATCGCCTAGCCGTCTCCATGCAAAACTCCTCATTGGCTACCTTCCTTAACAAATATTGCCCTCCATTCAGCACAGCTTTACGCATACTAGCCGAATCTGCTGGCATCAAGTTCAAGTTGGTAATGGATTAGACCATGCTTACAGTGAAGTGTGCTTGGGGACCATAGGTTGTTATAGCCTCCTTTAACTGCTTCACTGTTTTGAAATCTAAAGCATAGTGAATTCGCTGCCCTCCTGACTGCTCAAGTACAGGGCATGCTAATCTTTGAGGTCTTGTCTCAGGATCCCATCTATCAACTACAGGGGTTGAGGACCACTCAGTTGTCTCCAGAGATGGAGCTGTTGGTAGAATTACGACCTCTGGTGATAGAACGGAGTTAGTAGCAGCCTCCTGTTGTAGCTTCCCCTTGATAGCTGTTTCTCCTCTAAGCTTTCTTCCTTTAAATTTTCTTCCTCTGTCTGACTAGCTCAAGAGACCTTCTCTTTTGCTTGATCTAACATGATTTCTACCATAGTCTGAACCTCTAACAATTTACTTAACACTCTTTCAGTTTGTTTTTTGCTAATTTCTGATCTACTATAATAAAAAACAAAACTGAAACAGAATGAAACAAAAATGGAACAATAAAATCATTGTATCAATTTTCCTATTTTTTTGACATGTGCATTTGTGGTCTATTTCTATCTCTTCCTCAGGGGCAAACAACTTCAAACCTTAAGCCAACCTTATTTTCAAGTTTGCCTGAGAAAGTTCTAGGGATAGGCAGCTTGAAACAAAAACGAAACAAATCAAAACAAGAACACATGGTTTTTTGAAATGGTCACCCATTCTCTCGCCTTCCCTCAGGGGCGAGCAATTTCACTTACCTCCAAGCTTCAGGCATTTCCCGTATGGGCCACCAAATGCTGCAGTCTTGCTGGGCACAAATTATGAGCCACTAGAGCACGAACAAACTTTATTTCTGAACTCTACCAGCACACTCCACATGCTCTCAGGGAACTCTCCTGAACACCAGCCACACGGCTCCTCCAGGAACTACCAACCAGAAATCCCTCCTCCAGCACTTTTCCAATCAATGCAAACTCTCCAGGAATTCCCACAAGAACTCCAAAGTAGGTGGTCTAAGCAGACAGTAAAGGTCTAATATACAATTGAATCATTCCAGCATCATCTTAATGGCTTGCCTCTCAACCAATACTATTGGCAAAATGCCAGGGGCCATTCTGACTCAGCTGTGGCTCTCAGCAATTCCCTATGCACACCACCACTGCTGCAAGGTGCCCCAGAAAAGCCCTTCAGCTGGGCTTAGAGAACAGGCCTATCATCCCAGCACTTGGGAGGCCGGGGCAGGAGGATCGTGAGTTCAAGTCAGCCTCAGCAAAAGTGACGCCCTGTGTAGCTCTGTGAGACCCTGTCTCTGATTCAAAGGCAGAACAGGGCTGGAGACAGGCTCTGAGTCTAAGGCCCTGGTTCCATCCCTGGTTGTTGTCAGGTCCCTGATTTTTATTCTCTCCCTCAAACTTGGCCAAAGGGGGTTAAAGGTGAGAACAGGCAAGACCCAGGGGAACAGAGGCTCTGGGACACTGGACAATGTCCCCGTAACCAACCCACCCTGCAGATGAGGGGACAGAGCCTCTGGGTAACAGGAGCTGCCCAGGGTGGTGAGGGGCCGAAAGTGAAGGCAGGAGGGGATGGCGGCAGGGGTGCACCTGCTTCATCTCCTGTGGGGGGAAAAGAGCATTGTGCAGAGGATCATCCCACGGTCCAGCAGGTGCAGGGGGATCTGGTGTGGAGAGGGGATGTCCTCAGTGCCCCTGTGAAGGCCAAGAGGAGTCCCATCACCTATGCTTGTCTGAGGCAAGACACTGGGAACTGGGAAGGGGCACTGACAACAACAGAGAGATAGGGGGTGACTGAAAGAAAGCAGAGCCAGGGACAGGTAATCAACTGACCCTCAGGTTGCCCCAGAGAACCCCTATTTTGTTAATTTTGTTTGGTGCTGGGTGGTTCCACCATGGACCCCCAGATGCAGCCCTTTTTAATTTTTGGTTAGAGACTGGATCTTGCTGGGTTGCTTAGGGCTTAGCTGAAGCTGGCCTCCAACTCATGATCCTTCTGCCTCAGCCTCCTCAGCCTTTTCAGCCTCCTCAGCCTCCTCAGCCTCCTCAGCCTCTGGAATTATAGGTGTATGCCACTGCTTCTGGCTGGACAATGATATCTTAAATATGAGGCAAAAAACACAAAAGAAAAAGCAGATAAACTGCAATTCTTTGTTTTTTGTATGTGTATGTGATGCTGTATGTGGAACCCAGGGCCTTGGGCATGCTGAGCAAGTACTCTACCACTGAGCCACATACACCTCCAGCACATTCAAAGCTCATTTATGTCAAATACCCTGTTCAAACACTGAAAAGACTACTCAAAGAAAAAAAAAACTCACAAATTACAAATGTGGAAAAGGTCTAGTATCCACAATATATAAAGAGATCTTACAATTCAATAATAAAAAGATAACATAATAAAAAAGGGCTAAGGATACAAACAGATATTTCTATAAAGATATACAAATAGTCAGTAAAACAAAAAAAATATAGTCTCGCTGGCCCTTGGCAAATGCAAATCAAGTGAAAGGCCACTGCACACCTACCAGGACATCTGTGTTGGACACTAACAGATGTCAAGTGGCAAGTAGAAAAACCAAGACCCTCAGACATTCCTGATAGGAGTGTGGCAATAAAGACATCCTACTGGCAGTTCCTTGGAAGGTCACAGTTTCTGTGTGACCCAGCAGCTCCACCCCTTCACACAGATCCAAAAGAAAGAAACTGAAGTCCCCACAGGTCTCCAGCAGCATCACTCCCACAGCCAAACCCTCCGAAGAGCTTGCACAGATCCATTAGCTGGTGAAGTCCCCATGCAGTGGGTGTTCCTCAGCCACGGGGGATTCGAGGGCCTGGAGGACAGGGGTGAAGCCTGTCAGTCACACCCCACACACAGCCACAGAAAGCTAAGGGACAGAAAGCAGCCTTCTGCTGCCTGAGGTCAGAGTGATGGACAGGACGCAGCAGCAGAGGGGCTGTGGACAGCTGACGGGGATGGGGGTGGCAGCATTCTAAAACCTAGTCTGGTGGCAGTTTTGCAGTTTTGTGGACACACTCAGCAATACTGGAGCTTTCCAGGGTGTAGGAGCTGCATCTCCAGAGGGCTGTAAAAGCCCCACCTGGGATCAGGCCACAGGCTCCCACTGGGACCAGGCCACACCACTGCCTATGGCCTGAAGCCTATGGCCTGTAGCTGGTCTGGCACAGGAGGTACTGGGCTCCCTCCTTAGCCCCACACAGAAGGAAATGAGAAGGCCAAGGCCACCATCCAGACTCACCACCTAAGACTTTTTAAAAAGACTGGATGCTGCAGAGGCCCATGCCCATCATCTCAGCAGCTTGGGAGGCTGAGGCAGGAGGGTTGTAGCTGGACGCCAGCCTCACCAAAAGCAAGGTGGTAAATAAGCAGCTCAGCGAGACTCTGTCTCTAAATGCATTGGGTGGGGGTGGGCCTTGAAGTCAGGTGCATCTGGGGTGGACACTTGCTGGCTCTGGCCTGGGCAGGTCCCCAAGTCAGGACAGTCCATTAAGATGTTGCACTGCCCCCAAAGGCCCACATGGAATTCAGGAGAAGAAACTCTCAGCCAACACTGTCCCTACTCGCCCTGTGACTCATAAGCCCGGGGGTCAGACATGGGTCTGTGGGGCATTGAGCTGGAAGGTCCCCTTGGGAGCAGCCTGTGGGCAGCAGGTCAAGAGTTGCCCATAGTGTTCCCATGTCCCAGATACTCTTCAGCCCATGCCCAAACCCCATCTTGCCCAGAGCTCTGGCTCCTGGCCCAGTCCAGCCTTGGTCACAGCCCAGCCTGCCTCTGGGCTACATGCTCCCTGGACACCAGGTCACAGCCCCTGCTCCTGGGCTTGGGGGGCAGCAGTCACATCCCTCAGTTCTGCTCCACCACATCCCTGGGACTAGGCACCAGAGTCTTGTTCTGGAGACCACGTGGCCCCATCCCCACAGGCAGGTTCTCAGGTCAGAGCCACTTTGCATGGAACTTTCTCTGGGGCTCAGGGTGGACAGAGCAGCAACCTCTGAAGACACCTGCTGGCCAGGCCAGGGACCCAGGGGGTGCTGTGAGCAGGGCTCCCAGCAGGGGGTGCCATGTATCCATGTGGAGCCCTCAGCCAGCCAGGTGGGACTCAGTGAGGGGACCCAGCGAGGGGACCCAGTGAAGGGACCCAGTGAGAGAACTCCTACAGTGTCATGTGGTGGCTGTAGAGCCCCCGGCCCCCAATGCCAACCACAGTGTCCTGAGCTCCCCCAGCAGCTGGCTGGGCTGACACCAACTGCCCCCAAGGCTGCGGGAGGCACTTTCACCCTAATCTTGTCCATTCACTGTCAGGGGACTTGGGGAGACCACACAATGCTGCCCATGAGCCTGGGTCACTCGCTCAAATCCCAAGGGCAAGGGAGCATCCAGTGGCAGGGACCCGTGGGTGGCCTTGTGCTATGATCCACTAGGTCCTGAGACGGGGCTTCTCCATCAAGAGCCACTGAATTTCCCACTGTCTGACACTCAGTAGCCAGTCTGGGCAAATGGGGGTTCACTTCTGGCTCTAGCCATCCTGAGACACTTAAACCACAGGGTTCTTTTCTAATTCCTACCCCAGCATGCATCCTCAGGGATTCACCCCCATGGCCCTCGGCTACTGTGGTGGAAGGGGCCCTCCTGCTACCTGTGCTGAGCAGGCCCAGGCCCAGCTCCTGTTAAACAAGGAAGACAGAAAACCCCGAGGGCGCCACCTGCCCACTGCAGCCACTGGGCCTGAGGGAAGGCGAGGAGGCCTCCAGCGCAGAGGCCCAGGAAGGAATGTCCCCAAGCTGTGGCACAGATAGCAGGGCCACTGTGCTAAAGATGTGTTGAAGCCATTCTGAACCCCTGTCCCCACGGCCTTGAGCAGCTATACTCAATGGCAGCCTGAAGCCAGGCAGTTGCCAGAGGCCCCACTGTGTCTCCAGGAAGGTCTTACTCTCCTTACTGGTTTTGTTCCTGGAGAGACCTGCATTCTCAGTGTTTAGAGCAGTTCCACTCACAGTAGCCAAGCTACAGAACCAGCCTAGGTGCTCCTCAGCAGATGGACGGATAAAGAAACTGTGGTCCCTATACACAGTGGAATATTACTGAGACATAAAGAAGAATGAAATGATGGCATTTGAAGGTCTATGGATGGAGTTGGAGAGGATCGTGCTCAGTAAGTAAGCCAATTCCAAAAACCAAAGGCTGAGTGTCCTCTCTGACATGCAGAGGCTGACTCACAATACGGGAGAAGAGAAAAGAGTTTCATTGAATGAGACAAAGGGAAGGGAGGGGAGGGACTGGGAGAGACAAAGGAATGAATGGACCTCACTTTCCTATGTTCACATAGAAACACAACCAGGGACACACAACAGCAGGGCCAGCCACAGGAATGAAAATCACACCCTGTTTAGGTGACATGGCAGGATGCATGCTGCTGTCATGGGGAGCTAAGAAGAACAAATTTAGAGACAAACCTGTGTTTCCACCTATGCCAAGGGACAAGGTTCAATGTCATTCAGTGTCCTCATTAAAGATTAATGGGCTCTGCTGGCCTCTGGGAGCCAGTGTGTGGGAGCTGATGCTCAAGTCACCAGAGGGGCCCCACCTCCTCATGCTTTTGCTCCCCACAGGATTGTGGAGCCTCAGAAGACTGCGGAGAACCTGCCCATCAGGGACAGGGCAGCTGCAGCCTTCAGTCGCCCAGGGGCAATATGCACTCCCTTCATCCCATCCAGACTTGTGATGTCATAGGTGGGGACAGACCCCGGGAGCAGGGACAGCTGGCAGCACCTACCTGATAACACAGTGGCCTCGGTCGGAGGCAAAAATTTTGATGGGGGTGATGGATGATTCCAGAGCTCAGTGCAAGGACGAGAAGCCTTCGATGTCCAGCATGTATACCTCGAACATGAATAGCATACTGGGGACAAGCTCTGACATGCCCTGGTCGATGTACTTGTTGATCTCGCCTTGGACAAGGTGGCAGCCAGTGGGGGAGATGTCATTTGCTCTCTTCTCCACACCTCAATTCTTTCCAGACCCAACCCTGCAGCCTGGTTCTCCTACTGCCTTTCTGACCCCAGGTTGGGTACTAGACCCATTCCAGGTTTGGTGTCATCATTTGAAAACAAGAATCATGCCAGGTGTGATGGCACATGCATATAACCCCAGCAACCTGGGAGGTTGAGGCAGGAGGATCGCAAATTGGAGGCCAGCCTCAGCAACTTAGTAAGGCCCTGAGCAACTCAGTTGAGACCCTGTCTCTGAATAAAATACAGAATAAGGCTGGGGACAGGGCTCTGGGGTCAAGAGCCCTTGAGTTGAATCCCTATACCCTCATCTAAAAAAAGAAAACAGGCATCATTGCACCAAAATGCCACAAAAAGCCTTTTGTGGAGCTGTGTGGGGTGCAGTGTCCTGGAGCCACCCCATTGAGTCCTGAGCCTTATGCGGAGACACCCCACTTGGGAGCCCCAGGGAGATGCGTTTTCATATGCAGATTCTCCTCTGCTACACTCAGTCAAGGAGCCCTTTTTGGGGCCTTGCGTGACAATTCTCAGGTTAATGAACTTTCCATCAAGTGCATCAAGAATCCTCTCCACCAGGAAACCCGAGCAAGAAGGGTCAGAGAAGGCCCAGCCTCAGCCCCCAGAACCACCAGCTCCTGCAGAATGGCAGACCTGCCTCAGGTCCCAGCCCTCACCTTCCAAACCAGCACCCCCTGTCATCAGAATGGAGCTGTTTCCAAAGAACTGGGATCTGAGGCCTGTCCTCTCCCAGAGCCATGATGCGGGGCTGTCAAAACTGAGTTCATAGATGGATCTGCTCTTGACCACTCATGGAGGATGCTTAGGCTGCTGCAAGGCTTCAAGGCAACAGTGGATTCATGTTGAACTTACGTTTTCAGGGAATAAAGTGGTAATGGGCCTGAGAAGGATATAAAATTGGGGAAGAGTCGGGTGCAGTGGCACATGCCTGTCATCCCAGGAGCCGGGGAGGCTAAGGCAGGAGGATCATAATTTGGAGGCCAGCCTCAGCTACCTAGCAAGGGTCTAAGAAACTCAGCCAGGCCCTGTCTCTAAATAAAAAATAAAAATTCTGGGACGGGGCTCAGTGGTCGAGAACCCCTGAGTTCAATCACTGGCATCAAAAAAATTAAAAAATTAAAAAAAATAAGTCCACAAAGGAGCAAGGGAGACCCACTGCCTGGTGTCAAAGTCGGCACTTTTCTGGGACCTCAAAGGAAGCAGATGCTGACCTCAGTGGGACCAGAACACACAGTTTGGCCACAGCTTCTAAAGGGAGTTAAGACTCAGAGCCACGCAGTGGGGGAGCTCTTAGAGCTGGGAGCACATCAGAGGCAGGGCCTCAACTCGGCTCCAGGCTCAGGCTTCACCATGCATCTTCCCTGTGATCTCTGTCTTCTTTGGCTTCATCAACTGGCCCATCATGCACAGGATGTCTTATCTCCCCTGTAGGAGAGAGGACTTTCTAAGACAGCTACCAAAGCCCATCTTCCTGCCTCCTGCGGGTCCCTCATGTTACTAAACTTGGAAGCCTGAGGTGGAAAGGCCCAGCACAGCTCCCCTGGGAAGGATGAGGGGTTCCTGAACTCAGAGGGATCCCCTCGAGGTTTCCACTGACCTGCAAGAATCAAGCAGAGTCGTGCATGTTTGCACGTGTCTTAAAAATCCTGGCAATTTGGGAGGCTGAGTCAGAAGGACCGCAAGTTGGAGGCCAGCCTCAGAAACTTAGTGAGATCCTGAGCAACTCAGCAAGACCCTGTCTCTAAATAAAATATAAAAAGGGCTGCAGATGTGGCTCCATGGGTAAACACACTGGGGTTTAAGCTTCAATACAAAAAAAAAAAAAAACCTTCCGACCAGGTAGGAAGAAACTCCAATCCCAAGAGTCTCTAGCCTCTCCTGGGCAAAGTTCCATGGGACAAAAAACAAACAAACAAACAAACAAAAACAGATTCCCAAAAGAAAGCCCATTCCTGTGGGGAGGAGGAGACCCCCTTCAGGATGAAGAGCAAATCTGACTCTCTGTCCAGAAGGGGCCCAGTGTAGGGCCAGCTGGGAGCTGGAGGACTTGGGGCTTGAGCTCTGCAGAGGTCAGGGGCTCTGTGAGGCTGTTTGAAGCCCTGTGAAGGCTCCTGCTGGCAACCCCCAGCCCGAGGTGGAGAGCAGCCCCCTGCAGGCTGCCAAGCGACCAGGAGAAGACCAAGCCCAGAGATCAGCTGTGGCAGCATCTAGACATTGGGACAGGGGACGAAGCTCATGTCATGCTCATTGCTGAGCATCCCAGAGGACATCCAGGAGGACAGCACAGCCCTGACAACTGGTTCCCAGGGCTTTGGGAATGTTCTGGACCACAAGGCCTGTCCCTGGTGCCTGGTGTGGGCACGTCCAGGTCATGCAAAGTCCCATCCTAGATGACCTCCTTCTTCTTGTGCACAGCACCCTTGGGCAGGGCATGTCCTCCTCGGTCTCCACAGTGAACTCTGTGGCCAAGGAGTCGCACCTGCCTGCCTCTGCCAGCAGACCGGGGGCACCAGGACCACATAGAGCTCAGTGACAGAAAGGTCTCCGCTGCCCACCAAGGACCCCAATTGCTCCCTCCACCTGCGCCTCATGGCCTGGTGCCACACTGGGCTCCCAGACCCGCCTGGCCAACACCTGAGACTTTCTGGAAGATTCTTTCCTCTTTCTTTTCACTCCTGATAAAGGAGCATGCAGGGGACTCACTGGAGCCTAAAGCCTGGACTCTTTTAGGTGGTGATTTATGGGTGAAATGAGGCCTTAGGCTCATCCATGAACCAGGGAGGTGCAGCCACTGTGGGATGCAGCAGCAGATAGAGGAGGAGGCACATGATTTAGTCCCCAGGCTCAGGACTCAGGGAGGGACACCAGGGAGATAAAGGAAGATGGAAGATGCCACCTGGGGCAGCGGGAAGGGACAAAGGCTGTCTGGTCCTTGTCCCCCACAGGGTTTGAGTCTTGAACACTCTGCTTGCTGAAGTCACCAGGACAGGAAGACAGAGAAAAGCCAAGGTGACTTAGGTAAAGGGACAGCTGCTGAACTTCCCCCACCCAACTCCGCTGAGCAGTGTGACTCCCTGGTCACCCAGGTCTCCCTCTGGCAGACCCTCAGGCGTGGCACTGTCCCCTGGGAGCATACCTTCAGGGCCCGCTGTTGGCCTCCATGTAGATGATGTCCCTGGCCTCAACTCGCTTCTTCTGCAGACTTTCAAAAATGCTGGGGTTCAGCTAAAACGAAACCAAACAAGACAAAAGGGGACTCAGACAACCATGATGCATATTCCAATACCTTCTGACCACGAGGGAAGGCACCTTTCTGTAAGAGAACTGAGGGGCCAGGCACAGGGTTGCACACCTGTCATCCCAGGGACTCAGGAGGCTGAGGTAGGAAGATCACCAAGTTGGAGGCCTGCCTCTCTCAAAACAATACAAAGCAAAATAAAAAGGGAAGTCTTCTGGCTCCCTGCTTAAACACTACGGATTCAATTCACAGGACTAAACATAAAAGAGAGACAGACAGACAGATAGACAACTGAGGTAGTCAACCACCCCAGGAGTGGATGGGTATAAAGGTTTGTGGCAGGGCACAAGAGCCTGGACTGGGGGCTTAGCACATCAGGAAGTGAACCTGAGGGTTGTCGTGTCTGCCTTCAGGAGACAAGAGAACGTCACCATTACTCTTCCTTGCCTTGCCTTCTATGATTGCAAAGTGGTAGGAGCATTGTCATCACAGGGACCCACCTGCCTTTAGAGGGGACATGTGTCCATGGCCACGCCCCACAACACCCCCCAGGATTACCACTGCAGCTCCAGTCTTTGGGTTAGGGACACCAGAGCTTCCTGCTTAGCCACCTGAGGCTGCATTTGACGTGGCCCGTGATTCTGGCTCTCTGGGCCTCGGTCTCCTCCTCTATGTGACAGCACCCAAAAGCACCCACAGAGAAGTCCAGCTCAGAAGGGAAATATAAGTTGGAATACTCCCAAACTTTCTCTGTCAGGAAGCTCAGGAAGGAGGATCACCAAGGTGGAGGCCAGTCTAGACCACATAGCTAGTCCCTAGGGCTGGGGCCCAGCTCAGTGGCAGAGCACAGGTTCACTATGGCCACACCTCTGTGTTTGAACCCCAGGACCAGAAGAAAGCAAATTCTAGCACCTTTCATACCCAGGCTGTGCACACACATCTTGGGGTGATGGTGCTCGATTGGGCCTTGCTCTTCCCTAGGGGTGTGCACTGGGCAAGGACCGCAGCCTCTGCAGGACCCGGATGGCAGACAGGTCCTGAGGCTGAGCTTCCAGAGCAGCTGCTACAGATGGCCACCCTGTGGAAATACACATGAACTCTGTCCCAGACAGAGTCTAGAGTCAAAGGGGGGTGGCGGGGGACACGACACGGACTAACACCCAGTGCAGGGCTCCCTCAGCAGGAGGGGCCCGCCAAAAGGCCAATCCAAAAACAAAGTCGGTATGTGGTGGCCAAAGGCCAGGGGGAGGGACAGCAGGTGGCCATTCATGGAAATGAGGTCCCTTGGAAGGTCACGACAATGTTCTAGAATTAAGATGGGGAGTGTAAACTATGTCATGCATCCAAATCCTGTGGGCCACACACACTTAAAATAGGTGGATCGTGTTCACAACTGTACCCCAACAGAGCTGCCAGGAGCTTGCCAGGGCCCAGCCTCTCTAGCCTCCTTGGGGCACTTTGCAAACAGGACCAGGGCTGGGGAGTCCCCAGTCCAAGATTCGTAAGCCTCCCTCAAACTCACACACTTCAAAACTCCACACAATGCACCTGAGGTCCTTCTGTCTGAATATCTTATACATGTGGGAAAACTGCCCAGAAGGACTTGGGTTTGTGGGGGGCTGGGGGTACCAGGGATTGGACTCAGGTGTCCTCCACCATCAAGCCCCATCCCCAGCCCTGTTTGGCATTTTATTTAGAGTCAGGGTCTTACTGAGTTGCTTAGGGCTTCACTTTGGCTGAGGCTGGCTATGAACTCATGATCAGCCTACCTCAGCCTCCCGAACTGCTGGGATCAGAGGTGAGTACCACCTTTGTTTGGGAAGACAATTTTCTGCTTCTCCGTTAGACTCTTTTCTTCAAGAAGCTGGACAAAGCAGACTGATGGATGGCTCAAATTTTCACTGTGTTCCTGTGTCCTCTCTCCTACAGGGAAGAGGACAATTTTTCTCTTTTCCTCTCAGGCACTTTTATATGGTTGATTTTCCAGATGAACTGGCTCAAGGTGTCATTACTGAGAAGGGGCCACCTTCTCAGAACCTCATTAATCCAGGGTGGTCAGGATGTGGTGAGGGATTAAAAAAAGAGAGAGAGGTTTGCAGAGCCAAGCTCCTGAGATGAAGGTCCCATTAGGAAAGAGAAAAATAGCCCTTGGAAGAAATGACATTTTCATGATCTCCATAAAGCAGTGACCAAGAAACCACGTCATGGAATCAAAGAACCATCAAATTATAAAAGGGGGAAAGATGGAAAGATTCTATGGTGGATGGAGAGTGGTCTAGAGAAGAGAAACTAAGTCTCAGAGAGCTCAGAGGACTCGTAGGGGTCACCCAGCACCAGAGGACCCACAGTCACCCTGCCCCTCAGCCAGCACTGGACACAGGATGACTGCAGAGCCTCTTTCTGAGCCTGAGGCCTTGATCTGGAAAACAGGGGAAATGAGATTTATGGCACCTGCACACACGGGCACACAGCTGAGAGGAACCACAGGTAAAATACCTCCCCAAGCCCTCAGCAGGTGACCTGGCTATGCAGTAGGGGACAGAGACAGGGCTAGTGTGAGTCAATCATAACAACAGTGGATGAGTAAAAACATTATGAAAAAGAAAGAAAAAGAAAACAAAATTATGTCCACTTTGACTTTTTGGGGAGGTGAGGGTGCACTATTGGGAATTGAACCCAGGGGTGACTTACACCTGAGCCCTATACCCATCCCCATTTTTTATTTTATTTAGAGACAGACTCTCCCTGAGCTGCTCAGGGCCTTGACTAAGTTGATGAGGCTGGTCTCAACCTTGTGATCCTACTGCCTCAGCATTTTGAGCCACTGGGATGACAGGAATGCTCCACTGTGCCTGGCTGGCCAATGATCATCATGTGGGGGATGAGATGGCAGAAGCAATTTCTTGACCTAACGACACGACTCCCAGAAGCAATGAGAAAAGAAAGAACTACCTCATAAAGGGACCTATGTCCAAGCCCTCTACAAGGTGTCCCTTTATACTACACAGTGTTATCCTGAGTGTCCCATATGGCATCAACAGTGCAGAGGCCAAGGAAAGAGGGACACAGAAGTCACACCACCTTCCTGGTGCTGCAGTGCCGAGGGCAGGGTTCAGGACAAACTCCCCTTGAGATGCTTGGTGCCCTTGGCTGTCTTGAGCCCTATGATCACATGGCTTATGGTCTTGACGTAGCCACCCATGGGGTGCTCGGTCTCACATGGCATGAGCTCAGTCACCTCCCCCGATAGACCTCCTTGGCCTCCTTTATCTGAAGCCCTGGGAGGGATGGCCAATGGGGACACGGTGAGAAGCAGGAACATCATTCTCTCCACATCAATCTCCTCCCCACCAACAGCCTTCTTACTTCAAACTGCCACAGTACAAGAACTGACAAGTCACCTTACAGTACAATCCGGAGACACCATCATGGGTGGAGAGCAACACTACAGGGACCCAGTGAGTCCCTGATCAACTCAGTGAGACCCTGTCTCCAAATAAATTCAAGTGGCTTGGAAGTGACTCTGTGGTTAGGTGCCCTGGGTTCAATCCGTGGTGCACCTCCTCAAAAAAAAAAAAAAAAAAAAAAAAAAAAAAAAGAGGCTCGCTGCTCTCCTGACAAATGGGAAGATGGGAAGGCCACAGAGGACTTCTGCTGGCAGGTGGCCATCGGGCTCTGTGTGAGCTGATATAGAAATGTCCCAAAGGCTGAGACACATGGCCACAGGATCAGACACTCAGGCCCCTTCCCACTGTTCAAGGGGGGGGCATTATCTTATCACACCATCCCTTGCCTTCTCTTCTCCAGAAACCCAACCAGGACAAGGACACTCAAGACTGAAAGCTAAGGGCCAGCTCTCCTCTGCCTGGGATCCACCTGAGAGCCTATAAATTGGCCTTTTGGAAAACACCAAAAAGAGAAGCCACATTCTGTGTTTGATGAACCACATTCCCAGCTCCTAAACCCCAAGACAAACTTCCCAAGCAAAGACCAGAGCAACTGCACACACCTCGAGTCCCAGCAGCTCTGGAGGCTGAGGCTGGAGGATCATGGGTTAGAGCCCAGTTTCCACAACACTGAGGCCCTGAGCAACTCAAAGAGATGCTGTCTCTAAATAAAATGTAAAATAGGGCTGGGGATGGGGCTCAGGGGTTGAGGGCCCCTGGGTTTAATCGCTGGTACAAAAAAAAGAAAAGAAATTTCCCAGACAACATGAAGGTATCAGAAATTCTGTCAAGCTTGGAAAATTCTGGGCTTTTAAGCCTTCTTTGATTTTTTTAATAGAACCTTTTCTATTCTGCAAAGAGGAAATTCCTCCAAATGTAATGCCTGCCCATACTCACTGTCAGGGGACAGTGATATGAAATTTTTCCAGGAGGAAATGAAAGTTATCCCCATCTCTCAGCCACTCATTTTTGTCTAGAAGTTTCTCAGTGGTGACAAGTAGACAGGGGAAGGCCCAGTGGACCATGGGCCCATCTGGTGGCCAGGAGAGGGGCTGCAGGCACTGTCTCTGGCCACGACAGCACAAAGGATATGGGTTTCTTCTACTGGCTCGGGTTTCTAAGTCCCTGACAGAAACCTTTATCACATCAAGGGAGTGGCACAGATGGTGACAGATGACCCTCTCTCCCTCCCTCTGCAGCTTTGCAGGAAGTCAAAGGTGCAGGGACAGAAGGCTCCTGTCTGAGGGGAGGCCACGGCTTGCCCTTTCATTCTGTGGCAGAATCTAGAAATTTCTCCTCACCTGCTGCCATCAAAAGCCCCTGCTGTGTCCCCCACCCCCCCACCCCAGGGGTGACTCTCATCAAATGTGACTGGTGACCTCTACTTTTTCAAATTTTAAAGCATTTCAGTTCCTGCTGAGCCATTGAAACAGAAGCAACTGTGTGAAGACTAGTTATAAAAGATTTTTGTCTCACAAAAATGGGGTTTTTAAAAAATTTTTTAAGTTGTAGATGGACACAATTCCTTCATTTTTTAAAAATTTTACTTTTATGTGGTTCTGAGGGTGGAATCCAGAGCCTCACACATGCTAGGTGGGTCTCTACCACTGAGCCCCTGCCCTAGCCAAAAAAAATGGTGTTTTTAAAATTTGAGTTCTTAAAAATATTAATAGTCAGGTATTTGAAAGATTGTGATATCTTACTGGTCACATTTTTAGGGGGGTTCTTTTTGGTACCAGGAAAGGAATTAAGGGTCCCTCAACCCCTGAGCCCCATCCCCAGCCCCGTTTATATTTTATTTAAAAACAAGGTTTTACTGAGTTGCTCATGGTCTGGCTAAGTTGCTGAGGCTGTCCTCCAACTTCCTATCCTCCTGCCTCAGCCTCCTGAGCTGTTGGAATATGGTTCATATGTTTAATTAATGAGTTAAATAAAATCACTGGCACATGTTTAATTAAGAAAAAGTAAGCCAGACACCACAGCACACATCTGTAGCCATAGTTACTCAGCATACTGAGGCAAGAGGATGGTTTGAACCCAGGAGTTTCAGGACTGCCTGGGAAACATAGTGAGACCCTGAAAAATAGGAAATAAAAAGGGAAAGGAAAATGAGAAATGAAGAAAAAACAACAGAGAGAAAAATTTTAAACGTAAAACCCAGGTGTGGTTTTGCACATGTATAATCCCAGTACCTCAGGATGCTGAGGCAGGAGGATCGAGATTTGGAAGCCAGCCTTGGCAACTGAGCAAGATCCTGTCTCTACATAAAATATAAAAAGGGCTAGGGATGGAACTCAGGGGTGAAGTGCCCCTGGGTTCAGTCCATGATACCAAAAAATAAAAATAAAAAGTCTAAGTTCAGTGAGACACAAAGCTTAGCTTCTGAACACAGTTCAGAATAAGAACTCTTCATTTCAGCATTAGTGTCACAGAGGGGCTGGGGGTGGCTCAGTGGCCATGGTTGAGAAAGAGAGAGAGAGAGAGAGAGAGAGAGAGAGAGAGAGACCCATAGTTGAATGCTTATATTGACATGCTGGGGAAGATCAAGAGGCAGAGCCAGTCCCTCAGAGAGTCACCGCAGGAAGACACAGTGCCAGCCACCAGGAAATCAGATGGCTGTGGGGGGTGAAACAGGGTCCCATGACATCTCCCTACTTCCAAACGCTGTGCCCTCCTACTGCATTTTCTTTCCTTCACCATTAAATCAAAAGCTTCCCAAGTAGATTTCTTAGTGTTTTTATTTATTTATTATTTATTTAGGTACCAGGGATGGAACCCAGGGGCCCTCAACCACCAAGCTCTGTCCCCAGCCCTTTTTATATATTAGTTAGAGACAGAGTCTCACTGAGTTTCTCTGGGCCTCACTAAGTTGCTGAGGCTGGCCTCCAACTTGTGATCCTCCTATTTTATCCTTCCAAGCTGCTGGGATGGCTGGTTGCTCTTGCCTGTCTTGTCAACAGCACCAAAAGAACATGAGCAGTCCAATTAACACATCACAGGAGCATTTTTAAGATGAAAGAATTCAAAGCACTGGAGAAGCAGCAGCCATCTGTCACTCTAACGTGACACTCACCGATAGCCCTGCGAAAATTCTCAATCAGTACCTCTGTCTTCTTGATCTTCATGGAGTAAACTTTGCTCCCCACCATGGGACAGAAAGGGACCTTATTTCCAAGCTCCTGAGCAATTGCCAGGGCCAGGGCTGTCTACAGAGGCAAGAAAAGAAAGGTTTTCATTTTATAGTCATGAAAACATAATTCAAAGCCATCTATAAAAAAATTATTCAAGAGGCTGAAGATGGTGTTGCACACTTGTGATCACTAAGACTCATGAGGCTAAGGCAGGAGGATGGCAAGGTGGAGGCCATTCTCAGCCACTTAGCAAGGCCCTGAGCAACTCAGTGAGACCCTGTCTCTAGATAAAATATAAAAGAGTTGGGGATGGGGCTCAGTGGTTAAGCACTCCTGGGTTCAATTCCTGGGTTCAAAAAAAAAACACCATGAATAAATCAGGAAGGATTTATTACATGACCTTTATTTGATGTTAAAAGGCCAGCAAATAGTGCATAATACATGAGGCCAAATCTGGAAGCAGTGAGATGGTTGGCAAGCCCCCCCTGACCATGTCCTGTGGTCAAATATAAATTGATGCTCAGTAACCTATCTTCTGTTGGCAGATGCTAAAGAGAACCAGGTGCAACAGACATCTCATCAAACACGAAGTTATGGAAATCAAATGCTCTCACATGGGCCCAGGACTGGAAAATGCCATGGCCTCTGACTGCCATTTCATCCTCCCTCATCTCTGAAATGAGAATGAGGTCATACCCTAAGTGTGCAGGTCACACAGAGCCTCCTGAGTTTCTGAGGGCCTCACTAAGTTTCTGAGACTGGCCTCCAAATTTTCATCCTCCTGCCTCAGCCTCCCAAGCTGCTGGGACAAAGCCAACTGGAGCTGCTGCTTCAAAGATGGCCCAGGGAAGACTCCTCTTAGCTTTTCTTTTCAATGCCCTTTTGTTGACACCTCTGAGCAGCCAACCTGGGGGACGATCAGTGAACACTGTAGGGCAAAATCCACTAGCCTGTGGGGCAGAGGCTGGTTCTAGTTCTGATATTCTCCCTGTTTTCCAGTGTGGTCTGGAGCACACAATAGTGCTAATGCTGGATGGACTCATCTAGCAAACTAAAATACTTTTTAGATTACAAGGAGCCAATGAGCTGCCCACAGGATGGTTTGGTTGTGACCACGTAGTCTTAGATGTGCCTTTAAACTTGGCTTTTTTGTAGGAGTATTGAACCATGAGCCCCATCCCCAGCCCTATTGGGTAATTTAATTAGAGACATGGTCTCCCTGTGTCACTGAGGGCCTTAATTTGCTGAGGCTCTCCTCGAACTCGCTATCCTTCTGCCTTTGCCACCCGAGCCAACCAATGGGATTAAAGGCATGTGCCACTGTGCCCGGCTCTTGCCATTTTTTGAACCCTAGGGACTTTCGTGTAGAAAACCAACTCTTTGGCTTCTTTTGAGAAACCAGGTCTGGACCCAGTGGCCCTCTTTTAGTGACAGGGCACCACATTTTGGGGCTTAGCCAGTCAGTTTGTTAGCCTCATTTCCCAAATGCTTAGGCACCCGAGTTGGCAAGCCCAAAGCATGTGTTCTAATAACAAAGGGCAAATGTCTAGAACAGAACACAGAGGGATGTGATTTCAACACCACAAGGCCCAGGAGAGGCCACAGGAAGCTCTTCCCACCTGTTTTATTTTGCTGGTTCTGGGAATGGAACCCAGAGCCTTGTATGTGCAAGGCAGCTGCTCCACCACTATGCTCCAGTCCCAGCATTTTTTATTTAAAGACAGGGTCTCACTGAGCTTCTGAGTCTGGACTCCACCTTGAGATCCTCCTGCTTCAGCCCCCGAGTTGCTGGGCTTACAGGTGTGAGCCACTGTGCCTGGTTTTCATGTCCACCTTCTAACCAGAATGTCTCTTCCCTGTTCTTTCAAAGCCCCCAACTCCCCATTCTCGGTTACCAGTGTCAAAACAGTGACCGTGTCCCACTAAACAGCATCCCTGCCTCCCTGCATCTAATACTGAAGGGGTGATCATTACCCTTTCATTCAAATAGAATCAATACTTGTTTAAGAATGGCTCCATGTCTGTTCAGGTTTCTCCAATTAAAAGCTCATGGAAGGGGCTGGGCTGGGGCTGGGGCTCAGTGGTGGAACACTCACCTAGCATGTGTGAGGTGCTGAGTTTCATCCTCAGTGCCACATAATAGTAAATAAATAAAACAAAGGTATTGTGTCCAACAACAACTAAAAAAATATGATATTATTAAAAAAAAAAAAAACTCATGGAAGAAAGGCACATATACCTACCCTTTTCTATTGAGCTCTATAGATCTCACTGATCTTTCCATACCCTGTAATCTTGAAAAATAACTTGTATTTTTTAAATATTTTAATATTATCAGGGCTCCCAGCTGATCAATCAATACCCACCAAGATGCAACTCCGACATTTATGGTGTTTACTTTTGAACAGGGTTGCATTAATTTTATGTATTTTTTTCTTCAAAACAAGTTTAATTTTGTTCCAGCCATATATTAGGAGAAAAACTTTTTAAAAATGCTCAAAAATCAAGCCATTATAAAGTTAAGCACCCCTCTCCTTAGCAATAAATATTGAACTGATATAGGTGACTGAACTGATATAACTGATTTAGGTGTAGCTGGACAAAACACAATGCCTTTATCTTTATGTGGTTCTGAGGATTGAACCAGGTCCCACCCATCCTAGGTGATTGCTCTACCTCTGAGTCACAATCCCAGCCCATTAACTTGTATTTGATGGATTAAGAAACTGAGACCTGGGTGTGGGGGTGCATGCCTGTCATCCCAGCAGCTTGGGAGGTTGAGGTGGAAGAATGGCTAGTTGGAGGCCAGCCTCAACAACTTAGCAAGGCCCTGAGCAACTCAGTAAAACCCTATCTCTTAATAAAATACAAAAAGGGCTGAGGACGGGGCTCCAGGGTTAAGTGCCCCTGGGTTTTTTCCCTGCTAGCCAAAAAAAAAAAAGATTTTTCAGTCTTTTCTCTGTTTTTTGGGGAAAGCCTTGCAGTGCAGGTTGCTTGGCAGCATCGTTGGCCTCTAACACTAGATGCCATGAGTTCCCCCACCACATTTTGAAACCACAAGAGATGACTCTCTAGATGCTGGCAAATATCTCCTGGGGGGCAAAACTGGCCCAGGTTGAAAATCACTGCAGAGCTAATCTCACCTAGCTGGACTTCGAGAAACAGCACACAGAGAACAGGAACAGCCCACAGCTCAGGCGTTCAGAGCTGGCAACTGTCCATACGAATAAAACCAAAAAGTGAGACTCAGAAAGCCCTGTGGACATCAAGAATGGGAAATCAGGGAAAGGCGCCCTATACAAAAGTACCTCCAAAACATTCAGAAAGAAAGGTTCCAACCCTGGAAATCAGACTTCTTAAGAGCAACACTGGAAGACAAAAAGTACCAAATAACACTGAGAGAAACAGCACTAAAGAAACATCTATCATGCTGGTGCTCTGGCGCAGGCCTGTCATCCCAGTGGCTTGGGAGGCTAAGGCACTAGGATCACGAGTTGGAGGCCAGCCTCAGCAAAAGCGAAGCCCTAAGCAACCAAGTGAGACCCTGTCTCTAAATAAAATGCAAAAAGGGCTGAGGATGGGGCTCAATATTTGAGAGCTCCTAGGTTCAATTCTTGGGGTTCAATTATTGGTAACCCCCCCAAAAAAATGGAAGATGACTTTGACAAGCTAATGTTCCTGTAAGTGCACACTGTATGGCATTCCAGCCTTGAAAAACTTCCCCCAGACACAGGACTTCTTCATCCACCATCAGTCACCAACACAACACACCCTGGCAACTCCATATGTACAACTTCATAATTAGAATTCAAGTTTTTATTTCACAGCTGATTGTGTTTCTGCTTCTGACAGGTGAGGAGCCTGCCCCAGGTCTCCCAACTGATCCATCAACACCCACCAAGGACCAGGGTGGAGTGTCTGGGTGGAGCGGCAGACGGTGCTCTTGTTGGCAAGAGCTCACCCGTATCCTCACATGGGGCACCAGAATGAATGAATTCCCCACGCAAAGACACTTCGCCGGGAGAATTCCAATTTTATTGCAAAAAGCTGGTGCTTATATAGAACTAAGGGGGAGATGGTAGGGCTTAGAAAAATGTCAGGAAACCCGTTTATTGACAAGTTCTTCTAGATATCAGCTCCGGAGCCCAGAAATTAGTTTTCATTGGGGCTAAGGTTCCCCGCCAGTGAGATTTGAAATTGGCACTGGCGGGAGAGTTCACACTGGAGGGAACTTTTCGCACCACTGCAGAAAAGAAGAAGGTAGGAAGAAGAGGTCCTTAGGCACCATGTTGGGGTTTTTTCCTCTGGGGTATGGCTGCCATTTATACTTTTGCCAACAGAACACATTCCAGGACTAGTCACACATCCTTTGGTCTTGAGTAGATCATTCAGCCACCAATAAATTTAATTATCACATTAGAAAACAAAGAACAAAAATGTGGTAGACTTAAAAATGGGCTCTCATTGGTGACGTCCAAGGCCTTTGTGTTATGGTTTAACAAACAGAGTCTAGAATGCTCTCTACCTTGCATGCCAGTGGGGCTGGGGTAACTACCCACCCAGTACACACACATCTCCGGCCTCAGGCCATCCTATGTCCAGCTATGAGTAGAAATTCTGAGGACACCAAAGCCTGCTTAGGAATGTGATGGGCTCCTCACCCTGGGGAGTGGGCAGATAGCCAGAAACATGGAGCTGGAACTTCATTGAGCTGTTGAACCTACTTTATAGGGCCTGTTTTATCTTTTAAATAACTCCACTTTTGTCATGCCCAGAATCATATGCCTATAATCCCAGCAGCTCAGGAGGTTGAGGCAGGAGGATTGTGAGTTCAAAAAGCCAGCCTCAGCATAGGCAAGGCACTACGCAACTCAGTGAGACTCTGTCTGTAAATAAAATACAAAATAGGGCTGGGGATGGGCCCAGTGGTTGAGAGCCCCTGAGTTCAATTCCCAACACACACACACACACCCCAAAAACAAAAAAAGACCCCACTTTGCTGCTGAATGTCTGTGTGATGCCTCTTATTCGTGTAGCAAATTTGGTCTAACATTTGCCTTCACTATCACCTGCCAGAGAGGTTGTAGGGCAGCAGGAGACCACACCTGACTCTAACCTCTCTTATGACACTGTTATCTGAATCAACCAAGAAGCACCAAACTGGCTCAGATCTTTTTGAGAAAAATTAAAATGTTTGTTTGTTTCCTTTTATTTTGAAGTAGCATCTCCCTAAATTTCCCAGACTGGCCTCAAACTTGCAGTCCTCCTGCCTCAGCCTCCCATGTAGCTGGGATTACTGGTGTGTACCTCTACACCCGGCATGGGTACTTTTTTTTTTCCTGTGTACATAGCCCTTTTCTGCACCTCCAGTCCTACTGTCATAGAAAGAATCTCCTAGGTGCGGAGGCCCACAAGAAATACTAGGGAGGTGTCAGCAAGTGTGGTCTCTAACTCAGCTGAACACATGGAATGCTTTTGGGGAACCAATACCCACCAGCAGAAATGAGGGAAATTCTGTCATCCACTCTGGTTCTACTGCTCCCTTTGCATCCCCTGTGCACTACAGATGCTCGGAATGCAATGATGTCATCAAGAGAAAGACCAGCATCCTGGCTGGCATATAGACGAGGGATCCATATACAGTGCACTCAACCACTGTCACATAAAGGCTCTCTATTGGACAAGGGACCAGGGGTAGAAAGCTTGGCCTGCCCAAGTAAACCAAAAGCTCTTTCAAAACAGAGGCCTAGATTTTGATATATACCTACATGTCATCATGGTGCCTACTCCCTGACCAGTGAATGAGGGGTGACTGGAGTAATTTTCAGGACAATGCCTAGAGGTCAGAGGTGGGCACTGGACATAGAGGGCTGCCACATAGCACAGAGGCTCATATAATGTAAAGAACCAGGCAGGGCTGAATTCGAATCCCGGCCGTGCTGTTTACCAGCTTTTGCAGAGGCTCCTATCTTGAAGGCTTGGTCCCCAGAGCAGCAATGTTCAGAGGCAGGGCTTAGTGGAGTGATTGGATCATGAGGACTCTGTCTTTATCAGTGAATCAATCTACATATTTGAACAAACCAACAGGAGGTAGTGGACACTATAGGAGTTAGGGCCTAGTTTTCTCATTGGAGGAAGTAGGTCATAGTCGGGGTGCCCTGAAAGGGTAGCACCATAGTGACGGGGCTCATTGCTGTGTGGAGAGAAAAGAGGGGGTAAAGCTGGAACATGTCTAGTCTAGCAAACGACACTTTGCACCTAGTAGGTGCTTGCTGCTATTTTTTTTGTAGTACTGGTAATTAGAGTGCTTTACCAGTGAGCTACATCTCCAGCCCTTTTAATTTTGTGGTACCAAGGTGCACTCGATCACTGAGCCACATCTTCAGCCCTTTTTTTCTTTTGAAACAGGTTCTCAACTAAGTTGCTGAAATTGGACTTGAACTTGCAATCCTCCTGCCTAAGCCTCCCGAGTAGTTGGGCAGGTGTGCACCACCATGCCCAGCTATTAGATATATTTTGATAGTGCTCCTTCATCAGTATAAGATGTAGCTGAGACCCTGGTGAGGGGTGGCCACACAAAGAAGAGGCTCATTTGCAAGAACTGGAACTAAATAAAACTAGAAGAGAGCTAGCCATGCAATATTTTTGAGAGACAGATCGCTGGCTTTCCTCTGCCAGGTAAATTCCTGGATTTATCAACTACATCCTTCCATATTATATGTGCTTAAGAAATGGTAGCTGTTTTTCATATTTACAGGAAAATGACAAGTCCATATGTTTAGGTTTCCTGAATGGCCTGGGGAAAGCTCTCTCTGCCTCAGTCTCCCTGTTTGCAAAATCTCTCTGGTTCTCTGAATGAAGAAGCAGTCCATTCCCACCCTCTGGCCCAAGTGGCACCCAGCCAGCATTTATAGCCAGAGGGAGCAGAGGAAATTCAGGCAAGAGGCCACTAAAGAAAGGTTATGGGTCTTGGGCCCCACTGGGAGAGGAGCAGAGTGGGTGGGGTCAAAGGCCCCAATGGACCCAGTCTGGTGCACATTTCCTAGGGCCTGCTGCTCCCTTCTCTGAGTGGCCTGGCCCCATCCTGGTCATGTATATTGGGACATGCCAGGGCCTGGCATCCCAGGGGCTAGAGGGAGCTCCTGCAGGGGATTTAAAAAGCCCAAATGCCTTTCAGAAAGGAACTAAAATTTTCTGCTCAATCAAAGCCTCCACAGGAGAAGAACAGGCCTAGCCCTTTTGTTTTTAAGTCTCTTTATTTTCCAGCTGTTTGGCCTGATCATTCTCTTTTTTTCCTATTATAAACGGTTCCAGCTGCAACACACAGGAAAAATAAAACCATCTCCTAGACCTGGGCAAAAGCTGGCTGGCCTCCTGGGGCTGACAAAGGCAGCTCTGGCCTCCAACACCAACTGTGAGAGGCCCTGGAGCCCCTGCCCAGAGCCAAAGCCACAGGAGGAGTGAGGGGAGGATTCAGGAAGTCTCTGATTGCAACCCAAAACTTCTCCTGCCCCTGGGAGAAGCTGCCATCCAGCCAAGGAAAGGATTCCTAAAGGGCTTGTGGGCAGAGAAGGAAAGATCAGGCACCGCTCTCCAGGGCCCATGGAGAAACTGATGTCTGGGTTAGAGTTGCAGAAGGTCACAGTATCAACAAATGGTAGAGCTGATCTTTGAAGCCAACATTCTCAAGTCCAACATCAAGTACCAAAAAAATGTCGGAAGAGGGGTCTAAGAAGGAGCCCTGGCATCCTGGGTTTGCTGAATGAGAGCAGATGTCATTCCTTTCTCAGCTTCTCTGCCTCCCAGTAAGTTAAGTTCATTTTTCTGTGACTCAGTTTTCTTATCTGTGAAAATGAGGACATGCTTGTACCCACCTTGTAGGACAGCTGTGAGAAGCATAGGAGTCAATAGGTAAAGGACATAGAACAGTGATTTAAAAAAAATCACCTCTTACTCTCTGTAAATGTAAAGTTTGTGTTCTTCACCTAAGGAATGTTTACTGACCTCTCCTAGGGCAGGCCCTGGGCCAGGTGTTGGGGAATGCAGCTGGGCAAAGCAAACAGGTCTCATGCCTGGTGGGACTTCCAGTGGGGGAGGGGGCAAGCCAAGGGACACAGTGGATTCACTAGATACACTGCCTTATGGCACATTCTAGATCTCTCTTCTCCGGGAAGGAGTAAGGTGGGGGGGGGCGGGTGGTCAGAAACTTTCAGGACTCAGGGGCCAAACTGATCAGCTGGGAGGAAGCAAGGGCGCTCCTTCCTTTGCAAAAGGAGGCAGGAAAATGTTGAAAACCAGTTTTTACAGTTTAACTGTTTTTAAGTGAAAGAGAGCCCCAGGACTACAGCTCGCTACTTCCCCATCCTGGTGGGCTGGTTGATCTGGTTCAGCCTCAGAGCGCTCAGTGCGTGGGTCCTCCTCGCTGTGCCTGAGATGCAGGCTGGTCCTGAGGAAATGGGAGCCTTTGCCAATTGTGTCCACCAAGGGGTTCCATGCCCCCCACCTTTCCGCTCACAGGGTTCCCTACTGCCAAAGGCACCACCAGCGACCTCCCAGAACTGCGAGCTGGAGACCAGACAGGGCATGACCTGAGGGGAGGGGTAGAGGCGTGGCCTGTGAGCGTGGGGCGGGGCCAGAGCCACAGTCCCGCCCTGCACTTGTAGGCCATGCCTGGTGCACTCCCTGTGCCCTGTGCGCCTCCCGGCACAGGCTCCCCACAGTGGCCCAAGAGGACACTGACTACTTGTGAGATGCCAAGCCTTTCTCAAAAATCCAACAGAAGTCCCCGTGTTTCACAGAAACCTCTCCTGGGTCTGAAGTG
Source organism: Callospermophilus lateralis (assembly GCF_048772815.1). Lineage (NCBI taxonomy): Eukaryota > Metazoa > Chordata > Mammalia > Rodentia > Sciuridae > Callospermophilus > Callospermophilus lateralis. The sequence goes on along the minus strand of NW_027512473.1, from coordinate 332,706 downwards.
GGTAAATTGATAGGCAGCATCCCTTGGGCTGGAGAAGGATAACCTCTTCCTCCCCACACTTTTTTCCCAGTGCCCCACCTGATGCCCTAGAGACAGTTCTCCCTACACAACTAAGCTGATGTCCACGTGCTATTATAAATTCCATTTTACATGTAATAAAACTAAGTCTCAGGAAGGCTGATTATGTCCCTAATCCAAAGTCACACAGCCCTTAAGGGATAAAGCCAGGATTGAAATCCAGGGGAATCTCCCTCCAAAATTGGAAAATTTCCTTCCCCAGGTAGTTAATTCAAGCTTCTACACTTTGCCTGAAGCATAGCATTGATGTATTGATTTAGATGGATGGATATATAAACCGCTAGATAGATGTGGAGGTTAAGCTAGAGAGGGAGATAAAGATGGTATCTTAGAACCACAGACAATTGTATCAGGTGTCAATGGGATGGGGGCAGATACCCTTTTCCCAAATCTCCATCAATCCCCAAAACCTTTTGTTTAAGTCAAAATTTTTTTTAAAAAAATTTAGATGTAGATGGACACAATACCTTTATTTAATTTATTTAATTTTATGTGGTGCTGAGGATTGAAACCCAGTGCTTCACATGTGCTAGATGTCAACATTTCTACTGTGAATTCCCATTAAACACAGATAAACACAACCTTGCCTTCCAAGATTCTAGAATAATTGACAAAGGTGTCACTAACCAAGATCATGGCCTTTTTAATGTCAGACACATCAGAAAAATTAATTTTCCCAAAAAGAAGTTGTTTGTCATCCCTTTCTTGTTAACATAAAGTAGATAATGGATATGTTCTTAATAGTATTCTCAAAGAGGCAGAACAGTTCTTAAGGAAAATTTTTAGTGATCAAAGATATTGAGGGACAACAATTTAGTGTTTGGGGGCATTTAGTGTTTGGGGGCCAGGATCTAGGCTTCACACAATGCTTGGATGGGATGGATCTGTATCATCAAGATTCATCCTTGTCTCAAGAATTTTGATCTTAAAATGGTTTAATCAAACTCACTTTAAATGACCATTATTTTAAGACACAATATTTAAAAGTTATTAGAGAAAACTCCACCCCTTGCTTCTAATTATGTAAGACAAAGTAGTAAGGGGTGCTTCAGGAGAATAAGAAAACTGTCTGAAAGTCAGTGCTTATTTTTTCACACTACACATTAAGTCAACATAAATTTAAAATTATAGTGAGTATACATAGACTAGTATATATGCTAACAGTATGAGATGGCACATAAATCTCCCCCCAATTAATACAAGAATTTCAATATTGTTAATATTTTACTTGTTATTACTGGCAACTGAAGGGATCCATGGAAGGGTCATAGTACAACCTGTGGGTAGACTGAGGCAGCCTGTAATTGACCTTGGCTTGTCATCCCTAGTTCAATCTACCCTCTCCTTTTTATTAGTTTAAATAAGGTTGTCCCAACACTAAATGTCCCAAAAAGAGGAGTTGCTGTCTCCTCTTTTCTAGCTGTTCCTGTCCTTCATTACTCCCAGGAATGACTGTGTTTTAGCTTAACTGTTTTTGGTAGGTGTTTAAGATCAAGCTGGTAAAAATTGACTTTGTTTCTATCATTAAGAGTGTCAACATATTAGCAATTCTTTAGCCCTATCTGTACAAATAAAGTTTGCAATGTGTTTTTATTCCTCTTGTAGCCAAAGTGCAGAGTATATTTCCTAAATTTTGGATCTGAGCTCTTATTTTTTGTGTGTGACTTATGTAAATCTGTGACTATGAAAGTGTATTAGTCAGGAAACACTTTGAATACTTTGTTTTTACTTTCATAACACTGTCACCTCCATGAGTATGAGCCCACCTTAATTTATTTGATTCTGAGAAGAATGGTGCATTTTGGCAACCATATCTCCCTCTGAAGTTCAGTAACCTTACCAACTATTACTTAATGCAGTAAAAAGATCCCATATAAACCCAGGCTTAATTGATGATAAGCCCACACTTGAGACAATAATTTTTATATGGTTTCTTCTTATTCAGTGATAGATATCTAATTCATTAATAGGATGAATGCCAGGATTCAATCACATGTGGAACAGAAGTTATGTGAAAAACATATTGTTCCTTATAGGTACTGGTTAAATTTTTATTAATTTAAATTTAAACTTTAATCTCTTGATAGGCTTTATTGAATTATATGGAAATATGTGTAGACTTCTGTGCTTTTAATGTTTGATGATATTCTCAGAGTACCCGATACTAAAGAAGAAAATTGAAATCACAACCCTGCATTAGACTAAAGATAAAAACTTCAAAATAATTTTTTTAAATGTTTAGACTCTAGTTTCTGGGTTACTGATGATCTGATGACCTAGAGTCTTCTCTCCAGTGATACCAATCTCTTTTGGTTAAAGTATGATATCTAAAATGAAAATGGATCTGTGCCCATAATCCTGTGAGAAACATTTTCGCCTTTTGTATACTTCTGAGTTGTAGATGGCTTCTCTCTCAAAGTGCAGAGTCTCTCCTGTTCTTTGGCCCTGAGAGAATGTTGTTTGGTATGTTTATTCCATAACCAATGACACAGAACTTAGTTGTCCATTTTTTTTCACCTTGCTGAGGTCAGGGTATTTATAGATCTAAAACATGGAATATAGCTGTGGTGAACATAGATATCCCTGAGAGGTCAAGAGTGAATTTTAAGATGAAGCTTGAAAAATACATTTATTTATTAATCAATTTATATTTTCAAAAATAACAATATTTTGGATATAGTGGTTTAAGTTATTAAATTGATTTAAGCTGTCCTTCTTAATTTTTATTATGAATACTAGAAATTTTTAAATTATACTAATGCATTATATTGTTTTTCCCTCTGGGAAAATATTAATGCCTTAGGACATTGCTTACAAGTTTAAAATAAAATTTTCTTTCTCATAAGACCAGACGCACAAAAGTTAAATGAAATTTTAAAGTAATTTTGATAAAATTTTTATTCATAAAAGTATATATTTTGGGTGTGTGGGAGATCTTGCCTCTTGGTTTTATTTTCCCCATTGGGTTTCTCCCCACTGAAATTAAGTTTTCATCACATGAGAAGATCATCATGAAAGGAAAATGACCACAACACACGAAGAAACCAAAAGATCTTTATTGCAACATTGCAACAAAGAGAGAGAGAGAGAGAGAGAGAGAGAGAGAGAGAGAGAGAGAGAGAGAGGAGAGATGAAGAGGGAGAGAGCAAGAGCAAGAGAGAGACAGAGAGCCTGCACAAGAAAGATAAAGAGTAAGAGAAAGAGAGCAAGAGAGAGGGAGAGAACAAGAGAGAGGGGGGCCTGGCAGGAGGGAGTTTTTATAGCCCACATCTAATGGGGCCTCTGGGTCTGCAAGCTGTCTTGTTGGCCCAAGTGGGTAAAGTGCTCAGCCTTTAGCGGGATTGAATGTTCAGACTTGAGCAAACAGGTATAAAGGACCAGATAGAGGGGGGTTTGAGTGTGTGGGCTATCTTGCAGCCAACATCTGTTCAGCCTGCCCTGCAGACAACACATTTCAGCCTGCTCTGCACCCAACACATCACATAATCTTTTACATTTCCCCCCTCACTAAGGTGTGGCTATAGAGTTTAAGAGTGGTGAGGATAATGCAAATGATGAGAAGTGATGAGATGTCATTCCAAATCCTCATCAGCCTCCTCAGCTCAAGTGCATTTTTTATTGAGCTGGCTGAACATCTCTTCATTTGCTCTACTATTTATATTAAATTTTGCAGCTTTTTTACCCTTTTTTCAATCCTTGTTAGTTACCACCAAATTTTTCCATAACATCATTTACTCTAGGGCTAGAAACATCTGGTCTGGTGGTCTGCACCTTGGTCTTCTCACCCTTCCCTCTTATTAGGTGAGGACAACCTGCCAGAGGCCTCACTCTGTTTTTCAAGGTGAGGGGAAGTGATTTGTTTATGTCTGAGGGCAATACTGCAGAGCTTCTTTAGGCATGTCTGGTGAGGCTGCATGTTTCAAACTGAATTTTTTAAAATGGAGTTTTTTTAGGCCAGGCCTAAGGCCATCCTCACAATAGTGTAGTTAATTTGTCCAAAATTAAGGTGTTTTTTTTTTGTTGTTGTTATTTCTTTAATGTATTTGTCCTCAATTGAATTTTTTTCTTCTTTTTTTTTGCACCAGGTATTTAACTCAGGGGCACTGAGATACATCCCCAGTCCTTTTTTGTATTTATTTAGAGAGAGGGTCTCACTTAGTTGCTTAGTGCCTTGCTTTTGCTGATGGTAGCTTTGAACTCATGATACCCATGTATAATTCTTCTGTGCCACAGGGGCTATGGCCTGTGCCACCAAGTTTGCTTTCAACTGAGTTTTTAAATATGTAAAACAACTTTATTAAAGTGACATTTAGAAGCATTCCTAATATTCAAGTAAACTCCTTTGTCCTGGTATGGCAGGAAATAAAAGTGGAACTGGACTTTAATTTAAATAACAAGAAAGTTCAATTGAAAGGGATTAATTAGAACACAGATAATTAGAAGGTTACAGGCCATAGCACTGTTGTACTTCTTTAAAATAATTTTTTTCTTAGTTGTGGATGAACAAAATATCTTTATTATTATTATTATTATTATTATTGTTGTTGTTGCTGTTTTTGTTATTAATGTGGGTCCAGTATCAAACAGACTTCCTCATGCATAGTAGCCAAGCATTCTACTACTGAGCAACAACCCTAAATCCTTACATGGTATTTTTAAAAATTTTTTATTTATATTTAATTTATTTATATGGGGCACTGAGAATTAATCTCAGGGCCTCATATATGGTAGGCAGGCACTGTACCACTGAGCCACCCCTTCAGCTCTTTCCTGGTACTTTTTAAATACATGTTTTACATAAATTTTAATTAATAGGTTTAACCCTTTCCAATATTTGTTTGGATTAAATCAATAACCTAGAAATCAGTGAAGCAAAGTCTAGTTTTATCTCAAACCATGATTTTACTTCCTCTTTCTTCCCCTGACCAGACACCTTATCACAGTGTCTGAATTAAGATTCCCCCTTGAGGAATTTACTTTATGTTGTCCACATTCCAAACTCCAAAATTTACCTATTCCTTAGTTTTGGAAAAGTCTTACAGAATTTGTCCAGAGGTACCAAAATTTCTTGGAGTACTCAGAAGAATCCATATCTGAGTCTTGCCTTTTAGGGAGCAGTTTGAATTATAAGTATGCAGCCTTTAAGGTAAGTAGATGGATGATCTGCAGCTGGAAGAAACCTTTTCATCAATACCTTGCATCTAAATGGCACTTCATTTGATTCCTTTTATTGGATACTGTGAATAAACCTACAATAAAAATGGAAGTGAAGTAATATCTTTAACAAAAGTGTTCCAATTTCTTTAGATATTTATCCAGAATTATACTTACTAGGTTATAGGGCATTTTTAAACCAAGAATTGTTATTGTTATTTATTTTTACTTATTTAGGCACTATACTGCTGTGGTAAATCCCTATTTTTTTTAATAAGACAGGATATCACTGAGTCACTTAAGCCATTGCCAAGTTTCTGATGCTGGTCTTGCATTTAAGTTCCTCCTGTTTCATCTTCCCAAGCCACTGAGAGTACAGATATTCACAATGATACTCTGCTTCAAAAAATTATTATTAGTGGATTATATGGCATTTATATTTTGAGCTCTTAAGAACCATGATAGGGGCTGGGAATGTGGCTCAAGTGGTAGTGCCCTTGCCTGGCATTCGTGTGGCACTGGGTTTTATCCTTAGCACCATGTACAAATAAAGATGTTGTGTCTGCCAAAAACTAAAATGTATAAATAAATATTAAAATTCTCTCTCTCTCTCTCTCTCTCTCTCTCTCTCTCTCTCTCTCTCTCTCTTTCCCTCTCTCTCTTGCTCTCTCTTTTTTTAAAAAAAGAACCATGAAATTTTTTTTCAAAAGTATCTTTATTAACTTTATATTGTAACCAAAATTTTTATCTATGCATATACACCTATACTTTGGAGTCCCTACTATCTTTCAGATATTTGTTTAGTTTGGTGTGGTTTGGTGCTAGGAATTGAACTCTGCGGGTGCTTACCACTGAGTTATGTCTCCAGTCCTTTTTTTTCTCTTTTTTTGAGACAGGTGATATATCACTAACCTCTCAATAAGTTGCTTATACCCTTTCTATGCTGTTAAGGCTGTCTTTCAAATTACAATCATCCTGACTTGCCTCTCCAGCCTCTAGTATATTTGCCACTACACCTAGCTCTTTCAGATTATTATAATAACCTTTTCAACAACACTGCCCAGGCTACAGAAAATCTCTTTGACTGATGCATTTTATCCCTGCGGAAAGTTTATATAAAGTAGCCAATGTAGGAATATTCTGTAAAGATTTGTTGGAATAAACAGGGATCATTGTTTTTTAAGCTCCTTTCTGAACTGCTGTTTGGTATCATAGTTCATAAAAGTGCTGGGAGAAGAATGTAAATTCATTTGTTTGAAATCTACAGAGATTTACATAAGCTCAATCACCTTTTGTTCTAGAGTTTGGAACTCACGACATAGTAAGGTAAATAAAACATGTTAAAGTTGAGATATTCAGTACACACATCGACACACACATCCACACACAGACATACACACAAAAAAAAAACTTTCTAGGAGCAATTGGTAGTTCTGGCATTATTACTAGTGTATCAGGGACATATAACATAAACAAAATATGTTAAATGTGAAACATTCAATACACACATAAACACACACACACACACAAAACCTTTTTCTAGGAGGAATTGGTAGTTCTGGCCTTATTACTAGTGTATCAGGGTTGGGGCAGGATTCAGCAAGTGCTAAAATCTCAGTCAAGCTAAGAGTAGTTTACTGGATTCCTCCCTATTTCACCTATAATACAAGCTAGAGTGAACTTCATCTGTCAGCAACAGCAATTGGGAAAATATGCTAGCAGATTTTTTTTGAGATAAATTGACAGCTTTGATATTTGGGTATTTTTGTGTCATGGTCACAGCTGATGTAAAACTTGTGAAAAATTTTATGGCTCCTAGATATCACCATTTTTTTGTATCATTTCTTTCATGTTTCCTTCTTTTTTTGTGGTGCTAGAGATTGAACCCAGGGCCTTGTGCATAAAAGGAAAGCACTCTAAAAACTGTGCTACATCCTCAGCCCCTCTCTCACATTTCTGTTCACTAGAGGTGATGATGGTAATTGGGAATTTTTTCCCAAATATGGTACATTCCTTAAGACCGGACTAATATCCAGTGTATCTAAATCTCTCTACTCATTCATGATTTTGCCAAAGAGATACTCACAGTAGTTTTTTCCTTAAATTTATCTATAGATGGAGGGAGAGTGTCTCATTTAATATTCTGCTTTATTTTCAACATCATTCCCTGTTAATATTTGCTTTTTATAGTGTTGCTAAGTTTGGAACTGACTATCTTGCACATTCTGCACACACACACGCTCACAGTGAACTTTGCCTCTATGTCCCGATTCTAACTTTAGGTTGGAATGATTCATTCATTCATTTCTAATGTTATTTTTCATATGGTCAGTTTTACATATGCCTTTCTATTGCTCTTAACAATACTATTGATCTACATATGGTTTCAGAATTGATTTATATTATGGTATATTGGTCTGTATTATTGCAATATGGTTTCATAATATACATTAAATGTGTCTCATAACAATAACTATATTATTTGTTTTTTTTATTAAAGGTTTTGGAGTATTTTACATGTATTTTATTTCTAAAATAATTTTTTGGTCCCTTCTTTTCTTTTCTTTTATTTGGTACTTGGAATTAAACTCAGGGGAATTGAGCCACATCCCCAAACATATTTTGTATGACATTTAGACACGGCATCTCACTGAGTTGCTTAGGGCCTCACTTTTGCTGTTGCTGGCTTTGAGCTCACAATACACCTCCCAAGGTACTGGGATTACAATTGTGCACCAACAGGTCCAGCTCTCTTCTTGTATTTAAAGAAAAACGTGCTAAAATTTTTATAGTAAAATATTATATATTAAATTGAGTTAAAAGAGTTGTCTTTGTAATGATTAGTTTTATTTACACACATGCTATTTTATGTGCTTTTGTAAATTTTTATTTAGTTTGTGATAAGTTCCACATATTTTCCTTGAAATCCATTATACATGTGATGTATTTAACAGATGTAACTTCAGTATAATACTTATGTGGTATTTTGTACTCTAATTAAACCAAAATTTTTTCTGGATTCCAGAAACCATTTTTTTCACAAACTTTATTATTTTTATTTTTCTGAATCACTTTGTCTTTCCTCCTTGGCCACAGATTTCTACAGTATTGACAAGTATAGCTCTAGTCTTATGCTATCACATACTTGTACACTGTCATTGTACACACATATACTATAATTTCTAAAGGTCTAAGCTGCTTGGTGAGGAGTATTATATATCTATACAGTTTTCATCATGAAATAACAGCAATTTCTCATTGTATTCTTTTAGTTGTTGTTGTTTCTTACTGGAAATTTAAATCAGGGGCACACAGAGACTGGGTCACACATAGTTGCTTAGGGCCTTGCTATGTTTCTGAGGCTGGCTTTGAACTCAGGATTATCTTGACTTAGCCTCACAATCCATTGGGATTAGACGTGTGTGCCATGGAACCTGGTTCTATTTTATTTTTATATTGAAATATATATTACTTCTGAAAATAAGATTTCTTGATATTAAGAAAGCGTAGAATACCATTTTCCCCCACAAATAACTCCCCCTTCTTTTGGAAAAGATGTCAATTTTTTTGGAAAAGATGTCAAAAGTGCTAGATGTATAATTTATTAATGTCTAAATGGCAAGTTTATTATTATTATTATTATTATTATTATTATGCTATGTATTAGTTACAAAACTTTATCTGTTTATATTATTATAAGGTATATACTCTTTATAACTTTATAGCATACATCATTGTGTATCAAAATGAACTTTTGGGGGTTGGGAGGTGAGGGGAGGGATCATGGGGTTAAAAGTGATGGTGGAACATGATGTATATTGTTATATAATGTATATGTATAAAGAAGTGAATTCATGTAAATATAATTTCTATAAAACCAGAGAAATGAATAATTGTGCTCTATATGTGTAATAAGAATTGTAATGCATTCTGTTTTCATATATAATTTAAAAGTATTTAAAAATTAAAGATAAATGATGGCATTATGTTCTAACTGAAAATAAATACTATTCCTTTTAAAAATTGAAAAAAAAAGTCTGTTGGTGAGTTGTGAACTTTATGAAGTACAAAATGTATCCTGAACATCTGTTAATCCATAAACCTAGATGTAGGTATTTATAGTGTCTTCAGCAAAATTTAAAAAAAAAATACTGTAGAGTTCATTTTTTGCAATGTATACTCATAATTATATGAGATGCATTTTGTACATATACATGTATACTACCATTATATATAATTAATAAATGATAACTACATCTCACATTAATTACATTATTTCAAATTAATTTGTCTTTTGAAAGCACTGATATATGACTCTTTTTGTATGTACACTTGGTGTGTCTTCAAATTTGTCAATTTATGTGTATTATGTTCTTTTCTTTATTCTCCTTTTTAAAGAATTTTTTTGAAATTATTGAGATTAATAAATTTTAAACAATTCAGTATAACAGTACAATTTGTAGATTTTCTTTTTTAACCTAAGACAAAATACATCCCAATTTTAATAGGCTTATTGTCATGTAAATGACATTTAAAAATCTGCATATATAACACCCTTACCTGACCTTACCCTGAACTATTGATATCTGGGTGAAGGGGATCTCAAAGTGATTCATGGAAAAAGCAGAACAGGAATTGATCAGGATGTGACATTGGTGGATACTGAGTATGTAGTAGTGAGTATTCATGAAAAAGTATTGGTGGAAGAGGTACAGGTAGAGAAAAAAGTGCTGTGAAGGAAAGAGGGAAAGAATGACCAGCTCAAGAGTTCAGATTTAAAAAGTCTAATGGTGAATCAATGATAGTATGAGGGTAAAGGGTACTTTCTTTGGAGGCATAAATAAGGTAGAAGTGAAAGAAGAAGGTAACTCTGGCACAGTCCCCAAGAGAAAGAGTCAAATGAACACTACCCTCTCTCTCTCTCTCTCTCTCTCTCTCTCTCTCTCTCTCTCTCCTCTCTCTCTCTCTCTCTCTCTCTCTCTCTCTCTCTATATATATATATATATATATATATATATATATATATATATATATATATGTATTGCAAACTTCTATAACATTAGATTAAAGTCAGCCAGCTTCAGCAACTTAGTGAGGCTCTAAGAAAATCAGCAAAACCCTTTTTCTTTATAGAATATTTTATTAAAGGCTGAGAGTGTTTCTTAGTAAAAAAGCATATCTGATTTCAATTTGTCATATGAGAGAGAGAGAGAGAGAGAGAGAGAGAGAGAGAGAGAGAGAGAGAGAAATCTTGCAAAAATCAAAAAAAAGTAATCAGTGACACTGTTAGTGTCAAGGATGTAAATAATTTAAAAGTAATAGTGAGCTAGTTGGAAAACTCATCTAGGTTATTAACTACTGCTTGGGAAGTTAGTCTACTCTCCAAAATATAAAAGTGAGAGAGAAATCCTTTATTAAAGTGTATGTAAGGAAAAAAAGGAGTTTTGACACAGCTTTTAGTTGACCCAGACGGGGTCAACTTTAGCAGGTGATTAGGATTCTGCAAAGATGATAAATCCTTGAGTTATTTGAAATAATGTGATTTTATCTAGTCTTCTTAAATGAAAATTAAGGTCTAATATAAATCAGGCTTGACAAAGGAAAAACATTTCAATGAAAAGTAAATGTTGGAATAAACACATAAAACAATATTTAACCAAAAGTCAACATTCAGAATATTTATGCAATTATGTAATCACCAGTAATGTAAAAATAATGACAACTAAAGAATAAGTAAATTAATAAAAAACAAATAAATAATGTAATGAATTAATTAATTAATGAATAGCTAACAAGTGCAAAGTTGTAATGTGACTGGAATTGTCAAAGTCAGCTTGTAGCCATGAAAAAGTGTAAAGGTACATAGAAATGGTGTTTTACTACTTACTGAGACATACCCTATGAACTATAAATTCCACTCCTAAGTGGGAAGAGTTGAACACAGAACCCATTCACCTGGCTCTCTCACTTGGGAACTGTGCAAAAAATTACCTTTTTCTTTCCCTCGAATTTTATTGCTACTTCCAAGAACACTACCCTCTATATTCATGCTATCATTGTAGACTTGTAGCATGTGAACCCCTCTACTATTCAAGTTTTTCTTCTTTTTTCTTTGCTCTTTTTCTCCCTACCCCCATATCATCCACCAAGACTTATTTTGTATAGCAAAATCTACATGTTCAGCAATCACCAGTCTTATATCTACTATATCCATTTCCTACCTTGTGCATGACCACTTTGATATCCCCTCCATGAAAACATCAATAGTCCAAAGTGATCAGAATGGGGGTAAAAATTGAAGAATATTAAAAGTCAGTTAAACAAAAAGAAAGCTATAAAAGTGTGCTTCATTTAAATGTGAAAATAAAAAGAAAATCTTTAGACTTCACTAGTTAAAATAAAAGATCAAAAATTTATGAGTCTCAATAATTTGAATTATACTTGTGAGTCACTTTTTTGGGGGAAGGGATATAAGAACATTGCTAAACAGTTTAAAGTTCAAACTGTTTTTTTATGAGACAAGGAATAGAAAAATTAAAAAATATATTAAAGTAATTGTGATATCATTTTCATAAAAATACATATAAATATTTATTCACAAATTGCTTTAACCTTATAAACAGTTATTAGTGTCAATACATTTCTCTCTGGGCTAGGTCCTGTTATTGGAAGAAAACTTTGCCTTAAAATAACCCCATACCCATTTAATGCAATTAACAGGCCTCTAATAATAATAATAATAATAATAATAATAATAATAATAAGTGAGGTGGGGAGGATTTAAGGTTGTGAAGCATACCTGTAATATAAGTTACTCGAAAAGACATCACAGGAGAATTTCATACATTGTCTGAACACATATATGTATATATTATTTATAAAAAGTGTTTATGAGTTCTGTAGTGAGGGTGCACAAGTCCAATACAAAGACTTTTTTTTTTCTTGAATATTTTTCTGTTGTAGATGGACACAGTATCATTAGTAATTTGTTTGTTGGCTTTTTTTAATATTTATTTTTAGTTTTTGGCAGAAACAACTTCTTTGTTTGTATGTGGTGCTGAGGATCTAACCTGGGCCGCCTGCATGCCAGGCGAGTGTGCTACCGCTTGAGCCACATCCCCCTCATGGGTGGCTTTTTAATGCGGTGCTTCGTATTCAACCCAGTACCTCATGCATGCTAGGGAAGTTCTCTACTACTGATCCATAACCCTAGTCCCCAAAGTCCTTTACTTAATCTTTTTTTTTTTTTTTGGGGGGGGAGTGTGTGCATGTAGTGCAGGGGATTAAATCTATGGCCTTATATCAGCAAAACAAGCACTTTACTGACCAAGCTATATTCTCAGCCCTGGTCTGTAGTTGGTTAACAAAGAAAATGGAGCAGCCTGTCATTCAGACTTTGATTCTTTGCAACCTTGGCTCAGGTTGGAGGCAGTGCCTGAAGCCTTGACCAATCAGTCACTTAGGTGAGAACTGTCCAATCCTCACACAGTCAGTGATAAGGGGGAGGGCTTACACAATCTTCTGTTCCCTAGGTGTCTGGAACCCGCCATTTTTAAAATCTTTTTGTAGGCTTCTCTCCTGAATCTGGAGCCCAGGTGTCTGTGCTATGCAGAATCTGAAAACAAACCACAGGGAGAATGCTGAGAACCCTGAGAGCCAGGAAATGGTAAGTGTGCCTTGTTATTTTGAGACTGGGTAGGAAAGTGGCTTAAAGCTGACAGGAGTGGCAATGGTGGAAACTGGCAGTCATGGCTAAGGACTCCTCTCATGGTCCTCTCCAGAGTCTTGTGGCCAAAGGGTCTCTCTGTGGTAGCTTAGCCTTCACCCCCCTCTGACTAATCTAGTGAGGCTTAGATCAGCAGTTGAAAACCTGGGCATTTTTTTCCATAATTGTATGGTGTTTTCAGCTTCTTTCAGTCTCCTTTGTGGGCTTCCATGTGCCATGAGTCCAGCATGTCTCCAGATTGCATAGTGAAGACTGAGATAATTACCAGGAGAGAACTACAAATCCATTTATTGTATTCATGCATGAGAGAGGCTTTTATTTTTAGGTTTTAGGGCTTGTTACTCATGAGGGTTGGTTGGTTGGTTTGTTTATTATTATTATTATTATTATTATTATTATTATTATTATTATTACTATTATTATTATTTATATGTTGTTTTCTTTTTTTGGTACCAGAAATTCACCCCAGAGGTGTTCATCCACAGATTCACATTCCCACCCCTTTTTAATATTTTTATTTAGAGACAGGGTCCCTTTGAATTTCTTAGGGCCTCACAAGTGTGGTGATGTTGGCTTTTAACTCATTCTCTTCATGAGTCCTGAGATTTTTAAATGTATCAAAAGCAGTATCTCAAATCCAAAACAAAAATCTGAAATCCAGAACTTCAGTTTTGCTCTCCATAGGTCTTAGAATAAACCCCTAGTTTTTTAGCTCTATGTTCACATATCCAAAACTAGGGTTCTCTGTTCACAGAAAATAAGTATAAAATAGAAAGATAGTATAATGGCCATGTAAAGTGGATAATGGACCTCACTCAAACACACCTGGTGGCTAACCAAAAGATGTTAATGAGCACCATTAAGGCCTATTTCAAATGTAAAAGACCTTGAAGCCCACTTGTGGGAACACCTTCAACAAAGTCCTTTGTCCCAGGGGTGATTCCTGATTGAATTTGAAGAAAAAAGAATGGGTCATAGAAAGAATGAAAATGACCCCATATGGTAGTCAGGATGCCTTTTCCAAAACCTATTCTAAATGCATTATGCTTCCTGTTCTGCCCAAAACTATCAGTAAACTTCTAAGATGGCACACAAAAATGAGGTTTTTTTTTCCTGGTATCATTCCTCATACCACATGGTGGGCATTCTATTTCTTTTTGCTTAAATAGATTTTTTTTCTTCAAAATTTATGAGACAAGCACCCAGATTCAATTTGCAAACTGAGAAATTTTGGTTAATCTCAAAACTCCACTTTCAGCATTATTAATCATTTTTCCATGTTTTATTTCAAATGTATGCATCATTTATAATGTTTTTCTTCATGACTGGAGGGCATTTTTAAAAGATTTTAATTTATCATTCTGAGATTTTTCACATGAGAAGAAAAGCAGAATAAAATTAGGTGACATTAAAAAATCCCAATTAAGGTTTTTTAAAAACTGTAATGGGTCATCAATTGAGGGTTTATTTATTTAATAATTTGTTTTTTTATTTATTTATGGTAAGACAATCTGGGGTTGTGACTCAGTGATACAGTACTCACCTAGCACGCGCAAGGCCCTGGGTTTGATCCTAAGCAACACATAAAAATAGGTAAATGAAAAAAAAAAATAAATATCCCACATAAACACTCCAAATATTTCACGAAACTCTTTTTATTCTGGTGTGGCAGGAAAAAATAAAAGTGGGACTAACTTGAATTTAAATTATATGCAATTTCAATCTCTCTCTCTCTCTCTCTCTCTCTCTCTCTCTCTCTCTCTCTCTCTCTCTGTACTAGGGACTGACCCCAGGGCCTCATGCTTAGAAGGCAAGCACTCTACAAACTGAGCTATTTACTCAGCAACATTTTTTTGGGGGGGAGACCAGGGATTGAAGTCAGGGACACTCTACCACTGAGCCACATTCCTACCCCTATTTTGTATTTTACTTAGAGACAGGGTTTCACTTAGTTGCTTAGTGCCTCACCATTGATGAGACTGGTTTTGAATTCATGATCATTATGTCTCAGTCTTGAAAATAGCTGATATTACAGGAATGCACCACCATGCCTAGCCATCTTCAATCTTTTTTTTTTTAACAGAGAGTGTGTGTGTGTGTGAGAGAGAGAGGGAGAGAGAGAGATTTTTTAAAAATTTAATATTTATTTTTCAGTTTTTGGCGGACACAACATCTTTGTATGTGGTGCTGTAAATCGAACCCAGGCTGCACAAATGCCAGGCTTGCCTGCATGCCAGGTGAGCCCGCCACCGCTTGAGCCACATCCCCAGCCCCAACCAACTTAAATCTTAAGGGCTAAAGTACACGCAATTTAGATCAAAGTCATTGTCAATATCTTGGTACAGTATATATAAAGTTGTTGATAGACTTTATATTCCAGTGCCTCACATGTGCTAGACAAGTGAGCTCCACTGAGCCCCAGCCCCAGCCACCTGGTACATTTTTTATGGGGGATATTGGAGATTGAACTCATGAACACTTGACTACTAAGACAAATCACCAGGATTTTCTTTTTACTTTATTTAGAGACAGAATCTCACTGTGTTTCTTAGCACCTCGCTTTGTAAGGGTCCAGCGAAGCGTCGGAGGAAGAGACCACCAAGAGACTAACTTTATGCAATGTGCAAGAGGGAATTTATTAGGATCCAGTTCAGCGCGCTGAGTCCCCAGGCTGGCTCGCACAAAAAGGAAGAGCAGCCCAGGGCCCAGAGCAGAGGTTAAGCTGAGCTTAAGTACACCTTTTGCGGGGGGGGGGGGGGGGGGGGGGGGGGGCGCTTTGCATACATCAGAACAAATCAACAAGAGACGTGGGAAAATTGAACAACAACTCTGAGTCAAGATTAGCACATTTACTGGCGGGAACAGATTGGAGGGGGGGGTGGTGATTGGTTACTCTTAAGTGGGGGGGGATATTTAAACTGATTGGTTCTGGGCCCGTGGTGCCTAGTGCCAGGCTACTCAAAGTCCCAAGTTTTATCAGACCACCAGAGGAGTCAGTGAGAATGTTTACTGGGGCAGCTCCTCTATTGTCCTAACAGCTACAGAGATCAAAGGCTTCCGGGTAGCCGAGGTATTTAACATATCAATGGTCTCTTACATATCAATGGTCTCTTACTTTACAACCCAAGCCTTGTAGTTTTAGAAACTTCACGGTGTCCCCGTCCTTTACACTTTAACTCTGGCTCGGCGGCTTAGAATCAGCTTAAAAATTTTACCTTTACAGCTTCTGCTAAGGCTGGCTTTGAAATTTTGATAATTCTTCCTCAGCCTCTTCAGCAACTGGGATTTCAGGCTTGCACAAACACACCCAGCCCCTGGTACATTTTTAATACCTGTTTTATGTAGATTTTAACCAGTACCCTTAATTTTTTTTCTAATATATATTTGATTTGAATCCATAACCCAGAAATCAGTGAAAGAGAATCTATTTTTTATCTACAACTCTGATTTTGGTTATGTCAGTGTCTGAGTTAAGATTCCCCTTTAAAGAATTTACTATGTCTTGTGTTCTCATTCTGACCTCCCATATTACCTAGTTCTGAGTTTTAGAATATCTAAAACAAGGTTCCAAGAGATTCCAAATTTTTGGAGTATTTAGAAAACACCACTCTCTGAGTCTTGTCTTGTAGGGAACAGTTTGAATTTTAAGTGTGTAGCTTCTGAAAGGACTAATTGGATGCTTTGCAGCTGGAAGGCATTTTCTGATATAATTTCTATCTAAAAGGTACTTTATTTGTTTCCTTTTATTAGATACCATGAATAAATGTACAATAAAAAATAGATGTGTGGCAATATATTTAGCAAAGGCTTCCAAATTTTTTACATATACACCCAAAGTTATTATTACTGGATTGTATGGCATTTTTTTTACCGACAATTATTTATTTATTTATTTATTCATTCAGTCATTCATTCATTCATTTATTTATTTAAATACTGGAGATTAACCCCAGGGCACTTTACCAGTTTGCTACATACCCAGTCTCCAACACTTTTATTTATTTATTTATTTTTGAGGGAGTGTTTTACTGAGTTTCTTAGGACCTTGCCAAGTTATTGAGGCTGGTCTTTAACTTGAGAATAAATCTCTAGTTTTCTACCTCTTATTCTCCTAAGCCACTAGGGGTACAGGCATGTATGATTTTGCACTGCTACTCCAAATTATTACTAGTGGATTATGTGGCATTTTTATTTTGGGCTTTTAAAGAACCTTAACACTTTTATAAAAATATATTTATTAAATTTATATTGTCACCAATATTTTTACATATTTGTGTACCCCTAAATCCCTATTAATTATGAGATATTTGCTTGGTTTTGTATGGTTTGATGCTGGGTATTGAACCCAGAGTTCCATACCACTGAGATACATCCACATTCTTTTTTATGTTATATTTTGAGACAGGCTCTCATTAAGTTGATTGTAGCTTTGTTATGTTACTGAGGCTGTCTTTGTACTAACAATTCTTCTGTGTCATTTTCCATAGCTTCTAGAATTTCAGGCACATGCCACCGCCACCACACATGACAATTTTAGATTTTCTTTTTTTTTTTTTTTTTTACTTTTTGTTTTCTTTTTTTAAATTAATTTTTATTGTTGGTTGTTCAAAACATTACATAGTTCTTGATATATCATATTTCACACTTTGATTCAAGTGGGATATGAACTCCCATTTTTACCCCATATACAGATTGCAGAATCACATCAGTTGCACATCCATTGATTTACATATTGCCATACTAGTGTCTGTTGTATTCTGCTGCCTTTCCTATACTCTACTATCCCCCCTCCCCCTAGATTTTCATAATAGCCATTCCAACAGCACTACATAGGCTGAATAAAATCTATTTGATTAATGCTTTAAATCCCTGAGGCAAGTTTATGTCAAGTAGCCAGTGTAGGAGTGTTGTGTAAAGATTAGCAAGGATTGTGGAATGTGATAGACATTATTATCTAAAGTACATATATGGGGCTGGGGATGTGGCTCAAGTAGTAGTGCACTTGCCTGGCATGCGTGCGGCCGATCTATCCTCAGCACCACATACAAACAAAAATGTTGTGTCCGCAGAACACTAAAAAATAAAAATAATAAATTTCTCTCTCTCTCTCTCTCTCTCTCTCTCTCTCTCTCTCTCTTACTCTCTCTCACTCTCTCTCACTCTCTCAAAAAATAAAGCACATATATGAAGACAGGAATTGATGTGAACATAATTAATATACAAACAGAGGTATGAAAGATTGTTCTATATGTGTAATAAGAATTGCGATGCATTCCACTGTCATGTATTTAAAAACAAAAACAACAAAAAATCTTTATATGTATTACTGAGAATCAAACTCAGTGCTTTGCACATTCTAGCAAATTAGTCTACAAGTGAGACACAACTCCAGCCCATGTACCCAGCTTTTTATACTCTTTGTAGTAATCAGAAACAACTTTAAAAATTAAAATCGCATTTATATCACTTTTCTTAGTATGGTAATGTATTACTAACTAAACTTATTCTTAGTATTTTTTAAAAAAATAATCTAATGGATGACTGTTATTTTTGCCAGAGATTATTTTATCACTTCTTTAGGCCTTGGTGAAGGGTCTTTTTTTTTCAGAATATAGATTTCTTCTATTATCAAATGGGTCCATGCTAACTGTGTTGAAAAAGGTGATTCTAAAACTTTACACAATCCACACATTTGCAAGATTATAGGGGAAAGGGAAAGACAATATTCACAACCAAGAAACTATTTCCCATGGAAGCATAGTATCAGTGTCCAACCTGGAGTGTAATCTAGATCTTTCAGTGGTAAGGTTGTTTAAGAACCACAACCTTAGGTTTTTGGGATCCTCTAAAGTACACTTAAAGAACACTTGGCTTTAAATGACTTACTCTTCTTCAAAATAAAATTTCTGCTACCCACTTAAAAAATAAAGCACTATGAATGAGAAAGGTGAATGAGACTTAAGTTCTTTGGAGGTACTGAGGTTGATGTTTAATTATAATTTATAAATAGTCAAATAAGAAGGGCCTTGGAGTTGTCTCAACTTTTCCAACACATGATATAGAATACTTAGATGAACTGACATGAAATAATAAAAATGCATTTCAGGGAAGTGATATCACAGAAATTTTCAAGGTAGAATCTTGGAAATGTGGGAAAAATATATTAATATACATATGCATTTCTATAGAAAAAAATAAGTGATAAGTACATGAGTATGAGGGTAAATTCAGTGTGCCTCATGCATTGTAGGTTGAAGGTAATGATAAAGTAGTAACTGAGGAGATCCAGAATTCTATAACCCTGAGAGACATTAATAGGAACTTAGAAAAAGAAAATATATTTAAATCCCTTTAGATTTACCTCTGTCCTCTGTTACTCTTATGAATTTGATCCTATCAAATGAGATTATGTGGGTATGGTTCTTTCTGAATTTATGTTTTCTTTTATGTTTCTTTTATGTTTTCTTTTGTTTTTAGGATTTTGACAGCTATGTCATGTAAAGCCCTGTCTTAAACTCACTTTGGGGGCTCTTTTACATTCTGTTCTGGGCTGCAGAGCAGAGACTCACCTCACTCATTCTGTGCAATAAATTGACTTTTGTCAATCTTTGCAAACAATGGTTGGATGAACAAGCATATTGGACCATCTTTCATATCCTATAATATGGTTGTCAGTCACTGTGGGTTAAAGGGTAGTTACTTGCTATGTGTGAAAAATCTTCCCTATGAGAAGGACTTGTCTCTCTCTCTCTCTCTCTCTCTCTCTCTCTCTATATATATATATATATATATATATATATATATATATATTTTGTTTTGGAAGCCCCATAAACACAGAAGAGAAGCATTTATGGTCACAAACAAAGGAATGCCAGAAGCCATTAGATATGAGAAAATACAAAAATAAATAAAATCTTCTCTTAGAGATTTTAGAGGTGAAAAAGTTATTTCTGTTTTGTGTAAGAAAACTAAAATTTCTCTTTGGCCTGACAATATTTTGATGTTTTAAACTTGCTTGTAATTTCTACCTGTGTTTTGAATTCACCTATGCTTGGCTATCCCCTACCAGATAACAACCCTCTCTAAATCCTTACTGGTGCCTCATAAATTTTGGCTCCTGCTGACCAAATAACAATTCTCTCTAAATCTCAGTGGCAACTTATAAATTTTAATGTCTGGAGCTGAATTTATTTTTCACCTTGAAATGTTAGCCACAAAGATCCTTAACCTGCTATTTGCCTTTGTATTATGATTGTCAAAATCTTGTTAGCTGTAAGTACCTTAGACACCCACATCCATTGTAACTTTTTGCTGTAAAAACGTTTTTCTGAAGATCAGGGGGATGATCTCTAGCATGGAATCTTGTAAGAGACAGTCCTGGTCAGCTTTTGTGTACACAATACAATCTTGATTTAATTTGATTTAAAATTTGAGTTGGTGGTCTTCTGTGTTTTGGTTTAACATTAACTTTTTTTTTTTAACGTCCCTGTAAATAAAACCAAAGAACAAAACAAAACTCCTGTAAATGAGCCAGGTGCATAAAAATAGTCATTCTTTACTGAAAGCACAGTATTCATTATAGAAATGATATAAGCTTAAAAATTAAAAGATATCTCAAATATCAAGTGAGTTTAGGAGTTAGAAATTTTTTTCTTTCAAAATATAGGTAGTAAAATAAGACAAAAGAGAAAATGTGAAGAGTAAATAAATTAAGTAATATGCAAAAAATCACCAAAATATTTATTACAAAAAACTCATATCTACAGAAATGGTTCAAAAGAAGAAGTCTTTTTATCAGGAATAAATATTTGAACAGGAATGGAAGTTTTGGTTCTCTTTTTAAGTAGTTTTACTCCTAGTGAATAATCTTTACATTATTTCAGCATTTTACTGGTTGGAATTAATTATAATTCATATATCTGCAAAAAAAGATATTGAATGCAGAAAAATATTATTGCTCATGTTTAAATCACCTCCATTATTTGATCTTTCCCTTTTTAAACCAAAAATCTGCATAAACCATCTCTTAATAAATATCTCTATCTCTGTATATTAGAAGCAACTGAGTTATAAAATTTGCTATGATCACTTGTCTCTTCATGTACTTAAACACTATGAATTTGCTACTTAGAACTTAGGTATAATTCTCTATGATGTTCTCTAGTTATTTATGTCTCTATGCCAAGTTTTATACCAAACTCTTAGTATGTGCCTTAATTACTGTGTGTAGCAATGTAGGATTTATGTCTTATTTGTGATACTTTGTTCCCAGAACTGTGTCTAAAGCGAAATATGTACAAAATGATTATCCAGGGAAAAAAACCTATCTAATATTATATTTTATTTTATATTTATTTATATATTTATGTATACATATTTTTATTATTTAAAAACACACTTTGGTCTGAAACTACAGTGATACTAGTGTATTTTAGCTTAAATTGGTTGTGAGAATAAAACTAACAAGACTTTTATCTGTGTAGGTTGGTGATTTCTGCAACCTCAGGAGCCTGGTGAATAATAGCAGAAATACATAAATAACGCTTTAGTTTGAGGCAGAACCACCAAATTAGATGATGTTTTGCTTCTGCTTTCTATTTTGATTATTAGAAACATACCTTTAAATTAACATGGAACACTTTTGGAATTCTGTTCTGTTAGTTCTTCTAAAAAATCAATGAAAGTGAAAAACAATGCAGGAAAGATAAATATAATTAAATAATAATTAATTTTAAAAAAATTCATTTTTTAAAATAAATATATTTTTTTAAATCACCAAAAATTCTGAAAAGTTAGAAAAGTTAAAAGCTTTAGAAATATTTTAAGGCAATTTCTCTTTTGCTCAGGAAAGTAGACTATATCTCCAACTCATTCTTCTCTAGAATTGGACTGTGTGCAAATATAAAAAAAGTGCTAAAATGCCCCACATTGCTTATAAGTTTTAAAATCTTGAAAGGAGCTCAAATCTGCCATTTTTCTACTTTACAAAATCCAAAATCTTAAATTTGTATACTTAACAAACATTTGCAGAAATGTAATTCAAAATGACCTAAAAAAATGAAAAAAAAATCATTGAAGGACTGACCCACTGAACATGAGGGATTTATAATATTGAATCCCTTATATTAAATGTCTTTTTATCATTGTCAAAATTTTCCATTTTTATATAATGAATATATTAATCAAAATTTTTATGCATTTAATAAGAAATATCTAATTTCCTATTTTACTCAGTCTTTTAAAAATTAGTAGTAATTAATATTAATAATTTAATTCTTATACCTGTTAAAGTGTGAAACATATACTTTAAAAGATTTTGCTATAGTAAGTGAAAAATCCAGCCTAATTTCCTTTTAAGATTGGGAGCCATCTCATCACAAAGGCATGGAAAGTTAATTTCTGCTTCATTATAAATTACTGTGATTTTTAAACTTGCTTGAAATGCCTACCAGTGCCTTGAACTGACCCATGTCTGGTTTTCCCTGATGAGACAACAACCCTCCCTGAAACTTTAGTGATGACTCATAAATTCTGGGTTTCCCTGACCAAATAAAAACACACTCTGAAACTTTAGTGGTGCATCATAAATTCTGATGATGTGATCTAAATTTACTCCCTAAGTGCTAAACCATTTAGACCATTAACCTACTACTTGTCTTTGTATTATGCTTGTGAAAATCCTGTTATTCGTGTAAGTTCTCAAGTCACCCCCCTTTTGTAACTTTTTGTGCTATAAAACTACAGTCCTAGAGAACTGGAATGCTGAATTCTTTTTCCATGGGTTTCTGGCGAGACTGTTATGCTCAAATGCGGGAGCCCCAAAAGACCACTAGAGACCAATATCGATGTAAGCACCAAAGAGTTGTTTATTGCAAGCTAGCTCAGTCCTCCACACACACAGAAACTGGTGGCTTAGAAGCCCTGAGCCGGGGTTTGCAGCAGTTTAATAACTCTTTGGGGAAGGCAGGAACCCCTCATACATCATAGCATCTCTTAGCAAATCATCACACAACTTGGGAAAATCATAAACAACTCTAAAACATGATTAGCACATTCACTGGTGGAAACAAATTGGGTAAGCATGATTGGTTAGTACAAGATGGGGATTCATTTGAACAGATTGGCTTAGGCCATGAGGAGATTATACGCTGAACTATATGGTTTCCCAAAATTTTATCAACCACCATAAACTACTGGAAGTTTCATTTGTAATCCCAGGAATTTTTCCTGTCTCATGCTGATTGGAGGCTGCTAGGGGTTTGCTATGGATCCCCACCTAGCCTGACTGAGTCAGGGACACCAGGCACAGCAGATCTCTCCTGTTATTTGTAGATAAACAACTCAGCAGGTTGGGTATGAGCCTAGGAGTGCTCTATGTGTCTTTCCAAGGACTAGAGTCATGCCCCCTTCCTTGGACAGTCTTTGCTCTGAGGTAGAGGCAGGTTTCTCACCTTGTACTTTATGTTTTTTATGTATTTTTTTTAGATGTAGCTGAACACAATACCTTTATTTCACTTATTTATTTTGATGTGGTACTGAGGATTGATACCAGAATCTTGCACATGGAAGGTGAGCACTTTACTGCTGAGCCACAATCCCAGCCCCTTATGTGTTGTTTTTGTTGGGTGTTTTTATTTTAGGGGTTTTCTTCCCAGTTCAAAGTTCAATCTGTAACCTAAAAAGAACAGAGATAAAAAATAAATAAATAAAATTCGATAATTATTGTCATTATTTTATATTAATTCCTGAATAATATACATGCATATATAATCCATAAACTGAAATGACTTTATATGTAAGTTTAAATGAAAATGTTCTGTTGGTTGGGTTAGTTCCCACTAATGGGAAAACAACCTTGCTTTAAAACAATAGCAGCCTGAGACTCTGGGGTACATTTCTCAGTTTTAAACAAAACAAAACCAAACAAAAAACAGCACTCAACGACCTGAGATTCTAGCCCTTATTCATGCCTAGATTGGATAATATTCCCTGTCACTCAAAAAAAGGGCTCACTTCTCTCAGATTCAATGTTCATGATCTGAAGCCCCTTCCAATCAAAAGCATTTTGTGGGAACTGTCCAATCATGTGTCATCAGGGAGGAGGAGGGTGGGCTTTCACTTCTTATCTCCTGAGTCCTTCATTTTTGCCATCTGTAGTCTTACACTTCAGAGTCACAGGTTGTTCTGCTGTGCAGGAACTGAGGATCCCAAGTAGCCCTACTCCTGAGAACCAGAAAATGGTCAGTGTGCACTGGCCCAGCAGGCTGGGGGAGGAAGACTATTGGAACCACAAGACTGGCTGTGTTGAAAACAGGAGCTAGCACATTGGCACTCTGGGCAGTCTCTGGAATCTGCAGGCTTAACTCCTCTACTTGGCCACTATGTCCTCAGTCCTACTGGCCAACCAGGTGGTGAAAATGTCAGTGGCAGAGACTCTTTGCTGTCTTCCTTATGCTCAAAGGGCATCCTCAGCATCTGCATAAAATACTATGTGGCAGGTGTGTTCCTACAGCCCATAGTCTTACCAGATGCTGGAGATTGACAGGTGGAATAATTATCAAAATCAAATCTCCAAGGTCCATTTTCCTGCAGGAAAGGAGCTGTCATTTTTGGGTACCTAAATTGCTTTTTACCTAGCTAATTTTCATTTTGACATTCTTTTATTTTTACTTTCTTCGTTATTATTATTTTGTTAAAGTTAGGTGAACTCAGGGATACTGTACTACTTAGTAGTACTTGGTAGTGGAGCCAGATTTACAGATAGTTAGTGTACTTAGGAAAATTGGATCTAATAAACACCATATTGAGGATGGAGTCCAGGATAAGGGGAATTGAAAATGTCCCCAAGGCCCTGAGCCTATCCCAAAGAAATTTTAATGAAGCAGCTCACAGCAAACATTGAGATGCTAATCCAAAAGCCATTCCTGCCCAGATTACTCCTTCAGCCCACCTGTCCTCCACACTTTGGGGCTTTCCACCTATATTCCAACACTGCAAGAAATCAGAACAAAGGACAGCAATGTGACAGGAATGCAGGATAGCTGAAAGAAGAACTTTGCTATAAAAAAGCTAAAAAGACCTTAGTTTAAAAAAAATCCATTTCATGGATTCTACCTCTTTGGTCCCCTTTTTCTTCTGGGGAGAAGTCTTTTCTACTGTCTTTTAATAAAGCTTCTATTTTCCACTCTAAACTTTCCTTGGCGCACTTCTCTGGTGTTATACTTCAGCATTGGGGAAGCAAGGACTCTTCACCAGTAAACATCCCTAACAAGTTTAAATTTATTTTGAGAAAGGTCCTAGCTAAGGTGCTGAGATTATTTTTGTTATGGTTTGATTTATCTATAATTTGCTATTGCAATAAAGCATAGTGTTTTTACATACATATGTATTCATATCAAAATCTTATTTACGTTGTGATTCTTTATTATTATAATATTATATTTTCACAATATATATGAATAGTAGGCCATGATAAGTTCTTTTTTTGCTCTTATAATTGAAAAGGTTTTTGGCTAAAGTTACATATAACTTTGTAGATGAATTTGAAAAATTTATTCTTTGGTTTCCTACTTCATTTAAAGTAAAGCTTGATGATTTTTTTATTATTACATTATTGTTGTATTTAATAGTCAGGTTTATTTTGACATAACCATAAAACATGAAATACAATTTGCTCCCCTTTAGTATCCAGTAGTTCCCGTTTCCCTATTCTTCAAGTTTCTTCTCTCATATATTTATTTATACTTTTTAAAATTATTGCTTTATAGAATACACATAAAAGTAGACTTCACTGTGATATATTCATATTTGTACATAGCAGTTTTGGTGAGATATATTGTCAGTTAATTTTGGGGAAAATGATCACCTTTGTAATGATGAGTTTTATTATTTACATGGGATGTATAATTCAGTCTTTTATGTGCTTTTTGTGACTTTTATTTTCTCATAAATTTTACATATTTCGTTTCTAAAAATGAACACATATGAAATACCACTTGCATAAGGCACCTATGTAAAATTTATACATAATGTTTTATCCTCTTTTTTAAACTGGATATATTATGAAATGTGACTGGCCCCAGTGACCATTTTTCCTACAGATTATTATTTATCTCTTCCAAGATGTATTTGTATTGAGCCATGCCCTTGGGCTTCAAGTGTTAGGATGAGTACCATTGCATACTTACATGTTATCATGATCACATATGCTCTAATTTCAGTAAGTCTCTGTGATGGAGAGTATCATGTATATTCAATAGCAAAATAGTTTCCACAAATAGATACTAATTTAAACTCCTTTTGAGTTAATGATTATTAATTTGTTTTAAATGTTCATCAATATTACTTAATTTTTCCCACGATGGGTTTTTATTTTGTATGTCTTAAATTTCTAAATATTTTGAATTTTTATAGTTAATAATCATATCACATGTATAAATTTGAAGTTCAGACTTCTGTCTTTTATATATTTTTGGCTTTAAAGATGAGTAAAGGATCCAAAAATGCATCTAGAGATTGATTTCAAAAAAAAAAAAGAAAGAAAAAGATTTAAATTATTTTTTTAAATTGACTTTTTTCTTTACTCATCATTTATTTTAGGTCTCTTGTATGATTGTAAGGGTAGGTTATTTAAAGTGGATTCTAGGGCTTATCTTTGTTAATTACTACAGGAAAAATAAATAAGAAATTTCTCTACACTATGGCTGCAGGAAAATGAATAAATTTCTTTAAAATCATACGGTATTAAAATTGTTAAATGGCATACTTACTAAACATCCACTCCTTAAAAAAATTTTTTCTGTAATATTTTTGGCAGTGAATCATGAATTCTATTGTCTGGATTTTGGGATTTAATATAAAATAATATGGAATAAAATTTGGGCAATCTTAGAATAAGCCTTTTAGATTTATTTCCTTCCTGAGTCACTCAGGGCCACTATTTTTTTTTTTTTTTTAATCTCCAGGCATTTACCCTTCTAAGAAATCTGTCTTGTAAGCTCTATTTCTGAAGAGTTTCTTAACATGAAAAAAAAGTCTTTATGTTTCCCCTGAAATGTATTCTCAATGCACTCTCTCCAAAATGGAGAGAAAATAATATTTTCCCAGACTGACATCCCTGTGTCAGGAGCTAGCAATACATTGATGGTCTTTGAAGAAATTTTATACAGTTCTGTCTCTGGGTAGTTTTCTGTGGGCTGCTGAATTGCCATTTAGTATCCAGATACCCATGTTTTTTCATCTGTACAATGGGAATAATTTTAGAGGGCACAGATGAATAATGCTCTTCATGAGGCTATGAATACCTGTATGTTCTGTAGTGCAAGCTGACAAAGCCCCTGGAATACACTGTGCAGATTCTATTTGGTTAACCATTATCTGCCACTCACATGAATTTTCTTTCAAAAGCTTGTAATAACCTTTTCACTTTAGGCATCCATGTCATCCACATTCCCAAGTATAAAAATTTGAATCTTTTCTGAATTCCAGGTTCCGTTTCTCTTTTGGTTCAATGTGGTACAAATAACTGGGGTTTTTTTCTTTCTTTTACACTGTGTTTCTAATAAAAATGTTCTCTCCTCCAAACCTATATTTCCCATGCCCAGCTATGTTTAGAAAATGACACAGATAATTTATTTGATAATTTATAAAGGACAGTTGAGAATAATTCTTGCTCTTGTTTCCCTTCCTTAGAAACTGAACCAGAACTGTTCTTGGTCCTGAAAAGGAACCATAACCAATCATATATATATATATATATAACATATTTAATGTATATAATTTATGAACAATTTTTTTCATATTTCTATTTTTTTAAACAATGACAACAGAAGCATTACAATTCTTATTTCATGTATAGAACAAAATTTTTCATATCTCTCGTTGTATATAAAGTATGGTGATACAAATTTGTTTCTTCGTGCATGTACTTTTGATGATGGTCTATATCACATTCCACCATTCTTGCTAATCACCTGCGCCCTTTGTTATCCTCCCACCCCTCTTCTTTCTTGAGAATCCATCTAATTCTCTCATGCTCCCACTCCCTACCCCATTATGAGTCAGCCTCCTTATATTTGGCTTTTTTTTTTTTTGGAATTGGATAACATCACTTAGCATTATCTTCTCCAATGCTATCCATTTACCTTCAAATGCCAGATATGATTATATACCTAGAAGACTCAAAAAACTCCACCAGAAAACTTCTAGATCCACTAAATAAATTTAGCAAAGTAGCAGGATAGAAAATCAACACCCATAAATCAAAGGCATTTCTGTATATCAGTGAAAAATCTTCTGAGAAAAAAATGAAGATAACTACCCCATTAACTAAAACCCATTTAATAATATAAACATATATGCATATATGTTTATATATAGATCTAGGTAAATGCAAGTCTTTTTCCTGAATTTTAAAAATCAATTAATTTATTAATTTGTTCTAACTTGCTAATAGAGCAGAATGCATTTCACTTTGTAGCAGACAAATGGAGCACAAGATTTTATTTCTCTTGTTGTTCAGAAACTAGTTACAAAACTCATGTAACTCTACTTTGTGTACAACAAGATTTTCATCTCATTCCACCATCTTACCTACCTCTATACCATCTACCAACACCTCCCTCCCCTTTGTTTTATCAAAGTTTCTTCATTTCTTACATGCTACCTCCCACTTTCCTCATTGTGGATCAGCATCCACTTAGCAGAGAAAACATTATTGTCTTTGGTTTAGGAGGATTGGATTACTTGCCTTAACATGATATTCTCCAACTCCATCCATTTACTTCCCAATTCCATAATTTTATACTCTTTTAATGCTCTGTAATATTCCACTGTGTAAATAGACCATAATTTTTTATCCATTCATCTAGGGAAGAGCATATAGATTGGTTCTACAGTTTACCAATTGTGAATTGTTTTACTATGAACATTGATGTGGATATGCCTCTGTATTATGCCGTTTTTAGCTCTTGTTGGTCTACACTGAGGAGTGGAATAGCTGGGTAAATTTTGGTTTCTTTCCAAGTTTTCTAAGGAATCTCCTTATTCTTTTCCAGATTGGTGTCACCAATTTAGAGTCCTACCAACAGTGTAACAGTGGACCTTTCTCCTCATATTCTCAGCAACATATATTTTTGCTTGTATTTTTAATAATTGCAATTCTGATTAGAGTAAGATTACATTTTGGAGTAGTTTTGATTTGCAATTCTTTAATTGCTAGAGATGTTGAACATTTTTTTATTGATTGATTGATTGTTTAT
Organism: Callospermophilus lateralis; assembly: GCF_048772815.1. Taxonomy (NCBI): domain Eukaryota; kingdom Metazoa; phylum Chordata; class Mammalia; order Rodentia; family Sciuridae; genus Callospermophilus; species Callospermophilus lateralis. The sequence goes on along the minus strand of NW_027512473.1, from coordinate 303,489 downwards.
CTTCTAAGAAGTGTGTCTCTTCAGTTCCTTAGCCCATTTTATTTAATGATTGGGAAATTTGTTTTTTGTTATTAATTTTTTTTAACTTCTTTATATATCCCAGAAATTAGGTTTCTATTTGATGTGCATGTGGTAAAAATTTGCTCCTATTCTCTGGTATCACTTTTTGCCTCACTGAGTGTTTCCTTTGCTGAGAAGAATCTTTTCAGTTTGAATTCATCCCATCTAGTGACTCTTTTTTCTATTTCTTGTGCTTTAGTACTATTCTTAAGGAAGCAAAATTTCAAATCCCCTACTTGGGATTACAGGTGTATGACATTATAATATCAACACAATTCATCTTTATTTTAAGCTCACTTTCTTAAGGGGATTTCATCCTAGGAAAAAAAAGAAAATGTTATAGACAGGCCACTGGGCCTAAGGCCATGGCATAAAATTAGGAATATACCATAAATTAATTTAAATAATATACTCAAATCTTTGGATCTGGAAAAAAACATACACACACACACCATACACTTTCTGGTTAAATCTCCTTCCCTCACTCAGGGAAGTTTCTCTCTAGTTTTTATATCTCAGGAGAAATATTGGTAAAAAAAAATGTATCTTTCACCTGTAGCATAAAAGAAGTAATCATGTCCTTCATCTTACTGAACTCAGGACAAGTATAACTCTCAAATGTGGTTCTGTGAACTGAGATTTTCTGGAGTTCTGACATAGTTCTGAGGGTGCTGTTCCAAAAAATACATATACTTTATTAGTAATATTTTAAATACATAATGTTAATTTTCACATAGTGGAAATTATGGGTTATACTATAAAATTAATTTTTACTATTTTATGTGAATTCTAAAAAACGATTATCTTTCCACCTCATATAATTTTAATGTTCAATCTGTTTCCATACAAGAGAAGTTAACTGAAATTTTACAAGATTTTCACTCTTTTATTTCCATCAATAAATAATATATTTACATATATTATCTTCAAATTCAAAAGGCCTCATGTGCAAGTTTATATGCAAATGCTTTTCTGGGTTGGCTGGATTTTACTTCTACAAGAATACCTTGCCTTAAATTCACTGTAGCCTGAGGATCTGGATTTCAATTCCCAGAGCCTCAAAAGAAAAATAAATAAATGTACAGACAAGACCCTACCATTGGACATCATTTATTTTGGGATTTGAGGTTATCTCCTGACTCTCAAAAACTTACTAGGCTCAGATTGAGCAAATGAAGACATAAGTTGTGTCTAATCAGGACATTGTCCAGTCTACACATATTCAGTAACGAGAAGCAAGTTGTGACCATCTGGTGTAAAGTCTGCCAGAGTGGGTATCCATTTCTAGGCTTCCTCATTATGTTCAGTGAATCTGATTTTTTCCTCCTGTATAGGTACTTTGTGATTTATAGAGAGGACATGTGGTTCCTAAAAATACAGTAAATTATGAGTGTGCAGTAAAATCCTGAGACTGGATGGTGAGTCTGGTTGAAACTGGCTGCACTGACTATGGTGGGAACTGGCTATGGTAGGCTAGAATCCCTGGTGTAATCTTTGGTTTCTGCAGTCCTGGGTCTTCTCTTGAGAAAGGTCAGCCATGAATTTCCACTGGCCAGTCAACTTGACCATATATTAACAGTAGACACTGGAAGTCCTACAGTATCCTATAGAATATCTTCAGCCCCTACCTTAAATTTTATGTGAGAACATTTGTGACAATATTTCCAAATCTTCTCAGATTGTGTTGTGGATTCTGGAGTGAGGAGATCATCCCAATCACAACTCCATGTATTTTTTCCTCCAGGAGTGGGGTGAGATACTCGATAGATATCTCAGTTTTTCTTTATTCCTGAATTCATTCTTCTTCATTATCTTCAAATAGTTGCTGAGTGTGATTTTAAATTTATGCTCCAGTATTTTGAGTTGTATTTATACATAAAAATTTAGCTTCCTGTTCAAGGACAACTTCCCCTTTCCCAGTATTATCATTACATTTTTGCAATTTTATCAGTTATTTTACCCATATTATATTTCAAATGAACATGGTATTTTCAATTGTTATACCAAAAACTGGATGAGAGTTTAAAGTATTTTTTTCCTCTCTGGGTGCAATGACACATGCATATTAATTACAGAGACTCAAGTGGTTAATTCAGTAAGATCACAATTTCAAGGTAAATATCAGGAACTTCCATAGACGAACTAGACAATTAGAAAAACCTGTCTCAAAATTTTAAAACATGGCTGGGTATGTAGCCCAGAATTAACATGCTGCTGTTTCAAATCCCCACTACCATAGAAAAATATCAAAAGCAATTTTTTTGTTGTTGTTTATGAGCATTTTACATAATTGAAAAGTAAAGAAGAATCATTGATCTTGACAAAATCATGTGTTTCTATTCTTCTTTTGTGTCTCCAAAGGCAGACAAACTGTCAGAGTGTCTTTTGCTCAGATTTCCTTTTGTAGAATGTATATGAGAGCATTCTCATTCCCTACTCTGGTATTCTTCTGGAACTGTGTTTGAGAACTATGTAATATGAGGATCCCACAGCTGGCACATCTAATGTCTCTCATAAATCCAGACCAGTTCTTGGGGCTTTTTCTCTTCAAGAGCAATATAGATGTATAGAGCTTAGTTTCTCAAAGAAATAACTGAGAGAACTCTCAACTTCCATTTTTTAAAATGTCTTCACTAATTTTATAGTCTAGCACAGTGTTTCTTTCTTCCATATTCATATAATTGGAGTACTAGTTACTCTTCCACTTTTTGAGAGTAGCCATTCTAACAGCTGTGCTCATGCAGAAGATCTTATAGTTGGATGGTGCACTAAAATTCTGATGCAAGCTTTTTAGATTCCAGGGTGCCTTATGCTCACTGGAAAAAAATGATGTGCACCTATTTTAGAAATAAAGAGGGATCTGTGATTCTAACCATTTTTCTTCACTGATATTCAAGATTTTAGCCCATTATAATGTTTTCACACCAATGTGAAAACACTACTTTTTGATCTAGGGAGATTTGCACCAGTACAGTTACCAGTGCTTTCAATCCTTTGAGGTTTCAGATGTAGTCCATTGAAGGGAAAAAGTTAATATCAGGACAAATTACTTACAGAAAGAATTGGTTAGGTCTGTTGTTATTAGTAAAGTGAGCTGGCTGAGAGAGATCAGGAAGTGCTAAACTGCCACTTTGGCTTTCAGTGATGGTCTTCATTTCCCTGTTAATTTTTTGGTACTGTCTAGATAAAAGTTCAAGTGTCAGCAACAGCTATTTGCATTTTTAGAGAACGTTGGCATATCCCTCTAAGGGATTAAGGGATTACCTTAAGATTTAACACCTCTTCCACTCTGCCCTACTGAATAAATCCCATGGATCTTGCATGGCCATAGAAAACCACTTATTTTTCCCCCCTTTTATAAATACTCATGTATATCTTATTCCTTCCTCCGTGTGTACAGATAAATTAGCATTTAAACTAAAGGCAATTTAGAGTTAAATAATATATTTCAAATGCAAATCAATCTTGCTTTATTTATATTAACACTGGATTTGGGCATTTTGTTGCAGTAATTTTGCGTATTGCTCAAATAAGAAAAATCTTCAAGTGCATTCTACTTATCTTCTCTTGGCAGATATTTTTTTTTTTTGGTTTTCCAATTTGTTTGCCTCTAATTCCTTTACAGTTTCTAGAAGGACTCAAAAGAGGAGTTTATATTTATTTGGTGTATTCATAAATGGAGGTAGGCTTATATTCTGCTTTTACTTATTTTTATTTTATTTTTAAAAATCATCTCTCTTTATAACTGCTCTTTGGTGGATGCTTGTGTATAATTCCAGTGTCACACACATTCTGCACACAAGTCTCTTTTGTAATCTATGCCTTTTATTCTACCATCTACCTGGAAGTAGGATTGTAGCATTCATTAACATTAAATATTTTATTGATATGTTTTGATTTATATACTTATAATTATTAACAATAAAAAGATATTTGCATACATATGAAATGCCCTATGTAGTTTTCTGTATTGTGATTTCTTTATCTTAAAATTACTACACTGTTGTAATATTATCACATGCATTAATGTCAGGTAATAATCACTAGTACATTTGTTTTTACATGTGAGAGAGTACTTGTCTAATTTTATATACATTAATAATTCCAGGAAAATTTTAGAAGTTTCTGCTTTGATTTCTTCTTTAACAAAAAGTAAACAATGGCAAAATTATTACCAGTTACTATTAAAGGGTACCTTGGGAAAAATGATCATATTTATAATAGTTCTATCCTTTGTAAATATGTTAAATATTTGAGTCTTTTATGTTTTTTTCTGTATTTTTATTTTCTCAAATACTGCATAATTCTTTTGTAAACATACTTGCATATAAAATGCAACATTCATGTGACATCAGCATAAAACATACATGGTATTTTATAGTATTTGTTAAACTGGATATAATACATCAACAAAGATTCTAGCTCCTAGAATTTACATTTTACAAAATTTAATAATTATTGGTTCCTCTTTAGCCATGCCCCTTTGTTTCAACTCTGGAAGAATGTGGATGTATTCTCATGAACAGTTGCTGTAATTTTAGTCTCTGTTTCCTGTGTGGGTGTATCATATACATATGATTACAAAACAGTTTCTACAAATGAATAATAAAAGCTTAAATTATTATTTTCCTTTTTTGTGAAAGCATTTATTCTACATATTCATCGATACTATTTAATTCATTTATATGATGTGATTTTATTCAATGTTACCTAATTTCTAAAGATTTTGAGTTTTTATGATTATTGAACACTTACATATATCCTTTTTAAAGTGACTCTTCAAGTTTTTTTTGTTTTTTTTTTATGCACTCTGTTGTATTTCTTCTTCTTATAAGTGTTTGATTATATGTGAGGAAATTAGGGTTTATTTTTAACTTGTCAGTATTTCAGCTTTTAATGTAATCATTTGATGAATAGATTTTTTGTGTTAATATTTTGTAATTCATAACTTTAAGTCTATTATATTGTATAATTTTGAAAACAAAAGAAAACTATTTTTTTGTGTGTTGATATTAGGAATTCAACCAAAGTTTCTTAATGCTGAGCATATTCTCAGCTCTGTTTTGAATTTTATTTCCAGATGGGGTTTGCTCAATTTCTTCAGTTGGCCTTAAATTTTGAACTTCATGCCTTAGATTCCAGAATAGTAGATATTTCAGGTGTGCACCACCATATGAACCGTATCTTTTGTATGTAAACTTTTAAGCTTTGTATTTTCTTCTATATTTTAGTATTATTTATTAATAACTTATATTTAGCATTTAATGTGTCAAAATATGTTGTTATGTTTTATGTGTGAAGGGATAAAATAGCATTTTATTATTGCACTCTTTTCCCAATATCCTAGCATTTTCTAAGAGATTTGTTGTTGGTGTTTTCTGTAGTTCCACCATTTATTTTATTATGAGGTTTACCCTGATAGATTTTACTTCATAACATCAATCATGTGGCATCATGGTATTTTGGTCAGCAGTAGAATTTATGTACAACCATGGAGTAGCAAATATCTTAGCCATGTACTAGTCTATACCATCTAGATTCTGTCATTGCACTCAGAGTATTGGAAAATTGCAGAAGATTCTTAGGATAAATATTCCAGAGTGTATTTCCCTAAAGTGAGAAATAATTATATATGCCTATATTTGCAATTATATACTGTATAATTGATATAATTTTTATTCGTTGAATTTTCAAATTTGCTAGTGCTTTTTTAATTGTTTCTGCTTTTTTTTAAAAAAAAAATTTGTACTGAAGACTGAACCCAAGTTTGCTTAACAATAAAGCCACATCCTCAGTCCTTTTTTTATATTTTATTTAGAGACAGAGTATTACTGAGTTGCTAAGTGCCTCACTAAGTTGCTCAATACAATATATATAAGACAATATTATATACAATATTGTCTTAGAATTCATGATCCTTTTTTCTTATCCTCCTCAGTCACTGGAACTACAGTTGTCCATCACTGGACTGGGCTCATTTGCTTTTTAAAAGCACCAACATTGATACTGGTAACTCTGTGTTATGTTTATCTTAATAGCTTCTAATTTTGCTCTTTTGCTCAAGACTTTCTTTACTTCTAGATTTTGAATTTTACTTTTTATTGGGATGTATGATTTGATAATAAATTCTAGTCACTTTTTGGCTTACTAATTTTTTTGTATGTTTTATTTTCACCTCAGGTATAGATGAATTCCAATTTTTCCAGCTGTATGGAGGTCTAAGTGAAACATAATAACCTGTATGGATATTGTTAAAGAAATGGAACCACAATTTTACTCAGTTTTTTGACTGCACTTTATATGCCCAAAGGACATAAAATCAGCATAATACATTGACACAGCCACATTAATGTTTATAGCAGCACAATTCACAATAGCTAAGATATAAAACCAACCATTCAATGATCAATGGGTCCATTCAATGATGACAGGATAAAAAAATGTTGCTTATGTACACAATAAATTATGAATCGGTCATAAAGAAGAATGACTTTATGACATTTGCCAGGAAACGGATAAATCTGGATATTTTATGCTAAGTAAAACACACCATTTCTGTATAAGCAAATATTGAAAGTTATTGCTGATATGTGAAATCTAAAGCTTTTAAAGTGGGGGAGGGTAAGAAAAGAAGATCAGTAGATTGCACAATGGTAAACAAAAATAAATAAGTAAATAAATAAATAAAAAGGACAAGGATAGAAATATAAAAGATATATATCTGTAAGTTAATCCTACCATCATAGCCATCAACAACAACAGGATTTTAATTAGGATAAGATATATCCCATGCTTGCATAATACCATAAAAATTAATTTACTGTCAGGTACAATTAGAAAGAACCAATAAAATAAAAAAAAAACAAATTATATTTGTTTGAAGAGCTATATGTATATTCTATTATATATATCATACAATATAAACATCGATCAAAGTTTAATATATATATATATATATATATATATATATATATATATATATATATATAATTTTGTACGTTAAAATTATAAAAAGGAAAATTTAAACAGGATTGTTGTTGCTATTTTTTATATTAATAACATACATAAAAACCATAAAATGTTTGAACTTAAATAAACTATTAAATATTTCCATTAAGTGGTCTGCCTACCTTGTTGCATTTCAAAATTTCTCTAATACCATTGATATTGGAATTACTAGAGATCTCACTACACATTCAGAATAGCCAGCTCTATCAGAGAAATAACAAATAAAATTCTACACATTAGTAAATTTCTGATTAGTGGTTGTACAATTAAAATGTGAGGATTCCCTTTCTTAATTACCAAAAGTTTTTCATCTGAAAAATGTGTATAATTTAGATCAATATATGAAATATTACAAAATATATATTTTTGTGATAATGCCTGAGTTTTATATTGTGTTTTATAAATGTGGAGTATGTATACATTTTTGAACTTAAATAACTTTTTATGCAGAAGTAGATAATAGTATCATTGTGTTCCATAACACTACCTACATGACAGTCCACTAACTCTAATTTCAACTGTACTTACATTACAGACTGTGCAAATATTTCTGTGGTCAATGTGTTATTAATTTAGATATACTTATTTTAGGAACTGTTAACATTTATGGATATAGCCATTGATTTTACTGAAGAGGAGTGGGAATGCCTTCAGCCTGCTCAGAAAAATTTATATAGAGATGTGATGCTAGAGAACTATAGAAACTTGGCCTTCCTGGGTAAGTTTAACTTCACTTTAAATTTATTAATTACTAATTATTATTTAATTTACTTCTGTTGCAGAGTATATTCTGGGAACTTCTCTATAAAAATGAGTTTCAGATTTGTGTTTCAAAGAAAAAGGGTATTTTTAGTACAGATATTTTACTCTCTCTCTCTCTCTCTCTCTCTCTCTCTCTCTCTGTGTGTGTGTGTGTGTGTGTGTGTAATTTTACTCTTTAATCTGTCTCTTTCTTTGTGTGTTACACATCCTTCACTTTATATAAGTAGTACCTAGTATAATTTAGTAATGCTGCTATGTAGACTCTACATAGCAGCGGACACAGTTGAGTCATTCAGATGTCAAGGAGAAAACCAAACTAAAAAATTTTGATAGAGTAGTTACCCAGCAGAAGAAATTTTCAGAAGCTTAGGTTTATTTACTTTGATTGTAATCATTAAACACATACTGCCCTATATTTATCACATTTTCAAATTCCTTGTTGTTCTCTGTTTTCTTCTTTAGTGATGTTCCAGTTTATTCAGATTAACTATCAAAACTTAGCTTTTGTTGTGAGGGCCAGCATGATCTGTTTCAAATCTTCTTGTGAGGAAACTTTGAAAGGAGCCAACAGAAAAAAGACACACACACACACAGAGTGAAAAGAAAAAAAGAAAAAAATAACTTGCCACACCTCTTAACAGTTGCACATATAATACCTCCAAATTACAGAGCTTCTGATACCATGACTACATTCTAACCCAGTGTTTCTTTAACCCCATGTGCTAGCTAACCAAGATTAGGTCCGGTTAATACAAATATAGAGCCCTTTCTCCCTAAGAACATTATCACAGAAAGTAGATAGTGCACCTGTAGAGTTGTCTTAATATCTTCAGGGAGAAACTTCTGGGCATTACAATTGTGGGACTCAGGGTGCCAGTTTCCATCACCCCCACACTTTCCTGTCAATTCCAAGATCAGAATACCTAATACCTCCCCTCTTTTTAAAGGTCTTTTGAATAAATAATATTACTTATCTCCTTAATGATGGTGGGGGCAAAAAATAGGGCAAGCATAAACAACAGCAAGTTCCAGTATCAGTAAACATCCACCTATGAATATTTTTGACCCGGATGAAATTGAGGTAAACATGAAGTTAACCAATCCAACAAGTCCAGAATGCATCATCTTGTTGATCCTTATTAATGATATCTTTAAGGTAATCTAAGGTCTTTTGTATAAATAATATTACTTATCTCCTTAATGCTGGTGGGGGCAAAAAATAGGCCAAGCATAGACAACAGGAAGTTCCAATATCAGTAAACATCCACCTATGAATATTTTTGACCCAGATGAAATTGAGGTAAACATGAAGTTAACCAATCCAAAAAGTCCAAAATCCATCATCTTGTTGATCCTAATTAATGATATCTTTAAGGTAATCTAAGTCTATTGAAATAAAATTACTATTATACCTTAAATTGAAGGAATGTGTGGTATTAAACTTCTGATATCCTTTATGATGTAACAATAACAGACAATTAATTGCAGCATAATTGTCAAGTATGGCTTGACAATGTTGTTTTTGTTCTTCATTAAGCATATTTACATCCATGGAGGCATGACTAATACTGTTTATGATAGTATAGGCAAGTTTCATAGTAGTTATATAAGCCCATAGAGCTAGTCCAGGTAAACCAGCAAGGAGAATGTCAAAATGTTAAATTCTGCCTTAGAGAGAAGCTTCACTGAATCATCACAGTTTTTATCAAGAGGAATAGATATTTTATGAATAAATTGCACATGATTTTGACCTATTAAATACTATGTGGATGGTAAGGACACATTATTCTAAGACAACTATGAATACCATGAGACATTTTTGCAGGTGTATAACAATTTTATGCAAGTGAGTCAAGATATTGTAATGGGTCCTTGAAGTCCAGGATCTGGCAGCACTGAATTTCCCAGAGCTGGTGTACAGAAACAGAGCAAAATTTTTGTTAAGACCAAAGCATTTACAGAGTTTTGTGTGAGTTTAGCAATCAAAGCAGTAACAAAGTTATCTAGAGTACATTCTAACCCCATTTTAGCCAACACCTGTTGAGCTGAGGCTGTCAATGATTTTATATTTCAAAAAGTAACTGGAATTTAAGTATCTTGGGGTCCTCTTTTAATGTTTCTCCTCTTTTGAGAAGAATGATTATTCTCTTGTTTGGAGGAACTCTTATCTTCCAGGGTTAAATGAAACTTAGAAATAAGCTTGTGCAGTCACTGATGTACATTTGTCATTGCTATTTTTCAAGCATGAAGCTAGAGTCTAAACAGGACATGTTAGCATAAGTGTAGCAGTCTATGCTTTTCCCCACGTGAGCAAAGGCATAAAAGCTTGTCATGCTGGTCAGGTGGAACCTCATATATTACATAATTTTATTTGCAATTGCTGTTTGAGAATAAAATATCTATTCAATGCAGATGACCAATTTTGAGTATTAACTTTATGTTGTATATTGAGCACATTAACTGTAAATATAACAATATTTAATGCATATTAATATAAAAGAGTCTAGATCTTTGTTTGTTTCTGTTTTAAAAGGCAAGTATTAGGATACAATTTGCTCACTCAACAAAAGCTTGTCCAAAAGAATTATGAGAAATTTCATGATTTAAAACTATATCCCATTGATTAAAAATTGTGCAAAAGGATGAGATTGTAAAGGCAAAAGAATTATCCATCTTTAAACAAATAGGGCCTCTAGGAGCAGATCATGCTTGGTTTCTTTCCATGCTCTCTGATGAAACTTACTTGACATTTTCTATTTTAGATTCAATTCTGTTATTAAATTTTTTCTTTTGTTTTGTTTTTTGAAATAATGCATTAGTAATCATAAATATTTGGAAGTGAATAAATCATTATACTTCTAGTTTATAATTTTTTAATATTTTTTATTTTGATTAGTGATTTAATTTTTGGATCATTGTTTTTTATTGTGGCATGCTTGGATTCTTTTCTATATATATATATATATATATATATATATATATATATATATATATATATATATATAGAGAGAGAGAGAGAGAGAGAGAGAGAGAGTGAGTCTTTGACTATAACATCAACCCTACACAAAATACAGTGTGTGTGTGTGTGTGTGTGTGTGATATATATATCCCACTTCTCTTTATATATCCTATAGATTTTTAATTTTTACAGTATTTTACAAGTTGCTTAGACTTGTCTTAAACTTGGTACTGCTTGGTAAGCCTCTCCCATATTTGTAGAATATCGGATTTGCACACTAGGAATGCCCCTCTCATTTTTTCTTAAAAAATTATTCACATAAACATTGTGCCCATTGATGTTAATATTTTTCAATTTCACTCTCTCAAGTTTTTTAAATAGTTATTTAGTGTTCTTTGAGTAATTCATAACTGTCAGTATCCTAACATTAAATTCTTAATGTTTTATTTTTGTTTTTTTTTGGATTTAGCCATGCTTCACTTTGCTTATGTTTGCTGTACTACTTTTCATTTGTTCATTAAAGGAGCCATGAGTATATTATCTATTCCATTTTCGGGAAAAAAGTATAAAAACGTTTAAATAAAATACAATAGGTAAGAACAGTTCTGTGTCCTGGTAATATTTGCTAATTGGGAAGTCTTGCAAAAGTACATCATGTTTGAGAGAATTCACAGAAATTTAGAAACAGCATGGCTCAAACAATTTTAAAAAGACTTGTGTTGTAGTACATGATATAGAATTTTTGAGGTAATGTCAAGCATTACACATGAAACATTAAAAGTTGGATGACCTAAAGATCCAGAATTTACAGTACTAAATATGTATCCATGAACAGTTAAATCAGAAAATTGAAGAGATACCTCTGCTTTTGTGTTTAGTGCCAACATTTTTCTCAGTATTCAAGCTAGGGACTCAATGTGCGTGCCCATCAATGTCAAATGTTTAAAAATGTGTACTTATATACTATTATCATTTAGTTATAAAATATTTTGTCTCTTAAAGTATAATAAGAAATATATGCAGGTCTTTGAATTAAGTGAAAGGTGGCATGCAGATATTAAGTTGTAGGAGCATTTGATTCACATGTGGAAGTCAGAAATTTAGTGAGCAAAATTTTGCTCACCAGGTACTGTGTTTTGTGTAGGGTTTATATTATAGTAAAAGTCTTCATATTTTTATTTTATTGAGCATAATAGGGTCAAGAGTTTTATTTTACCACATAGTGAGTGTTTTATGTTCTTCATAAATACTAGTAGAAGGAATACAATGCATTATAAGAACAAAATTAATAATTATATGAAATAATAATTGTTAATTCATTCTCTTTAGTCATTTTACCTTGTATATATAGTACAAAAGATTATGATATATTTATAAATAAACAAAGTGGTATTTGTCAATAAAGGAAATTCTCATATCACATGAATGTAAAAATATAAAAATCAATTTATTATATTTGATTGTCATGTGTTGAATTCATCCAAATATTATGGCCATAGTCTATGCAAGGTTTTTATTGTCTTTTAAAATGTTTTTACAAAAATCTTTATAGACATGTGTGTGTATATTTCTTAGTAAATTTTTTGTTCATATTTCTTTTTAAGAATCCATTGCCTCTTTACCTTGTTGAATATTTATGGTATTATCATTCAAAACAGAAATGTTTGTATATGTTTTACATTTCTCTTATTTTACTGACAGTGAAGGTAGCTGGTAGATATTTCCTAAATACCCAATACTATCTTATGAAGGACAAAAGGCTGTTAATTATTCTTTTCTACACTTTACTATATTACTCTTCTTAATGATGTACTCCTCTTGGATACTGTGGTCTCTACAAGAATTTGGATAATATTCTCAAGGTAATTTTTTCTGTACATTTTTATTGAACTAATATATTTTTTGGATTTATGGTGACTTTGGACTTACTAATCTGCTACACTCCTAATGTACTTATTTTACCTTAATTTCATGTTATGTACACAAAATATATTTATCCCAGTCTAATAGGTATTGTTTTTTTAATTTTTGTTTATTTCAGCCATGACTCCTAATCATATCCAAGAATATTCACTAGAAAAGGGCCAAAAACATATATTACATGAAGTGATAAGTGCAAAATATGGAAGTTGTGATCTTGACTATTTACCAAAAAAGAAAATATGGAAAACTACAAGTGAGAGTGAACAACAGAAATCATATAAAGAGTCAGGCCTTGTTCATCACCAGAAAATTTATACTTGAGAGAAGCCCTACAAATATAAAGAATGTTGCAAAGCTTTTAGTAAAAAAAAAGGTCTTATTTGCCACAGAGGAACCCATAATGGAGAAAAGCCCTACAAATGTAAAGAATGTGGCAAAGCTTTTGGTCAAAAATCAAACCTTATTCGCCATCACAGAACTCACACTGGAGAGAAGCCCTACAAATGTAAAGATTGTGGTAAAGCTTTTGGTCAAAAATCACACCTTATTTCCCACAGAAGAACTCACACTGGAGAGAAGCCCTACAAATGTAAAGATTGTGGCAAAGCTTTTGGTCAAAAATCAGACCTTATTTTCCACAGAAGAAATCACACTGGAGAGAAGCCCTACAAATGTACAGAATGTGGCAAAGATTTCAGTCAAAAATCAAACCTTACTTGCCACATCAGAACTCACACTGGAGAGAAGCCTTACAAATGTAAACAACGTGGCAAAACTTTTAGTCAAAAATCAAACCTTATTTGCCACAGCAGAGCTCACACTGGAGAGAAGCCCTACAAATGAAAAGATTGTGGTAAAGCTCTTGGTCAAAAATCAGACCTTATTTGCCACAGAAGAACCCACACTGGAGAGAAGCCCTACAAATGTAAAGAATGTGGCAAACCTTTTGGTCAAAAATCTGTCCTAATTTGCCACTACAGAACTCACACTGGAGAGAAGCCGTATAAATGTAAAGATTGTGGCAAAGCTTTTGGTCAAAAATCAAACCTTATTTGCCACAGCAGAACTCACACTGGAGAGAAGCCCTACAAATGTAAAGATTGTGGCAAAGCTTTTGCTCAAAAATCAGACCTTATTTACCACATCAGAACTCACACTGGAGAGAAGCCCTACAAATGTAAAGATTGTGACAAAGCTTTTGCTCAAAAATCAAACCTTATTTACCACAGCAGAACACACACTGGAGAGAAGCCCTACAAATGTAAAGAATGTGGCAAAGATTTTTGTCAAAAATCACACCTTATTCGCCACAGCAGAGCTCACACTGGAGAGAAGCCCTACAAATGAAAAGATTGTGGTAAAGCTCTTGGTCAAAAATCAGACCTTATTTGCCACAGAAGAACCCACACTGGAGAGAAGCCCTACAAATGTAAAGAATGTGGCAAACCTTTTGGTCAAAAATCAGTCCTAATTTGCCACTACAGAACTCACACTGGAGAGAAGCCGTATAAATGTAAAGATTGTGGCAAAGCTTTTGGTCAAAAATCAAACCTTATTTGCCACAGCAGAACTCACACTGGAGAGAAGCCCTACAAATGTAATGATTGTTGCAAAGCTTTTGGTCAAAAATCAAACCTTATTTGCCACAGCAGAGCTCACACTGGAGAGAAGCCCTACAAATGTAAAGATTGTGGCAAAGCTTTTGGTCAAAAATCAAACCTTATTTACCACAGCAGAACTCACCCTGGAGAGAAGCTCTACAAATGAAAAGATTGTGGCGGAGCTTTTGGTCAAAAATCAGACCTTATTTACCACAGCAGAACTCACATGGAGAGAAGCCCTAAAAATGTAAATATTGTGGCAAAGCTTTTGGTCAAAAATCAGACCTTATTTTCCACAGAAGAACTCACATTGGAGACAAGCCCTAGAAATGTACAGAATCTGGCAAAGCTTTGGTGACACATGAAACCTTATTCGCCAGAGCAGAAATCAAAGTGGAATGATGCCCTACAAATGTAAAGAATGTGGCAAAGTTTTTGGTCAAAAATAGACCTTCTTTACCACAGCAGAACTCACTGGAGAGAAGCCCTACAAATATAAAGAATGTGGCAAAGCTTTTACTCAAAAATCAGGCTTTATTTGCCACAGAAGAACTTACACTAGAGAGAAGCCTTACAAATTTAAAGAATGTGGCAAAGCATTCAGTCAAAAATCACACCTTATTTGCCACAACAGAACTCACACTGTAGAAAAGCCTCAAAAATGCAAAGTATGTGACAAAGATTTTACTCAAATATTACACCTTATTTGCCACGGAAGAATTTACACTGGAGAGAAACCTTACAAATATAAGGAATGTGGCAAAGCTTTTAGCAATAAGACATGCCTTATTCCCCACAACAGAACTCACACTGGAGAATAGCCCTACAAAAGTGAATAATGTGGAAAAGCTTTTAATAAAAAATAAAACTTTATTCACCACAGCAGAAGACATCCTGGTGAATTTGAAATGTGAATAAAGTAATAATACTTTTAAGGAAAGACTAAACCTTGGAGCTAGGGTTGTGGTTCCGTGGTAGAGGGCTAGCCTTGCAGGTTCGAGATCCTGGGTTTGATCCTCAGCACCACATAAAAATAAATAAGTGAAATAAAGGTACTGTGTCCAACTACAACTAAAAAATAAGCATTAAAAAAAGAAAGACTAAACCTTATTAACAACAGAATGTATACAGAAAAGAACCCCTACAAATAGAAACAATGCAGCAAAGCTTTTAATAAGAAATCAATTCTGTTCACCACTAGGCTACTTATTCTGGAAAGAAGACATCTAAATGTATAGAATGTAGAAACGTTTTAAATTATATATCATATATTACTAGGCATCAGAGAAAACACACTTGAAAGAAGTTCTACAAATGAGACCATTGTACCATTACTCTAAGAAAGGGACAACATTTAGTCCTCACCACAATAACCATAGCGTAGAGAAAATTTTGAAATGTGAAAATTGACAATGTGACAATGCCTCTAAAATTTATTCAATATTCAACACCTGGGAATACATACTGCTTAGAGAAAATACAAATGGAAAAAAATGTAGCTACATGTTTTTTAAACACTGCTTATTTTTGGAGAATTCATTGTGCCCAGAAACTCTAAATTGTTAAGTAATATTTCCAAAATGTATTTAAATTTTAAATTCATTGAACATCTGAAAACTCATACTAGTAGTGAACATTGAACAGATTTTGTCCAAAATGTATGCCTTCTATAACAATGAAACATTTATACTAAATGTGACAATATAGTAAGTTATTATCTATATATTACACTTGATGTATATGAGGATGAGTAAAATACAGAACTCATTTAAGTTTAGAAAACAAGTAGTTGTCTTTAAATTTTGCTTAAATTTATTAAGCATTATCAAGTTATTTTGTAGAAATATCAGTCATAAATATCATATATGCATAGTGAAGAAACATAATCCTTGAAATAATATAAATCAAAAATTACTATTTTCACTTTTGAATACTGAGAAAAGAATTATATGAAATCTATTTTTGATGTTTAACACTCAAGTGTAATATTGTAAACTTTAATTTTTTTTTGTATTTCAGTTTAAGTTTAGATATTTTTATACACTGAGCCACATTCCTAAGCCCTCTCTCCACTTTTTCAAATTTTGAGACTATCTTACTAAGTTGCTGAAAACACACTAAGTTTCTGAGGCTGAATTTAAATTTCTGAAATTACTCAGCTTCCCAATTTTCTTAGATTACAAGCATGTACCATCATGCCAGGTTTACAGTGCATTTTTTAACCTATATTTAACTTATGTAGGCAGTATGTCTTTACAACTGAATATTTGTTTATGTGTTAACACTCATGTATTTCATCCTGTTGTTAAATGACAGACATCATAGTGTTCCACTTGACTAAATGTCCTAGTAACAGTAAAACATACTGTTGAGTGAATAATACTCTAGCATCTGTTAAAACTTTTACACATTTTAGTCAAACTTAATATGGAATACAATTTGCATAAGTCAGATAATTATTTTTTTCTGTTTGTATTTATGGTGAAATTAAGAGTTATAAGAAGGATATATATATTCATATATATATATGAAATTAAGCCCTAGATTTTCATATCTTCATTTATAAATTTTAAAATTTTAACTTTTTAACATTTCCTAGTGATTTTAATAGACTGAATTTCCACAAACTTAAAGGTAGCTCTTACATGAAAGAAGAGCTTTATCCTTCTTGTGTGCAAAATGGCCTTCTAGACTTCATCCTCATTGGAGATATTTCATTTTTCATGGAATGAGGTCAATAATCATTGTTTTCATGAATTTACATATCTCATTAATTTACAAATTTTCATGAATTACATTAGTAAATTCTGATGTCCTTGTTATTCTATAGGTAGTGTTATTTCAGGGCAGGAATTAGAGAAATGTATGTGAAGTCAAGGTTGAATGAGGCCATATACTTATGACAAAATAATTAATGAGCTATGTTTTATAGTCTAATTTTCTGAGGACCAATTAGTAAGAGATAAACTGAGAAGGTTGTACGTAAAGATTAAGTTTGTTATCATAAAACGTTGGCTTTTCAGGTACAATAGGGTCAAAACTTCTTATACACAGAATCCATACAAAAATATTGAATATAACTTACAATTTTAGTAGCATTACATAGAATTCATGAAGTACTGAGTTCAGAGCAACATATGCCTACAAACAAGGTCTGCGGATGTTGCACACTCTCCAATATAGACATATTTATACAAATTTAATTATACATGAAATTAAACTAAATAAGAAGTAAAATCAATTGGATCAACACACAACAACATAGAAATAAAAACTTGTAAAGACTTAAGTAAGAGACCCATAGTGGATGAAGTGTGGTTTCCAAATGCTAGGGCAGAAATGGACATATAATCAGTTAAAGGTAATTGAAGAATGATAAGTTACCCACTTTGAGCTACAACAGCATTTGAATGAAAAAAAGTCACAAAGTCAGTGAAGATAATTCACTTCCATTTGTATGCTTTGTAATATTTTCCAAAAGTTTTCTGCATATTTTATTGCAGTCAAATTGGGAAACAATCCAGAAAGTTAAAAAGAGGGAAGTATTCCTCCTTGGTTTTAAAAGCAAGAAAAGGTATAGAGAGAAATTTATTGAGCTAGAAAATTTACTAGTTAGAGTTAAAAAAAAAACTGAGATTACCAGAGTCTAAGTATACTGTATTTCAGTCATTCCTGGCTGCATTGGGCATTTTTTCTTAACAAAGAATTTGTTCACATATGTACGCTTAAAGAACATTGATGCTTTCAGTCAGTCTTTTTCATTAATAACAATGATGTACCATTCAACAGTTTCCAGCCACAAAAATACACAATTTTAGAAATTTTCTGTTTCATCCTCCATATATTCTGCCACAATATTCACCAGGACAAGATAATATAAACCTTTTGGCAGTCCCATCAAGGCATTTACTTCTATTAATTTTAAGGCCAAACATATACAGGATAAAAAGTATGATACATGGAACAACATAATTTTACTTAGTAAAAATAATTTTTTTTCATGAAAAATATATCATAACTCCTTTGTCTTGGGATTACATTGGAAAAACATGAGGTAATTATACTGGATATTATGACCTTAGGCTATGAGCCTTAAAATTACCTTAAAATACAAAAGAATACTAATGTTTATCTTTTAATATACTTTTTTATATTTCAAATATTCAAAATCCACAGCCATCAATGATACAAAAACATGAGAAAAACAACTGCAGTTTGTTGTCTCATCATGACATTTAAATACCTGCTGTAATTTGCCTGTGGCTTCCACTTTTAATTTAAACAAATAATAATTTTTACATACAATTTGGGTGAAGTGGAGGACAAAATTTCCTGCATTGCTTTCCTGGGCAAGCCATCATCCATGAAACAACTGAATCCCAAATCAAAATATGTTTACTCTACATTATAATTATATCAGTTCTTAACTCATCTAGCATAAAAAAATCCACTTTCTTCTGGTTGAATATCTTGAGCTCAAAGATATGGAACGTGATAGCTAAAAAGAATTATGACATAAATAATGAAGTCTTTTTTTGCATAAGGCAAATTGCACTTTTTTGTACTTGATTTTTCTGCCTGCGAAGATCTACATTTCTCTTCCTACAATGGTATTATGATTGATGATGACTTGTGTCATTACAGGAGGCTTAAAATATAGCTACAAGTGTTTGAGTCCTTTCACTGCTAAGAAGAAAATACTATAATTTGTACTCTAATAGGAGACTCAAAATGGTGCTAGACAAACCTATTTTTTTAATCTGCCTCTTTATTCATGGTTTTCTAATGGTTTTGATGTAGTCAGTTCAGACTATTTCTGATTAATGGGTGTCATCAAGATGTAAATTCCCTCTATAATCATTAGCAATGAGACAATTCTTCCCATTAAAAATAAAAACTATCTCATAGAGTCTTTGCTATATTCTAAGGCACCACTCTCGCTTTTGCTTTACTAAACAAACAAAAAAAATTCCACATATTTGAGTCCCAAAGTAAATGGCAATACATTAACCTAAGCACCAGGAGAAATATAAAAAAAATACAAGATATCACCTTTGAAATATAAATACAAATAAGAATCAGAAATGCTAAGCCATTACCATCTAAACTATACCAGAGCTTTTAAAATGTAATCTTAGATGTTCTACTCACTCTCATAGTAAGATGCCTTATACCCAAACATATTTAATCACTCACTAAAGGTCACTCAGTCAATTCATAACAGTTTTAATTCTAAAGCTTTTACAGAATTTTTTGATAATACATTGCAAAGTCTCACCTGTCTTCTTTAGAAATAAGACTCAGAGGTTGTTTTAGTCTGTTTTATAATGTTTTAGAAAAATACCAGAAGCAGGCCAATGTATAAAAAGATATAAATGCATAAAATATTTTCTTAGAGGCTGGGGTTCTGGCTCAGTGGTAGAGTGCTCATCTGTCACATGCAAGAAGCTGGGTTCAATTCTCAGCACCACATAAAAATGAATAAATAAATAAAATAAAGGTATAGTGTCCAACTACAACTTATAAATAAATACAAATATAGTTTTGAGTACATAGCTCTGAAGATTTAAGTGCACTGTACCAGAATCTTCTCAGCTCCTGTGACAGCTCCTTCACCTGCATTACACATGAGGTGGCATTATAATGAGGGCTCATTTGAGAGGTAGAGAGAACATAATGAGACAGGAAGTCAGAGAAATTCAGAAAAAAGACTTGCTCTTATGTAACAACCCGCTTTTAATAAGAACTATGTTGTGCCCCATGAAAGTTACATTAACCCTCTCCAAGAACATCTCCCCCAATGATCTAACCACAATTTACTAGATCTCACTTCTTAAACATTCCACTATTTTCCAACTCTCTCCCTTTGAAACTAAGTTAAAAACACATGAGCATTTGCGGACATACTCAAATTATAATGAAAGTAATATGAGAGAGACAATGGTAAAAAAGAGACATAGAATGTCATTTCTTAGTAGTTATAAAGATTCTAGATACTACAATAAAATTCTTTAGAGTATAGAAATTATTTTAGGTTGATTTTTTTATTTTAAAGACAATAGGGAATTTAATTAAATTACTTTTTGAAGAATGAATGAATTTGAATGTGACAAGACTAATGGGCTAGGTATATTAAAATAAGGGAAAAGTCTGTGCAAAAACTCAATGTTTAGTAAACCATGCCTAGGTATAAAAACAGAATGCTGGGCTTTCTGATTATGCTATATCAAGCCAAAAGTTTACTGGCTAAAATATGGTGGCCCTCAATACCAAAGCAAATATTCATATAAAAGATGCAGTGGAAATAAATCTCAAGAGCTTCCTACTTAAAATATCTGCTTCCAAAAACTACATGATTCATAGTAATTCTCAGACGTATTATATTTTCTTCAATTTCAATTTTTAGCTTTCTATATAGTTACCGCACCATCTCATGGCCAGATCAATATTTTCTTGAACTTCTTCATATATTATTCTATACACTATCTCAGATATGTTTGTTTCTAGATTGCCAGGGATCCCTCCTACTGAATTCTGAGATTCGTGAGAGGTTGAACAAGCATAGAAATATACTTATGAAAAATACGCCATGTTGTAGGTGAGAAGTAAAAGGAGAAAAGAGGCAAAAGTCCTCATCTAAACTTGTATGTGCTGATACTACACAAGGTTATTCCAAAGATGTCTGGTTTGAGATAGGAAAGCAACTTCTCTTATATATTATGACACAAAGTTCGTCAAATATGTTTGTTACAGACTTTTTGAGAACACCTAAATTTTTATTAGTAATTTCTACATTGAAAAACTACTGTTACCTTTAAACAAAGCTATCCATTGCAATAAATCTGAAATAGTTCTTTAATATTGCAAAATAGAAAATTGATGGCATTATTCACTTAATTCTAATATTTTCCAATAACACCTCACACCACAATATATGTACCTTATATTGTTTAACACCTATAGGGGTTCTTAACACAATGGATAGATAATTAAAGTAAAGAGTAAAATGAGACTCAGAAACAACTTATTATAGTAAAAATTATTATTATCTTATTTCAAATACTAGTGTACCCTTTTGCTTTTTTCCCCCAAAAGTTAATTTTTAAACATTTGGTATGATATTTCACTTTATTTAAATAATATAATAAGTAGTACTGTTTTTATATATGTACTCTCTGATGCATCTCAAATATATTTGCATACCCCAAGACCTTAGCAGATTTCTATACACATTATTCACAAGAGAAGCAGTAGTTACTTCTGAAATCTATATTGCTCTTTTCAAATGAGGTCTTGCAGTTTTTTAAAAATATCTGAAATAATTATAATAAACTTATTTCTAATAAGCATATAGTAAGTGCCTGATAAATATTTGTGAAAAAGAATGAAGAAATAATAAAAGCATTTATATAATCTGTACAATATGGTATGTGGTATTTCATGATTTTAGCTACAACTTATTGAATATTATAACAATCTTACTACGTAAGTAAGATTTGGGTATAATGAACCAATAATAAATAAAAACTTCATTCTGCATTGTTAGTAATTCACCAAGCAATTTTTTCAAAAACACTCTGATGTGTGTTTTTTGTCAACTATTATATTATGAATGAATGAAGCTCAGTAAATGAATCATTCGAACTACATACTTGCTTAGGGTGCCTATCATTCATTGTTAAAAAACCTTTAGCTATATAAAATTTTAATACTGTATATACCATTGTGATATAATGGAATTTTGATATAATGTACATTAATAATGCTGAAGTCTTTCATTGAGTCTTATATCAGTTTATGAAATAAACTTACTATGTGTGATTTCCTCAATTCTAAGTGTCTTATGTTTTAAGAAACTGTATAGACAATGCAAATAAAGTTAACATACTAATATCAAGAGCAGAAGCACCACAGGAAAGATAAAAACAAAGAATTCGGAGATTCCAGCATTATAGTTGTAATTTTCTCAACATCATTTCAATGTACCTAACCCACTATTGATACCAAAATTAATGAGCAAACTCTGCTCATGCTGATTGTGCATAATGCTATTATATAAAATGAAAACAAGCAAATGTGTCAGAGATGCATTTTACAACATTAGTTGAAAATACAATTCTTGATCGGTATCTCACTGTGTTTTACCCCAGAAAATATCTTCTTAGTGTGCAAGATAAATGGGTAAAAATAAAAAAAAATCAAGTAAAATTTATGTTAAAGATTAACAACTACTTTTTCATGAGGTAAATGTTAATGTCTTTTTGAAAAAAAACATGTCAATAAACTGTGCCCTATTACATAAAGGAAAGCAACAATTCTGGTAAGTTTCTTCATTTTATTCTTTGAATATGCCAAGTATTCTTTAGCAAACTTCCACATATATTGTTTAATTTCACAGGTGTAAATTATATCTGATTTTCTCGAAATTGCTACTTATTTAATATAAATTTGTTGAGAAATTATTTCTGCATGTGCTGATAGTGAAATATAGTGAGGAATGGAAGACATTTAAAGCTCTATAAATTGAAATCCCAGAATGGTGGGAGCAAACTGTATATAATCATGAGAAACATATTGAGTACTATGAATTTGTTCCAGATATTTATTTCCCTTAGTATATACTTTTCACATAAACAAGTGCTTTTAAATGAAGCTGACTATTAAATATCATAGAAAACGCCATCAGAGAAATCAGAAGAAGAATTTTAAAAGAGAAACAATCAAATCATAAACATCTGGTTGACTAAGAGGAAGGTACTTCTATTAAAACCATGAGCACAACAGTTTATAGCAATTTGTTTTTCTAAAACACGGATAAAATTGACTTGCTAACTCAGGATAGAATCTAATGAGTAAATCTTGTTATGGTAAGAAAAAAAAGTATAACTACTCAACATGAATATTGGCCTTTTCAAAAAAAATATTAGGGTCAAAACCAATTTGGTAAGATAGTATTAAATATTTTATATCAAAGAAAAGGCAAAAATATTTAAAATAATTTTGATTATAAGATGCATGTAAAAAAAAGTAGTGTCCAGGCCTGATGTGGTGGTACATACCTTTAATCCCAAATATCATAGAGGCTGAGGCAGAAGGATCACAACTTCAAGACCACCCTTGGTAACTAAGTGAGACCAGGTCTCAAAACAAAGTACCAAATAATTTTATATATATATATATATATATGATAAAGCACCCCAAGTTTAATCCTCAGTGCCATATAAAACAGTAGTTTCCAAAATTTACACCCAAATCAGCAACCTACATTCTATCTGCAACTATGTAAAGTTTTAAAAGGAAACTAAATTTAGCCATACCTACTACTAGTTGTCTGATTATATTGATCATAATCTTGAAATATAAATAGAAGACCCTACACAATGTTTTAGGTGATCCCATTATCTTTTCTAATTGCAATGAGAGAGGGAGGAAAACCAATTTAACTTATGGTGCTAATTCTTTTTCTTCAGGCCTAATCAATCAAATATTACAAGGATTTAGCATTTAACTGATTATCATTTATGGTATGTGTTCTTTGATTTTTTGCTTAATTTACATTGGACACTTTATTATTTCTGAGTATCAACATCTGTACAGGCCATCACACTCCACTCTTTTTTTTTTGATAGTTACAATTCCCTGTGTCCATGCTTCCTCAGTTAGTTATTCTCTTTAAAAATAATTATGTGTTGCATTCTTTTTCTACAGAAAATTTATGAAGGTTAAAAACCCATAAGCATTTTCACAAATTTGACTTTAAGATACTTTTCATCACAAAACACACACCAGAAGTAAGAATGATTTCTTTCTCTAATTTATTAGCCTTTCTGACATCCAATATCAGGACATGAATGCTGCTCATGGAGGGATGGATGTTCTTAACATCAAGAACAATCAATACTACTTTCTTCTTTCCCATTAAATTTTACAAAAAGTGTACATTTTACTGTGTTTCATATACAGAACTTGGCTTTCCATTATTTGTGTTTAGTGCGTTTTTACTTTTTTTTCATCACTCTGTTTTTCCTGTATTTTCTAATATTCATTTTTTGTGGTGAGAAAAATAGACCACTAGAATCTTCTAACTTTTTCTACATTCAATTACTTGACTACTCACTAGCTAATATTTCTATTAAACCATCATTTTAAATGTAGGACTGAGGTATGCTAAAAAAATATTTTCAAGTTCTACTGCAGAATAAGCATAACTTTCTTGAGCTCTGCAGTTAGAGCCACTGTTTCTGTCCACAAACTCTGCTCCCTTTTTAAAAAAAAAAATTTCTTCTATATTGAGTAACTCTCTTTGAAATGATGCATGGAAAATAGTTTTTTAGATTTTTATTATTTATGAAAATCCATTTTTATTTATCATTGATGGACAATCTGCTTCATTTTAGAATACCAGGTTGAATACTATTTTTCCTTTAAATCTTGTGGTTATTCTGGATTTATCATCTATAATCCATCATTAAGGATAAATACTTGGGTTTTACACTTGCTTTCATGAAGCTGACCATGGTTTTTCATTTCAGGATATTTTCTTTGTTTTAAGCATAGCTACTTGAGAAAATCTGGAGATATATTTAGCATATTTAAATTTTATTTTCTTTATTATTGCATTCAAACAAAGTGGAATATTTCCAGACCTATTTTTCTTTTCAGTATATACAAATAGGAAAATGGATAAAATATGAAAAATAATATATCTGTTTTTCAGTCCAAAAACAGGCATAGCAGGTGAGTGAAACCATAAGCAATAAGTGCAGACTGGTTAGTAGAACTATAACTTTATTTTAAAAATGAATCTTAATAAGTGCAGTTTGATAAAATGCTGTTAAAACTTATTTGTAAAGGGGAAGTAAAAATAATCAAAGTATACCACTGTAAGAAATAATTGAGGTCTGGCACCTGAGAACAGACTGTGGGGGAAACTTTATGTTATGATAGGAAAGAATCCCCCACTTTCCCTTCACCCTCTCACCCACATAACCTCACCAGAAACAACCATGATGCCCAGAATAAAATTTTTCAAGTTAAATAGTCACAATCTTTCCAACTACAAAAGGCAGTTACAATTCAACTGAACAAAGAAGCTAATGTGCAATGTTAAGGGCATCTGAGACATCAAATAAAAAGTTAGGTTAAAGATAATTCTGGTTTTTTTTTTTGTGTGTGTGTGTGTGTGTTTTGTTTTGTTCCAAGGGTGTGGCTATTCCTTGGTCACCTGAACTCAGCAAAGAAACTGTTATTTTGAAGAAGTGTTAGTGGATGACCCACATTAAAATCAGACAAATATTAATAAAAATTTAAAAAGCCTATTAATCTGCTTGAATCAAATGTATGAAATATGATATGTCAAGAGCTTTGTAAAATTTTGAACAACTAATAATAAAAAAAATAAAAATAAAAAATAAACAAATAAGCCTAATTACCAAAAAAAAAAATGTTGCTACTTTTTCCCTCTACATTTTACTTTTTAAATTATCTTATTTTTAAAAAAAATATTCACTTTTAGTTTTAGGTGGACACAATATCTTTATTTTTTTTTTTTATTTTTACATGATGCTGAGAATCAAACCCTGTGCTTCGTGCATACTAGGCAAGCCCGCTACTACTTGAGCCATATCCCCAGCCCTAAAGTATCTTTTTTTAAGTTTTGATTTTTATTTTTTGTCTTGAAAAGTAGACAGTAAAACAGCTTCCAGAAAAATTTACAATCAACTGCATGAGGGTCTGGGAAGCTGAGAGGCTGAAGCAGGGCTGTGAGGAGCAGACTGGAAGTCTGACTAAGGAGCAGACTTCCCTTAGTCACTGGAGGCCAATTATAACTAAAAAGAGACAAAAATCAATAAGTGTTTGTAAACCAGGAAATGACACAGATTATCAAGTTAGTGTCAGTTATAAAAAAATTCATATAATCATGAAAATAGAGAAATTAACAGGATTAGAAAAATAATAGATTTAAATTTTATTTTTAGAAGCTTATTGGTGATACATAAAAATAAATATTTTAAATGAAAGGCAGAGAGATATGCAAGTCATATAGTACTTCACAAACCTTACTTCAGTTACGAAAGTATAATCAATTGATAACTTCTACTTATTTTACTCTCTATCTTCCTTGGCATTTCACCTAAGGTCACACTTGTAGAGTGTGACTAATAGCTAAGCAAATAACTAACCAAGAAGATAGTCACTCTTACACTCTTTCTCAGAAAACCCCAATCAATTTCAGAGCAAAGGAGTGATACAACACCTATTCATTTTCTTCTTTGGGAAAAGGTCCCTTTTGTGAATCAGATAGAAGAGGAAATTGGCCAACCTCTATCAAAATATTACTAGAAATTAATATGAGTTATCTTCATTTAGAAGTAAAGTGAAATAAAATAACACCATTGTACAGTATCTTTCAGGATTACACTTGAAAAATAAAAACATGAAAAAAACTCTTTCTAAAGAGCATAATACTTGGCAGCACACTTCATCCATAATTTCACGTGGAAAAAGAAGTTACCTCAGGTAAGAACGTATATAAGAAGGTACATAAAATAATAAGGAAAAATCAAGACTTGGTCAAGGGTTCAGAAGGAACTTTGAAGACTATAAAATTTTGGGGGTACAGTATTAAGGATGGATGTCTGAGAGAGACAATGCAGTGTAAATATCATGGGATTTCATGCTATCACATACCAAAGCACATATATCATGGACATTGTACAAGATAACCAAGTTGACAACTGGACTTGGCTAGTTGCTTTTATCCAGAGTTTCCCCTTTCTTTTTCTTGGATTTCTCTCTGGAAACACACAATCAACAACAACAATATGCTGTGATAATGAACCTTAGTGATTCAATAATAAGCCCTGCAAAAATATAACCTAAGGCAGTCAAAAACACCACCAACTTCCTTCTCTGCCCACTGGCAGATTACACAGCTGTTTCCTCCATCTTTTTTCCTTTGTTTCAGGCTGACCTCAGTTCTGAGCTACAGCAGCTTCTACACAGACAGGGTCCCAGGAAAAGTTCTGCTCCTCTCCAAGGACCTTATGGGTAAAGTTAACCCTCAGTAGTTTAGTGGTGTATAGGATCATCTACCACAAACCATCCCCAAACATACACCTTTGCCCAAACCCTAATTCTAACACTGCCACTGTCCACACATAGAGGTTAACCCTCTCTAGTACCAACAGGAACTCAAACTCAAATAATCTGATGTTAATTCTCTAGTCCTAGACAAACCCCACAATCCTTACCCTTAATCCTACCCAAACCTAACCCTCACTTTCCATTTAAGTCCTTTGTGATGGGGTGGTTTCCCTGCCTTACCCTTAATCCTACCCAAACCTAACCCTCACTTTCCATTTAAGTCCTCTGTGATGGGGTGGTTTCCCTGCCAGACTCCCTGAATGGGCTCTGTGGCCACCACAAGATCTAGAGAGAGGTTTTCAGACCCTGGGCTCTAATGTCTTTAGTTCTACTAACCCAGGCCGTGTTCCCATCCTGGATGACTGGAGCCTTCCCTTTCCCAGGGTTAGTGGGGTCATGCCATGACTACAGCTCCCTGAAAGGCCCAGGGCTGCAAGCCACCCAAGAGCCAGCTGAATCTAAATAATATACAGCTGTTTTTCTGCTGTCTCTGCTTCATTATTTCCATTAACTAGCTTTGTTATACTCCACCATGCCCAGTTTTGACAGGGCAATGAAATGGGTCCAGGATGTGCACCTGAGGGCTAGCACACCAGGACTTCTCAGGATTCCAGTTTTAGACCTTTTAACTTAATTAACTGTAATTGGCTGTTCCACCTACTTGGTCTCATAGAAGATAATAGAGGAGAAAACTCACTTCTTTGCATAGCATTTCTATCATTCTGTGCTATTTAGAAATAATTCAGGATGAATAAATAAAGACTAAACCCTGTAGCCACATTCTATGGTGCTGGAAGAAACTCACCCCTTGTGGCAGAGGGAAGATAATCTTGTGGAGTTGGAGTAAAGAGTAGCAGTGGTGGACTGGTTGAAGATGTCGGGTAACAGGAACAGAGCCTGGCACTGCCAAGGCTCAACAACATGATGAGGCCCTGGTGAAAGACAAAAATACTGAGCAGCAGACACTCATCTTACCATGCTTTACACAAGAGCAGAAGCCAACAGCTACAGATTTTTCTGCAACTCTTTACTAAAGTGTACTGGTCACCAAGTATCCCACTACAAACTATGTGTCTTAATGTCCCCAAAGCTTGAAGCTCAGTGGGCAGACTCTGCCCATCCAAGAAGCTCACCTGAAGAAGCTCAGAGCTGTGTGTGGATGATTGTGCAATATTTTGAAATTTCAAAATATTATCTACTTATCTTTCAACATTATATCAAACATCAATTTATCAATAATTTATTTATTTTAAGTTTATAGAAAAATTAGAAAACACATATGGTTTTCTTTGAAGCTATGTTATATCACATAAGTGATGACAATATACACCTACTTCTAACTTACTTTACTACATTAATTCTGCTGCTACTGTTGTAAAGTTTTAAGATGGGCAGCTCCAGACTTGGTCATGTGGTGAAAGTGACACAGTAAATTTGAACCTAACATCTGATCCCAGGAAATATAAGCACACACTGTGTGTATAAAGAGACTCCTGAGTTCTCCCTTACCTTTCTTTCTTTCTTTCTTTCTTTCTTTCTTTCTTTCTTTCTTTCTTTCTTTCTTTCTTTCTTTCTTTCTGTCTGTCTTTCTTTCTTTCTTTTGTTATTTTTAATTAGAAGTTCTTAGTTGCTTGATTAAAATGGCACAAATTGGTCTGATAATTTGAGAACTTGTATCTATAAGTTGACAGCTCTTGAACCTTATTCTTCAGCTGCTCAAGTAACCTTTCTTAAAAAACATAGATATTTTTCTGACATCCTGTTTTTTGCTTTTGTTGCTTGTAGGATAACATCAGTTTAATTAGAAACAGGTCTAATTCATTTTATTCAAGAAACAATTCATCTTTCTGGGCTTGAGACACTAAACAATCATCTGCTGGCCTGGCTGAGGAAATCATCTTGCAAAAAACCCAATGTAAAATCTTACTGGAATCCTGTTACTCCAGAAAATTTCTCACATGAGAGCAATCCCTACACTGATGAAAGTGTGGGCCTGGGAATCCTGGAGCATTCTCTTTTCCATTCTGAGAGTGTGTCCCAGAGCTTCCCCTTTCTATTTCCTGAATTCCTCCCTGTAAACACCCAATCAACAACAACAATATGCTATGATAGTGAGCCATAGGTACTCAATTTTCTTGAACACCAGTTTTCTGGGGCCTGTCACCATGATGGTATATCCCTTCAGAGTTACTATAATGACTCCTTAAACACCCTCAGTGTGCAGTGGTCTGCTGACCTTGCTCTTCTCCCTTGTACTAACCAGGAGGACTGGTTGAATAATTTCTTCTACTCCTGAAGGTCTGGGAGGCAGGCCAAGATCATTCAAGCTGTAGCTTGAAAATATATATAAGCATTTAATGCTTCAATTATTTTTTAAATATTTCTTTCTTCCTCTGTATTTTTGTTGTTTCTATTTCAGGCAATTTAAATAAGAAAGAGTCTTAGAAATATATTTCCATGCTTATGACTTATCACTAAGTCTTCAGAAAAAAATGTTCTTGCTGCTGACATGAGGACACTATCACCATCAGTGATAGACAGCTCTCAGCTGGATCTCTTTTTCTGATCTTGGTCTTATGGATGTGATGTGCAATATGTGACAGTGGTATGAGCTAAAGAGGTGTGGATATGGGAGCACACACTAACATCACTGATGAGAACAAATTGTAACAAAACATGTTGATGTGATTATCTTTCACCAAAATTCAACAGTCCTGAGCCTTGATGCTATCAGAGGAAACTGCAGAGAAGTTAGCAGATCCTTTGTAGGATGCTTGGAGACAAATAATCAGAAAGTGCTATATCACATGTCTGATGTGCTCCTAACAAAGAAGATCACATATGTCTGTAACAATAATCTGAGGAAGTGGCTCCTATGTGAGCTGCTACTCAGACCTGCATTGTTTGTGTGTTCTGCAGAAGTCTTGGAAACACTGGCCTCACAGACATAATTAGCATTGTGGGGATCAGAGTCCCAACTCGGGAATATGGTCTAGTGATATTTGTAGAGATTTTTTTTCAAGGATTTGGTGCCATGTTTAGAATGCATATACTTAAAAGAAATGTGACACAGAGTGATTGAACACACACCCAGGATAAAAAGCTGATTTATTGTCAGGAGCCTGAGAAGCTGCTCTGTGCAGAGAGAAAGAGAATAGTAGAAACTCGCCCTTTAATGTTACTTTTTATATGCTGTAGTCATGACAGTGCATTAAGAGCAGATGTAGTTATGATTTATATAGCAAGCATCTCTTGATTTTGTGGAAATCAATTTTTTATTAGGAAATAAACAGTCAGTTTTCCTATATCTCAAAAGGGGGAATGAAGATATTGACACATCATTTATCATCTCAAAGAGAGAATGGATAAACCAGCATTTCTCCATCTCAAACGCTGGTAACTCATCTCCTGTCTCTCAGTGAGAGAAAAGAGAAAGACAAATTACCAGACAAGTAGGTTTAATCTTGAGCTTGTTTCTTTTTCTTGAGAATAAAAATAATATTTATAAAGTGTGAGTGGGGGAAAGAAAGTTGTAATTATGCCAACAATTGTCATCTATCTTTTCTAAACCACTTTTTAAAAAACTTAGGATATTTCTGTAATATATTGCTCTTACTATTGCTGAAAGTATATTATTCTTGGTTTGATTTTAACACATTGTTTAAAAAAATTGTACATTATTTCTAAATTGAACAAGATTTTAAGTCTCTGGATATTGCACAATAAAAATATTTTTAAATACAGAAGTCAGTTTATAATAATCTAGAACACAGAAAAATTCGAACACTAATTGAATAATCTTATTATATATAATTAATACTAAATCTGATTTAAGAATGAATACTTTTAAGAGCTGCCTTTGTACTCCCCAATTATTTTCTTTTATGCTTCATCTTCTTATAAGTTATTTCAATTGCATTATAAGTTTATATGCCTAATACAATAAATTTTACATGCTGTAAATAATTCTTAAAAAAAAGAAACTAGAAACTACCAATGATGTATAAAACAATATTAGCTAAAATGCACAGAATCTATTTTATAAGTTATAACTAGAGGTTGAAGTATAACTTTGTGTTAGCCCTTGGTCCAATTCCCTGCATGAAAACATGGCTAATGATAAATTGTGCAGTGCTACTAGCATGGCCTTTGGCATCAAACTTGCTGAAGTCAGTAACAAGAACTTGAAATCTAGAGGCTAATATGAACGTTATTTTATTGGTTTACCAGTTCAAGTTTAGAATTTTTCAGAAATTGTAAAAACTACTGGTGAGATCTTTATCTTCATAGAATTTGGATTTTTATTTTCATAAGAGTTGAATGAGATTAGATTTCTCTTTTCAATTAAGTTTTGCTCATTTTAAAACAGCAAAACCTTAAAAACTACATTATGCTTACAAACACTTCAGTAAGCAGGCTTTATTTTAAATTTCTTTAGAGGTCTCAAGCACAAAAATAGATTATAAACATCAAAAATATGCCACTGACAAATAATTATGTTTAGTAATAAATATTTTTGTTTAGACTTCAGAATCACTTTTAAAAGAAAGTTAAAGTTAAAGAGAGGAGTTCAGTAGTTACAAAAATTCACAATCTTGAAGTACCAGAGTAGAGGTGCAGGATCACACCACACTTTCAGTATTTTAATTTTTTTTTAACTACAGCAATCTATGTGGTGTAACTTGTGAAAGTGTTCTCTCTATCCTTCTTACAACTTCTCATTACTTATTTTTTTATAAAATATTTTCTTATTAAATAAATTTAAATATATTTTATTATTTTCAGTGTTCCATAGTGTAGGACTTATTCTGACAAATTTCCTGATCAAAGATGTTCTTTTTATTTTTGAATATTTGCAGATTTCTTTATGTCTTCTCTATTATAATTAATTGAAAACAGAAAATTTGTTGGTTTACACTTCTTTCATTTATTTTGCTTAGTAGGTGTATTTGTGTTTGTTTGAGGGTCTTTTTTTTTCTCTTTTCCCTGAATTCTAGGTTTGTGAGATTTGCACCAATGTTTTTGATGTGGTGAAAATAAGGTACTTACAAAGTAACTTCTTTAGGTCTCTTGCTTTCTTAATTTTGTCCTTTCCCCAAATGTAAAATAATGGAGCTTGAAAAGTAGATATTTTCAAGGTTACTAAAATTGAAATGACTAAAAATAAGAAAAAATAGATGAAATGAAAAAGCCAACAAAACATACGCACTTGGGCTTCTGATTAATGTGTACAATGTGGTGAATTTCTGGCTGAATGTTCTCTAAAGTGTGTTGTCATCATGTAGATAAAAGATAGAGTCAAGACTTAAAATCAGTCTATCCACATAAAACTGTTTTTTTTCAACTTTAACACATTTTAGAGTTGTCACCAGGGTTGTTAAGTGATCTCTATACTTTTTATTGTGTAGTTTTTAGTGACTTTGAAACCATACTTGAATTCAATTTCCTTAAACTTTAAAAAGCTTAGAGCAAAATACTCTGTAAAGCATAAAAGAATCAGTATAAAAATAATATATGTTTTGTTTATATGGTATCTCAACCTATAAATAATGACATTGGAATTTTATACTTTAGACTATGTGGCACATAACAATAAAAATTTACCAAAAACAACATATCTACTAATATTGTAGAAAAATGTCATTAACAATATATCATAATTTATCTGTACTATCTAGTAAATTCTGTACATCTTATATTGTTATCAAAGTTTTACCACACTTCAAAATTCTGTAATATACATTTTTTGTAGCATTGATTGAACCTAGGAACATATAAGCACTCAACTACATCATGAGCTCCCCAGCCATTTTTTATATTTTTATTAGATGCAGAGTTTTGATGAATGGCTTAGATCTTTGCTAAGTAACAGAGGCAGTATTTGGACTTGTAATCCTTCTGCCTCAACCTCAAAAGACACTAAACTTATAGGTGTGTACCACCGTGGCTGGCACATGTTAGCAATCTTATGATCAATACTTTTTCTTCTCTGTTGTATAATAATCTATAATTGTTTTGTACAAAAACCATGCAGTGTATTTTGTTATGTATAATTTCTAGATAAACATTTATAATAGCTGCAAAAAGTATACAATAAAATAAACAGTCTTTGTTAAGGTTTTTATTTTGTATTTAGTAAACTCATATAATATTAACTCTAATTAAATTAAAGTAAGATGGGAATTATAATTCTCATAGCATCTAGTAAAAAAAATACAGTTTCATTGTTACACTAGGAAAGAAGCTGAGTGGAATAGTTTTTTGTTAAAGAATAGTGATGAACCCAGTAGTCCTAATGGTTCAAATTAAGAAATGACTCAAAAGTTCTTGAATGTTGATATAAACAATTTGTAGTGCATACATAAAATACAAAAACAGTCATCAATACAAAAGAACACATTACTGAAGTACACATGCTTACTGACTCTCACAGATACTGTATAGTTAATCAGCTGTATTTAAAATTATATTGCATGATGACAAGCAAAATAAAATTATGGTTAAATACCCATAAATACTCTGGAAATAAAATTTGCATGTAAGAGAATCTAGTTTTATTGGGATGATGTAAATATTCTGTTTTTTAAAAACAGTGAAGGTCTTTATCATTATATTTTTCTTTTCTTTTTTTTCTTAAAGACAGAGTGAGAGAGGGGGAGAGAGAGAGAGAATCTTTTTATATATTTATCTTTTAATTATCGGCGGACACAACATCTTTGTTTTGCATGTGGTGCTGAGGATCGAACCCGGGCCGCACGCATGGCAGGCGAGCACGCTACCCCCTGAGTCACATCCCCAGCCCTATCATTGTATTTTTCACAACTGTATAATTAAAATCTGTGACATTTAAGACAAGTAAATATGACCTAACCAAAAAGTAAATATACAAGAAGGGGTATGGTCTACTTGGGGAATTAGTAAAAGCACAGAAAAAAAAATAAAAAT
Source organism: Callospermophilus lateralis (assembly GCF_048772815.1). Taxonomy (NCBI): domain Eukaryota; kingdom Metazoa; phylum Chordata; class Mammalia; order Rodentia; family Sciuridae; genus Callospermophilus; species Callospermophilus lateralis. Next base: position 269,085 of record NW_027512473.1, on the reverse strand, counting down.
AAGCATAAATACCTGTAATAAGCAGGTATCGAATCTGGGTAACTGGTATAATCTCATTTATATACATTGTACATTCTTGTAACAAAACATTTCTATGCTAATTATTTAATAATCTCTTTTCTTTGAAGAAAATGCTATAAAACTCAAAGGTATGTTCAGAAAAGAACTGCCTTTTCCTTAGGTCTATAGTGGGTTCATCTGGGAATTTATTTAGAAGATTTTTTAATCTTGATAAGGTAAATGACAAATTGTCAGATCAATTAATTCTGTGCCATTTCAGTATTCTGTAGTCCATCTTTGATCAATATGGTATACTACATGATTGCTCAATATGATTCATATAAAAAGTGATAGTATACAAACTTGCATCAGAAATAATCATACACTAAATTACATAAGATTATGAAAAATACAGATTGCTCATTTTTACTCATAACTTCAGCTGTCACTGCTGTACAGTCCCTTTGGTCCCGCAGCATAAGAGAGAAACATTGGCAGTTTAATCAGGTGCTGGGGACTAATTAAATATTTGTATTTATTTCATCATTAGCTCTTAGACAAAATATGTCCCCAGTCTTTGAAACAGAAACAGGCTTTTTGTAGACATAGGGGACAGAAAGAAGCACCCAGTCTCTATACATTATTTAACATCAAACTAGTGTTTCAACACAATACTGAGGAAGACAATGTTCCCAAGGAAAATATCAGCCAGCAGACATATTCCATGCTTATAGGCAGCTCAATTCCAATCACTTCGTCCTTTTTCCTCAACTAATTTAATTCCCACATCTAAATTTAAAGTTCTCCCTACCTCAGCCTTGTTTAAAATACTTATCCTTTTAATTTAATTTTTTTGCAACCCAATTCCCAGTATTCTATTTCCTCCTTCATCTCAAATTATCTCTTTAACTTTTTTTTATTTATTGTTGTACCCCCACCCAAAGCCTTTACCTCAGGAAAAGGTACAATTTAAAAAGATTACTCAATACATTGAAGTTTAACCACAGAGGCCCAAAATACCATTTTCGTTGCTTAGGTTTAGGAAGAATATATTTTAACTAGAATTTCATTATCATAAATTTCTTCCCTACATTTCTCCTATTCCTCCTTCTGTTTACACACAATCACAATGTAGCAAACTCTCAAAATGTATAATATATATATATATATATATATATATATATATATATATATATATATATATAAAATCATACAAAGAATTCCTAAAAATATATAACTGTAAGTATGCCACAAATACCATTTAAAATTCCAAAGTTAGGGATACAGTTTAAAAAATACACTGAAGTTTTCTTATAAGTTGTGTTTGTTGTTTGTTTTCAGGGGTTAAAAGGGCATAGAGGATTGAGGGCCTTCATATACGAACCAATTGCTTCACCTGAAACTACAAACTGTATTGCAGCAGAAATCCAATGAAGACTAAAACTTTTTTTTTCTGTAAAAGAAAAAAGTTGAAATTGCACAAATAAAATGGAAAGTCTCTGTACCTTGCCCACCAGGATACAAAATATTAAATAACTCATTTTCCCACTTGAGAAACAGGCTTCATGTACCAAACTAGAGCATTATGAAGTATGTATTAATGAATAATAGAAAAAAAAATCATCTCCAATTTCTACCTTTTAAAGACTTAATACCACGGTAAAATGCTTTTAGAGAATGCCCATGAATTTGGTTATCAATTCAGAATACAACCTAAGGGATAATTTGTAAGTGCCATCTAGGATCCAGGTAGCCTCATCAACAAAAATAAAACTTGTTGAGATCATCCAAATTTAAAATTCACATATATTTTTACATCTGGATTGAATTAATCTTTTCTTGGTACTGGCTTCCGTGTTAAAAAAAATAATTGTTTGCAGGTTTTATTTAAAAAAAAGAACAGATCTTTAGAAATTAAAATGTGCAACATTCAAGTTGAAAACCACAAAAAGAATGTCTTTATCAAAAAAGTGAGTTGTGAGACAGGATTCATTTGCATTAAACTCTAAAACTGACAAATCAAAAACAATTCTGATTGAAACTCTCATTCCAAGTATATGCCACAAAAGGGTACACAGTCTATTATGTCTGAAGTTGTGAAATCCAAAAGCTTTATAAACATAGTTAAAGGTGGAAACAGGATCCAGAATCTATAAAAGGCTCTAATTCACCTCTAATTCAGCTAGCCGAGTCTAATGATAGTTTCTAAGAAACTTGGAGCTAAAAACTGTTACCTGACACGCTGGAATTTGTTTTCAAAAGCAGTGTCTCTATCATAGCCCATGTTGTTTTCAGGCATTTTCCTGTATAACTAATGGCATCTTAAATTTTCAAGTTCAAATTGTGTATTTACTCCTGATACCCACCAAAAGGAGAAACTGGATATAGAGAAAGATTTACTGTCCCCTAAAATGTCTTGAGCACTGCAAGAATTGCTGATTACTGTGTCCTATCAATATCAAATCTCGGGGATTCTTATAAGCAATTCAAAGGGGCATGTGGCAGGGTGGGTTAGTTCATATTATAGCCAGTCTGCATTCTGAAGAAGATATCCTGCAGATAACCTGATATGAGATATCCCCTCAAGGAACATTTAAATCTAATAATCCTATCAAAAGTCCATTTTAATATGAAATGTGAATCCAATATGTTTCAAAACATACTCAAAAGGCATTCAAATGTCAGTTGTCTTATATTGTGAAGTATTTCCTTTTAAATATAAACCTTTTATTTCCCAAAAGTAAATCCCCAAAAATGATAAGTGCTACAAGTTTTATACTACAAAGGACAAAAGCAAAGGTATCTGTTTTCCTGCCCTTTTCTGATCTTCTATCCTCCCCCATTCTACATCCTGCACACCATTTGTAGGTCTTAATTTTTAAAAATTATTTCTACAGTAGTCTTATAATGCTGTGAATGCTGAAAAACTTCTTATCCTTTAACATGGCTTCGCTTAAATTTATGCACTGCTCTTAGGAAGGAAACCCAAAAGACTTTTTAATGACAGATGCATTACAGAAAATTTTCCCCACAAAGTTCTGCTGCTGTGAAATATCAACCTTCTGAAATCACAGAAAGGAAATGACTTACATTCTTGAAAAATGAAGTCACTAGCAGCTTTCTCCAACAGCATTTTCTAATCCCAAAACTACATCCTGTGGCAACTGGGAGTATTTCATACAAAAACTACATTTAAATAGATGTTTATAAAACCAATAAATAAATATCACTGGGTCCTTGAGAATAAGGGAAAGAATCACACATGGAAAACACAGCAATAAATGATTTTCCTCTACATTTAGAAGTGCAAGAACACAGACTTTAAGTCAAAAGCATCCTGAGAATTTTAAGTTTGTTTTACCTGCAGTGAGTAATGCACAGCTCCTGAGGAAAATGTTGGCAAAACAGATACTTTGCTAAAATAAAATAAAAACTAAAACTAAAGGGGTAGAAGGGAGTAAATGACCTAATATTTCTTTAGGCACTAGGTACACAACTGTGCATTCCCAAAATTTTGCAAGGTTCATTTCAACTTTAAAATATACAAGTTTTGGCCATTTTCCATCTCTTCATATCTTTTAGAAAATGTCCCACCCTTAGGCCCTGCCATCCCGGGACTGAAGGTGTTGTTTTCATCCTTTTAATCTCCCACGGGTAGCCCCAGGTATCCCTACCTGACAGTGCCTGGCTGGCCAGCCCAGAGGGTAAACTGGGCGGTCTTCTTTGCTGTCGCCTGGCCTACAGCCCACGAACTCCTCCGGAAACAAACATTCTGCAGGCGGCCCCCAACTCATATGGCCCTGAGATCCCTCCAGGCGCCCAGGAGTTCCATCCTGGAGTAGGGTTTCCCCAATGAGACACTTTCAGGGTCATGGAGTAGATGCTGCGCTCCAGTCCTATCTGGAAGCCGGGTTTCCTGGCCTCCAGGGCACACAGAAGGGGACACACACAGCCCCCAGGAATGCAGGTTCAGAAGATAGTCCCTTCACAGTGATGGAGACCGAAAGAGAAGAGCGCTAGAAAAGAGCATTGGAGACCACCACGGAGCCCTGCAACCTCCAGAGCCCAGAGATCCGGGGACAAGGCCCGGTGCACAGAACACAGGAGTGCAGCCCGCAGTGGCCACCGGCCTCCCACCCTCGCCACAGAGGTGGCCTGGGAGCTCGGGCCTCCACTGCTGCCAGGATCTGCTGCCCTGGGTCTGGGTCCTCCCGCCCTGGCATGTGCGAGCTCCAACTCCGGAGGCCACCTGCTCGCCTGGTGCCCAACCCTACACCCGAGCATGGTAGAAGAAGAAGAAAGACCGAGAGGGGGACAGTGCCCTCACCGGGACTAGTGATCTTGAGAAACCCTCCTGAAACCTGTCCTGTCTTGGTGGCTGCAGTCCAGCTGACAGGGGTACCCAGCCAGTCACCGGCACAGTGCCCAGGCGAGGGGGTGGAATAGGAGGCCCTAGGTTCTGTGTTCCTGCTCTTACCTCTAGAAAGTCCCCAGCGCCAGGCTTCGGAGCCTCTTCAGCTGTCAAGTTCTTCCTGCTTGTGCGGAGTCTGCCTGCTTCTTCCCTGAGTCTCTTTTAATGATAAGTCTTCTCTGGATTCTGTGACTTTTTGCACCACTGAAACTTGGGGAGCAAGACAGAACACTTAGCCTGTTTTATATATATATATGTGTGTTGTGGATGAACACAAAACGTTTACTTATTTATCTAATGTGATGCTGAGGATCGAAACCAGGATCTCACACATGCTAGGTAAGTGATCTACCACTGAGCCAGAAAACCAGTCCCACTTAGCTCTATTTTGATACAATTCAACTCTGTAAGGCATTTCATGGATTTTTAAGTTGCACATCTGAGATCCATGGATTCTTAAAATTGGCATGTTGTAACCACATGGCAATTTTTTTTTCCGAATTGTACATAGAATAAGAATGTTCTAAGTGTCTTAAAGGTGATGGCATTTCAGAGACAATGAAATAGGAAATATATAAAAATATCAGCACATTGGTCACACAAAACTATTCAAAGGTGACTTGCAAAAAGAAGTTACAGATTTCTATATCCTTCTCTTTTTTGGAGGGGGGTGAGTACCAGGGATTGAAATCAGGGGCATTCAGCCACAGAGCCATATCCCCAGCCCTATTTTATATTTTATTTAGAAACAGGGTCTCACTGAATTGCTTAGTGCCTCACCATCCCTGAGGCTGGCTTTGAATTTGAGAGAGTCTTGTCTCAGCCTCCAGAGCTGCTGAGATTACAGGCATGTGCCACCACGTTCCACTTCTAAATCTTTCTGTCTACACTAGAATCTTTTTTTTTTTTGCAAAGGTCAAGAATGTTTTATTGTGGCTTGGGGGGGGGGGAGCAGTGCGCTGCCCTGCACCCTGAGCGATTGTTGCGAGCCCAGAGGTGGCCAGAGGGAGGGGGCCAGACCTGGAGGCTGAAGCCAGATAGCCAACCAGGGCCCTGCCCATTGGATGCTGGGTGGGGCGGTAACTATGGCGACAGCCATTGCTAAGGGCCAGAGCCAATCAGGGCATCACCCGGGCTGTTTCAAAAATCTCCCTGCAGCGCTTGTGGGAGGGGAGGCCAGAGCGGTGCATGGGAGAGGGGAGGTCAGAGCAGAGCGTGGGGGAGGGGAGGGGAGGTCGTGGCCCAGCTGGGAAGGTCCCCCTCCACGTTGTCGCGTGTGGGACCTGGGTGCTCACTTGCAGCCCTTGGGCACCTTGGGGACACTGGGCTTGGCTGCCTTCTTCAACTTCTTGCTCCCAGCTGCTGCCTTCTTGGCCTTGCTGCTGCTGCTGCTGCTGCTGCTGCTGCTGCCCTTGTCCTCGGTGGAAGCGGCCTTCCGGGGTGCGTGCTTATCGGCTGTGGCGCCCTTGGTGGGTCAGGGGTCTGCGTGGCACCGTACTGCCTGCTTCTTGGGTTTGTGCACCTTTAGCTGGCCTGCATCTTTTGGCAATTGAGCTTGAAGGAGGCGGTGGCCCCTGTGCCCTTGACCTGCAGTAGCAAGTTATTCTGCACCAGCTTGCACAAAGTACTTGAGGTAGGTGCAGTTGTTCTGCTGGTCGAACCTCGCCACCTTCCTGGCCTCTGCATAGATGCCCACCAGCGACAAGCTTCTGCTCGCTCAGCCTGCGGACGTCTCCACCAAAAGCTGGCTGTACTTGCCTGGCTGGTTCTTCTTGTGGCTGCTTTTATGCTTGGGGCCACCATAGCCCTTGTCGCTGCCCCCCCCCCATGCCTTGCCGCCCTCCCCATGGCCCCCTTGGCACCCAGGAGCGGCAAGCCCTCCTCCAGCTCCACCAACATGGTGGACAGCGGGTTTGTGGCAGGCGGTGCCGGGAAAAGGAAGGTGGGGTGGGGGCTCAAGGTTCGGGTCCGGGACTGGGCGGCAGGGCTGGGGACAGATGGAAGAGCGCCATCGGTGATCCGGGGTGGGAGTCTGGGGCAGCTCTGGGTCTCAGGGAGGGCTCAAGCTCGGGTCCGAATCTCCCGGCCACTGCAGCGCTGCTGCTCCAAAGCTGCCCACCTTCTGGACATGTGTGCTGCACTCTGCTAAGCTACATTTTTTTATTCAGAAGATTTCTATACAGATCTTTCTCCTTGTGTAAAACAAATGGCAGACCAGTGTTCATCAACATGAGGACAATTTTTTGAAAAGGGTTTGAGGGAAACAAACTTCTTTCTGCTTTTCCATGAAAGCACATGGTGGGCAGTTAATGCATTTGAGGTTAAGTTGTTCTCACAACACAGGCAGAATTTATGTAATATGGATTATTTTAGTTTCTTTGCCCTATTTCTGAAAGTTTGTAGGTCCATTTATAATTTTTTTCAAGTGAAACATCCTTAAGTTGAATTTCAATGATTCATAGTGGTTATTGTTTTTATAAGAATGTATTTGAAAACATTTATTCTCTGTGTACACAGTTTATGTAGGAAACTAGCTCCATAATATCTCTTGGCTATTAAGCCTGTATAAGGACTTTTTCCATCTGATACTGAGGACAGGTTTTATGGGAAACTCAACCATCTGAAGGTTACATACGTTTTTCCCCTAGGAAGACTTCAGCTTTGCTTATCCAAGTATCATCCTATGTCCTGGATTTTGTTTGAAATGTAGACTGGTGGTGTACCTGAACCTGTGGGAAGAAACAAACAAGATATGTGGCTCTCAGACTTGAGGGTATTAGCAGGATTGCTGGACTAGCACAAAGTTTCTGATTCAGTAGTCTGGGTGGGAGCCTGAGAATTTTAACAAGTTATCACATGCTGCTGATGCTGCTGGTACAGGGACCATACTTGGAAAACCATTATATTAGAGTGTCCTCATGTGCATTTTTCTCCCCTTTCCAAATTTTTTACTCATTTAAATAGCTTTTTTAAAAACAGATTATCATATTCTTTAACTTGATTGAAGGGGAAAAAAGCATTTTTTTTTTGTATTAACCACACCAAGATTGCTTTTCAGCATCTAATTTCAGAGCAAAAAATTCTCTTTAAGCCTTAATTTTAAGTCTTATCTATGGGTGTCTCTTTCTCTTCTTTCTGTAAGTATTTTTTTAATGTTTAAAAATTCTTTTAATGTAGATAACATGTTCTTATGGTTCAAAAGTTAAAACGACACAGGAATGCTTGGGAAAATGTGATTTCCAACTGCTTTGACCCCCACTTTCACCTCTCTTTCTTAGATAACCACCTTTAATTTATTTTCCATAGATGTCAATTGTTTCCTTTTATAGTAGGAGAAATGCCAGTGTACTATATTCTTTTTATATAAAATGTGGTATACTATTTAAATAATTGTATCCTATTGTTTTTTCTTTATATGCTCTTGAGATTTTTTCCTATTAGTATTTATTTAGAAATAATATAATATTTGTTTATAGAAAACACTTAAAAAAACAGCTGTGTTTAAACAGTGTCTATTAAGTGCCTTGTTTACTTATCCAACCCCCCCCCCCATGAGTGTTTGGGTTGTTTCTAGGTTTATCACAGACCATACTATGGTGAAACACCTTGTATACATATCATTTTATACATGTGCAAGTACATCTGTGGGATACATTCCTAGAATTGGGATCACTGTGCCAGTGGGCAGTGCATTTATAATTTAGTTAAATGCTTCCTTTCTTAGGTGTTGCACCATTTTAAACTCCCACAAGTACAGTTGCTCCTCATTATTCATAGAGGATTGGTTTGAGGAACCCTTTGTGGATGCTGAAATACAAGGATGCTTAAGTCTCTTATATAAAAAGCATAGTAGTTGCATATAATTTATGCACTTTCTCCACATACTTTTAAATCATCTTTAGATTTCTTAGAAGACCTAATACAATATAAATGCCATGTAAATAGTCATTACACTTTATTGTTTAGGGACTAATGACAACAAAAAAGTTGGTATGTGTTCAGTATGACAATTTTTTAAAAAATATTTTCACCTATGATTGTTGAATCCAGTCTGAATACCACAGATACAAGAGGGCAGATATCAGTGTATGAGAGAGTTCTTATTTTTTCTGGGGCCTTTCCAATGTACTGTGTACAACCCTTGAATTTGTTAACAGTTTGATAGATGAGAATGATCAATATTGAGTAATTTAATGTGGATTTCTATCATTATTAATAAGGCTCTGCAGATTATGCTTAAAAACTAATTGTAATTTTTTTCTTGTGAACTCTCTGTTAATGGGTTTTTTTTTCACATTTCTGTTTTGGATTGCTTTTTTCCCATTATCAATTTCTAGAAATTTGTAAATTGGAGAGATTAGCCCTGTGTGATATAATTCTAGTTTTCCCCAGATTTTCACTTATTTTTATTTACCTTCACATATTTTGATATACAAAAGTCTTACATTTCTGTTCTTTAAATTTTACAGTTTATATTAATAATTATGGTATCTTGATATTTTTTTAAAAAAATATTTCTTTATTTCTATGTGGTGCTGAGGATCAAACCCAATACCTCACAAGTGCTAGGCAAGCACTCTACCACTGATCTAAAGCCCCAGCCCAGGTATGTGGAGTGTAAGTCACTGAAAGGCCTCCAAGAGTTTTAGAATTTGCCCATGGTTTCTTTTAGTACTTTTATGGTCTCTTGCTTGCTTATTTTCCCATAAGTACTTTTAAACTGTTTTCTCTAGTTCCAGGAAAACAGAAATCTAAAGGAAATAAACATCAAATTAAATGTATACATTTAAAATCTATTTAACTTCTCCAAACTTTTTTTTCAGGATCTTAATAGAGGTGCTGTGAAAGAATGTAAGACAGGAAAATAATTAAATATTTTTACTGTGGTAAGTGTTTTATGATTTTACATTTTAAAAATTCTATTATTATTATTATTATTATTATTATATTATTATTATTATTATTATTATTATTATTACTATTTTAGTCTGCTTCCTTAATGTGTAAAAGGGATATTGTTTTAGGAGTGTTTGAGTTCATACCACCTCTGGATAGTAAGGTGAATGCCAATAATGTGGGCCGTTTGAATAATGTTTGTCTTTCCCTATCTCTTTGACTCTAATATTTTAAATTCTATTATCTTGTCATTTTAAAATGTGGTTCTGAGAAAGAGATCCTGTATTACATTTACTTGCAACATTCAATAAATTCTTTCCTCTTAAATAGGAAGATGAAAAGATTTGAAGTAATTTTGGTGATATAGAGGCACTTCTTTCTCTTAAAAGTTTGTTGTGATTTTTTTATTATAGTAATTAGAAAAAAATTTACTCATATAAAACAACATAATGACAAAAGTAAGTTCTCAATTCCTGCACAAAGAAATGGCCACCATTAATTCACTTTTGGAAACTCATTGATGGATATGAAAGTGTATATAAGACTTTAAATACACAGAAGTCTCTCTCTATATATGAAGCTATGTGGTCATTTTTATAGTGATATATATATATATATCTATATATATTTGTGAGTTGAACCTGATGTGCATAATCATGGGTGATCATTTTACTGGCTGCCTAGTTTTTTTTAATTTTTTTTTTTTTAGTTGTCAATAGATCTTTGTATATGCAGTGTTGAGTATCAAACCCTGTTCTTCACACATGCCAGGCAAGTGCTCTACCACTGAGCTATAACCCAGCCCTGCCTGCCTAGTTTTCTATTATTTAGCGGCATCATACTTTATCTAGCTACTCCTTTCATAACCATTTAGATTATTACTTGTTTTTCTTTATTGTTAATAATGGTATAATGATTATAGTATACTTATTCACTTATCTTCTTAGAGGTATAACTGCCAGGTCAAAGATTATATACATTTTAAATATTGATAAATATAGCTGCTATTTGTAAAAACTGTCCCCCTCAATGTCCATGAGAATCCTATTTTCAAAACCCTTGCTCACACCAACTTTTGTTAATCTTTTTAATCTTTGCTAATCCAATAGGAAAAAAAAGTACATTTTTGAGATAACATGTGTTTTATTGGTACTGGGGATTGAACCCAGAGGTACTTCACTAGTAAATTAGATCCCCAGCACATTTTATTATTATTATTATTATTATTATTATTATTATTATTATTATTTTGAGACAGGGCCTCGCTAAGTTTCTGATGCTATCTTTGAACTTGTGATCCTCCTGCCTCAGTCTCCTGATTTTCTGGGATTATAGGTGTGTTCCACTGTAAACTATTAAGGAAACCTTGTGTTATTCAAAAATTTCTTTCATTCAACATTCTTATTAACATAAAGAATTCTCTTCCTTAAGAACATACTAGTGATTCATATATGTCAGATATTCTTAGGCATTTAATGTGATGAAAATATTTAAATATATTGAGTATTTTTTTAGGTTTTTTGCCTTGATTTTAACTCATTGTTAATATTTGAAAACTTGAGGATTGGGGATGTGGCTCAAGTGGTAGTACAATAGCCTGGACTGAATGAGGCACTGGGTTCAATCCTCAGCACCACATAAAAATAAAATGAAAGGATTGTGTCCATCGTAAAAGAAAAAAAAAGCAAATATTAAAAGCAATATTTGAAAACTTGATCAACCAGCTATAATTGTTTTGAATACAGAATGTTTTCTCCTGCAAAGAGCAGTACTTTTGTGTTTTATTCACCTGAAAGAAAGCCTAAAGTAACTTTCAAAATAAATTACTTAACAATTTTCAAACATGGATACCAATGGCTGAATACCATACAGAATATTATTTCCATAATTGGGTCATAATATTGTTTTTATGAGTTATGTAAACTATATGATTGTGCAGTCATGCCTAAAACTATGTGTATCTCTTCTGTCCAAAGATTTTATCACTTCCTGATGTAAATATGATTTTTAATTTTATGTTTGCTTTGGATTTTATTTCAATCAAACAAGAGTTACATATAAAGATGGTCTCACATGAAACAGATTCACAACTTTATCATTGACCCACTGTTTATTCTTTGAACTGTCTTCTATATATAAAGTACATCTAGATTGCCTTTCCTGAGAGTGCTTTTCTTTTCACTTCAATTAACATTGTTTACTGAATAACCCAAGGCTGGGACAATTTGGACCAACTGGCGATTTATTCACCAGTTTTCATTCAGCACTGAAAAACCTACCTAAATGGTAGGCATCCACAGACATCCAAATCATTATTTACTTCTTTGTTTAATTTTTTGGTACTGGGGATTGAATCTAGAGGCACTTTGCCACGGAAACACATCCCCAGCCCTTTTGTTTATTTTTTAAAAATTTTTAGACAGGATCTTGCTAAGTTGCTTAGGGCCTCATTAAGTTCCTAAGACTGGCCTTAAATGTAGGATCCTTCTGCCTCAGCCTCAACCTCCCAATGGTTGATGCATATTATCATTATTATTTAAAGATGCAAAAGAGAATAGTATACATTTTAATTTAGAGAAGACTAACATGGTTTCTTTGAAATTTAGATGTGCATAACTGTATGGAACTTGCTGCCATAATATTCAATGGTACTTTATTTCAAATTTTGATGTGGACTGTATTTTATTTAATTTTTAGAATAACATAAGTCCTGTATTTTAAATCTTTTTTTCTAAAGGGCAGAGTAAGTATTTAAACTGAGTATGCTGCTGGATCCTGTTTAAGATCTGTTTATGTTTCTCAGTATAGACATGGCAATATTTTTACAATATGTTGTTTAAAAATAATGATAAAGTAAATGCCCCCCAAAATAAAGTAAATATAATTGTATGGTTCACATTTTTAAAAATAAAAGCAGAAAATTAGATTGACAGTCTTTGAGTAGAATTAATAAGTTTTTGTCTGAGACTTGCCTGTGAAGCTTTTCTGACTCCTAAACCAGTTTTTCACAGCCAAAGTAAACAGAGAAATGGAACAATTAATGATTTAATAGATTTAAGCTGTATTTTATATTTCTGTATTCTAATATTTTTATTAGAAAACAGGATTCTAAAGAATACATGTAACTTGTTTTAATTATTATTTTTGCAGAAGTTTTTTGCATGTGAAACTTTTAAAATCAATTAAATAATACTCTAGCAAGTTTTATTTGCACTTTATTTTGCCTAACAATTGTTTCTTTTTTTAATATTTATTTTTTAGTTGTAGTTGGATGCAATACCTTTATTTTATTGATTTATATGTGGTGCTGAGTATTTAACCCAGTGTCCTGATGTGCAAGGCAAGCACTGTACTGCTGAACCACAACCTCAGCCCCTAGCAAATATTTCTTAATACATAATCTGAAATTAAATCAAGGCAGACTTGAAATTACTGAGTCTTTATTATTGGGCCAAATTAATGAGGTTTTCCTGGACTTTTCCTTTGGGTATCTTATTGTGGCTAATGATGTAATCTTATTTGTTTTCTAAAATATTGGAGTTTTAGGTTTTTGAAACTTTTATGTGGAAGTACAGGAATTTGTTTATACAGTGCCTTTCATTTCACTTATGAGTTAATTTCTTTAACTTTGTGCCCTAAAACCTACTAAAAATATTCCTGGAAGGTGAGGGATTAAACAGAATTTGTAATAAAAATGAAGACCTTTTTCTTTATTTCTCCTGTTAGCTGCATTTGTTAAAATTTTTATACTACATTTAAATAAATATTAAGACTTTATTACAGGGCTGGGATTATGGGACAGTGTAGAGCATCTGCCTGGCATGTGTGAGGCACTGGATTTGATCATCAGCACTACAATAAATAAATAAATAGACAAACAAACAAATAAACAAATAAATAAATAAAGCAATTATGTCTATCAACAACTACCCCCTCAAAAAAAGACTTTATTACATATTAAATGGGTGTGATTTTCTGTATTTGAAACCAGTTCTTTCTATATTAGGCATGAAGTTTAATTTAGACTGGCAGAGTAAGTGATCATTTGTTTGGAAAGTTGGGTAGACAATCTTTGGTTAGTTTCATTCTCTAACCTTCCAGCTAATTGTTGAATTGCATGCTCTTTTGTTCTTTGCTCTGTCTACTTTGGATCTGGTTTTATGGTTGGTTGAAATAGGGATTTATTGGTAGGAACATAGATTATTTTCCCATTTTAGCAGATTGTGTGTTTTTCTGACAGCTTATTCTGTCATAGGCAGAGTGATTCAACCAGACCCTTGTGCAGCGGTGTTAGTCTATGACTTGGGCAGCCATTTTCAAAAATAACAGCTTTATTGGTATACAATTCACATTACCATCAAGGTCATTTATTAAAAGTGAAATTCACTGAGTTTTAGTATATTCACACAGTTGTGTGCCTATCCAGCTATCTAATATGGAAACACATTTGTCATACCCAAAGAAGACCCATGCCCTTTAGCAGTCAGTCTCCACTCACTCTTGCTCAATGTAGGCATAAATATTCTTTCTCTTTTTGTGGATTTACTTGTTCTGGACATGATATATAAATGTAATCATTCAATGCATAGCCCTTTGTATCTGTTTTTTATCCTGTTTTTGAGGTAGCACATATCAGAACTTTATTCCTTTTATTGCTACATAGTGTTCTGTAATATAGATATACTGTAGTTTGTTTACCCATTTATCCATTGATGGATATTTGGGTGACATTCACTTTGTGGTTCTTATGATCATGCTGCTGTGAATATTTGTGTTGTTGTGTTGAATTCTGTTTTCTTTTGGGTAGATACTTAGGATTGAAATTTATGGAACATAAGTAACTCTGCCAGACTGTTTTATGAAGTGACTCAACCACTTTATATTCCCATAAGCAATGTTTGAAGATTCCATTTCTCCATATCTTTGCCAACATTGTGCCATGGTGTTTTTCCATAGTAGCCATCCTAATGGATATGGAGTGGAATTGCATCTTGGTTTTTATTTGCATTTCCCTGATAACTAATGATATTCAATAACATCATGTACTTGTTAGCCATTTTTTATCTTTGTTAGACAAATTCCTGTTCAGATTCTTTACCCATTTTAAAAACTGAGCTGTTCTTTTCTTGTTTAGTTTTAATAGTTCTTCTTAATTTCTGGATTACCAAATGTACACTTATCAGATATATGAAGTATAATTTTTTTATTATATAGTCTTTTCATTCTTATAAGGCCAATAGGTTTTTTGTTCAAGTCCAATTTACCAATTTTTAGACTGCTTATGCAGTTTTCTCTGAAATTTCCTATAAGTTAAAAAAAGACCTTATTTCTCAATATCTTCCATTAAATTTTTTTCTACAGAAACAATGATCATTTAGTTAACTAAACAATGGTTTAGAGATATTGAAAATATTTTTTGTTTTCAAATATTTTCATCACATTTAATGAAAGGAGCCCAAGTTTTCTAACTTGATATCCAGTGCACTTTTTAAAAATCTGCTTAGCTCAGAATGCACACATTATTCTGTAAATATTTACAGGTGTCTAATGTATTCTGAGGACTTGACAGGGCTTGGAAATCCAAGGATGCTTGGAACATGGTCCTGTCCTTAAGGAATCAGAGGTCATGTGCCAGGCTATAGATTTCTACAGAGGGTAGTGGCACCAGTGGAGGAAGAGGGGCACTGTCTGGGTGAGAAATCCTCTCAGGGAGTCAGTGATGCTGCTTTGTCTGCAGAGATTCATCGGTTTTCAGAACCTTTTGTTATAGCCTATGAGTCTTCCTTTCAGACATTTGCTGCTGCTGTGTGTTATGTACTTTGGCACCAGTTATTTGTAACAGCAATATTTAGGAATATTGATGTAATAAAATGTAGACATCAATGTGATGACTTTGATACCTAGAAGCAAGCCAGAAGAAAGCCACATTTCTTTGATTTCTTCAGGTTTTCAAGAATGGGAACTTTCTACTTACTAATTAATTCAGTGTGGTGTGTGTGTGTGTGTCTGAGCTCCAGACCAAACCCAAACAATTTTGGGTAGTCAGAGAAGAAATGTGAGTCAAGGAGGAAGAGCTGTTTGACTTGAGGGAAGATTGTTTATAGAGATTTGGGCGAGTCCTGTTAAGGAATTTAGATCTTTCTTTAATTATGGAGAGCCATTGATGAGTTTAGTTGTGTTTGGGGAACATGGTCCCTCCTGTTATCTGTACCACAGAAGGTGTTTGTGAGGAATAGAGACAGGAGACTTGTGGGGCTTTGGGACTAGTCCAGATGAGAGCCAATGAGGACTTGAGCTAGGTCACTGATGATAGATGTGGACACACAGATTGGAAATGTTTAGAAGGTGCAAGTCAGAATGCTTGGCTGCAATCAACCATCATATGTTAAAAGGAGGATTTCTGAGGAAAGAAGATTTCTAAAGAAAGTTTTAAAAAAATGAAATGCCATATAAGCCAGCATGATTTTAGGCCCTTGGGGGCTAAGCAACAGAGCAGGGGCCATACTCAGGCTCTCCCACAAGAGGGAGAAAAGAGTCTCCTTCCAGCTGTGTTTTTTAAAATCCCAAGAGCACTATTTTTTTTTAAGTTATAATTTTTTTAGTTGTTGATGAACTTTATTTTGTTTATATTTATGTGGTGCTGAAAATCAAACCTGGTGCCTCACACATGCTAGGCCATTGCTTACCACTGAACCACAACTCCAGCCCCCAAGAGCACTCTTAGTGTTGGGTTTTGTGCTCCCTGCTCAGGCAGAAGTTTGCTGGGAGCTCCATGCCTTCATCACTAGCATTCTCCAAAGCGAGGAAGGATTGTGGAGCAGAGCCATCTGTTCCTTTTTGGTTATTCAAGTTGGCTTGGGCAGATGTTAAGATCTGAAGGGGAAGGTTGGGAATGCCTCAAAATTTTTTGGCCTGGTTTGACCATGATGACAGCATTTCTGTGCAAGAACAAGGTTCACAAGTGAGTAGACTAGAATGCAGGAAGTAAACAGAGTTTACTTTTAGACCAGCTTAGTTTGGGATGTGACTGTCAAGATGTTATGTTTCCGTGACAATTCACTTGACTTCATTCACTAATAGAAGCCTCTCTAGGGTTTGTTTATTTTCTTTGCTATGACTTTCCAGGGACTAGCATGGATTTTTAGAGGTACCTTTATTAGCTCTTAGATAAAGTAATTAAAATTTATTTTAAGCAGTGCAGCTTATTCTGTTTTTATGTTTTCTGAGTTTTTTTTTTTTTTTTTGGTACCAGAAATTGAGCTCAGGGTGCTCAATCACTCATCAGCATCCCCCAATTATTTTTTTCTTTTTTCTTGAGATAGAGTTCTGTTAAGTTGCTTAAAGCCTCACTAAATTGCTAAGGCTGGGGTTGAACTTGCAATCCTCCTGCTTCATGTTTATAAGCCACTGGGATTATAGGTGTGTGCCACCAACCTGGCATAGCAATCTTTCTTAATGGACAAAGAACAGAAGATGCTGTTTAACTGTTCTTGCTCCTATGTTAGTGAAGTCTGAATTGAAATTTCTTTCTGCATCTCAAAGAGTACAACATAGTATACAGCAATTCTAAAAGGGTGTAAGTTATATGTTTATGTAAACTTCTTTTCTGGATGTAATCCATGAAACATCAGTGTGTGTAGCAGTTAAATAGGAATTTTGGTCAGAGGACAGTGGAAGGCTGGCCTGGCACTACACTGTTACTCCAACAACATCATTCAAACATCAGCATTTTGGGCTGGGGATGTGGCTTGCCTCACATGTGTGAGGCCTTGGGTTTGATACTCAGTTCCACAGACAACTCATTGTTCTGTTTTCATTAATGAAATACAAAGTCATTTTTGGAGGAATGAAGGATAAATTACTCATTTACATATCTTATGTGTTATAACATGACACGAATCATTTGCTTATGTGATTAAACACTACTACATTTAAGATCAGAATTGTTTTGAATATTTAAAGTCACTTTAAACATGGTCAGGATTGATAATAGCATTGCCGGTAAGGCCATTCCATAGATTTCATTTTACTAAAGAGATCTTGATCTTTCCTAGCTTTGCAAGATATGACAATGAAGGCAAGCTGAATGCCAAAACTTGGAAGATAAATTGTTGCCCACACCAGCTCTGCCACTATGTTGTTTCTCCTCCATGTCAAGCAGATGGTCAGATTAAGGTGAATTTGAGAAAAATAAATTTGCTGAGATTAAATGGGCGGTACTCATGGTGGGATGAATCCATTTTTTCTGGCAGATGTGGTTCTATTTGAGGCCCTTTTGATAAAAGATTCAAGAGATACACTCTGGTTAGTAATGGGAAGTAGCTCAGTGATCTTGGACAAGTATATTAAGGTCAATGACACTCTACCTGTATATAATATTTTCCATTATAGCATTGTTGTGAGGATGAGCAGAGCTGCTGCATATCAACTGGTAAGCACAGTGCCAAGAACATTGCAAACTACAAGTGGATCTTACTCCACACAACAGTGTTTTTCTTCAAAGTAAAATGCAACAGGAGGGCAGTAATTGACAGCAGAGGTATCAGAAGGAACCACAAATTGCCTCTTAGCTTCAATGGAACTCAAGCTGTAACAGGTGTTATTTCACAATTTTAATTAAAATCAGTATCAGAGGTGAGATATAAATTTTCATAATTTTAACTATAAGCAGTTAAATTTCTGTGCTTTTTTCACCAGTTTACCAAAAGCAAGCCATTTTCATTTGTAAAACTCCAAAAATCAATAAATAGAAGATGAAATAACTGAATACTATGGTTGGTTTCATCTTTTAGTGGATACTGCTTCTCAGTGAAGATGAGAATACTTGGATATTGTACTTGCAGAGCTCATGGTCTAGGTTCAATGGTTACTGAACACTCAGGATTAGTAGTGTTTAATGTAGATATGAATTTGGGTATGATGTGGTTGGAACATGTGCAGAGTAATCATGTCAGTCAAAATTCACTAAAAGCTTATGGTTTAGCAAAATTGTACCTTTGAGAACACAAAACATGACAATTCTGAAGAACCTGAAAAAAATTAGAAGAGTAACTTTCTAAGGGAATTCGAAGCACATGCCATCCACAGTTATCACTGACAAGTGATTTTTATAGATTTTGGTGGACATGGCATGAGTTTGTTGGGTTCTTTTTTAATAAAAGTATTCAATAGCTCTAATCAGTTATACATGAGAGTAGAAAATGCTTCAATTCATTGTACACAAATGTAGCAGGTGTTGGGTTCTTTTAGAGAAACAACCTTAAAGGGTAGTATCATTGCAAGGGAAAAAGATAGTGGATGGTTTTCAAAGGGATATCCTTACTAAGCTGTAAAATGTCTTGAATATTGTGGCAGAGCTATGGGTGGCTATATTTATGATGAATAATTAAGGTTGTATCTTCTATAAGATATAGTAATTTCCATTCTTGGTCCAGTTAGCTGAGTTCAGTAATGAAGAATATGCTGTTAGAGTGTTATACTTAATACCAGCTGCTAAAATATTTACTTAAAATTTCGTCTTTGTTATAGGTATTTAAAAAAATCATTTGGGGTCACTCTTCACATCCTTTTATATTTCTAAGCCAGAATTACCTCTTAGAGCTGGTAGACTCCATACTTGTTGTGTGTGGAATAATTTTTAATCTTTTTTTCTGAGTTCACTTAAGATATGAGAGATACGTGTCATTTTGGAATTCTAAGCTGTTAGGATACATTTCTCCACTTATGTTATCACTGAAATTTAATATTTAAACCTTTAATTTTGTGGTATGTTTCCATTGCTATTCTTTCATCATGAGATTTAAGTGTTGCTCAACTTTACAAATTATTCCAAAAAGAAGACATGGAAAAACTTTGTAATTTGTTACTGTCTATTCTGCATGAAATCCAGCACTTTCAACAGTGCCATGTGCAGTAAATATTTATTTGAATTAGAGATTTGCTTTAGGGCAGCTTGCAAAAGTAATGTTTTCAGTATTCAGTGCCTGAGCCTTCAGTACTGGTAATTTAGCTATACATTCAGACTTTATTTGAAGCCAGTAAACAGACAACTGTGCAATCCAGGGAGACCAATTTCTTCACTTTTCTATCCAATAGTAATTTTCTTTTACAGTCATGTTTACATAGAGTAAAGGTCAAAGGAAAAGGTGTATTTGGAGCAGTTACATGAGTAAGTTTGCTACAGTGAAAGATTTTCGGTATACTGATGAGTAACAGGAAGCAGGAATCCACTAGGCAGCTCTTTGGTCAGTCATATTTCTTAGACTGCTGCTGCTGAATTTTTTTTTTTTTTTTGCATTCAAAGCAAGCTGTGGTTAGGTGCTGAGCAACTTGTTGAGGCAGCTTGTCTTCCCGGCCTACTCATGATGCACCTGCGGTACTCACTATGCATCATGCTGACTGACAAGGCATTCTGCCAGCCCCAGCCTCAGGTGCTCCTGGTGTGTTGCAGGTTCTGCAGGTGGCTGGGAAGGTGAGGAAGGATGGCCATGCCTGATGCAGGCACTCTGTGCTTGTGGACTGCCTTTGTTACACTAGGCTGCACATTCAAAGCAGAGGTTCAAGAATAAAATTGTTGAGGATTTCAAGATGGTGAGCACAGCATAGCAGAACAACTGGGAGGCCCTTCTGGGAATGGGACCTTTGCTACTTGTGAGGCTGGCACTGTCTGACCAGAGTCAGAAGAAGGACTCCTGTTGGTATCTCATTAAAATATGGCCTTGGACAAAGTTCACTTGGACTGGAGGAAGACTCTGGGAACTCAATGGTCAAAGACCTGCTGAGAGGATCACAAGTCCAGTGCTCTTGCCTGAATTTACCTGGAAAAGATGAAGAAGGCATCTTTGAAGTTCCATGTATTGTGGATAAGAAGTGTGACTATCAATCTGGATTTGGTCCTTAAACAGTGCTACATGTGGGAGGAGGGGCCTGACCTCTTGGACTGGTGTCTCCATTTCTTTCTGGAGAGAACAAATCTGACTTAACAGATGCTGCTGATATCAGGCAGTGGCGGGGGTGGAGCTGGGGCTTTGTGGTCCTAAGCTCAGGTCGTTAAGCAGTCAGGTTAAGTCCATTCACCACTAGTGGCATCCTGGCAGACCACATGCTTGAGACCCAGGGCCTCAATGCTTAGGAGCCTTGGACCAACTCCATGTGGCAAAACTGCACTCAACTTCACATGAGGATCTGTGTCTCACTGGCACACCTAGGCAGTCATGTCCAGCTTTGAAGATCTGAACACACAAGGTAATTTTCATGGAAAAACTGCCCTACCAGTGTCAACTGCATCATCCTGGCTGATGGATCCTCTTCTCATTTTAAGTTTGAGGAGATTGAGGCATGGACACTAAAACAAAATGCTGAGGCCGTGTGAAAAGACAGCCGTGATTTGAGCCATGAATGCTATGGAGCCCACTCTCTTTCACCTGTGTTACCCTGTCACCATGTCCCTCCTTGGTCTTGGGAAAACCTACTTATTGCAGAGTGTATTAGAGGGTGGAGTGACATATGAAAGTCTCACAAAGCATTTCATGTGATGTCTCTTTCTGCAGAATTGGGTGGGGGGGGCAAAGCCATTTTTCTAATAGCCAGGGAAAAGATGCACTTCACGCTCACTTGGCAGGGGCCTCTGCCCACTGGAGGCCAAAGAGAAATGAAGGACAGAAACTTAAAAGACAAAGTGATCTATTCCAAACCATAACCCATTCAGGGGATTTTTCAGGCAGCACCTTTGAGGAGCACCTCTGTTTTGTACAGTGAGGCTAATTCTGAGTTTGGCCCACAGACATCTGATGTCCCATTATTCTTTCTCCTGACCATCACTTTGACTCACTACTGGGCCTCTCCTCCAAGACAGCTACCTGTGGGGCAGTAACTCATCCCCATTATAAAATGTGAGTCACCAAAAAGACCAAAGCAAAAAACTAATTAAGAAACTACAAATAATAAGTAAAATAGATGGCCCTTGTTAGCTTTAACAACTGATGGATTTCTTTCCCCATGAAACAATGAAAGTTCACGTGGATTACCCATTAAATTTTGAAATAGATATGACAGTCATTATTCCAGGATATCAGTCAGGTTAAAAACGTTTTTAGGAAACATGCAACCTTGTTAATTATGTTATGTTTTTCTTCAAACTGGAGTGAATAACAGAGTGAAGTTTACTGCTTGACACTAAATTTGTTACTGCTCTGTTCTTCACAATCTCACATTTGTATTTTACCCATAATGTGCATTTATCTTCCTCAGGCTGATTGATTTTTCTGTGAGAAAGATACTTGCCTCAGTGGGCACAGCAGGTCATTCTCAGGCTTTATCATGATGTGCTCACCAGGCCCTCATATGCTCTACATGAACTTCACACCCATTTTTCCTGGATGTACAAAACCACACCATCACTAGATCCTTAGCCATAAAAATTTCTTGTGCCACCTTTGCTTATGAACTTGATGGAAGGGGCTGACTCTATGAATTATTGTCTCTCCTCAGAATTTCTGGTGATGCTGATGATGGCAATGATGGTGATGACGATAAATGTGATGGTGACAATGGTGATGATAATGATGGTGATGATGATGGTAGTGGTGGTCGTGGTGATTATGGTGGTGGTGGTGGTGGTGATGATCATGATGGCAGTGGCAGTAATGATGAAAATGATTATGATGGTGATGACAGCAATGGTTATGCCAATGATAGTGACATAATGTTGATGGGAATGATGTCATGAAGAGGATGATGACCATGTGACGATGATGAATGTTAGCAGCTGACATGAATTAGATTATTTTATTTTTCCCATTGGCAGAGTCCAGACTAGATTCTGTTGCCCTCAGACTTGGTCATGTGATCTGTTTCACCAGTGAAAGGACAGTGGATTCTTTGGGAGGCATGATGAGATTCCACTTACACATTACGGTTTCTGTTGGAAACATGGCCTCACATCTCAGCTCTTAATAAACAGGTTTATGTGGAGAAAGGGTCTGTGAAATTGGGTGGTTTGTGCTGAGATCCTGTGGCAGATGTTGATTCAGGATTTGTCTGAACAAACATTTATTGAGCATCTCTGTTCTAGGCATTGGGGATAGAATGTAATTGGAGCTTATAATTTTGAAAGGGGAAAGAGAAAAAAGTAAATATAGAGTAGATCAGGAAAGGTAAAGGCAATGGGCACAATGTGGGGGGCACAGAGCTTGTCTGTTGGAGACAGGGATGAGAGGGGGGAACCTCCAGACTGTTGAAAAGCTCATGTCCAAGCAAAATCCAGTGAGTGAGTGGGTAGTCCATGTGATAAGTGGGGATGGAAAAGTTCTAGAGAGAGAAGTGGAATGGCAAGGGCCCTGGGGATAACATAGAAAGCTAACCAAGGGGTCAGTCATGGATGTGGAGGCCAGGAACTCCAGGCAGGGGCTCCATGGGATTTCCAGTGCCAGAGACCCTGCCACCCTGTACAGCACTTATCCATATTCAAGAGTCCAAGAAGATGATCAAAATGTCAATCCACAGGGAGCCCTTAAAATTCATCTAATCCCACTCCATTGTGCATACATAAGCTTTCCCTAGTACCCCAGATGGCTATGTCCCAGCCTGTGGGTGCAGCCCCTTGTGTCCATGCTGGGCACCTTCTCTTGCTTGAGGGTCTAACTCACATGTCCAAAATGTCCCTTTGGTGTGTCATGTCCTATCATCCTAGGACCCTGGAATCTTGCAAAATAACTGCCAGCATTCCAGCAGGCCTTTGTCACCCTGCTTAGCAGGTCTCTTCCTTGTTCTGATTTTCATTTTTTCCTGTTCTTGAGTGGCTTCAGATAACTCTGTGGTTGCTCCATGTGTTTGCTCCTAAATTACATCTTCACTAAAGACAGAATACCATTAGTTCAAAAGCCCATGAATGCCAAATCCAAACTTATTTATCCCTAATTATTTTAAAAATATAGTTGAAAGTAGAAAAATTCTCACCATTCACATCTCACCTGCTTTGGGCACCTAGCATCTAATGTCCAATTAAAAGAGAGTGTGGTTAGGAGACCCCAAGGTGATACCACTCTTCATATTTTTATAACCCCTGCCATACTATTAGCTATATTACTTGGGCAAATAATTTTCAGAGACACTTTCTCTGACTCTCTTTTTCCCCATGAGTTCACTTGAAGTTCTCAACTTTTGGATGATGGCTCTTTGTCATAATTCCCTGGACAGTTTCGGGCTATGAAGGGTGTTATTTTTTTTCTTTTTCTTTTCTTTTTTCTTTCCTTTCTCTTCTTTTCTCTTCTTTCTTTCTTTCTTTCTTTCTTTCTTTCTTTCTTTCTTTCTTTCTTTCTTTCTTATCTAGAAATTGAACTCAAGGGCATGCTTAACCTTTAATCCACATCCCCAGGTTTTTTATTTGTTTGTTTGTTTTTTTACATGGTCCCTATAGGTTGCTTACAACTTTACTAAGTTGCTGAGTCTGGTTTCAAATATGTGATCCTGCTGCCTCATTAACCCAAGCTTCTAGAATTACATGCTTGAACCACCACACACAGTGAAACATAGTTTTTTTTTTAATGATACCCTCTCCCATAATTGTACTTTTATGCCTTATAAGCATCCAAAACCCCCAAATTTCTTACAATAGTCAATTTCAACTCCATCACTCCAGAAGCAATCACTGTTTTTTAAATTTTCTCAACTGATAATAGTCTGTGCTGGAATTTTATATAAAACACATTTTATTTAAATAAACTTTAGTTATCTTGTTTTATTATTAATTCATAGTACATCTAACAATAAGGTATTGAAGGACTTTACTAAATGCTATTTAATGCATAGGTAAATTGGCCAGAGTGTATTTAATTTTCTATTTGTAGACTCCAAACTACAAATATTAGGTATTATGAATAAAATATTACTAAATGCTACTTTTGTGATGTATGTCTTCACTTTTCTTGGGTAAAACTTCAGAGTGAAAGTTTTGGGACTCACATTTGGTGTCTATGTTGAATTTCAGAAACAAAAATGGAAAATACAAGTTTGTTTTTCAAAATGTTGGATCCATTATATATACTCAGAAATATCACAGAGAATTTCCAGTTGCTCTGCAATCTTGCCCACATGAGGGGCTATTAGTCTTTTGTATTTTAACCAGTCAAATAAATATGTACAATATGCCATTCAGATTTTAATTTGCATTTATCTGAAGACTGGTTTTTTGTTGTTGTTGTTCTTACTGATATTTTGTACATTTCTTTTATGAACCATTTTCTAATCTTTTGTGCACCTCTAAGAAATGGGTTATGCCTCTTTATCATTGAGTTTTAAAAATGTTTTTTATATATCATATACTGGAACTTTGCAAAATATTTGTTTTGTAACATATTGTCTGTAGGTGAGTCAAACAAAGTATGACTGTGAGCTATATATTTCCACTTAAAATTCAATTTGTATCTTACTTTTTTAATAATTTTATTGTTTTACCATACAAAACTTCACTTATTTTAGGAAAACAAAAGCAATCACATGAACAAGCAGCTGTAGTCTTATAGAGGTCTGCCTTAAACATATCACAAATGCTTCATGCCATCCTCTGCTGGAATATCTAATTGAATCTTGACATTGACCATTTGAAGAAATCAAATTTAACTAGTTTCCCTATCAAAGTAAATGTAAGCCTTAATGTTAAAACTAGATAAAAAATCTACAACAAATGTTGGTAACATAAACTGTGCCAAAGAACTTTTAAAGAGAAATAAAAACAATTTTATATTTACTATTGTATTGAAAATTATTTTCCAGTTATTAATTTTTTCACCTGGTGTGGTCACCATTGGTATGAATATTTCAATGACATAATATAAAAAAAATATTTAAAAGGCCTGGGATTTTAAACCAATCTTTTGACTCTGAACAGTATTAATCATGAACCCAGCCTAATTCCAGTATAAGAGTGGGAGACATCTTGTCAAAAAGCTATAAAAAGTTTATTTTTATTTTCTGTAAGAAAACTAAAAATTATTTTTGGCCTGACAATATTTTGATGTTTTAAACATATTTGGAATTTCTACCTGTTCTATGAATTCAAATATGCCTGGCTATCCCTGACCAGATAACAACCCTCTCTAAAACCTTACTGGTGCCTCATAAATCTTGGCTCACACTGACCAAATAACAACTCTCTCTAAATCTCAGTGACAGCTCATAAATTCTAATGTCTGGAGTTGAATTTATTCCCTACCTTGAAATGTTGAGACATTTAGATCCTTAACCTGCTATCTGCCTTTGTTTTATGCTTATCAAAATCTTGTTAGATGTATAGTACCTGAGACACCCACCTTCTTTGTAACATTTTGTGCTGAAAAGACTTTTTCCTGAAGATTAGGGGGTGATCTCTAGCATGGAGTTTTGTAAGAGACAGTTCTGGCCAGCTTTTGTGTACACAATACAATATTAATTTAATTTAATTTCAAATTGGAGTTGGTGGTCTTTTCTTTGTGTTCTGATTCAACATTAACCTACTTTTTAAACATCTTTTTAACTAAAACCAAAGAACAAAACAAAACTTCTGTAAATGAACCAGATGCATAATAATAACCATTCTTTATTAAAAGCACTGTATTCATTATATAAATAATATAAGCTTAAAAATAAAAAGATAGCTCAAATATCAAGGGAGTTTAGAAGTTAGAATTTTTTTCTTTCAGAATATAGGTGGTAAAATAGGTAGATGGAACATGTGCTGGGAGAAATCAAAAGTCTTTGCAGAGGAGGCAGCAGAGATTTGAGTCTTTCTCAGGTCTATATTTTGCACAGAAGAGAAAATGTGAAGCATAACTATATCAAGTAATGTGCAAAAAAATCACAAAAATATTTATTATAAAAAATCATATCTACAGAAATGGTTTAAAAGAAGCAGTTTTTTTTTCAGGAATAAACATTTGGACATGAATGGAAGTTTTGGTACTATTTTTAAGTAGTTTTACACAGAGAAAATAATCTTTATACTATTTCTCCATTTTACTGGTTGGAATTAATTACAATTTATATATCTGCTAAAAAAGATACTGAATGCAGAAAAATATTAATTGCTCATGTTTAAATCAAGGTTTATTCAAGCTCTTTGTATATGCCTTAATTACTCTGTGTAGCAATGTAGGATCCATGTGTTATTTGTGACACTTTGTTCCCAGAACTCTGTCTAAAGAGAAATAGGTACAAGATGATTATCCAGGCAAAAAATATCTATCTAACATTATATTTTACTTTATACTTATTTATGTATTTATGTATACATATTATTTTTATTATTTAAAATCACACTTTGTTCTGAAACTACAGTGATACTAGTATATTTTAGCTTGAATTATTTGTGAGAAACAAACAAACTAAAAAGACATTTCTCTTTGTTGGCTGGTGATTTTTTCAACCTCAGGAGTCTCTTTCAGAATGGCAGAAATAGATATGTAATTCTCTAGTTTGAGGCAGACCCATCAAACTAGATGATGTTTTGCTTCTGCTTTCTATCTTGATCACTAGAAACATACCTTTATATTCACATGGAACATTTTTGGAATTCTGTTCTGTTAGTTCTTCTAAAAAATTAAAGGAAAGTGAAAAAATGCAGGAAAGATAAATAATTAATTTCAAACAATTCATTTTTAAAATATTTTTTTTTCAAATTACCAAAAATTCTGAAAAGTTAGAAAAGTTAAAAGCCTTAGAAATAACCTTAGACAATTTTCTCTTTTGCTCAGAAGAATAGACTATATCTCTGACTCATTCCTCTCTAGAATTGTACTGTGTGCAAATATGAAAAAAAATGTGCTAAGATGCCCCACATGGCTTATAAGTTTTAAAATCCTCACAGGGTCTCAAATGTGCCATTTTTCTACTTTCCAAGTTACAAAATATGAAATTTGTATATGTAACAAACATTTACAAAACTGTAATTCAAAATTACCTACAGTATAAAAAAAATTGAAGAACTGACCCACTGAACATTAATCATAGGGACTTATAATATTGAAGCCATTATATTAAATGTCTTTTTATCATTGTCACAATTTTCCATGTTTATATCATGAATATATTAATCAAAATTTTTACCCACTTAATAACAAATATCTTACTTTATATTTTAATTGTTTTTTAAGAAAAAAATAGTAGTAATTTATATTAATAATTTAATGTTCATACTTGTTAAAGTATGAAATATATACTTTAAAAGCTATGGCTATCACAAGTGAAAAATCAAGCCTAAATTCTTCTTAAGATTGGGAGCCATCTCTTCACACAGGCATGAAAAGTTACTTTCTGCTTCATTATAAATTACTATGATTTCTAAACATGCTTGAAATGCCTGCCAATGCCTTAAATTCACCCATGTCTGGTTTTCCCTGATGAGATAACAACCCTCCCTGATAATTTAGTGATGACTCATAAATTCTGGCTTTCACTGACCAAATGACGACCTTCTCTGAAACCTTAGTGGTGCCTCATGAATTCTGATGTTGTGATCTAAACTTACTCCCTAAGAGATGAACAATTTTAAACCACTCACTTTCTACCTGCTTTTGTATTATGCTTGTAAAAATCAGGGTTGTTTTCCCTGATAACAACCCTCCCTGAAACTTCAGTGATGATTCATAAAGGGCTCTTTGGTCTCAGATTCAAAATACATGATCTGAAGCCCTTTCCAATCAAGAGCATTTTGTGGGAACTGTCTAATCCTGTTTGTTGTCAGGGAGGAGGAGGGTGAGCCTTCACTGTTACTTCTTATCTCCTAAGTCCTCTTTTTTTGACATTTTTCTCAACTTGAATCTCACACGTCAGAGTCACAGGTTGCTCTACTGTGCAGAAACCGAGGATCCCAAGCAGGCCCAACTCCAGAGAACCAGGAAATGTTGAGTGTGCATTGGTCCAGTGAGGGAGGCTGGGGGAGAAAGACTATTTTTTGGAACCACAAGACTGGCTGTGGTGAAAACAGGAGCTAGCAGATTGCGACTCTGGGCAGTCTCTGCAGGCTTAAGTCCTCCACTGGGTCACTATGACCTCAGTCCTACTGGCCAACCAGGTGGGGAACATGTCAGTGGAAGAGACTCTTTGCTGTCTTCCTTAGCTTAAAAGGCATCCTCAGTCTACCTAAAATACTATGTGTCAGGTGTGTTCCTGCAGCCCAGTATCTTACCAGATGCTGAAGATTGACAGGTGGAATAATTATCAAAATCAAATCTCCAGAGGCCATTTTATTGAAGGAAAGGAGCTGTTGTTTTGGGGCACCTAATTTCCTCTTGAGCCAGCTAATTTTTATTTTGACTTTTTTTTCTACTTTTTATTATTATTATTATTATTATTATTATTATTATTATTATTATTATTATTTAGATAGTTAGTGTCATTAAGTAAATCAGGTCTAATATCAAGTAAAAATGAAGAATGAACATTATATTGAGAATGGAGTCCAGGAAAAAGGGGAATTGGTCCAGAGTCCATTCCAAGGAAATGTTAATGAAGCAGCTCCCAGCAAACAGAGAGATGCTAATCCAAAAGCCCTTCCTTCCCAGATTACTGCTTCAGCCCACCTGTCCCCCAGCCTTTACGCCTTCCCATGTACATTCCATCACTGCAAGATAACAGATGATAGGACAGAAATTCGACAGGAATGCAGGAAAGCTGAAGGAAGAACTTAGTTATAAAAAAGAGAAGATCTTGCCCTTTCATGGATTCCTCCTCTTGGGTCCCCTTCTTCCTCTGGAGAGAAGTCTTTTCTACTGTCCCTTAATAAAGCTTCAACATTCCACTCTAAACTTGCCTTGGCATGCTTCTCTGATATTCAGCATTGTGGAGGCAAGGACTTGTCACCGGTAAATAGCACTAATAGTAGGTTTAAATTTATTTATTTATTTATTTATTTATTTATTTATTTATTTATTTATTTATTCATTTATTTATTTATTTTTAGAATTTTAGTATTTATTTATTTATTTATTTATTTATTTTTTAGTTTTCGACGGACACAACATCTTTGTTTATTATGTTGTGCTGAGGATCCAACCCAGGCTGCACTCATGCCAGGCGAGCACGATACTGCTTGAGCCACATCCACAGCCCCGGTTTAAATTTATTTTAAGAAAGGTCATAGATAAATTGCTGAGATTATTTTTGTTGTGGTTGATTTATCTAGACTTTGCTATCACAATAACGCATACAGGTTTTACATACAAATGTATTCATATGGGGATTTTATTTATATTGTGATACTTTGATGATTATTGTAATATTATGATTTCTCAATATATATATGAATACTAGGCCATGGTAAGTTCTTTTTTTTCCTCTTATAATTGAAAAGTTTTTTGGTTAAAGTTACATATAATTTTGTAGATTAATTTAAAAAATTTATGATTTGGTTACTTATTTCATTTAAAGTAAATGTTTTTGATTTTTTATTATTGCATTATTGTTGTATTTAATAGTCAGGATTGACATAATCATAAAACATGGAATATAATTTGCTACCCATCAGTATCCAGTAGTTCCCCTTTCCCTATTCTCCCCCTCTCCCTATTTTATTGTATATTTATTTATAGTTTTTTTAAAATTATTGCATTATAGAATACACATAAAAGTAGACTTCACTGTGCTATATTTATATTTGTACATAGCAATTTTGGTGACAAGTATTGGGGATTAATTTGGGGGAAAATTATCACCTTTATAATAATGAGTTTTATCATCTATACATGGGATGTATAATTCAGTTTTTTATGTGCTTCTCATAATTTTTATTTTCTTATAAGTTCTACATATTTTGTTTCTAAAAATTTACACATGTAAAATACCACTTTCATGAGGCACCTATGTAAATTTTATACATAGTGTTTTATGCTCTTTTTTAAACTGGATATGTTACAAAATGTGACTGGCCTAGTGACCTTTTTTCCAACAGATTATTATTTATCTCTTCCAAGATGTGTATTGTATTGAGCCACGCCCTTGGACTTAAAGTGTTTATATGAGTACCATTGCGTACTTATATGTTATCATGGTCACATATGCTCTAATTTCACTAAGTCTCTATGATGGGGAGTATCATGTATATTCAATAGCAAAATATTTTCCACAAAGAGATACTAATTTAAACTCCTTTTGAGTTAATTATTATTCATTTGTTCTATATGTTCATCAATATTATTAATTTTTCCCAAAATGGGTTTTTATTTTGCATATTTTAATTTCTAAAAATTTTGAAGTTTTAAATCTAATAAACATAACTCATGTATAAATTTGCAGTTCAAATTTTTGGCCTTTATATTTTTTTATGATTTCTGGCTTAAAAGATGAGAAAATAAATCCAAAAATGCAGCTAGAGTTTGATTTCAACAAAAAGAAAAAGGTTTAAATTATTTTTTAAAATTGCCTTTTTTATCCTCATTATTTACTATAGGTTTCTTGTGTGACTGTAAGTGTAGGTTATTTAAAGTGGATTCTAGGGCTTATCTTTGGAACTTACTACAGGAAAAATAAATAAGAAATCTCTCAACACTATGGCTGCAGGAAAAAGTAAATTTCCTCAAAATCACATGGTAATTAAATTGTTAAATGACATATTTGCTAAACATCCACTCCTTAAGGAATTTTTTTCTTAAATATTTATGGCAGTGAATCATGAATTCTATTATCTGGATTTTGGTGTTTATTATAAAATCATATGGAATAAAATTTGGCCAATTCTAGAAATATTCATACATAATGTGTTGCTTACTTAATGACATGCTGAGGAGATAGCAACTAATGAGCATATTTATTTTTAGAAATAGTTACTTTTTTGCTTTTCAGTTTCTAAAAGCCTTTTAGATTTATTTCCTTACTGAGTCTCTCAGGGCCACTGATGTGTATGTTTTTTTTTTTTGTTTGTTTGTTTGTTTGTTTTTTTTTTTTTTTCATTTTTTAATCTCCAGGCATTTACCCTTCTAAGAAATCTGTCTTGGGAGCTCTGTTTCTGAAGAGTTTGTTAGCATGAAAAAAAGTATTTGTGTTGCCCCTGAAATGTATTCTCAATGCACTCTCTTCAAAATGGAAAGAAATAATATTTCCCCAGACTGACATCCCTGTGTCAGGAGCTAACAATACATTGATGGTCTTTGAAGAAATTTCATACAGCTCTGTCTCTGGGTAGTTTTATGTGAGCTGCTGAATTGCCATTTGGTATACAAATACCCATGTTTTTATCTGTACTGTGGGAATAATTTTAGAGGACACAGATGAATAATGCTCTTCATGGAGGCTATGAATATCTGTATGTTCTGTAGTGCACAGCTGACAAAGCCCCTGGAAGACACTGTGCAGATACTAATTGGTTAACGATTATCTGCCACTCACATAAAATTTATGTCAAAAGCTTGTAATAACCTTTTCACTTTAGGCATCCATGTCATCCACATTCCTGAGTATAAAAGTTTGAATCTTTTTTTTCTGAATTCCAGCATCCATTTCTTTTGTGCTTCAAAGTGGCACAAATAACTATGGGTTTTTGTCTTTCTTTTACACTGTGTTTCTAATAAAAATGTTCTCTGCTCCAAGTCTCTATTTTCCATGACCACCTATGTTTAGAAAATGACATAGAAAATTGTATTTGATAATTTATAAAGGAGAGTTGATAATACTTCTGGTTCATGTCTTTCTTCCTTAGAAACTGAACAAGAATTATGCTTGGTCCTGAAAAGGGAGCAGCATAACCTATCAAATATATAGGAAAAAATGTTGTTTGATTTTATATTCTCTTCTAAGAATTGTCTGTTCAGATCCTTGGCCCATTTGTTGACTGAGTTGTTATTATTATTATTATTATTATTATTATTATTATTATTATTATTATTTGCTTAGATTTTTGAGTTCTTTATGTACCCTAGAGATTAGTACTCTGTCTGATGTGTGAGGGGTAAAAAATTCCTCCTAGGATGTAGGCTCTCTCTTCACCTCACAGATTGTTTCTTTTGCTGAGAATAAACTTTTAGTTTGACTTCATCCCATTTATTGATTATTTGTTTTAATTCTTGTGCTATAGGTGTTTTGTAAAGGAAATTGGGGCCTAATCCTACATAATAAAGATTGGAGCCTGCATTTTATTCTATTAGATGCAGAGTCTCTGATTTAATTCCTAGGTTCTTGATACACTTTGAGTTGAGTTTTGTGCATGGTGAGAGATACGGTTTGTTGAAAAAGCTATATTTTCTCCAGTGCATGTTTTTGGCAACTTTGTCTAATATAATTGTGATTTTGTTGGTTAGTCTCTGTGACTTCTATTCTGTACAATTTGTCTATCAGTTTGTTTTGTTGCCAGTGCCATGCTGTTTTTGTTAACATTCCTCTGTAGTATAGTTTAAGGTCTGGTATAGTGATGCCATCTGATTCACTCTTCCTGCTAAGAATTGCTTTAGCTATTCAGGGTCTCTTATTTTTCAGATAAATTTTATGGTTTCATTTCTAATTCTATGGGGAATGCCATTGGGATTTTGATTAGAATTGCAGAAAATCTGTATAGTGCTTTTGATAGCATGGTCATTTTGATAATATTAATTCTGCCTATTCATGAGCAAGGTAGATCTTTCCATCTTCTAAGGTCTTTTCTAATTTTTTTTTCTTTAAGATTCTGTAGTTTTTCTTGTATAGATCTTTCCCCTCTTTCATTAAGTTGATTCCCAAGTATTTTTTTTTTGAGGTTATTGTAAATGTAGTAGTTTTCTTCACCACCATATGTACCCTATCTTTTGTATGTAAATTTTTAAGCTTTGTACTTTTTATACATTTCAGTATTATTTATTAATAACTTATATTCAGCATTTAATGTGTCAATATGTTATGTTTTATGAGTAAAGGGATAAAATAGCATTTTATTATCACACTGTTTTCCCAATATCCTAGCATCTTTCTTTGGATTGAATGCCATTTTTTCTCTTCCCTGCACTGCTATCTTCATTATGCATCACTGCCTTAATAACAAGAGGCTTATTAAGAGTTTTGTTTCTGTTGTTGTTTTCTGTAGTTCCACCATTTATTTTATTATGAGGTTTACCCTGATTGATTTAACTTCATAGCATCAATCATGTGGCATCATGATATTTTCATCAGGAGTATACTTTATGTACAACAGTGGATATAGCAACTATCTTAGCCAAACATCTAGATTCTTGTCATTATACTCAGAGAAATGAAAAATTGCAGAATATTCTTAGGATAAAATTTCCATCAGAGTGTATTTCCATCAAGTGAGAAATCATTATATATGCATATATTTGAAATTACATACTATATAATTAAAATAATTATTTTTTGTTGTATTTTCAAATTTGCTACTGCTTTTTTAATTGTATCTGCTTTTTTATATTTGTACTGGAAATTGAACCCAGGTGTGCTTATCCATGAAGCCACATCCTCAGTCCTTTCTGTATTTTATTTTATCAGTCTTGCTGAGTTGCTAAGTGCCTCACTAAGTTGCTCAATACAATATATATATATGACAATATTATATATAGTATTGTCTTCGAATTTATGATCCTTTTTCCTCATCCTTCTCAGTCACTGCAACTACAGTTGTCCATCACTAGACCTTGCTCATTTGCTTTTTAAAAGCACCAACATTGATATTGGTAACTCTCTCTGTGTTATGTTCATCTTTAATACCTTCTTTTTTTTAAGAAAGAGTGAGAGAGAGAGAATGAGAGAGAGAGAGTGTGAGAGAATTTTTTTAATATTTAATTTTTTTTAGTTCTCGGCGGACACAACATCTTTGTTTGTATGTGGTGCTGAGGATCGAACCCGGGATGCATGCATGCTAGGCGAGCGCGCTACCACTTGAGCCACATCCCCAGCCCAATAGCTTCTAATTTTGCTCTTTTGCTTAAGATTTTCTTTACTTTTAGTTTATAAAATTTACTTTTCATTGGGATCGAGGATTTGATAATAAATTCTTAGACATTTTATGACTTACTAATTTTTTCTGTATGTTTTATTTTCAACCTCAGGTTTAGTTGAATTTTAATTTTTGCAGCTGTATAGAGGTCTAAGTGAAACAATAACTTATTTGGATATTGTTTAAAGAAATGGAAAGACAATTTAACCCAGGTTTTTTACTGTACTGTATATACCTGAAGGACATAAAATCAGAATGCTACATTGACTCAGCCACACTAATGTTTATAACAGCACAATTCACAATAGCTAAGCTACAAAACCAAACATTCAATGAGGAATATGTCCATTCAATGATGACAAGAAAAAAAAGGTTGCTTATGTACACAATAAACTATTAATGAGCCATAAAGAGGAATAACTTTTTGATATTTGCCAGTAAATGAATGGATCTGGAGATGTTATGCTTAGTAAAACAAACCATTTCTTTGAAACTGAATGTTTAAATTTTTTTGCTGATACGTAAAATCTAAAGTTCATAAAGTGGGGAAGGGTAAGAAAACAAGAACAGTAGACTGCACAGTGGTAAAAATAAATAAATAAAAGGGAAAGAGATAGAAATATTAAAGATATATATAAATCCTACCATCATAGTCAACAACAAGAACAGGATTCTAATTAGGATAAGATATAGCCCATGCTTACATAATATCATAAAAATTGATTCTACTCTCAGGTAGAACTAGAAAGAACCAAAAAATTTTTTTTAAAATTATATTTTTTGAAAAGCTATATGTATATTCTATTATAAACATCACAAAACATATGCATCAATCAAATTATAAAAATATAATATATATATTATATATATATGCATATATTATTTTTTATGTTAAAAATTGTTAAAATTATAAAACAGAAAATACAAACAGGATTGTTTTTGTTATTTTATTTTAATAACATTCATAAATACCATATAATGTTTGAACTTAAATTCACTATTAAATATTTCTATTAGGTGGTCTGTCTACCTTGTTACATTTCAAAATTTCTCTTTTACCATTGGTATTGGGATTACTGGGGATCTCACTACATATTCAGAAAAGCCAGCTCTATCAGAGAAATAAAAAATTAGATTCTACACTTTAGTAAATCTCTGATTAGTGGTTGTACAATTAAAATTTGAAGATTCCCTTTTATAATTACAAAAATTTTCTCATGTAAACAATATACATAATTTAGATCATGATATAAAAAAAATCAAAAAAAATATATTTTTGTGGTAATGCCTGAGTTTTATATTGTGTTTCACAAATGTGGAATATATATACTTTTTTGAACTTAAATCACTTTTTCTGCAGAAATAGATAATAGTATCATTTTGTTCCAAAACACCACCTACATGATAGTCTACTAACTCGCATTTTAACTTTATTTACCTTACAGACTGTGCAAATGTTCTTATGGTCAATGTGTTTTTTTATTTATCTATTCTTTTTACAGTTACTGTTGTCATTCAAGGATATAGACATTGATTTTACTGAAGAGGAATGGGAATGCCTTCAGCCTGCTCAGAAAAACTTATATAAAGATGTGATGTTAGAGAACTATAGAAACTTTGCCTTCCTTGGTAAGTTTAATTTCCATCTAAAATTTTTAATTAATAGTTATTATTTAATGTACTTCTGTTGTATCTTCTGGGAACTTCTCTGTAAGAATGAGTTTCAGGTTTGTGTTTCAAAGAAAAAGGGCATTTTTAGTACAGATAATTTACTCTTTAATATATATTGTTACTCTTTAATCTCTCTCTTTCTTAGTATGCTATACATTCTCCACTTTAGATAAGGAGTTCCTAGCACACTTTAGTGATGTAAACTCTTGTAGCCTACACAGAGCAGGGGACTCAGCAAGACGTTCAAATGGAGAAAACCAATCTAAAAAAATGTTGGTAGAGTAGTTATTTAGCAGAAAAAAACATTTCAGAAGCTTAGGTTTATTTCTTTTGATTTTAAATATTGAACACATACTGCCCTACGTTTATCACATTTTTAAATTCTTTGTGATCCTCCATTTTCTTCTATAGTGATGTCCCAGTTTATTCAGATTAACTATCAAAACTTTGTTTTATTGTGAGGGCCAGCATGATGTGTTACAAATCTTCTTGTGAGGAAACCTGAAAAGGAGCAAAGAGAAGAGAGAGACTCAATCTCAGTGAAAAGAAAAAAAAAAAAAACTAGCCACTCCTCTTCATGGCTGTACATAGTATACCCCAAAATTTCATAGCTTCTGTTGCAATGACTGCATTTTAACCTAGTATTATTTTAACCTCAAGTGTTAGCTAACCAATGTAACATACAGTTAATACAAACATAGGGTCTCTTCTCCCAAAGGAAATTACCACAGAAACTATATAGTGCACCTGTAAAGTTGTCTTAATAGCTTCAGAGAGAAACTGCTGGGACTTACAATTGTGGGATTCAGGGTGCCAGTTTCCTGGCACCTTTTCAATTTCCAAGGTCAGAATGCCTAAAGCCCACCCTCCTTTTTTAAGGCCTTTTGAGTAAATAATATTCCTTATCTCCTTAATGCTGGTGGGGGCAAAAAAAAGGGCAGCCATAGACAACAGCAAGTGCCAACATCAGTAAACATCCACCTATGAATATTTTTTGACACAGATGAAATTGAGTAAACATTAAGTTAGCCAATCCAACAAGTGAATCATCAATCATCTTGTTGTACCTTATTAATGATATCTTTAAGGAAATCTAACTCTTTTAAAATAAAATTACTATTTTCACTTAAATTGAAGGAACACATGTTAATAAACTTCTGATATCCATTATGATATAACAATACCAGACAATCAATTGCAATCATGAATTTTAAGTATGACGTGACAATGTTGTTTTTGTTGTTCATTAAGCATA
The DNA here is from genome assembly GCF_048772815.1 of Callospermophilus lateralis. Classification (NCBI taxonomy): domain Eukaryota; kingdom Metazoa; phylum Chordata; class Mammalia; order Rodentia; family Sciuridae; genus Callospermophilus; species Callospermophilus lateralis. Next base: position 231,969 of record NW_027512473.1, on the reverse strand, counting down.
TTAACAACCTTGGAGGCATGACTAATACTTTTTATGATAGCATAGGTGAGTTTCATTGTAGTTTTGTAAGCCCAAAGAGCTAGTCAGGGAAACCCACTAAGGAAAATATTAGAGCATCAAATTCTGCCTTAGAGAGAAGGTTCACTGAATTATCACAGTTTTTATCAAGAGGAATAGACCTTTTATGAATATATTGTGCAGGATTGTGACCTATTAAATACTATGTGGATGGTAAGGACACAGTTATTCTGCTAACACAACAATGAATACCATGAGATATTTTTTCAGTTATATAACGATTTCATCCAAGTGAGTCAAGATATTGTAATGGGTTGTAGAAGTCCAGGATCTAACAGTACTGAGTTTCCCACAAGTGGTGTACAATAACAGAGCAAATCATTAACAGACTTTTGTGTGAGTTTAGCAACCAAAGCAGTAACTAAGTTATCCATAGTGCATTCTAACCTATTTGAGCCAACTCCTTTTGAGCTGAGGTTATTAATAGTTTTATATCCCCCCAAGTATCTGTAATTATAGTATTCTGGGTTCCTCTTTTAATGTTTCTCCTCTTTTGAGGAGAATGATTATTCTCTTGTTTGAAGGGACTCTTCTCTTCCAGGGTTAAATGAATTTTATGAATCAGCTTGTCAAGTCCCTGATATACATTTAAAATTGCTATATTTCATGCATCAAAAAGAACATGTTGGCATAAGTTTAACAGTCCATGCTTTTCCCCACGTGATCAAAGGCATAGTACCTTGCCATGGTGATAAAATGGAATCTTATATATCTATATATCTATATATATATATAGATAGATAGATAGATAGATATAAATAGATAGATAGATAGATAGATAGATAGATAGAAAAATAATGGCTGTTTGAGAATAAAATGCCTATTCAATGCAGATGACCAATTTTGACTATTAATTTTATGTTGTATATTGAGCACATTAAGTGTAAATAAAACATTATTTAATGTTTATTAATATGAGAGAGGCTAGATCTTTGTTTCTGTTTAAAAAGGCAAGGATCAGTATATAATTTACTCACTCAACAAAAGCTTGTCCAAAACGATTATGAAAAATTTCATTTTTTAAAACTAAATCTCATTCATTAAAAATTGTGCAAAAGGATGAGATGTAAAGGCAGAGGCATTATCCATCTTTAAACAAATAGGCCCTCTAGGAAAAGATAATGCTTGGTTTCTTTTCATGCTCTCTGCTGGTACTGACTTGGAAGTTTCTTATTTTAGATTCAATTCTGTTAGTAATTTTTTTCTTTTTTAATGTGTTTTGTAATAATGCATTAATAATCATAAATATTTTGAAGTGAATAACTCATTATACTTCCACTTTGTAAGTTATTTTCTATATTTCTTATTTTTCTATTTTGATTAATGATTTAATTTCTAGATCATTGTTTTTTATTGTGACATGATTGGATTTTTTACAAATATATATATTTATATCCCCTCAAGTGTAATGTGTGTGTGTGTGTGTGTGTGTGTGTGTGTGTCCCACTTATCTTTATATATCCTATAGGTTTTCAATTTTTACAGTATTTCACAGGTTGCTTAGATTTGTCTTAAACTTGGTCCTGCCTGATAAGCCTCTCACATATTGGTAGAATTTCAGGTTTGCACACTAGGAATGCCCCTCTCATTTTTTTGAAAGAATTAATTCACATACATAATTTGTGCTTATTTATATTTATATTTTTTGTCTCAATTTCACTCTCTAAACTTTCTTTAAATTATTATTTAGTGTTCTTTGAGTAATTCATAACTGCCAGTATCCTAATTTCCAGTTTTTAATGTTTTTTTTTCTTTCTTGTCACTTGGATTAAGCCACGCTTCTCTTTGTTTATATTTGCTATATTATTTTTATTTGTTCATTAAAGGAGCCAACTGTAGATTATATAGTTCATTTTTTTAAAAAAGTATAAAAAAAACTTAAATAAATAAAAATAGGCAAGAGCAGTGCTGCATCCTTGTAATATTTGCTAATTGGGAGGCCATGCAAAATTACTTCATGTTGAGGGGAGTCATAGAAATTTAGAAACAGCATGAGTCAAAAAATTTTAAAAAGACTTGTGTTGTAGTTCAGTGATATAGAATTTGGGGGGTTAATCTCAAGCACCACACATGAAAAATTAAAAGTTGGATGACCTAAAGATCCAAAAATGCCAGTACTAAATATGTACCAATGAATAATTAAATCAGAAAACTGAAGAGATACCTCTGCTTTTGTGTTTAGTGCAGACTTTGTTCTCAGTATTAAAGCTATGGGCTCAATGTATGTGCCTGTCAATAACCAAATGTGTAAAAATATTGTACTTATATACTATTATTATTTAATTATAAAATATTTTGTCTCTTAAAGTTTTATAAGAAATATATGCAGGACTTTGCATTAAGAGAAATGTGGCATGCAGATATTAAGTTGCAGGTACATTTGATTCACATGTGGAATTCAGAAATTTATTCGGTAAAATTTTGCTCACCAGGTACTGTGTTTTGTGTAGGGTTGATATTATACTCAGAGTTACATATTTCTATTTTATTCAGCATAAGAGGGTCAAGAGTTTTGTTTTACCACATGGTGAGTGTATTATATTCTTCATTAATAGTAATAGAAGAAATACAATACCTTGCAAGAACAAAACTGATAATTATCCAAAATAATAATTTTGTTATTTCATTCTTTTTTGTGTTAATTCATTCTATTTAGTCATTTTACCTTGTATATATAGTATAAAATACCATGATATATTTAGGAAATAAACAAAGGTGTATTTGTCAATGAAAGAAATCATCATATCTCATGAATTTAAAAATATAAAAATCAATTTATTATACTCGATCGTTATGCATTGACTTCATCCATGTATTATGGCCATAGGCTATGCAAGGTTTTTATAGTCTTTTAAAATGTTTTAATGGAAAATTTTATAGACATATATGTGTATACTTCTTAGTAAATTTTTTGTTCATTTTTCTTTTTTTTCCCCTTTCCTCCTCCAGCTTTATTGGAAGAGTTTAAAATTACATTTTTCTATTTTTTTTTCTAGGACTTCAGTTGCTTTTTCCATCTTACTTTTAAAAACTGATTACAGCAAATGAAACACAGTTGTCTAAGTGATATAGTATACAAAAATAACATCTTGATTTCTGTGAAAATGCATTTCTCTGCAATTTCTGAATAAGTCCAAATTTATGCTAACTCTCGAGCATCGATGTTGACTCTGGGTTTTTTGAGATTTCGTCTATGAAAAACAAACAAAAAAACCCAATGTGTTCTAAACCTTTGCCGTCACCATCTGTAGGTCCAGCAGCAGCAGCTGCTGCAGAGAAGCTGTTTCCTGGTTTTAGGCTTCTACCCCAGGTTCTCTCGCCTTAGCCACCGACACACACTTTCGTCTTATTTTGTTTACTCCCACTTAAATGTATGTTGCGTGAGGGCCTGATACAGATGTTACTTGATGTTATTTAATAGCTACTGAGGTCAGGCAATCCACGGCCATCATTATGCTAAAATTGGAGTTATTTATGGAAGTTCCAAGACACTTCCAGAATTGGTATACCTCCTACATGGGAACTTATCCAAGAAGCCCAGAGCGGGCTTACTGGTCTGACTCAACTCTTCCCATTCATCAATCCCTATTCACCAGTGGCGCAGAAAGGGGGTTCTTTAACAAAGCATTATACATAACACCTCTACCAAACTAAAAATAAACTTTTTTTTTTGTAGTTAAATGCAGAAAGTCGTTTTTTTTTTTTCCACCCCTTTTCTTCTTTTACATGGCAAGTAAAGCTCACTGGCCTGGTAGTAGCCTCTATCTGCCAACCTTTGGCCAGTGAAGAGGATTCAGAGAAAATAATACAACCATCAATCAGAAAAAGAAGGGGTGACAAAGGAAAATAATTAGGCTGTGACCTCAATTGTGCATTCCTGTGCAAGATGCCCTGACTCGCCACAGCGGTAGCAATTGACTTCACTTGTCTTGCTGCAGTTGATGTCCACATGACCAGTCTCACCACACCCATAGCACTTCACTTTGGTGCAGTCTTTCTGAATGTGTCCGAACTCGCCACAAGAATAGCACTTCTGCTCGTCTGTGTGGTCACAGTCATGAGCCAGGTGGCCCGGCTTGCCACAGTTGTAACAACACTGCCCTCGCTCTCTCTTGGGCTCCTTGCAGTCCTTGGCGATGTGGCCACCTCTGCCGCAGTTATAGCAGGCATCCTCCTGAAGGTCACAATCCTTGGCCAGATGACCAGACTCACCACAGTGGTAACAGATGTCTGGAAGAGATGAGGAAACAAACTGGAAACCTCTATCCAAGGTAAAACCACCTCTGCCTCGGCTTCTCATTGCACGACCGCGGCCTCCCCCGGTTGGGCACTCCCGGGCCCAGTGGCCAGATCGTCCACACTTGAAACACTCGTTGCTGCTCATGGCTGCAGGTAGATCTCTCGGCATGGGAGTGGGCCCGCGGGCAGCGGAGACTCGGGTCGCAGGCCCGGAGAAGGCAGCTCGCCAGGCAACAGCTGTTTATTTTCAGGGTCCTTGTGTGCACCACATGCGGGTCTAGTTATTTTCATGTCTGTATGTCATGGTAGATCAAAGCCAGTTTTTAGACACTCTTTGAAAAATCCAAAAATTTTTGTATGTTTTACATTTCTCTTGTTCTACTGAGAGTGAAGGTAGCTGGTAGATATTTCCCAAGTACACAATGTTATCTTATAGAGAACAAAAGGCTGAGGATGATAAAAGTAACATACTTACCTTCTTTTTATTATATTTCTTTTCTTAATGATGTACTCCTGTTGGATGCTGTGGTCTCTACAAAAATTTGAGTAAATAATTCTGAAGGTTATTTTGTTTGTGCATTTTTATTGAACTGATTTATTTTTTGATTTATGATGACTTGGACTTACTAATCTGCTACACTCCTGGTGTATTTATTCTATCTTAATTTCATGTTATGTATGCAAAATATATTTATCCCTGTCTTGTAGGTATTGTTTATTTTTTATTTTTGTTTATTTCAGCCATGACTCCTCAGGATATCCAAGAATATTCACCAGAAAAGGGCATAAAACATATATTTCACAAAGTGATAAGTGGGAAATACAGAAGTTGTGATCTTGACTATTTACAACAAAAGAAAATAAGGAAAACTACAAGTGAGAGTGAACACCAGAAATCATATAAAAAATCAGGTCTTGTTCACCACCAGAGAATTTATACTGGAGAAAAGTCCTACAAATATAAGCAATGTGGCAAAGCTTTTAGTAAAAAAAAAAAAAAAAGCTCTTATTTACCACATGAGAAACCACACCAGAGAGATGCCTTACCAGTGGGCAGAATGTGATAAAGTTTTTTAAGAAAACTCAATTTTTATTAAGCAAAGAAGAATTCACACTGAAGAGAAGCACTACAAATGTGAAGAATATGGTAAACGTTTTAGTCAAAAATTAAACATTATTTACCAAAGAAGAATTTACACTGGAGAAAAGCTCTACAAATGTAGAGAATGTGGCAAAGCTTTTAGTCAAAAAACAGACCTTATTCACCACAGCAGACACAGAGGAGAGAAGTCCTACAAATGTAAAGATTGTGGCAAAGCTTTCAGTTGAAATGTAGGACTTACTTACCACAGCAGAACTCACACTGGAGAGAAGCCCTACAAATGTAAAGAATGTGGCAAAGCTTTCAGTCAAAAATCATACCATATTTGCCACAGAAGAACTCACACTGGAGAGAAACCCTACAAATGTACAGAATGTGGCAAAGCTTTTAGTCAAAATACAGACCTTTTTCAACACAGAAGAACTCACAGTGGAGAGAAGCCCTACAAATGCAAAGATTGTGGCAAAGCTTTCAGTCGAAAAGTAGGACTTATTTACCACAGCAGAACTCACACTGGAGAGAAGCCCTAAGAATATACAGAATGTGGCAAAGCTTTCAGTCAAAAATCACACCTTATTTGCCACAAGAGAACTCACACTGGAGAGAAGCCCTACAAATGTAAAGAATGTGGGAAAACTTTCAGTCGAAAAGTAGGACTTACTTACCACAGCAGAACTCACACTGGAGAGAAGTCCTACAAATGTACAGAATGTGGCAAAGCTTTCAGTCAAAAATCACACCTTATTCACCATAGCAGAACTCACACTGGAGAGAAGCCCTACAAATGTAAAGAATGTGGCAAAGCTTTCAGTCGAAAATCACACCTTATTTGCCACACAGAATTCACACTCAAAAGAAGCCCTACATATCTAAGGAATGTGGCAAAGCATTTAGAATAAAACAGGAATTATTCACCATAGAAGAACTCACACTGGAAAATAGCCCTAAAAATGTGAATAAAGAGGCAAAACTTTTAATAAAAAATAAAACTTTATTCACCACAGCAGAAGACACCCTGGTGAATATGAAATGTAAATAAAGTGATAATACTTTTAAAGAAAAACTAAACCTCATTAACAACAGAATTTATATAGGAAAGAACCTCTACGAATGAAAACAATGTATCAAAACTTTTAATAAGAAATCAATTCTTTTTTACCACTAGGCTATTTATTCTGAAATGAAAACATACAAATATAGAGAAAGTAGAAATATTTTAAATTATATATCTTACATTACTAGACATCAGAGAAAATATGTTGGTGAGAAGCTTTATAAATGAGACCATTGAACCATTCCTTTAAGAAAGGGTAAAAATTTAATCCTCACCACAATAATCATAGCAGAGAGAAAGTTTTGAAATGTGAAAACTGACAATGTGACAATGACTCCAAAATATATTCACCAATACTCAGCACCTGTGGATACACACTGGTTAGAGAGAAAACAAATGGAGGATAAAACATTTCATTGCCACATGTTTCTTAAACACTACTGATTGGTGGAGAATTCATTGTCCCCAGAAACTCTAAAAAGTAAAATAATATTTCTAAAACTTCCTCAAATTTTAAATTCATTGAACATCTGAAAACTCATAGAAGTAGTGAATATTAAAAATATTTTCTACAAAATATATGCCTTATAGAACAATTAAACCTTTATAATAAACACCCTGACAAATATGAGAGTAAGTCATTATCTATACATTAAACCTTGATATGTATGAGGATCAGTAAAAGACACAACTCATTTAAATGTAGAATATAAGTAGTTGTCTTTAACTTTTGTTTTAATTTATTAAGCATTATCAAGTTATTTGGTAGAAATATCAGTCATAAATATCATACATACATGGTGCAGAAACCTTATCTTTGAAAGCATATAATTTTTTTCTGAATAAATATTACTATTTTCACTTTTGAATACTAGAGAAAACAGTTATAAGAGATCTATTTTTTGATGTTTAACACTGAATTGTAATATTTTACACTTTTTTTTGTATTGCAGTTTAAATTTAAGAATTTTTAAACACTGAGCCACATTCCTAAGCCCTCTCCCCACTATTTCAAATTCTGAGACTGGTCTTTCCAAGTTGCTTGAAAACACACTAAGTTTCTGAGGCTCAATTTAAACTTCTGAAACTACTCAGCTTTCCAATTTGCTTGGTTTACAAGCAAGGACCATCATGATCAGTTTACAGTGCATTTTTTACCTATATTTACCTTATGTATGCAATATGTCTTTATAACTGAATATTTGTTTATATGTTAACACTCATGTATTGCATCATGTCATTAAATGACAGACATCACAGTGTTCCACTTGACTAAATATTTTATTCAACAGTAAAACATGCTATTGAGTAAATAATACTCTAGCATCTCTCAATACTTTTACACATTTAAATAAAACTTAATATGGAATATAATTGCATAAATCAGATCTTTATAATTTTCTCTGATTGTATTTACAGTGAAATTAAGTGTTATAAGAAGGACATAGATATAAAACATAAGCCCCATATTTTCATATCTTGAATTACAAATTTTAACATTTTAACAATTCCTACTGATTTGAAGAGACTGAATTTCCACAAATGTAAAGGTAGCTCTTGTGGAGAGAAGAGCTTTATATTTCTTGTGTGTGCATAATGGCCTTCTAGACTTCAGCATCATTGGTGATATTTTATTTTTCTGTGAATGAATGTTTTTCTATGATCAGTGTTTTCATGTATATTAGTAAATTCTAACATCACTGTTATTCTATGAGTAGTATTGTATCAAGGCAGGAATAATCAATGAAATATGTTTTATAGCCTTATTTTTTATGGACCAATTAGTAAGGTAAACTGAGAAGGTTGTATGTAAAGATTAAGTTTCTTATCTTAAAATGTTGTCTTACCAGTTACAGTAAGATAAAGGCTTCTTATACATGGAATCCATAAAAAATCATATTGAATGTCATTTAAAAATTTATTAATATTAATATAACTCATGAAGAAGTTAGTTTACAACAACATATGGTAAAGAATAAGGTCTGGGGACATTGTACACTCTCTAATATAGACATTTATAACAATTTAATTATACATGAAACTACACTAAATTAGAGGAAAATCAATGGGGTCAACACACAACAGCATACAAATAAAATCTTGTATAGATGAAAGCAAAAGACCAATAGTGTATTAAGTGTGGCTTCCAAATGCTAGAGGGAAAATGGATATATAATCAGTTAAAGGTAATTGAACAAAGATAAGCTACCAACTTTGAGCTAGGACAGCATTTGAAAGAAAAAGAGTCCCTACAAAGTTAACAATGATTATTCACTTTCATTTGTATGCTTTGTAACATATTCCAACAGATCTCTACATGTTTTATTTCAGTCAAATTGGGAAAAAATACAGAAATTTAAAAACAACAAATATTGCTACTCAGGTTTTAAAAGCAAGAAAAGGAATAGAGAGTGATTTATTGAGCTAGATAAATTTACTAGTTAGAGGTAAAAAAAAAAAAAGAACTGAGATTTCCAGAGTCTCAGTATAATCAGTATTTCTGCCATCCCTGGCTTCACAGGGCATTTTTGCTTAACAGAGAATTTGTTCACTTATGTACTGTTCTGAATATGTAGCGAGATCTCTAGTAATTCAATACCAATGGTGTAAGAGAAATTATGAAATTTTTGGAACAGCACCCTCAAAACTATATCAAGACTGACTCCAGAAAATCTCAGTTCACAGTACCATATTTCAGAGTTATGCTTGTCCTGAGTTCAGAAAGATGAAGGACATGACCACTTATTTTTATACTACAGGTAAAAGATACATTTTTTACCAATATTTCTCCTGAGATATATATATATATATATATATGTGTGTGTGTGTGTGTGTGTGTGTGTGTGTGTGTGTGTGTGTGTGTATACTACAGAGAAACTGTCCTGAGTGAGGGCAGGGAGATTTAACGATAAAGTGAATTGGTAGATTCCATTATTATAGATGTAATAATGGAATTTTCTCAACATCTTTTCAATATAACTAACCCTGTATTGATACCAAAATTAATGAGGAACCTTATGCTGAATGTGCATGAGACTACTATATATCATGAAAACAATTGCAAATGTGTCAGAGGTGCATTTTACAACATTATTTGAAAATTCAATTGATTGATCATTATGTCACTGTGTTTGACCCCAGCAAATACCTTCTCAGTGTGCAAGAAAAAAGGGAAAAACTAAAAAAAAATCAAGAAAATCCATGTTAAAGAATAACAACTTTTTTTTTTCATAAGGAAGTGGTCAAGGTCTTTTTGAAACAACATGACAATAAACTTTCCCCTATCACATAAAGGAAAGCCACAATTATAGTAAACTTCTTCATTTTATTATTTGAATATGCCAAGTATTTGGCAAACTGCCACATATATTGTTTTAATTTCACAGGTGTAAATTATATTTGGTTTTCTCTAAATTGCTACTTATTTAATACAAATTTGTTGAGAAATTAATTCTGCATTAGCTGATTAGTGAAATGTAGTGAGGAATGGAAGTCATTGAAAGCTCTATGATTTGCAATCCCAGAATGGTCGGTGGAAGCTGTATATAATCATGAGAAACATTTAGTACTATTAATTTGTTCCAGATATTTATTTCCCTTAGTATCCACTTTTCACCTAAACTAGTGCTTTTAAATGGAGCTGACTATTAAATATCATAGGAAAGGCCATCAGAGCAATCTGAAGAAGGATTTTTTTAAAGCAACCAAATCATAAACAAGAAACAAGAACTGGCTAACTGTTGGATCTTAGTTTTTGACTTCAACAAATTTCCTTCTATCTTTCTTTTGATGATGACTAAGGGAAAGGTACTTCTATTAAGAGCATGACCAGAACAATTTGTGGCAATTTATTTTTCTAAAACATATATAAAATTGACTTGCTAACTCAGAATAGAACCTAAAGAGCATATCATGTTATGGTTTAAAAAAAAAGTATAACTACTCAACATGAAGCTTGGCCTTTTGAAAAAAAATAATGTGAGGGTGAAGACCAATTTGGAAAGTTAGTATTGAATATTTTATATAAAAGAAAAGGAAGTAATGTTTTAAAAAGTTTTGATTATTAGATGCATGTAAAAATTAAAAGGTAGTGTCCAGGCCTGATGTGGTGGTACATACCTGTATTCTCAAATATCATAGAGTCTGAGGCAGAATAATCACAACTTCAAGGCCAGCCTTGGTAACTGAGACCAGGTATCAAAGTAAAATATCAAAGAATTGTGAATGTATATGAATGAAAATGCACCTCTGGGTTCAATCACCAGGACTCTATAAAACAGTATTTCCAAAATTTATACCTAAATCAGCAGCCTCCACTCTATCTGCAACTATGTTAAGTTCTAAAAGGAAACTAAATTTAGCCATATCTACTACTACTTGCATGATATTGACCATAATTTTGAAATATATACATAGAAGACCCTTCACAATGTTTTAGGTGTTCACAATATTTTTCCAATGGCAATGAAAGAAGGAGGAAAACCAATTTAGATCATGGGCCCACTTTTTTCTTTTCAGGCCTAATGAGTCAAATATTAAAAGGCTTTAGTGTTTATTGATTATTATTTACATAATCATAATGGTACGTGTTCTGTGATTTCTTGCTTAATCTACATTGCACACTTTATTATTTCTGAGTATCAGCATCTGTGCAGGCCACCACACCCTACTCTATTTTTTTATACTTACAAGTCCCTGTGTTCATGCTTCCTCAGTTAGATATTCTCTTTTAAAAATAATTATGTGTTGCATTCTTTGTCTACAGAAAATTTAAAATTTAAAAACCAGTAAGCATTTTCACAAATTTTACTTTAAAATAGTTTTCATCACAAAACACACACCAGAAGTAAGAGTGATTTCTTTCTCTAATTTATTAGCGTTTCTGACATCCAATATCAGGACATGAATGCTGCTCATGGAGGGATGTTCTTACCATCAAGAACAATCAATACTACTTTCTTCTATCCCGTTAAATGTTACAAAAAGTGCACATTTTACTGTCTTTCATATTCAGAACTTGACGTTCCTTTATTTGTGTTTAGTGTGTTTTTACTTTCTTTTTCATCACTTTGTTTTTCCTGTATTTTCTAATATTCATTTTTTTTGTGTGGTGAAAAAAATAGGTCACTAGAATCTTCTAACTTTTGCTACATTCAATCACTTGACTACTTACTAGCTTAAAGCATCATTTTAAAGGTAGTACTGAGGTATGCTAACAAAACTATTTTCAAGGTCTACTGCAGAATCAGCATAACTTTCTTGAGCACTGTAGTTAGAGCCACTATTTCTGTCCACAAATTCTACTCCCTTTGTTTTATTTTTCTTCTATATTGAGTAACTCTCTTTGTAATGAGGCATAGAAAATTGCTTTTTAGAATTTTATTATTTATGAAAATCTATTTTTATTTATCATTGATTGACAGTCTGCTTCAGTTTAGAATACCAGGTTGAATACTATTTTTCTTTTAAATCTTGAGGTTATTCTGTATGTATCATCTATGATCCATCATTAATGATAAATACTTGGGTTCTATTCTTACTTTATTGAAATTGACTATAGCTTTTCTTTACAGGACGTTCTCTTTGTTTTAAGGATAGCTTCTTGAGAAATTCTGTAGATATATTTAGCACGTTAAGATTTTATTTTCTTGATTATAATATTAAATAAAAATAGAATATTTCCAGACCTTATTTTCTTTCTTTCCAGTATATACATATAGGAAAACTGGATAAAATGTGGAAAATAGTATGTCTGTTTTTCAGACACCAAAAACAGGCAATCAGGTGAGTGAAACCATAAATAATAAGTGCAGACTGGTGAGGCAAACTATAACTTTATTTTTAAAATTGTTCTTAATAGTGTAATTTGATAAACTTCTGTAAAAAATATGGATAAAGGGGAAGTATGAATAATCATAGTACACTAGTGTAAGAAAAACTTGATGTTTAGCAGCTGAGAGCCGACTGTGGGGAAAAATTCATGTTATAATACGGAAGAACTCCCCACTTTCCCTTCACCCTCTCACCCACTTTGTGTCACCAGAATCCACCAAGATGCCCAGAATAAAATGTTTCAAATTCAATAGTCACACTCTCTCCCAATACAAAAAGCAGTTACAAGTTAACTGAACTCAGAAGCTTGTGAGCAAAGTTATGAGGATCTGAGACATTATATAAAAAATTAGGTTAAAGATGATTCTGTGTTTTTTTTTTTATTTTTATATGTGTGTGTTTTGTTTTGTTCTGAGTTTGTGGCTATTCCTTGGTCACGTGAACTCAACAAAGATCAAGTATCAGTGGCTGACCCACATTAAAAAGAGAGAAATGTTAAAAAAATTTTAAAAGTCTAATTACAAAAAATATGTGCTGCTTTCATCCTCCACATTTTGCTTTTTAAAGTGGTTTTTTTTAAGTTTTCATTTTTTTAGTCCTGAAAAGTAGACAGTAAAGGAGCTTCTGCAAGAATTTAGAACCAACTGCATGACGGTCTGGGAAGCTGAGAGGCTGGAGCAGGGTTGGGAGGAGCAGACAGGATGAGGTCTTTCCCTTAGTCACTGGAGGCCAACTATAATTAAAAAGAGACAAAAATCAATAAGTGTTTGTAAACCAGGAAATGACACAGATTATCAAGTTAGTATCAGTTATAAAAATTCATATAATTAAGAGAATTGAGAAATCCTGAACAGAATTAGGAAAAAAATAGGTGTAAATTTTATTTTTAGAAGTTTATTTTTGATACATAAAAATTAAAGATGAATTTTATATTTCAATTTTAAACGGAAGGCAGAGAGATATGCAAGTCATATAGTACTTCAAAAACCTTATTTAAGTTACAAAAGAATAATCAATTGATAGCTTCTACTTATTTTACTCTCTATCTTCAATGACATTTCACATGAGGTCACACTTGTAGAGTGTGAAAAATAACTGAGCAAATAACTAATCAAGAAGATAGTCACAAAGTTACTCTCTTTCTCAGAAAACCCCAATCAATTTTAAAGAAAAGAAGTAATACAATAACTATTCATTTCCTTCTTTGGGAAAAAGGTTTGTGAATAAGATAGAAGGGGAAATTGGCCAACCTTTATGAAAATATTACTAGAAATAAATATGAGCTTTGTTTAGAAGTAAACTGAAATAAAATAACACCATTGTACAGTATCTTTCAGGGTTAGCCTTGAAAACTATAAAAATAAAAAAATCTCTTTCCAAAGAGCAGAATAGTTGGCAGCACACTTCATCTTAATTACACGTGGAAAAAGAAGTTACCTCAGGTAAGAAGGTACATAACTAATAGGAAGAAATCAAGACTTGTCAAGAGTCTATAAGGAACTTTGGAAGAGTATAAAATTTGGGGGGTACAGTAATCAGGATTGATCTCTGAGAGAGACAATGCAGTGTAAATATCATGGGATTTCATGCTTTCAAATACCAAAGCACATACATCATGGGCATTGTACCAGACAACCAAGTTGACAACTTGACTTTGCTAGTTGTTTTATCCAGCCTGTGATGATGCACAGGATGACTGAGGGCTGAGTAACATAGTGGTTTCCAGTCACTGCATTTTGTCTATCAAATGCTTCTTCAAAATATCCTGCCAGCTAGGAGGAGAGGTCTATCTCTAGGTTCTTGTGACAGCATCATTCTTTTCATCTTTCTCTCATGATAAATTAACAAATGGATCTCTTTCAACCCAGAAATAATTTTAACCAGAAAAACCCAAGCATTTTTTTTTACATTTTGCTTTTACAGACAATGAATCCTAAGCAAGCAACACAAATAAAGTGCCAATAGATCATGCCCAAAATTGAATCAGACCAGAGTTAACAAAAATAAAGATATTATATGGGTCTATGACCATGGTATTCACTGTATTTTCAACTTCAAAAATAAATAAAAATAAAAAGGTACTGGCCTAGTAGAATTCTGGAACAGGTGATGGTGTTGCTTACACTTCTTAAATTTCACATCATTATATCAGGTTGTGCTACCAAGAGATAGACTATAGATCCAGGAGCTAGAGTGTCAAAGTTGAAGAGTCTTCCCTCACGATCACTCCCATTAACCAACTTGGCAATTATATTTTCTTACACCATGCCTGTGCATCCTCCAGTTTTAGAAATCCTAATTATTTTAAGAGGACACTTTTCCATCAGAATGTCTAACAAGATTCCAACTAAGATTTAAACTGTAGCTGAGGATTCTAAATTTTATGTAGTAAACAGAAAGCAAGAGGAAAAATTACAATCCTAGCTAGTTCAATTCACTCTCATTACCAGAAGGACATTGATTCCATGTTGCAATAGAGATAAAAATCAAATGATTCAATTTGAAACCAGATTATGCAATTCTCTACTTTTTAGTACTCACTTGCCCTACAGGAATTGTAAAAGGACCAGTGCAGTAGTTGTGTCTTGAGAAATGTATGGTGAGGAGGCTCAAATGATTTGATGATGAGTATGAGTTTCACTTCATCAGCTAATTTATAGAGACCAAAAGAAGTCCATTTAGGGCATCTAAAATCAACAGCAGAAGAGACACAAGATGAACATTAATTTGATATTCAGTCTACACAGTTGTCAAAACAGTAATTTATAAGTTTTCTTCAGGAATAGAGTCTCAGCAGTACCATAAACTAAGTACAGAACTTAGACTGAAAAGTAATTTTTTTGTGGTGTCACTATAGGGAACTGTACTTTATGGCACCATTAGGACTGAAAGATTTATTTCCCAGACAATTGCTGAAAGTAGTCTTTTCAAAATATTTTCATCAGTAGAAAAGATTTTTTTTTTGGATATGACCATTCAAATCTTCCTACACTTAAGACTGTTTGAGCCTCATGTAAATCACACTCCATGTCTCAAGTAGGAACAACTATGAAAGTGCAAGATAGCTCCAAAATTTCACTTGGAGTAAGCAGAAGCCTTCTCTGAGAGTAGACTGCAACCCCAGATTCTGTGTGCCCAAACCTGCTTTCTTCTCTATTTCAATTGTGCTGATCTGAACCACACTAATTTATAGACTTCCAAGATGCCTAGTCTTGCTCTTAATCTACCCCCTGGTAATCTCTAATTAGAACTCAAATGCATGCTTCATCTGCTTCCAGACTTTCTGTTTTCCAGAAGTTCTTTGAAGTCTTTTCTCACTGGAGATCAACTCCTCTTTTCATTGTGGATGTTTATCTCATTTTATGCTTCTCTTTGTTACTTTAATTCATTGTGGGTAAAATAGATGTGTATATTTGAAGATCCAGATCTCTAAGTAAAATAGTTAGCTTAGTTTATGGGCTTATAATACACAATCAAAAATGTTCAATACATTTTAATATAAATTAGATCAATGATTAAAATTGGAAAAAATAAAATATGCTTTATATGTATATAACTCTGCACTTCAAAATTATCATTGTTTTTCACAAAAAAATAAGAATTTTGGAAGATAACATGGCACCAAGAAAAAGAACCACTATTTTTTTATATATAGTTGGGCTTAAAAGAGAAAACATAATGTCATCATAAATTGATGATATCATATAAAACAAAAAGCTTAATGACCAAGTTTTGTTTATTTTTGACAAAATATATTTGAAGCAAAAATACCAAATCCATGAATCTCCTCAAAATACTATAAAGATACAGTGAATAGCATTTCTACATAATTCATGTAATTTTTAGGATATTATGTAAATTTTGGGGAAATAGTTGTAGAAGCTAAATATACTAATATTCTCTGTCAAGGCACATTTATTTTGAAGCATATTTCCATTAATCTTCAAATACAATTAAATTTCACTTATACATAGATCAGTACCTCAAAAAATGACCAAATTCCTGGAAATAATTCCTTTGGCATATTTCTATTTCCTATACAATAAAGTCATCTTAAATATAATATATCTTCTACCTTTTCAGTGATAGAAAATTTTTGAATTTTAAGTAAACTTCTCCTGTAGGCTCAAAATTCACATGTAACTATGGTACTAATAAAATTAGTGATGGGTGTTACAAAAAAATTCTTAGTACTTTTAAGGGAATTGTTTGAAATGATACACAAGATCAACACATGATCTTTCAAACAAATTATAATAATGAAAGCACAGCAATAAATTTGGAATAAAGAAAATAAAGACATTTATTAGCTAGAGGACTTTGAAAACGCATGCTTTGGACCTAAAAGAAAATTATTTTTCTTTGTAATTACAGAACTTTTCATAGCTGTGTGATGAATTGTAGGTCTGTGTTTTTGTTTTCTGATCTCACATGCTTCATTTATTCAGATGTATTAATGTAATATATGCTTATATGAGTAATTTGCAATTATATGCCTCTTTCTAATACAGAATATTTTTTTAGAAATTCTTGGTAATCACACAGTTTCTAAATTAGAGAGCAATTACCATGAAAGCAAAAAATGCACAGTGGCCTAAAGAACTCCTCATTCCAGAGTCTGCCTTAGAGTTTTCACATAGTTGATGGTCAATAAATTTATATGGTTCATAAAGTTAAATCTGTTGAATCTTACAGTAAAGAAATAGGAAACCAGAGAGATGCTTCTTTTCACATGCCAAGCTGTCATTACTGGGAAACCCAGGGAGTCCTACAGGGCAGTCTGTCCCTCTGATGGATATAGTTATTTAAAATCCAAGTCCTGCTTTTCTTCCCCACAACTTTGGCTTTCCTGTGTCATCTTGTTCTTTGTGTTTCAGTGACCAGAGAAGGAGATAGGTTTACAATTATTTGTTCATGCTAAGACAAAAAGCAAACAGACAAGCAAACAAAACAAAACAAAAAAACTAAAAATCAACTGAGTTTGTGAAAACATCAGAAATTTAAGTACAGTGATCAGGGTAGGATGACATTCCACTGACCTAAATGTTCCTTTAAGAAAAATTAGATTTAGACATTTTCATTGTGACACAAATTGGAAAGGGTATATATATATATATATATATATATATATATATATATATATATATATATATATATACATGTATTATATATTATGTATATACATACATAATATATAATATATATATTACATAAAGTACTAATGAAAACAAATATTCCTCCTCTAAACTTCTAAATTATATTCCTGTGTATTTTTAATTCAGGAATGGGAAATTACTAGCATGTTCATTTGAGTTTCAAAAATATTCAGTGTGCTTCCAAACCCTTATATCATGATCCTCTTATTAGTCATCTCCTAACTGACAGAGTCCAGGGTCAGTATATTTTTAAGTTTTTGAGTTAAATTGGATCCAAAGACTTCATGAGATATATAAGTAGTTTATGGCATTGTGATATTGCCCTCTATGAAATGAAGTTTTGAACACAGAATCTTATTTCCTTCTAAAAGTTTAGAAACTTATAATTACTCAAAGTATAGAATTCACATCAATAGTAGTTCTATTTTATTAATATTACAGAAGCAAGTTTATAAATAAAAAATGCTAAATTATATATGGGGATATGGCTCAGTGGTGGATCACTGGCCTAGCATGTGTGAGGTCCTGGGTTTGATCCTTAACATCACATGAAAATAAAATAAAATAAAATAAAATAAAGGTTTATAAAATATCAAATTAAAACTCATGTCTTCTTTTATAATATGTATACAAATAAGTAATGTTTAAAATCTCTAGATGACATTCCATATGTAAGTTGTATCAGTAGAACTCATTAAACTTAGTACAAATGGGAAACTAAAATTAATCATCATTCCCTATTTAAAAAATGACTCATTTTAAGAAGATATAAATTAAAGAAGCAAACATTGTCAGAAGAAAATATCCTCAATATACCATATGGAACACAGTTCTGTCGGCTAAGTAGAACTGTTGGAGCTGAAGTCTCTCTTCTGCAGCTACAAGAAACCTCACCAGTATGCTAAAATTCCCTCCTTCCACAGCCTTTCCATGACCCAACTGCACACTACTTCTGAATCTAAGAATGCAGAGGCACTTATCCTGATGGATGAGGCCAGGGAGGATGTGGTACAGGTAATAGCCTAATGATTTGCATGTTCTAAGGTGGCTTTGCGAGAGTTAGAAAGGTAATCACATAAATAAATCTCTTGGAGGTAAGTTAAGAATTAGGTGGGCTCCATGCTCTCCACCAAATTGCAATTTGTTTGAAAGTTTTAAATTGTGCTCCACCAGAGCCCAGCAATTGCTGGTCCACACTGGAACACTGCACCCCAGGGATCTCCTCTGCATTCTACTCATGTGGTAAAGGACATGTTCCTGGTTTGGGGTCAGTCTCCAAACTCTATCTCTCCTGTCTCTGTCCTTTCAAATTCCTGGCCAGTTGCATATCTCCCATCTGGTCCTTCAAGCAGCCAGATTGAATGAGGAGTGGAAAAGCTGGGTAGGTTTTCACAACTAGTAGTCCCCTATGTAAACCCCTCTCCATGTTTGATTTTCTTCTGGTGACTTAGGCACACTCTATCTCATGCAGATGTGTTAGCCACGTCTGTATTCAGGGCCAAACTCAGATTTTCAAAAAAAATCAGCTCCCCCAGCTTCTGGCATAAGCACCATGGCTGCAAAATTTTGTATTTGTTGTCCTCCACATGCAACTGGGAGAGAATTGGCTTCTTTCCAATACAAGGATAGTGTGAAGCACATTTTTCATTTTAGCCCATAAACTCTCCATACCCAGATACATATCAGACATCCTAAAATGTGGGTTTCTTTAATTCTTTTATCACTCCACTGTGCTCACAAAGGGATGGTTGTGACTTATGCCACGCATGGCAGCTGATGTAGATATGGGGATTTTTCCTTGTTTATTATATTCAACTTTCTGAGTTCCCAATCACTTTGAATGATCACTATAAAAATCTGGTAAAATTCCCCCCACACACACCATTTTTGGGCACCCACATGGTTGAGAAACTTCCCATATGATTTCATGTAATGAAGCAGTGAGTAAAGTGACCTTCTATATACCATCAACTTGAAATCTCCCTCATAATTCCATATCCCTGAGGTCCCAGACACTTCAGAGGCTGAGGTAGAAAGATCACTTGAGCCAAATAATTCATGGTTGGCCTGCCCAACACAACACAGAGAGACCACATAACAGGATGTCCTTTCTTTCTACTTCCCTAATCATACAACTCAAGGTCTTTGGAAAGGAACAAACTTATCCCCAAACCAGTAGAAAAAAGAAAATAATTAAGATTACAGCCAAAATCAAATATATTGAAAAGAAAAAAAATAAATGAACAGTTGATTCTTTAAAATGATAAACAACCTGGGAAAGTTATTGGACAAACTAATCAAAAGATTTTAAAAGACCAAAATTAATAAAATCAGAAAGAAAAAGGGAGAAATCACCATGACATCACTGAAATCTGGAGAATCATTATAGTGTGTTTTTGAAACTTGTATTCAAATAAATTGAAAAACCTAGAAGAAATAAACACATTTATAGACAACTGTGACCTGCAAAAATTGAATCAAGAGAAAAATAGCCAACAATAACTAGCAATGAGTTAGAAGCAGTAATATAAAACATTTCCACAAAGAAAAGTCCAGACACAAAGAGATTATTTAATTAATTCTATTATACAAGAAGAAATACCAATTATCAATTAAATAGAAAACATGGAACACTTCCAAATTTATTCTATGAAGCCAATATCACAGTCATACCAAGGCACATCAAGGAAAGAAAACTGTAGATCAACAATACTGAAAACTTAGATATTAAACATTATTATTAAGTTCTTAAATACTAGCAAATTTCATTCAACAATACTTATGCATCATGACTAAGTTTATTTACCCTAGATGTGCAATGGATGGTTTACCATAGAGATATCAATAAAATGTAATTCATTACATAAATACAATTAAACACACAAAACCATTAGTCATCTCCATAGATGTACAGAAAGCCTTTGATAAAATTCAGCACCAATTCATGATAAAAGAATACTGAAGAAACTAGGTATAAAATAAACTTACCTCAACATCAAATTTAATATATGTTTAAAACACAGACCCAAGTAAACATAAATAGAGGGAAAACAAAATATTTCCTTTAACATCTACAAAAAAAATGTCCACTCTTACAACTTCTAATTAATATAGTACTAGAAATATTAGCCAGAATTACTAGTCAAGAAAATTACAGGGGATAAAAATAGGAAAAGAAGACAAATCAATACTCTTTATAGATAATATTATCTTATACCTAAAATATTCAAAAATATCAATCAAAAGACTATTAGAGCTAATAAACAACTTCTGCAAAGTCATGGGTTATAAAATAAACATGTGAAAAGCGATGTCTTTGTGTCCTCTATTCTGTACCATTGGTCTACCCTCTTGTTTGGTACCAGTACCATGCTCTTTTTGTTACAATTGCTCTGTAGTATAGTTTAAAATCTGATATCACTATAAAGCAAGTTTCACTCTTCCTGATTAGAATTGCTTTTGCTATTTTAGGTCTTTTATTTTTCCAGATGAATTTCATGATTGCTTTTTCTCTTTCGGCGAGGAATGTCATTGGGATTTTGATTGGTATCGCATTAAACCTATAGAGTACTTTTGGTAATATGGCCATTTTAATGATATTAGTTCTGCCTATCCATGAACAAGGTATATATTTCAATCTCCTAAGGCCTTCTTCTATTTCTCTCTTTAGGGTTCTGTAGTTTTCATTGTATAGTTTTTTCACAACTTTTGTTAGATTGATTCCCATGTATTTTATTTTGTGTGTGTGTGAATATTGTGAATTTGTTGGTTGTACTCATTTTCATTTCAGAGAATTTGTCACTGATATACAGAAATGTCTTTGATTTATGCATGTTGATTTTATATCCTGCCACTTTGCTGAATTCATTTACTAGCTCTAGGAGTTTCTTGGTAGAACATTTTTGGGTCTTCTAGGCATAGGATCATGTCATCCGCAAATAGTGCTAATTTAAGTTCTTCTTTTCCTATCTCTATGCCTTTAATTTCTATCATCTAATTGCTCTAGCCATAGTTTTGAGAACTATGTTGAATAGAAGTGGTGAGAGAGGGCATTCCTGTCTTGTTCCAGATTTTAGTGAAAATGCCTTCAGTTTTTCTCTGCTTAGAATGATACTAGCCTGAGGCTTATCATAGTTGTTTTTACAATGTTGAGGTATGTTCCTTTTATCCCTAGTCTTTCTAGTATTTTGAACATAAAGTGATGCTGTACTTTGTCAAATGTTTTTTCTGCATATATTGAGATGATCATATGATTCTCATCTTTAAGTGTATTCATGTGGTGAATGACATTTATTGATTTCTGTATATTGAACCAGACTTGCATCCCAATGATGAATCCAATGATCATGATGCAAGATCTTTTTGATATGTTTTTGTATCCAATTTGCCCAAATTTTATTGAGGATTTTTGCATCTATGTTCATTAGAGATATTGGTCTGTAGTTTTCTCTTTTTGAAGTGTCTTTGTCTGGTTTTGGAATCAGGGTGATGTAATAGAACTACCTTATATTAGACAAAAGTGCTGAAAACATGTAATGCAGGAAGGATAGCATCTTTAACAAATGGTGCTGGGAGAACTGGAAATCCATATGCAAAAAAATGAAATTGAATCCCTTTCTCTCACTGTGCATAAAAGTTAACTCAAAATGGATCAAGGAGCTAGGAATCAAACCAGAAACTCTGCATGTAATAGAAGAAAAAGTTGGTCCTAATCTGCATCTCATGGGATTGGGCTCCAAATTCCTTAATAGGAAAACCATAATACAAGAGTTTAAATCAAGAAGAAACAAATGGGATGTATTCAAACTAAAAAGTTTTTTTCTCAGGAAGAGAAACAATAAGAGAGGTTAATAGAGAGCCTACATCCTCCTATAAATATTTATCCCTCACACTTCAGATAGAACTCTAATCTCCAGAATATACAAAGAAACAAAGAATACAAAATATTAAAAAACAAGAAATCAAATAACCCAATCAACAAATGGGACAAGGATCTGAAAATGCACTTCTCAGAGGAGGATATGCAATCAATAAAAAAATACACAAAAAATGCTCACCATCTATAGCAATCAGAGAAATGCAAATTAAAACCACTCTAAGATACCATCTCACTCCAGTAAGAATGGCAGCCATTATGAAGTCAAACAAGAACAAGTGCTGGTGAGGATGTGGGGGAAAGGGTGTACTTTTACATTGCTGGTAGGACTGCAAATTGGTGCAGCCAATTTTGAAACCAGTATGGAGATTCCTTGGAAAGCTGGGAAGGAAACCACCATTTGATCGGCTATTCCCCTTCCCAGACTATACCCAAAAGACCTTAAAAGAGCATACTACAGGGACACAGTGACATCAATGTTCATAGCAGCACGATTCACAATAGCTAGACTGTGGAACCAACCCAGATGCCCTACAATAGATGAATGGATAAAAAAAATGTGGCACTTATACACAATGGAATATTACTCACCACTAAAAAATAACAACATCATGGCATTTGCAGAGAAATGGATAGCATTAGAGCAGATTATGCTAAGTGAATCTAGCCAATCCCGAAAAAACAAATGTCCTCAAACCAATCCTTCATGGATAACGAGGAGCAACTGTACTTGTGGGAGTTTAAAATCATGCAACACTTAAGAAAGGAAGTATTTAACAAAATTATAAATGCACTGCCAGTGGCCCAGAGATCCCACTTCTAGGAATGTATCCCACAGATGGACCTGCAAATGTATAAAATGATATGTATAAAAGCTGTTTCACCACAGTAAGGTTTGTGATAAACATAGAGACAACCCAAATACCCAAAAGGGGGGGGGCTGGTTAAATAAACAAGGCACTGAATAGACACTGCTTAAACACAGCTGTTTTTATAAAGTGTTTCTATAAATAAATATTATATTCTTTCTAAATAAATACTAATAGGAAAAGATCTTAAGAACATATAAAGAATAAGCCATGGGACAGAATTACTCACACAGTATGCTACATTTTTTATACAAAGAATATAGTACACTGGCATTTCTCCTACTATAAAAGGAAACAATTGACATCTATGGGAAATAAATTAAAGGAGGTTATCTAAGAAAGAGGGGTGAAGGGGGCGCTAACGCAGTTGGAAATCGGATTTTCCCAGGCATGCCTGTGTCATTTTAACTTTTGAACCATAAGAACATGTTACATACATTAAAATAATTTTAAACATTAAAAAGAATACTTACAGAAAAAAAGAGAAAGAGGAAACCTGTAGATAAGACTTAAAACCAAGCTTTAAAGAGATATTTTGCTTTGAAATTAGATGCTGAAAAGCATTCTGGGTGTAATCATCACAAAAAAATATGCTTTCCCCCCCCTTCAATCAAGTTAAAAGATATGATAATCTGTTTTTAAAAAGCTATTTGAATGAGTAAGAAATTTGGAAAGAGAAAAAAAATGTACAATGAGACACTTTCGTATAATGGTTCTCCAAGTATGGTCCCTGTACCAGCAGCATCAGCATCATGTGATAATTTGTTAAAATTAGAATTCTGAGGCTCCCACCCAGACTACTAAATCATTAAATTTGTACTAGTCCAGCAAACCTGGTGATATTCTCACAAATCTTGTCTGATGCTTCCCACAGTCTGCATTTCAAACAAGCTCCAGGACCTACGATCACACTTGGATAAGCAAAGCTGAAGTCCTCCTAGGGGAAAAAGGTGTGTAACCTTCATATGAGTTTTCTATGAAATCTGTCCTCAGTATCAGATGGAAAAAGTCCTTATACAGGCTTTCTAGCCAAGAAATATCATGGATCTAATTTCCTACATAAACTGGGTACACAGAAAATGTTTTCAAACACATTTTTATAAAAATAATAACATCTGTGAATCATCGAAATTCAACTTAAGGATGTCTCACTTGAAAAAAATTATAAGTGGACCTACAAACTTTCAGAAATAGGGCAAAGAAACAAAAATAATCCATATCCATAAATTCTGCTTCTGTTGTCTGAACAACTTAACCTCAAATGCATTATAAACTGCCCGCCATGTGCTGTCCATGGAAAAGCACCAAGAAGTTTGTTTCCCTCAACCCCTTTACAAAAAAATTGTCCTCATGTTTATGAACACTGGTCTTCCATTTGTTTTATAGGAAGAGAAAGATCTCTATAGGAATCTTCTAAATATAGAATTCTGGTTTTGTGGAGCACAGTGCTGATGCCCAGATGGCACAGCAGTCTCAGAGCAGAGGCAACAGCAGCATGCGTCAGCCTGAGTTCCCCCTAGCATTTTCCGAGACCCAAGCTGCCTGGGACCCCCAACCCGGACCCCCATCTCGCTTGGCCCGCCAGCCCCCAGGCCCCGCTGATGTTGCTCCGCCTAGAGCTACTGCACATCCCGAGCCGCCCCCCCCCACCACCACCTTGCCATCATCTTCCTGGCTTGGCCCCCTGGCTGCCAGCCACCAACCTGCTGGCCACCATGTCAGTGGAGCTGGAAGAGGCTCTGCTACCCACAGGGGCTGAGGGGCCCAAGAGGGCAGCGAGTGTGAGTGGCAGCTGTAGCAGGTGGCGACAAGGTCCAAGTCCACCCAAAGCACAGGAGCAGTGGCAAGAAGAACCAGCCTGGCAAGTCTAGCCAGCTGGTGGTGATGGTCTGCAGGCTGGGCGAGCATGCTGGCCACATCTATGCGGAAGCCAGGAAAGTGGTGTGGTTTGATCAGTAGAACAGCCCACCTACCTCACGTGCTCAGTGGGCACTGATGGAGAACTCATGGCTGCTGCAGGTCAAGGGCACAGGCGCCAACAGCTCCTTCAACTCAACCCCAAGAAGCTGGAGGCCAGCGAGCGGTGCACGCTCCCCTGCACCTGCTGAGCATATGCCTAAGAAGCCAGGGGGGCCTCATCGTGGGGATCCTCTACCTGCCAAAAGTGCCACAGCCAACAAGCACACGCCCAGAAGGCTGCTGCCAAGGACAAGGGCAGCGGCGGTGGCGGAGAGAAAGAAGGTTAAGAAGGCGGCCAAGCCCAGTGTCCCCAAGGTGTCCAAGGGCTGCAATTGAGCACCCGGCCTGCTGGCGACCAAAGTTGAGGAGGACTGTCCCTGCAGCACTGTGGCCTCCCCTCCCCTCCCCCATTCACTGCGGAGGCTGTTGTTCCTGGGAGATTTTTGAAACAGCTCCCAGCATACCCCCATTGGCTCTCGCCCTTGGCAAAGGCCATCGCCATTGTTACTGTCTCCCACCCGATTGCCAATGGGCTGGCCGAAGTGGGCCCCCTCCCTCTACCCACCGCTGTTCTCACAATTTCTCTGTAAGCAGGGGAGCTTGGCGCTCCCCTGTGCCGCATGCCTCTGGGAAAGTGCAATAAAAGATTGTTGACCTTTGCAAAATATAAAATAAAAAGTATTCTAGTTTAGACAGAATGATTTAGAAGTCAAACGTGGTGAGATACTGTAATCTCAGCAGCTCAAGAGGCTGAGACAAGAGGATCTCAAATTCAAAGCCAGCCTCAGTGATGGTGAAGCACTAAGTAACTCAGTGAGACCCTGTCTCTAAATTTATATAGCTGGGGATATGGCTATGTGGCTGAGGGCCAAGTTCCATTTCTCAGATGTTGAAGGTTGAACACCTGAAATGCTGAGGAATGTGTAAAAAGCTAGTTTTATTTAAAGGATAGAACAGAGATAGAATTCTTAAGAGAGAAGAGATCCCACGGAAGGGTGGCCAAAGAAGTGGGGGTATTTTGCTCCTTTTATACTTTTTAGAATTTTTTTATACTCATGGTGTTGTAAGGACAAATGAGGCAAGGCACCAAAGATAGCAGGAAACAGTTTTATTTAGCTTCAACCAGGTTCAGAAGGCACAGCTTTTGCTGTAATTATTCAATCCCCTGAACCCCAAGTTCAGGGAGTTTCAGAGTTTTATACCCAGCATATAAGGGGAGGGGCTCAGAAGTTCACAGTCTGCAGAAGGTCACATAAATCAGCTTTTTCTTTCACTGTTCTGGGCAAGTTAACTCTTCAAGGACAACACCTCAGAGGGGGAGAGCTTCTTCTCCCCTTTCTTTCCTCCCATTGCAAGCTGTTACCATGGAACCCATTTGTAACTTATCTTAAAAATGTAGACATTTCTGTGAAGCCCAGCTCAAGGCCAGAGTCCTGTTTGCACATTTCCTCAAAGTACTATACTGGATACATTTGTGAAAAACTAATAAGGGGGTGTTCAGCACCTGGAGTGCTGGTATCTTCTTGGTCAGTGGCCAAATAAACAGGGTGACAGAAAAATAGGAAGTTTATCTACATTTAACTCTTTCACAGAGACTCTTCTGCTGACACTACCAAAATCAGCCATGGTGAAGAGGGCTTTTCTGTGGAGAAATGGTTTACCACTTCAAAATAATAGTAAAAATGTGCATAACACAGAGTATATCTGCAACTTAATTTATTTTTTCCCTTTGGTGTTCATGGTTTTTAACCTAGACTAAACCCAGACATTTTTTTTTCATGAAACACTTACTTGATATGAAAGCAAGTGAACAAGATAGATCTACTGGAAATAATACTTCCTCTACCAGCAGTTTGACTAAACACCTAAAGATATCAGAAGATCATTATTTTATTGTTTTCAACATGGCAAATCTGTTCTCTATAAACCCCCACATTAAAGGCTGAAGTGGACAAATCCACACAGCACAATAAAAACCACACAGAGCTAATGCATTTTCAGCTGTGAACCAATGGTTTCTGGTTCTTCTAAACTGTACAGTCACCTGAAGGGCTCTTTAATTAAAAAAAAAATGTATTAAACAATGTAATCCATATCCTTGGAGAGGAAACCAGGCATCAGTGTTTTTGAAAGATTTGAAAAGAATTATCATCCAGAGCAAAACTAAAAGCCACTACTTTAAAAAAAAACATTTGTGATGAATGAGTTGCAAAGACACATAAGATATGTTCTCATGACTTTGGCCACCAATTTGCCAGTTTTTTTTAGTTTGTTTTGTAAATATGAAAAATAACAGTGATAATTAACTAAAAAATAAAAAAAAATTATTTTTAATCAAAGTCTTGAAGATTCTTCTTGGTAAGTGCTTGTATTACAGCTTTATGTTTGAGATGACTGAGCATATTATGGCAGGAGAACATGGCTTAAAAAAGCACTAGGTGTCATCAATTCCTTTCAAGTACATGCTCTACAATGAACTAAACAATTCCCAATATGCTTTATTCTTGTAAAGTTTCCACTAAATAAAAAAAACCCTTAGGAACAAACATTTCATACATGGACAATTATGAGGCAGTTATCCAAACCAAAGTACCTGTATTGTATTATTGATATCATTTAAAACACTGATTTTTGCCCACTAAACTCAGTTAAAATTTACTGAGAATGTACCAGGCTCAGGACACAGTTCTAAGTGACTTGGTCATTAACCACATCATTTTACCAAAAAATGTAATTGCATAAAAATATTGCAATAAATGTGTTAAGTCATGTGTTGTGCTGCATGCCAATATTTTTTGCAATAAAGGTATCTTATACTGCTTGATTGCAAGTTTAATGACAGGCTTGGTGACATAGTAATGTGTCATTTTGTCATTTCAATATATATAATGACAGTGGTAAGGTGATGCTTACTACCATCCCCTATAAATAAGAAAAAAAAAACAAATTAAAGAATAAAAAATAATGTTTACCAAATTGTTGCTGAAATTTAAATAAATAAATAAATAAAATTTTATGTCCCAGTGTTAGAGCAAGGCTAAATGCATGAGAATAATAAAATATTAAAATAGAAAGTGAACCAATTTGAGATTTTTACTGAATCACAAGTTGTTGCTAGTTTTCTGACATACCTAATTATTTGATAAACATAACTTTTAAAATTTCCATTAAAGTATGATGCTCATATAAAAACACATCAAGCATTTATGTAAAGATTCAAAAATTATTCAAAAGTAAATGTTCTTTGGAGCATCATTGCTCAGGAATGCCGCCTCTCATTTTTTTCTTAAAGAATTATTCACATACACAATTTGTGCTTATTTATATTTATATTTTTTGTCTCAATTTCACTCTTCAAACATTCTTTAAATAGTTATTTAGTGTTCTTTGATTAATCCGTAACTGTCAGTATCCTGATGTTCAATTCTTAATGTTTTTCTTTTCTTTTTTTTTTTTGTCACTTGAATTAAGCCATGCTTCTTTGTTTATGTTTGCTGTACTATTTTTTATTTGTTCATTAAAGGAGCCAACAGTAGATTATGTAGTCCATTTTGGGAACAAAGTATAAAATCTGTTAAATAAATAAAAATAGGCAAGAACATTGCTGCATCCTTTTAATATTTGCTAATTGGGAAACCATGCAAAAGTACTTCATGTTTAGGGAAGTCACAGATATTTACAAATAGCATGACTCAAAAAATTCTAAAAAGACTTGTTTGTTATTTTTTGATGTAGAATTTTAGGACAAATCTCAAGCACCACACATAAAAAATTAAAAGTTGGATGACCTAAAGATTCATAAATGCCAGTACTAAATATGATTCCATGAACAATTAAATCAGAAAATTGAAGAGATACCTCTGCTTTTGTTTTTATTGCAACATACTTCACAGTTTTAAACCTAGGGACTCAATGTATTTGCCTATCAATGATCAAATGTGTAAAAATATTGTACTTATTATACTATTATTATTTAGTTATAAAATATTTTGTCTCTTAAAGTGTTATAAAAAATATATGCAGGACTTTGCATTAAGTGAAATGTGGCAGGCAGAAATTAAGTTGCAGGAGCATTTGATTCACATGTAACAGTCAGATATTTAGTGAGTAAAATTCTGCTCTCCAGGTACTGTGTTTTGTGTAGGGTATATACTATAGTCAAAGTCTCCATATTTTTACTTTATTGAGCATAAGAGGGTCAAGATTTTTGTTTTACCACATGGTGAGTGTATTATGTTCTTCATAAATACTAGTAGAAGAAATACAATACTTGTAAGAAAAAACTGATGATTATATGAAATAATGATTGTGTTAATTCATTGCATTTACTCATTTTACCTTATATATACAGTATAAAATACCATGATGTATCTAGTAAATAAACAAAGTTGTATTTGTCAATGAAAGAAATCATCATATCACACCAGTTTAGCCTGGACCCCCAGGAAGATGCTTGAGAAACAAGAGGAAGCCATGTGTTCAGGGAGCCCATAGACTGGAAGAGTATGAGGCCTCAATTCCCAGACCAGACAGGGCAGTCCAGTATTGAGGTCCAGGCTTAGGGCTGGGGGTGGGGAAGTTGGGGGAGATTCTTTTGGATAGCGGAAATCAGGCAAAGCATAGGGAATGGCATTTTGTTTGGACCTTGAAGGGTGAAATAAGACCACCAGGGGCAGCTAACATCAGAAGAGCACACTTGGGTACAGGTGCCGGCCTGTGTTCTTTACAGGCAGGGTCTCATTTAAAATTGGCACTAATTGACACTTAGGTGGGGGCCTCAGGCTTTCTTTTTCATGAGCAACAACGGATCTTGGAGAATCTTCAGCTGAGTATTCTCAAATGGATGGTCAGACTTACCCAGAGAGATGCAAGTCAGGTGTCCAAGGTTATACAGTGACCTTGTGGCAGAACTATGCCTAGGGGAGGGGCAAGATGTCCTGGGGGAGCTTGCTGTGGTTACTGACCCAGGCTAGGACCCACTTTGGAGACAGCCTGGAGACACCTAAGCTTCTGGAGTGTGGGGGAATTCTGAGCAGTTGTGTCTGGGCTCCCAACCCTGCTCCCATACACCCTTGCTGTGTTACTGCTAGTCTTAGTTTATTTTCCTCCCTCCCAGGGGAAGTGTGAGGACGTCTCCCTGGAGTACGGTGGTGTAGACCTGTAATCCCAGTGATTCAGGAGGCTGAAGCAGGAGGATCACAAGATCAAAGCCAGCCTCAGCAACTTATTGAGGTCCTAAGCAACTCATAAAGACCCTGTGTTGGAATAAAAAAATAAAAGGACTAGGGATTTGGCTCAGTGGTTAAGCATCCCTGGGCTCAAGCCATAGTTCAAAAGATAGAAAGAAATCTTAAGTGAGGGAGAGCTGTAAGTTGAGTAGCCATACAGAGGAGAGTTAGTTATTTCTTCTGGTGGGAACCCACTGCAGACTCTCCCTTCCCTCTCATCTATATCTATGCTCAAAATGCAGCGCTGGAGATAATGGGCAGGAAACAACAACAAACTTTTAATCTGTCACCTGCTGGATAACAGCTAGCCCTCTTGGTGATGCCAGATTGTGCATCCCTCCTCATGTCAATCCTCTCACCCCACCAGAGGACTGCTGCCCATCTCAGGAGCCTCCTGAGCCAGGCACAGTGAGGCTGGCTGTGTGGGAGGGCAGGGGTATGCCAAGAATGGGTTGCAATTGAAAGAAGATGTGAGAAACTTTTTTTAACCATGTTTTATTGTTATATTTTTTTAGTCATACATAACAGCAGAATGCATTTTGACATATAATACATACATGTAATGTACATACATCAATTATATTGTCTATTCTATTCTGCTGCCCTTCCTATCCTCCCTACTCCTGCCCTCCTCTCCCATCCTTTCTTTTTATTCAATCTAATGTGACACACTGCCACAGTCTGTCTGGGCAAAAATAACCAAGCCGCCACAAAAGCCTTGTAGGTTCAAACAGCAAGTCTTTATTCCTGAACTCTCACTGGGCAGTTCCAGAGTTTCTCACATCTGGTGAATAGGGAGCCTACACCCTGGAAACAAATTTTTACCCCTAAAACATCTGATAAAGCTCTAATCTCTAGAGTATACAAGGAACTGAAGAAGTTAAACAACAAAAAAGCAAATAACCCAATCAACAAATGGGCCAAGGACTTGAACAGAAACTTCTCAGAAACTGTACTAACACACTTGGTCTTTTGGGGTTTTTTTGGCCCTAAATGCCTCTTGGAATTGAGCATTTTACAACTTCTACTGTAAGGAGCAATCCTAACCTCACCATTTTTAGGGTGCAACACAGAATGCTGTTTATCTCTAATTCTTACAGACAAAAAATAATAATCTTGCTCTCTTGACACCTGGGTAAATTATTTTTTAAGTCCATCAGTTCTGCTTAACAGGTAAAATAGGTTAAACTTGGATACCTGGGCTGGCCATGCAAGTTGTTCACTGGAGCCATTGGCTGCTGATGTTTCATTTTATGCATCATCCAATGACTGGACTTGAAGGCCTTTATTCTTCTTCTTCTCTACAGACTCAACATCACAATGGGGAAGGTTGATAGGTATTTTCAAAATAGAGATCTTACTCTACTGGATGTATTTTGGATTCCTAGGCCTCTTGATTATCTTGCAATTCCTCATTGTGGTAGTCTCTCATATACTTGCATCAGTTTTTGCTCTCAGATCTATAGAAACCATTCATCCCATGGCCAGAGCAGCTGCACATGACTCATTTGACTACTTCTCCAAATCATACATGCCACTGCTGCCAGTATTTTCTTTGGCCAGGGGCTGGGGTTTAGGCTTCAACAGTTCTTTGACACTTCAACTTGCAGGATTCATGTTTACCCACAGTGCAGTCAGAATCCTTATTTGTGCTTACAAGGAACTAATCCCATTATATCACAACTCTTCATAGGAGTCTACTATAATAGGACTGAGGCAACTAAGTATTGTATGCTTCTTGATTTCCATAGGTGCCACCACTCCCCTGACAACCTCTATTAATCTATCAGGACTGAGATATCACTCACCTGCAAACATCCTAAAGACTTTGCCAGTTGCTGTGTGGATGTTGAGACCAAGGATGTAAAATTCGGGTCTCTAGCAATTGAGAGACGTGAGGCAGAGTTGGCAGTGTAGTCATGCTTATGCAAAAAAGCACAATAGCTCCCAGATAGACCAGAGCCTTCAGCCCTTAGATTCCTGCATCATTCCATAGGTCTTTTTATATACAGGACAGAAAACAAAGGTGAATGGTCAATATTTTACATAATGAACACATGCTCAAAAGAAAATGTTTATGACAATGAATGAATACACTAAATCAGGATATTTATTACTTCAATAAACACTACTACTACTACTACTAATAACAACAACAACAACAACCTGTTGGAAGCATCAACAACAGAGTAGCTATAGGCATGTTTGGCCTTTCCAATGATCCACCCTTTTAGGATTCATTATCAAAAAATCTACACACCTGAATTCTTCGGCAATGATCTATTAGCAAGGAAGTAAGAGCTCTGCATCCACAGGCCACAAAAAAAATACACTGTATTGTGATATGACTAGAACACAATCCCCCTGCTTAGGATTACTAAAAGCGATCTCCAGATGGTATCCCGACAAGTTCATGATTCTTTCAACTTATCATTGATCAACTGCTGTGTGGCTGAAACTGAAGATGTAATATGTTTTGAAGTAATACTGGTATTATTTTGATGATCCAGAATATACATACAACTGAATATGGCAGAAATCCATTCTTGTGCTGCTGTTAACAAACCAAGTACCATGTGATTTTCCACACAACTTTTTGTATTTGATATTTTTCTTTATTAACTAGAGATAGAGCCTGCTTTGTATGATTTAAGATTTGACTGTGTACTCTATCTTATTCACCAAGGATACATAAAAACAATAAATAAAATACCTCATCCTTATGAGTTTAAAATTTTATTTATCTTGTAGTCTTCTCTTTAGCTTTAACTACACCTTAATTTTCCATAGGCTGTATGGTTTGAACCTAGTATCCTAATAATGCCAGAAGAAACACCAGAAGTTCAAATATATTGAGTAAACTTTTCAAATTATATCAAAGTTTCGGCAGTAAAAAAATGTCGGGATAGAATGGAGATCAACACACTGTTGACTATAATAGATAATGTTACCTTCAATATACATTGAAATACTGGTTTCAATATATAAACCTTAGGAAATAAGGCAGAATTAACAAAGGGGTGATTATAACAGCGGTTTCTCTGCTTAGCATTTCAATTTTGCCTGTTCATAAACCAGAAAACAAGAGCCAATATTGTAATGCATGTCTGTAATTTCAGTGACTCAAGAGGCTGAGGAAGAAGGATTTTAAGTTCAAGGCTAGACTCAGCAACTCAGTGGGGCCTTAAACATCTTAGTGAGAACTTGGCTTGTCTTTAAAAACAAATGGGCTAGAGATTGATTTGTGATAAAGTGTTCTGAGTCCAGTCCTTGGTACAAAAAGAAATATTCTGCTTTTTGTGCCACTATCTAACTTCTAAGACAATAATGAAAGAATTGTAATTCATGTAGTCTAAAGGGTGTGAGTTGTGGCTCTTGGGTCACATAGAATTGTTCCTGAATTTCAGTAAAGTTGCTTAATATTCATGAGACATTTCAAATATTTTTTCACACTGAACAGCTATGTAAACCTCATTCATTGCAAAAATCAGAATGATACCAAGTGTCAACATATTAGCAATTATTTAGTCCTATATGTACAGATAAAGTTGACAATGTGTTTTTACTCCCCTTGTAGCCAAAGTGCAGAGTATATTTCCCAAATTTTGGATCTGAGCTCTTATTTTTAGTGTGTGACTTATGTAAATCTGTGACTATGAAAGTGTATTAGTCAGGAAACATTTTGATACTTTGTTTTTGGTTTCATAACACTGTCACCTCCATGAGAATGAGCCCACCTTAATTTATTTGATTCTGAGAAGAAGGGTGCTTTTTGTGGCAACCATATCTCACTCTCAAGTTCAGTAACCTTAACAACTATCACCTAATGCAGTAAACAGATCCCATATGAACCCAGCCTTAATTGATGATAAGCCCACACTCGAGACAATAATTTTATATAGTTTCTTCTAATTCAGTGACAGATATTTAATTCATTAAATAGGCTGAATGCCAGGATTCAATCACATGTGGAACATAAGTTATGTGAAAAACATATTGTGCCTTATAGGTACTGGTTATATTTTTATTAATTCAAATTTAAACATTAATCTCTTGACAGGTTTTATTGAATTATTTTGAAATATGTGTAGACTTTTATGCCTTTAATGTTTGATAATATTCTCAGAGTATCCCATAATAAAGAAGAAAATTGAAATCAAAACCCTGCATTAGGCTAACGACAAAACTGCAAAATAAATTTTTTAAGAAAATGTTTAGACTCTAGTTTCTGGGTTACTGATGATCTGATGACCTAGAGTCTTCTCTCCAGTGATACCAATCTCTTTTGGTTAAAGTATGATACCTAAAATAAAAACAGATCTGTGCCCAGAATCCTGTGAAAAACAGTGTCCACTTTTGCACACTTCTGAGATGTAGATGGCTGCTCTCTCAAAGTGCAAAGTCTCTCCTGTTCTTTGGCCCTGAGAGAATGTTGTTTGGTATGTTTATTCCATAACCTATGATACAGAACTGAGTTGTCCATTTTTTTTTTTCACCTTGCTGAGGTCAGGGTATTTATAGATCTCAAACATGGAATATAGCTGTGGTGAACATAGATAATCCTGAGAAGTCAAGAATAAATTTTAGGATCAAGCTTGAAAAATACATTTATTTATTAGGCAATTTATATTTTAAAAAATAATAATATTTTTGATTTAGTGGTTTATGTTATTAAATTGATTTAAGCTGTCCTTCTTAACTTTTATTATGAATACTAGAAATTTTTAAAATTATACTTGTGCATTATATTGTTTTTCCCTCTGGGAAAATATTAATGCCTTAGGACATTGGTTAGAAATTTAAAATAAAATTTGCTTTCTCATAAGACCTGACAGCACAAAAGTGAAATGAAATTTAAAGTAATTTTGATAATTTTTTTATTCATAAAATTATATATTTTGGGTGTGTGGGAAATCTTGCCTCTTGGTTATATTTTCCCCATTGGGTTTCTCCCCACTGAAATTAAGTTTTCATCACATGAGAAGAACATCACATAATCTTTTACCTTTCTCCCTCTCACTAAGGTGTGGCTGTAGAGTTTAAAAGTGGTGAGGATAATACAAATGATGAGAAGTGATGAGATTTCATTCCAAGTCCTCATCAGCCTCCCCAGCTCAAGTGCATTTTTTAATGAGCTGGCTGTACATCTGTTTATTTGCTCCTACTATTTATACTAAATTTTGCAGCATTTTTACCATTTTATCAATCCTTGTTAGTTACTACCAGATTTTTCCATGACATCAGTTACTCTAGGGTCAGAAACATCTGGTCTGGTGGTCTGCACATTGGTCTTCTCACCCTTCCCTCTTATTAGGTGAGGACAACCTGCCAGAGGCCTCACTCTGTTTATCAAAGTGAGGGGAAGTGATTTGTTTATATCTGAGGGCAATACTTCAGGGCTTATTTAGGCATGCCTGGTGAGACTGCTTGTTTTAAACTGAAGTTTTTAAAATGGAGATTTTTAGCCCAGGCCTAAGGCCATCCTCACTATAGTACAGTTAATTTTCCATAATTAATGTTGGTTTTTTGTGGTTGTTGTGTGTTTCTTTAATGTATTTGTCCTCAATTGAATTTTTTTCTTTTTTTTCTTTCTTTTTTTTGTACCAAGTATTTAACTCAAGGGAACTGTGACACATCCCTAGTCATTTTTTGTATTTATTCATAGAGAGGGTCTCACTTAGTTGCTTAGTGCCTTCTTTTTGCTGAGGGTAGCTTTGAACTCATGATACCCATGTATAATTCTTGTGAGCCACAGGGGTTATGGACTGTGCCACCAAGTTTGCTTTCAACTGAGTTTTTAAATATGTAAAACAACTTTATTAAAATTACATTTAGAAGCATTCCAAATATTCAAGCAAACTCCTTTGTCCTGATGTGGCAGGAAATAAAAGTGGAACTGGACTTTAATTTAAATAACAAATAAGTTCAATTGCAAGGGCTTAATTAGAACACAGATAATTAGAAGGTTACAGGCCTTAGCACTGTTGTACTTTTTTAAAATAATTTTTTTCTTAGTTGTAGATTAACAAAGTATCTTTATTATTATTATTATTATTATTATTATTATTATTATTATTATTATTATTATTGTGGGTCCAGGATCAAACAAGTTGCCTCATGCATACTAGCCAAGCACTCTATTACTGAACAACAACCCTAAACCCTTATCTGGTATTTTGTTTAATATTTATTTATATTTTATTTATTTATATTTGGTGCTTAGAATTAAGCTCAGGGCCTCATATATGCTAGGCAAGAACTGTACCACTGAGCAACACCTTCAGCTCTTTCCTGATACTTTTTAAATACCTGTTTTACATAAATTTTAATTAGTAGCTTTAACTGTTTTCCAATATCTGTTTGGATTAAATCAATAAACTAGAATTCAGTGAAGCAAAGTCTAATTTTATATCAAACTCTGATTTTACTTCCTCTTTCTTCCCCAGACTCAGACACCTCATCACAGTGTCTGAATTAAGATTTCCCCTTGAGGAATTTACTGTATGTTTTCCACATTCCAAACACCAAAATTTACCTATTCATTAGTTTTAGAAAAGTTATACACAATTTGTCCAGAGGTACCAAAATCTCTTGGAGTACTCAGAAAAATCCATATCTGAGTCTTGCCTTTTATGGAGCAGTTTGAATTATAAGTATGCAGCATATAGGAATTAGATGGATGATCTGCAGCTGGAAGGAAACTTTTCATCAATACCTTGCATCTAAAAGACACTAAATTTGATTCCTTTTATTAGATACTGTGAATAAACCTACAATGAAAATGGAAGTGAAGAAATTTCTTTCACAAAAGTTTTCCAATTTCTTTAGATATTTATCCAGAATTATAATTACTGGGTTATAGGGCATTTTTAAACCAATAATTGCTATTTATTTTTATTTATTTAGGCACTTTACCGCTGTGTTACATCCCTATTTTTTTTTTTTTAATAAGACAGGATATTACCGAGTAACTTAAG
Organism: Callospermophilus lateralis; assembly: GCF_048772815.1. Lineage (NCBI taxonomy): Eukaryota > Metazoa > Chordata > Mammalia > Rodentia > Sciuridae > Callospermophilus > Callospermophilus lateralis. Next base: position 194,599 of record NW_027512473.1, on the reverse strand, counting down.
CCATTGCCAAGTTTCTGAGTCTGGTCTTGCATTTAAGTTTCTCCTGTTTCATCTTCCCAAGCCACTGAGAGTACAGACATTCACAATAATACTTTGCTTCAAAAAATTGTTATTAGTGGATTATATGGCATTTTTATTTTGAGCTCTTAAGAACCATGATAGGGGCTGGAAATGTGGCTCAAGTGATAGTGGGCTTGCCTGGCATGCGTGCGGCGCTGGGTTTTATCCTCAGCACCACATATAAATAAAAATGTTGTGTCTGCCAAAAACTAAAATGAATAAATAAATATTAAAATTCTCTCTCTCTCTCTCTCTCTCTCTCTCTCTCTCTCTCTCTCTCTTAAAAAAATAACTGAATTTTTTTTTCAAAAGTATCTTTATTAACTTTATATTCTAACCAAAATTTTTATCTATACATATACACATATACTCTGGAGTCCCTACTATCTTTCAGATATTTGTTTAGTTTGGTGTGGTTTGGTGCTAGGAATTGAACTCCTGAGGGTGCTTACCACTGAGTTATGTACCCAGTTTTTTTTTTTTTTTTTTTTTGAGACAGGTGATATACCACTAATATCTCAATAAGTTGCTTATAGCCTTGCTAAGTTGTTAAGGCTGTCTTTCAAATCACAATCTGCCTGACTTGCCTCTCCAGCCTCTAGTATATTTGCCACCACACCTAGCTCTTTCAGATTATTATAATAACCTATTCAACAACACTGACCAGGCTACAGAAAATATCTTTGACTGATGAATTTTATCCCTGTGGAAAGTTTATATGAAGTAGCCAATGTAGGACTATTCTGTAAAGATTTGTTGGAATAAACAGGGATCATTGTTTTAACCTTTCTGAACTGATGTTTGGTATCATAGTTCATAAAAGTGCTGGGAAAAGAATGTAAATTCATTTGTTTGAAATCTGCAGAGATTTACATAAGCTCAATCACCTTTTGTTTTAGAGTTTGGAACTTCAGGACTTAGTAACATAAATAAAATATGTTAAAGTTGAGATATTCAGTACACACATCAACACACACATCCACACACACACAAAAACAAACAAACAAACAAACAACAACAACAACAAAACCTTCTAGGACCAATTGGTAGTTCTGGCATTATTACTAGTGTATCAGGGACATAGTAACATGAACAAAATATGTTAATTTTGAAACATTCAATACACACATACACACACCCAGAAAAAAACCCAAAAATGATTTCTAGGAGGAATTGGTAGTTATTGCCTTATTACTAGTGAATCAGGGTTGGGGAAGGATTCAAAAAGTGCTAAAATCTCACTCAAGCAAAGAGTAGTTTACTGGATTCCTCCCTATTTCACCTATAATTCAAGCTAGAGTAAACTTCATCTGTCAGCAACAGCAATTGGGAAAATATGCTGGCAGTTTTTTTTTTTTGAGATAAATTGACAGCTTTGATATTTGGGTATTTTTGTTTCTTGGTCACAGCTGATGAAACACTTGTGAAGGATTTTAAGGCTCCTAGATATCACCATTTTTTGTATAATTTCTTTCATATTTCCTTCTTTTGTTCTTTCTTTTTTTTTTTGTGGTGCTAGAGATTGAACCCAGGGCCTTGTGCATACAAGGCAAGAACTCTAAAAAGTGAGCTACATCCTCAGCCCCTCTCTCACATTTCTCTTCACTAGAGATGATGATGGTAATTGGGGATTTTGTCCCAAATTGGTATATTTCTTACAAGCAGACTAATATCCAGTGTATCTAAATCTCTGTACTTATTCATGATTTTGCCAAAGAGACACTCATAGTAGTTTTTTCCTTAAATGTATCTATAGATGAAGGGAGAGTGTCTCATTTAATATTCTGCTTTATTTTCAACATCATTCCCTCTTAATATTTGCTTTTTATAGTGTTGCTAAGGTTGGAACTGACTATCTCGCACTTCCTGCACACACACTCTAATGGTGAACTTTGCCACTATGTCCCAAATCTAACTTTAGGTAGAATAGATTTATTCATTCACGTCTAACGTTATTTTTCATATGGTCGGTTTTACATATGCCTTTCTATTGCTCTTAAGAATACTATTGATCTACATATGGTTTCAGGTTTGATTCACATTATGATATATTGGTCTGTATTATTGCAATAAAGTTTCATAATATACATTAAATGTGTCTCATAACAATAACTATATTATTTGATTTTATTAAAGATTTTGGGGTATTTTATATATATTTTATTTCTAAGATTTTTTTTGGTCCCCTCTTTTCTTTTCTTTTATTTGGTACTTGGAATTAAACTCAGGGGAATTGAGCCACATCCCCAAACCTATTTTGTATGACATTTAGAGATGGTGTCTCTCTGAGTTGCTTTGGGCCTCACTTTTGCTGATGCTGCCTTTGAGCTCACAATACACCTGTCTCAGCCTCCCAAGGTACTGGGATTACAATTGTGCACCAACAGGTCCAGCTCTCTTCTTGTATTTATAGAAAAACATGCTAAAATATTGATAGGAAAATATTATATATTAAATTGAGTTAAAATATTTGTATTTGTAATGATTAGTTTTATTTACACACATGCTATTTATGTGCTTTTGTAAATTTTTATTTAGTTTCTGAAAAGTTCCACATATTTTCCATGAAATCCATTATACATTTCATGTATTTAACAGAAGTAACTTCAGTATAATACTTATGTGTTATTTTTTACTCTAATTAAACGAAAAATCTTTCTGGGCTCCAGAAACCAATTTTTCTCAAACTTTATTATTTTTATTTTTCTGAATCACCTCCTATTTCCTCCTAGGCTGCAGATTTCCACTGTATTCACAAATATAGCTCTAGCCTTAGGCTATGACATACTTGTACACTGAAATGGTACACACATACTATAATTTCTACAGATCTAAGCTTGGTGAGGAGTATTTATATATATATATATATATATATATATATATATATATATATATATATATATATACAGTTTTTTATGATGAAATAACAGCAATTTCTACTCCATCTTTAGTTCATGAGAATTTGTTTTGTGTCCTTATCAATACTCTGTATTCTTTTTGTTGTTGTTGTTTCTTACTTAAAATTTAAATCAGGGGCACACAAAGTCTTGGTCACACATAGTTGCTTAGGGCCTTGCTAAGTTTCTGAGGCTGGCTTTAAATTTAGAATTATCTTGCCTTAGCCTCACAGTCCAATGGGATTAGAGGTGTGTGCCATGGAACCTAGTTCTATTTTATTTTTATATTGAAATATACATTACTTCTGAAAATAATTTATTCTTGATATTAAGAAAGCATAGAATACCATTTTTTCCCCACAAATAACCCCCCCCCTTTTTGGAAAAGATGTCATTTCTTTTGGAAAAGATGTCAGTAGTGCTAGATGTATAATTTATTAATGTCTAAATGGCAAGATGATGATGATGATGATGATGATGATGATGATGATGATTATGTTATGTATTAGTTACAAAACTTTATCTGTTCATATTATTATAAGGTATATAGTCTTTTCTATAACTTCATAGCATAAATCAGTGTGTATCAAAATAAACTTTTGGGGGTTGTGAGGTGAGGAGAGCAATCATGGGGTTAGAAATGATGGTGAAATATGATGTATATTGTTATATAAAGTACATGTATAAAGAAGTGAATTCATGTAAATATAATTTGTATAAAACCAGAAAATCTGAAAAGTTGTGCTCTATTTGTTTAACAAGAAATGTAATGCATTCTGTTGTCATATATAATTAAAAATATTTAAAAATTAAAGATAAAAGATGGCATTATGTTCTAACTGAAAATAAGTACTACTTCTTTTAAAAATTGAAAAAAAGGTCTGTTGGTAAGTTGTAAACTTTATAAAGTACAAAATGTATCTTGAACATTTGGTAATACATAAACCTAGATGAAGGTATTTATAGTGTTTTTGGCAAAATTTAAAAAAATACTGTAGAGTTCATTTTTTGCAATGTATACTCATAATTATATGAGATGCATTTTGTACATATACATGTATACTACCATTATATATAATTAATAAATGATTACTACATCTCACATTAACTGCATTTATTTCAAATTAATTTTTCAAAAGAAAGCACCGATATATGACACTCTTTGATATGTACACTTGATGTGTCTTCAAATTATAACTTTTATGTATTATGGGTTTTTTTTCTCCTTTTTATAGAATTTCTTTTTCCAAATTATTGAGATTAATGAATTTTAAACAATTTAGTATATCAGTGCAGTCTGTAGATTTTCTTTTTTTACCTAAGACAAAATACATCCCAATTTTAATAGGCTTATTGTTATGTAAATGACTTTTAAAAACCTGCATATGTAATACCCTTACCTGACCTTACTCTGGACTATTGATATATGGGTGGAGGGAATCTCAAAGTGATCCATGGAAAAAGTAGAACAGGGATGGGTCAGGATGTGAGATTGGTGGATACTGAGTATGTCGTAGTGAGTATTCATGAAAAAGCATTGGTGGAATAGGTATGGGAAGAGAAAAAAGTGCTGTAAAGGAAAGAGGGAAAGAATAACCAGTTCAAGAGTTAAGATTTAAAAAGTCTAATGGTGGATCAATGGTAGTATGAGGGTAAAGAGTAGTTTCTTTGGAGATAGAAATAAGGTAGAAGTATAAAAAGAAGGTAACTCTGGCACAGTCCCCAAGAGAAAGAGTCAAATGAACACCACCCTCTATATTCACGCTATATATATATATAGAAAAAAGAAAAAAGAGGACTTTGACACAGCTTTTAGTTGACCCACACTGGGTCAACTTTAGTGGGTGATTAGGGTTCTGCAAAGATGATAAATCCTTGAGTAATTTGGAATAATGTGATTTTATCTAGTCTTCATAAATGAAGATTGAAGTCTAATATAAATCACACTTGGCAAAGGAAAAGCATTTCAATGAAAAGTAAATGTATGAATAAACACATAAAACAATATTTAAACAAAAGTCAACATTCAGAATATTTATGCAATTATGTAATCACCAGTAATGTAAAAACAATGAAAACTAAAGAAAAAGTGAATTAATAAAAAACAAATAAATAATGTAATGAATGAATTAATTAATGAATAGCTAACAAGTGCAAAGTTGTAATGTGACTGGAATTGTCAAAGTTAGCTTGTAGCCATTAAAAAGTGTAAAGGTACATAGACATAGTATTTTACTACTTAGTAAGACATACCCTATGAACTATAAATTCAACTCCCAGGTGGAAAGAATTGAACACAGAACCCATTCACCTGGCTCTCTCACTTGAGAACTGTGCAAAAAATTACCTATCATTGTAGACTTGTAGCATGTGAACCCCTCTACTGTTCAAGTTTTTCTTCTTTTTTTTCATTGATCTTTTTCTCCCTACCCCCATATCATCCACCAATACTTATTTTGTATAGCAAAAACTACATACTCAGCAATCACCAGTCTTATATCTTACTATATCCATTTCCTACCTTGTGCATGACCACTTTGAGATCCCCTCCATCAAAACATCAATAGTCCAAAGTGATCAGAATGGGGATAAAATTTGCAGAATATTAAAGGTCAGTTACACAACAAGAAAGCAATAAAAAGTGGGGTTCATTTAAAGGTGAAAATAAAAAGAAAATCTTTAGACTTCACTAGTTAAAATAAAGGATCAAAAATTTATGATTTTCAATAATTTGAATTATACTCGTGAGTCACTTTTTTGGGGAAAGGGATATAAGGACATTGCTAATGAGTTTAAAGCTCAAACTGTTTTTTTAATGAGACAAAGAATAGAAAATTAAAAAATATATATTAAAGTGATTGTGATATCATTTTCATAAAAGTATATATACATATTTATTCACAAATTGCTTTCACCTTATAGACAGTTATAAGTGTCAATACATTTCTCTCAAGGCTAGGTACTATTATTGGAAGAAAACTTTACCTTAAAATAACCCCATACAGAGGCATTTAATGCAATTAACAGGCTAATAATAATAATAATAATAATAATAATAAGTGAGGTGGGGAGAATTTCAGGGTTGTTAAGCCTGTAATATAAGTTATTTGAAAAGACATCACAGGAGCATTTTATACACTGTCTGAAGACATATATGTATATATTATTTATAAAAAGTGTTTATGAGTTCTGTAGTGAGGGTGCGCAAGTCCAATACATAGTCTTTTTTTTCTTGAATATTTTTTGTTTTAGATGGACACAGTATCATTAGTAGTTTGTTTGTTGGCTTTTTAAAAAAAATATTTATTTTTAGTTTTTGGCAGACACAATATCTTTGTTTGTATGTGGTAGTGAGGTGTTGAGAGCCACAGCCGAAGGGGCCCCAGCAAACTTCCAGCTGCCAGCAAACTTCCAGACTGCCGGCTGATGATTGGCTCACAGCAGCCCCAACAACATCTAGCTTATTGGCTCCTCTGCGGTGATGCTCATTGGGCTGTTTCCCTGCCCTTACAGACCACGGAGCTGCTCTTTGGGGGACATTTTTGGCTCCGCCCATGCGACCCAGCCAATCGGCCTCAAGAGCAGGAGGATTGTGAGAGGTAGAGTGGCTTGTGGGAAGCTGGTGGTGGCAGTTGGGCTCTGAGGGTTTTTCCGGAGGAGCTGTTTTTTTTGGCGTGTGTGGTTCTAAAAATAAAGTTAGTTTCTTTTGACAAGTGGCTCCTGAATTGTGCCCAGCCAGACTGTGGCATTTGGTGGGCTACACGGGGAACGACTGAGGGTAAGTGATAAGGTAAACTGCTCACCCCTGAGTGCAGGGTGAGAAGATGGGTAGCAATATTAAGATTCTTCTTTTGTTTTGCTTCACTTTTGTTTTATGTTGCCTGTCCCTGGAGATGTGTAAGATGGAAGAAAAACCGCTCACATCTGAGGAACAGATAGGGAGAAAGGATGGATGGACATTTCAGGAGGATAGAAAGGCTATTATAATGATTTTCTGTTGTTCCACTTTTGTTTCATTCTAGTTCAGTTTTGTTATCTTCTTGGGTTGTATAATAGTTATAGTAGAAAAATTCAAGTAAAAGAGAAGGTCTCTCGAGTTAAAAAATTTTAAGTGAAAAAAAAGGTCTCTCGAGCTAGTCAGACATAGGAAAAAATTCATGTAAAAGAGAAGGCCTCTCAAGCTACTCAGACAGAGGAAAAAATTCAAATAAAAGAGAAAGTCTCTCGAACTAGTCAGACAGAGGAAAAAATTTAAGTAAAAGAGAAGGCCTCTCAAGCTAGTCAGACAGAGAAAGGAAGTGTAAAACAGAAAAAGCCATCAGGGTGAAAGTTACAACAGGAGACTGCTACTAACACCTTTCTATCACCAGAGGGTGTAAGTGTCCAACCAATAGCACCACCTTTACAGGAGACTGCTACTAACAGCTGTCTATCATCAGAGGATGTAAGTGTCCAACTAACAAGGCCACCTCCATATGCTGGGAGGCCCGCAACCCCCGCAGTTGATAGTTGGGATCCTGAGACAGGATCTCAAGTATTAACATGCCCTGTATTTGAGGTAGGAGGGCAGCGAATTTATCATGCTTTAAATTTCAAAACAGTGAAGCAGCTAAAAGAGGCTGTAACAACCTATGGTCCTCAAGCATCCTTCACTGTAAGCTTGGTCAAATCCATTACCAACTTAAACATGATGCCAGCAGATTGGGCTAATATGTGTAAAGCTGTGCTAAATGGAGGACAATACCTGTTATGAAAGGTTGCCAATGAGGAATTTTGCAAGGAGACGGCTAGGCAAAATGCAGCAGCTGGTTATCCTCAGAGAAATCTAGATATGTTGTTAGGAAAGGGACCTTATGAGGATCAGCAGCAACAAATTGCATATGATCCTGGTGTATATTTGCAAATTGCTGTAGATGCAGTTAAGGCATGGAAAACTTTACAAGGACATGGAGGTTTACAAGGTCAATTATCTAAGATAATACAAGGAGCTAATGAATCTTACACTGAATTTGTAGATAGGCTTATTCAAACAGCTACCAGAGTTTTTGGGAATACAGAACAAGCAATGCCATTAATAAAACAACTGGCTTATGATCAAGCAAATCGTTGGTGCAGAGATATCATTAGACCGTGGAAACATGAAGATTTAAACACATATATTAAATTATGTAGAGACATTAATGAACAAGAGCAAGTCATGGCAGCTGCAGTAAAACAGGCTTTAGATGCCAGAGACATTAATGAACAAGGGCAAATTGTGGCAGCTGCAGTAAAACAGGCTTTAGATGCCAGGCCAAGAACATGATACAATTGTGAGCAAACAGGACATTTTAAAAGGAATTGCCCCATAGGAGGAGGGTTTAACAAAACTAGGTATCAAAGGAATAGAATACCAGGTGTTTGCCCACGATGCCGTAGAGGGAGACATTGGACTAATGAATGCTGTTCTCAGACCACCATAGAGGGTACTGCATTATCACATAATAGTAAAGACCTTATAACTTTTTTACAGGTGAAATCTCCATTGCAATGTTTAAAAACTCTATAGTCAAAAAATAGAACTGATCAGCAAAACATTAACCTAGGTCTGTATGAGCTCAAAAAACAAAATAGAACTTCATGATATGGGAAAGGGCAATAATAAAATAGATATTGAAAAAAGCATTCTGGTTCTGTCACAGATGTAAGAATAACCAAACTGGAATTCTGGATATCAGCTGTTATGGATTTGAGCTAAATCATCTTCTATTTGGTCTTTAGAAATCGATTTAGTTAATCTCTCTGGAATCCAAATCAGCTGCTGTTCTCCCTGTGGAAACACATAAACAGAGCCCCAACTCCAGGCAATCACTGGGTCAGGACCTTTGTTAATCTCTCTGGAATCCAAATCGGCTGCTGTTCTCCCTGTGGAAACACTCAAACAGACCCCCGACTCCAGACAATTACTGGGTCAGGTCAATTATCTAAGATAATACAAGGAGCTAATGAATCTTACACTGAATTTGTAGATAGGCTTATTCAAACAGCTACCAGAGTTTTTGGGAATACATTGTCCTGTTAGAATATCCTTCCAAAGTACCTTGGGCTTATGTACATTTTTTGGACACATATGCCTTTCCATAGCACTAAGCCCTGATGAATCCAAATTTAAAAAGTTTAGAGTAAAAAGCGTTAGTTTAAGTTTATCTTTGGGGAATTCATACCCCTTCCCAATTCCTTATTTTTGCTTTAATAAGTACATTTTAATAGTTTGATGAGCTCTTTCAACTATGCCTTGTCCCTGTGGATTGTATGGGATTCCTGTTATATGAGTAATGCCAAATGATGAGCAAAATTGTTTAAAAGAGGTAGAAGTATAACCAGGGGAATTATCTGTTTTTAACTGTTTTGGAACGCCCACAGTGGCGAAATTTTGTAAAAAATGAGCTATAACATCTTTAGTTTTTTCTCCGGCTTGAAGGGAGCCCATCAAAAATCCAGAAGAAGTATCAACTGTAACATGCAAATATTTCAATTTTCCAAATTTTCGCAAGTGTGTGACGTCCATCTGCCAAACATGGTTAGGTATCAGTCCTCTAAGGATTGACTCCAAGATTAACTTGTGGTAAAAAGGTCACACAATTTTGACATTGTTTTATTATTTGTCTAGCTTGTTCCTTAGTTATTTTAAAACACTTTTGTAAAGTATTAGCATTGACATGGAACTTTTTATGAAAATTTGTAGCTTCTTCTAGTATAGAGAAAATATGTTTGTCATGTGTAGTTTTATCCGCTAAATCATTGCCCAAACTAAGGGCTCCAGGCAATCCTGTATGTGCCCTGATATGTCCTATAAAGAATGGATCTTTTCTGTCCCAGATTAGACTTTGTATAGTGGAAAGCAAAAAGAAAACAGTAGAGGAAAGGGAAATCCTACCAGCATCTTCAAGGGATACTATAGCATTAACTATATACTGACTACCGGAAAATAAATTAAATATACAATATTTAAACATCACAAAAGCTTGTAATACTGCATTAAGCTCTACCTTTTGAGCTGATTGTTTGGGTAATAAAAATGTAAAAGTTTGGTCAGGTGTAACTATTGCTGCTGTACCATTATTTGACCCATCAGTGAATATATTTGGAGCATTCCCAATAGGTGTTTTTCTTGTCATTTTTGGAAAAATTACAGGATACGATGACCAAAAAGACAACAAAGGATTAGATGGTAAGTGGTTATCAAATGAAACATTAGATTTGCACCTGATTATTGCCCAAGTATTTAACTCATTAGCTAACTCAACAATTTGATTCATAATATATGGAGTAATAATTTTATTGGGAGAAATTCCAAACACTCCCTTTGCTGCTTTTATTCATTTGAGTATTAATTGTCCTACAGCCTCAGGATACCTAGTAAGAATAGTATTAGGAGAATAAGATAAATGTATCCATAATAATGGACCTTCTTGCAAAAATACTCCTGTAGGAATATTTTTTGTTGGTAGTACAATAAATAATAAAGGCAAACTTATATCAATTCTATCCAAATGCATATTTTCCATATATGTTTCAATGATTTTTAATGCCTTTCTTGCTTCAGGCATTAACATTCGGGGTGAATTTAGATCTGATGGATCTTTTAGGATATCAAATAAAGGTCCCAACTCTCCTATTGGTATACCTAGATAAGGCCTTATCCAATTTATGTCTCCTAATAACTTTTGGAAGTCATTAAGTGATTTGAGTTGATCTACTCGTATTTGAATTTTTAGTGGATGGACCATGGTTGAGGATAATAGAACTCCTACATAATTAATTGGAAAATTTAATTGTACTTTATCTATTGCTATCTCTAGATTATAATTTTTTAATAAGTTTGTAAGTGTGACATAACATTCTAGCAATGTGTTTTTAGATTTGTGTGCTAATAATACATCATCCATATAGTGAAATATTTGTAGATCAGGATTTTGATTTCTAAGTGGCTGGATTGCTTTGTTAACATAAATTTGACACATAGTTGGGCTGTTAGCCATCCCTTGAGGGAGTACTTTCCATTCATATCTCTGATCAGGACCTTCATGATTCAGTGTAGGGATAGTAAATGCAAAACGTGGACTATCCTCAGGATGAATTGGAATTGAAGAAAAAAGCAATCTTTAATATCTATAACTAAAACATACCAAGTTTTTGGCAAAGCAGAAAATTGAGGAATCCCCGATTGAGCAGGTCCCATAATAACCATCTCTTTATTAATGGCTCTTAAATCTTGTAATAATCTCCATTTACCAGATTTCTTTTTGATGACAAAAATGGGAGTATTATGGGGAGATACAGAAGGTTGTATATGTTTTTCCGCTAATTGTTGTTTGACCAGATCATGGGCTGCTTGTATCTTTTCTTTAGTCAGGGGTCATTGAGGAACCCATACTGGTCTTTCTGATTTCCAAGTAATTTTTATTATCTCAGTGGCCCTTCCTGAAAATCCAACCCATGTCTGTCTGTTCCTTGATCTATTTGTATTGGTGCTGCTATACCTTGTTATTGTTTTTCTAATCTTTCTCCTTTCCTAAAACCTTGTCTAGTCATAATAGTGGATGCATTTTGGTTGATGTTATTTGTTAATGTCAAACCTAATTGATCTAGGACTTCTCATCCCCATAAATTTATCCAATACATATGGCTGTACAGTTCATTCACATCCTTCAGGATCCTTCCAATCTAATACCTTTGCACTTCTATGGGGATTAGTCGCCACTCCTAGGCCTAGAAGCGTTCTGGTGGCTTGTTGTAATGGCCAATGACCAGAACGCTTCTGTAGTGATTTTGTAAAATGACCGCTGCTTTTCTATATAGTAAAAACTGCTTTCTGGTTTGCCATGTCCTGATATAATGCTGTAAAGTGACAGCAGCTCTTTTCTGCTGAACAAATCTTCTCTGAAACACAGTCATCAGAAGGAAGGGCTGAATTTGGAGGGCAGCACATTTCTGCATTTCCAGTTTTCTTGTGACTGTATCACAAAGATCTCTTTGAATCATTACTATAGCCCCACTTTGAGAATGATACTCTCCTTCCTGTGAAAAGCAAACAGAGAAGTGTTAAACCACCTGTAAATCATAACATCCCCACTTTGAACAGCTTCATATTGGGTTTTACTTCTGTAACAGTTGAATGCAGATCGGATAGCAAGACTGCCATCCTTTCCTCATATATATTTTAAATTTCTGTCTGTCTTCAGCCTGAAGAGGTCAGATTTCTGAATCTGCTTAAACACTTTTTTCTTTCCTTTTTAATTCTGACATATGACCTACAAAAATCTGTGTAATAAAAATCAGTTTTCTTTGTTCAATAAACAGCTTTGGCTCTGTGCATTAGGTAGAATGACCAAATTAGTGTGGCAGCCAGATGCATACATTGGATATTACTTCTTATCTTAAAGCCTCTGTAAGAAGACTGTACAGAAGTAACTGTTTGGGTTCTTTTGCACTTAATGCTCTGTATCTTCTTTGAACAGAAATTATTGTTGCTCTAATGTGGAGATAATGTCTCCTTGTGAGAAAAGCTTTAAAATGCTTCTGAATAATAATGGCAGCTTCATGCTGTTTCTGAGTTTGTTTCCTTATGTTGATGTCCTGAAAACTTGCTTGAATGCTATTTGTTTCTTCTTTACACATATTGGGTTGAAGAGCTTTTTGTTTCTTTTTATTTGCTCGACATCTGTCTTGTAACACTTTTGTAGCCCACTGGAGCTTTTGGTAGAAACAATATTGCTTATACATTTTGTATGTGCTTTGTATTCTAATAGCAGCTCTGTTTTTCCCTTAAAAGCTGTCTTGTTTTCATTCCTTTATATGCAGCTTGAATGACCACTGCAGAATCCCATTGTCTGATAAAATTTTCTCTTTGCAATTTTGCAGCTCTGTATGTTCTATAATGTTGTTGAATTATAACTGAGGCACGTTTCTTAGTCTGAAATGAAACAAATGTTCTGTGCATTCTGAAAGTCGCCTGAATGACAACAGCAGCCCTCTGCATTTCTTTCATTTGTCTCCTTACCACCCACCCTCTGTATGATGACTGGATCTTAATAACTGCCTTTTGTAACTGAAGGACTTGTAAGTGATGCTTCTTTCCACAAAATTTTGCACGATATGTTCTCTGAATCCAAATAACAGTTTTCCTGAGAGAAAGGAATTTTCTTCTCATCATCACAGTTCTAAATCTCCTCTGAATAAGGGTGGCAGTTAAATGCATAACTTTTAAAAGTCTCCTAGTTTTCATGCCCCTAAAAGTAGCCTGAAGGCGTACTTCAGATTGCCTCAATTGGTTATACCTCTGAAATTGTTTGTTTCTTGCCTTCACTGCTTGGTATCTTTGCTGTACTATTTTTGTTGCCTTCTTTAACTTATTAAAATACATTTTCTGCTTGTATCTTCTATAGCATGACTGAATAAGTGTTGCTGCAACCTGCATCTTTCTTAGAGTTTGTCTAACTCTTGCTCCTCTAAAACTTGCCTGAAGAGTATTAATAGCCTTTAAAGTGGCCAGGTATTTTTCACGCTGAATTTTACCTTGACAATATGCTCTGTATCTTACTTGAATTGCAGCAGCTGCTCTTCTCATTGCATGGTATCTTACTCTTGACTGATACATTTTAAACATGGCTTTAATTAAAGTGGCTGCAATGTGCATGTGTTGAATATGTCTTCTTACTCTAATACCTCTATAAACAGCTTGGATTTTAATTGCTGTCTTCTTTAAATTAAGATACTCCTTTTGTTGATGGTTTGTAATTTTGATATCTCGATACCACCTCTGAATTATGATAGCTGAAGCTCTGTAGATTGCATATTTCTTTTGGGCTCTGTAAGCTCTATATTTAGATTGTATAGTGATTGCTGCTTTGCTGAATTTCTTTATTCTTTTTCTCACTTTCATACCATGGTAAGCTGACTGTAAAACTAGCACAGCCATTTTTGTTTTCAAATACAAACGATGTTGTTCTCTCCCAATTCTGTAAGCTCTATAATACATTTGAATCAAAAGAGCAGCTTTTCTCATGAGTCTCCACCTCTTTTGTTGCACATGCATTCTATAGTATGACTGTATGATGGCCGCACATTTGTGCTTCCTTTGAATTTGTCTTCTCAGGGTTCTTCTTTCCATGCAGACTGAAGCACCAGTACTGCATGACGGAGTTCAACATACTCCATACGTTGTTTCTTTCCTATAGTCCATGCTCTTAGATGTTGCCGGATGATTAATGCTGCTGATTTTTACAATCTGAATTGTTTCTGGGCCTTGTTCATTCTAAAAATAGACTGAATCTTGATTGCAGCTTGATGTTCCCTTCTGATCTGCTGCCGGGCTTTCCAGCCTCGATAAGCAGACTGAAGAGAAATCACAGCTGCTCTTTTCTTTAAAAAATGTGTTCTTATATCATAAGCAGATTTGTGTGCCCTGTACCATCTCTGAATTTTCATTACCCACCAAAGAACAGATTGTTATTTTTCCCTTTTACTGTAGCCTCTAAAAGCAGTTTGAATTTTAAGAGCCGCTAGAGATTGTTGTTTCAATAGTCGGCGAACTTTGTAACCTCTGTAGACTGCTTGCAAACAAGTAGCTGCTCTTTTGACTTGCAAGAAGTTCTTCCTCTGATTGACTTGTACTTTGTATGCACGATAGTAATTCTGAATGACAACAACTGCTTTATAAGTTTTCAGGTAGTGCTGCCGCATCCTTCTCATTCTGAAATAAGACTGCAGCGAAACAGCAGCTTTTCTTTGCAATCTCATCTGCTTTCTGACCAGGTATCCTCTAACAAAAGCTTGCAATTTGATACAAGATTCACGTATCTGCACATATTCTTCTCTCTTTCATGCAGCCATTTTCTGTGTACGGTACCATTGTTGGATTAATAGTACAGCTTCTCTTAAAAGTAAATATTGTTTACGTGCTTGTTTATTCTTGACAACTGACTGCAACTTTATTGTAGCATTTTTAGACTCACAAATTTCTTTCTGGAAATATAAGCATGATAATATGACTGAATCTTTATAATAGATGTTAAGATATGAATAAATGTTTTCCTGACTTGCATCCCTCTATATGCAGACTGTAGAACAAAGACAGCAGAACGTGTTCTCTGATAAGTTGCTAGAACTTTCCTGGCTGAAATGTAAGCTCGGAAATGAGTCTGAATTATAATGGCTACTTTCTTCATCCTCTTATATTTCCGTAATTGCTGATGTTTTCTTATGTGTGCCTGCAATCTGATAACAATCTTCTTAAGGTTTAAAAGTCTAAATTTTTTCTGTCGCATTCTCCAATATGATTGGAAAACATAAGCAGCTCTAATTTGTCTGTGTGAATTCTGAGCCTTCATTCTCCTGAAAGCTGCCTGTAGTTGAATGACTGCAGCTCATTTCTGTAAGTAGTTGGTGTGCTCAATATTTCCTTTAAGGTATGCTCTGTAGTACTTCTGGATAGTCAGTACAGACTCTTTCTTTCTTTTATATAACTTTTGGGCTTGAAAGCACCGAAATCTTCTCTGAATAATAACAATACAAGATCTAATATAAATATATTTCTGTAATTCTCTGTGCCTTCTATACCATGATTGTATGACAATAGCAGACTTTTCTTTAGCTTTTCTCCTAGAATGCCATTCTCTAAAAGCTCTTTGCGATATTACTGCAGCTTTTATTTGTAATTGCATTTTATGTTGCTTCCATCTTCTGAACACAGATTGGATTATAAGGAATGATGATTTTAACCTTTTATATCTTTGTTGATCTTATTTTCTTCTTAAACTAGCATGCCAATCCCTTTGAAATGTAATTGTGGACCACAGATATCGTTTATAAGATTTAACAGCAATTATCATTCTTATTCTAGATTGCAGGATGACTGAATAATATTTCAATTTCAGAAATCTTTTTCTAGTGGAATATCTTCACCAATACCCCTGGGAAAGGTAATAAAGGACAAAATGTAAAATAGACATAGCTTTCTATTCTTAATACTTTTGAAAATATTAAGTTTTCTAATACCATGCTTAAAAATGAACACATTAATTAGAAAGCCAATATTTCATTGCTAACATCTTGTTTATAATTTAGTCTTTACAGTGATACAGCTGTAGTCAATTCAGAAATCCATTTCAATTCTGATTGTATTTACACTGCATTTGTATTACAGAGTCATAAGTAGCAATTTTGTTATATTAAAAGGAAAAGAAAAATATTATAATATTTTTGATATCTATTGGTTATATATAATTTCTGAAGACTTTATTTCCAGATCTTAAATATTTCCTTTATTTTATGGTTGTTAAACTATCTTATTATGCTTGAAAATTCTGTACATAAGGCATCCTGTACTATAACATTACAGGACTGATAATATAAACATAGTGAGCCCTCTGTTTCCATGGATTTCCCATCCATGAATTCAAACAGGTGAGGGTGGAACATTTTCCAAAAGAAAAAAGAAAAGAAAGATGTGACTGTATTGAACACGTACCAACTTGATTTCTTGCTATCATTCTCTAAACAATAAAGTCTAAAAACTATTTATACACTACTGGCATTGCATTGAATACTAGAAATACTATGAGAGAATTCAAAGCATACTGGAGGATGAGGATGTGCATGGTCATACACAAATACCATGCCATTTTGTAAACATACAGATTTGGATATCTGCTGGGGTCCTAGAACCAATTCCTCATGGATACCAAGGGACAACTATACAGGAGTTTGAGAAACAAATGAGCTAGACCACTTTCAGGGTTATTATTGTTATTAAAAATAAAATTACTTTCTTTTACCAAATATGGGGATTATAGATATATAATATATGGAATGAATATATATATATGGAATTTTGGAAACACTCTAAAGTAAGCAAACTTTTGTCTCTTGAAAAGCCACAATTATAATGTAGCTTCTTAGTCAATGAAACAATATGTTGGCTCAACAAACAGGACTGCAGACTTTCCAGCCAATTCCAGTTGCTGATATCTACATGATCCCAGGTTACTGGTAATCAAGTTCCAGATAATTCTTATAGAAACCTGTCCAAAACAATCTATAAATTGTTGATTAGGAGAGGGGCATGTTGTTTCTTACTATATATTTTTTCCTTTCATGCAAGTAGAGCAGTATAGGGACTGGGTACCAAAGAATCTACAGAAAAAAAAGAAAAGAAAAAAAAGAAAAAATCTCAGAATAATAAGTAAACAATAAATGTATAAGCTTAGTACTATTTACATTTGTAGCAAAACCATGAAATGCTAAGGTGCATATCTAACAAAATATGTACAAAATCTATATGAGCAAAAATTCAGAACTGATGAAATATCAGAAATTTAGATCTAAATATACCATGGTCATGTATGTTTAGGAAGACTCAAAATTATCAAGATGTCAATTCTTTATTTTGATTCAATCCAATCTCAATCAAAATCTCACCAATTACTTTGGATATCAGCAAACTGATGCTAACATTATACAAAAAAGCAAAGGACCCAGTATAGTCAACACAAGGAACATATTATGTTAAATAGATATTACATATTTTGGCTTAAAAGAAAAATAACATAGACATTCTATTGACTAATTATAAGCACTATTTTCATTATATACTAACTAAATGGGCTTGGAAGAAAAATGTGTGTATTATTTGTTCCCAAAGAGAAGTTTCTAGGACTCATTATTAAGATAAAGCTATACCTTGGTAAGGTACATGGATTCAAAGTAGAGTGATGCTGTATGCCACAATGTCCCATGCAGTGGAAGACTACAAATCTCTAATACAAAATGAAGACAGCAAGATTCATAGAACTAGAGTCTTGTCCCTTTCAGAACAAAGAAGGCATTTCAATTATGTTTCAGTCTTATGCTGAATGTAGCAAAGAGATTCACAGGTAGTAAGGAGACGCTAAATATTTTTTAAATCAAATATAGTCAGCTTTCTGTATCTATGAATTCTACATTATTAAATTCAACCAAGAGATTGATATTCCAGAAAAAAAAGTGCTGTTCTGAACATGTACAGAATTTTCCTGTTATCATTATTCTTTGAACAATACAGTATAATAACCATTTATACGGCACTTATATTGTGTTAGGTATTATAAGTAATATAGAAAATTGAAATATACAGGAAGATGTACATAGATAATATGCAAATCATATACAACTTAGATTAGTTAAAATCTAGCATATAACAATATAATCATTCATGTGAGGAAAAATCTGCTTAAATCTATAAATTTCATTATTTAAGAAATGTAAGAAAATATTTTATGCATTAAGCTTAATTGACATCAACCAAAATTATTTAAAGATAGTGAATTAAAACAAAAACAACCACAAAAAAACTTTACCTTCTTATTATAGAAGGCACAAAGTGCATTTACCCAGTCCATCAATAATTTCACATTTTCACTATACTGTTCAAAGAAACCACTATTTATTTTGTCTTTTTTCTTATTAATAATAGCATCAGAGCAGCACGACACTGCAGACAATGATTTCTTTATACTGTGTGTGTATTTTAGAAAGTGAATTTCTTCCTTTGATTGCTCTAAATTAAGGGAAATATCCACCTGAAACATATAAAAAAGGATAAATTCCTTAATTTTTTATATATTAGTTTATATTTTTAATGTTTTATTGGTGCTTTATATTGTACATATTAGTGGGATTCATTGTTACATATTCATACATACCCATAACATGATTTGTCAATGCCATTTCCTAGTACTCTTCTCCCCTTTTCCTCCTCTCCTGCCTTCTCCTTTCTTGCCTCACTTTCCTCTACTATACTGGTCTTCTATTTTCATGAGATTCCCCACCCTATCCCCCCTTTTTTTCCCTTTGTTCTCTCTAGTTCCACATCATGTTATTTTTGACCTACAGAATTAAAGTATCTATTCTGTACTTTGATCAACTGCAGGTTAAAAAAATAAAACCTAATCAGAAATTTTAAAATCCAAAAATAAAATTCCCAAAGTACAGAAAAATCTACATTTTCTTTAAGGACCTCATACATGCTAGGCAAGGCAAGCACTCTTCTACTAAGCTACATCGCCATCCTACAATCTACACTGATAAAATATCTAGTGGTTAAGAAAATGAGATTTGGGGCCACACAAGCTTAGATTCTCAGCACAGTTCCACCTATCAATGATATAAACTTGAGCTTCAGTTTCCTCACCTGTGAAGGAGACTTAACATGACCTAATGCATGTGTGAGAAATATTAAAATAGAATACATACAAAAATTATCACAGGCCTGAGACAGAATAAATTCTAATAAGTGGTAGTTATTATTGTGTTTATTTGATTCAAATTCCTTTTATAAACTACTAATCAAAATTGAAAAATAAAAAAAAACACAAAATGTGCCAAATGTATAATACCTGAAAAGCAAATACAATTTTCCAAAGCAATGCAAGAGTCTTTTCTCTGTGCCTATCCATAATATCCTTAGATAGGATTGAATTTCCTGCCAATAAAAATGCAGTCCATTAGCATGATTCATGTATATATACCAATATTCAATAAGAATAAGTATTTCTCTGTTCAGTTTTTACCATGTTCATCACTTAATTGAATTCCTCATGATTTAAGAATTTGAAGAACAATGTCAACATTGTGCATTTTTTGAAGACGACTTATTGCAGGAATCCTGAGTTTCTTTGAAAGATTCCAGTTCTATGTGAGAAGTTCCATGGTTCGCCTAGTAGTAAAGAAATTTTCAGATGAATTTGCTACGTAACAATATATATGAAAAGAAATATTCATTTAAAAATAGTTATTACCCACATAAATCCCAAGAGTTTAAAGAGAGTAAGGTCAAAAAGACTCCAAATAACTATCTCAAAACTGTATTGCTCCATAGTTAATGAGTAGCTGTTTTTCATTTTTAATTTTTAAATATAGAAATTCATGAATAAAATGATAAGAAAACTGAAACATACACAAAAATATACATACATATCAACAAAATAATAAACTTCTTCAGAGAAAGAAAAAAAGGAAGGAGAGGAAGGATAAGAAGAAGGAGGCATGTATTAAGGTGTGCTATAATCTATTAATCAAGTTAAGTGTTTTTTTTTGTTTTTGTTTTTATTTTAGTTATCATGGTAAATCCCATAGTCAGGTATTAGTGGCCTTTTTTTTTTTACAGAGAAAGAAACAAAGGTCCAGGAGGAAGTTAATTTAATTGATCTAATTCATCATCATATACTGCTATGACAGAAATAAGACAGCAATTAAAATCTTGTTTCATCAGTTTCCATAACAACAGTTGGTCGAATTCTCTTTCTCTCTCTGTGTGTATAATAGTAATGCATACTATAAACATATTTGAATGTCTACCTAAAAAAGACATGTACTCCAGAGCTTGAATTCAAATTCCTAATATCATCTAGATTACCAATATTTTATCCACTACACAATAGGCAATATTTCCATAGAAAAAGCAAGCCTCATATGATGTTGTATGTAACTAAAAGGTGACCAAATTATTTACAGAATCATGGTTTCTAAAGGCTAGAAAATGACTTAAGATCACCCTAGACCAATCAATGTAGGAAACATTTCTGCAACAATAGACCAACCCATTACCAGTTTAACTGGCTGGTTTGAAATTCACATACACATAAAAAAAACACATAATGAGGCTGGGGCTGTAGCTCAGTGGTAGAGCACTTGCCTAGCATGTGTGAAGCACTGGGTTTGATTCTCAGCACCACATAGAAGTAACTAAATTAAATAAAGATATTGTGCCCATCTATAACTAAATCTCTCTCTCTCTCTCTCTTTTTTAACCCCCAAAGTGTTTCCTTGATAAGGGTATAACATATTGGAGAGTTCCCTAGAAATAAGACTATTGTCTCCAATCCAGAAATTCTAAAGAGAAACTGAAGTACATGGTCAAAGTCAGGCCTTCCAAAGCTGAAATAAGCAATCCATTACTAAAATCATAGCCAACTGTGAGGGATTCCAGTTTATTATTTGGTAAATATTCTGTAATTTAAAGTCAGGCTTAAAAGAGTCTATATCTCCATTTTACTCTATAAAACTTGGGCAAGTCATTCTATCACTTCATCTGATTTTAATCAAACATTAAAACAAAGTAAATGCTACTAAAGCTAGTCTGAAATGATAATGGAACTCATGAAGCTACTGTTGACATAAAATGTATTTAAGTGTTTAATGTTTTAATTAGTCTCATGCTCTTTCCCAGTCCTTTTCTGAGATATCAGTAGTTCCTAACCATGTACTGCAGAGCATGTACTCAAGTCACATGCCAACAGAAAAAAAAGTGTGATAGGAGAAAAGTTTCTAGGCATAAAACTGATATCATTTTTTGAAAGAGAAATCTCAATTTTTTTCAACCCTAAATTTATTCCATTACAAGAAAGAACAAAAAAAAAAAATATATATATATATATATATATATATATATATATATATATATATATATATATATTTATTTATTTATTTATAAGTACAGAGTACGACATTTTCCAAAAAAAATTGGTCTATTCCATTAGCAAAATGATTCTATTTCTTATACTTACACATGACGCACTCCACACTGCAAATCTACAGCAAGATTTGTAACAGAAAAATAAAATTCATCAAATGGTGTCTGAACATGGCTAACAGGCAATCCCAAAAAGCCAAGGTGATGGGAAAGATCACCTTCACCACTTAGGAAATCTCGTGAAAAAGCCAGAAGGATTTCTTTACTAGCCTACAAAGAAACAGGTTGCAGATATAATATTTCAATAGTATAACTTTTTATATAATAAAAGCAAATCCTTTTGGTCATTCTGTAAATATAGACATAAAATTAATTATAGTATAAAAAGATTTTCAGTTTCATATCAAATGTTAATACTGCAAATATCATACATTTTCAATTTAATGTTCTCCTTAAAATTTGCTCATAATTAATAACATACTACAAAACCTAGCATTAATTTGATAATATACTACATCAAAATTAGGTAAGAAATTTCCCTCAAAATTAATTTCTTAGAAACATAGTTTAGTTCATTTTCATGTCAAAATTAAGAGTAATAATGATGTACTGGTGAAAGGTTAACCAACAAAAAATCAGGAAAGGTAGAATTACTGATGGGATTCACTAAATAAACATTCATTCATATTATATTCTAACATATTAGTCTCTAGAAATGTTCTTTCTGGGCTGGGGATGTGGCTCAGTGGTACAGTACTTGCCCCACATGTGTGAGGCAATGAGTTTAATGCTCAGCACCACATATAAATAAATGAATAAAATAAAGGTTCATCAACAGCTAAAAAAAATTTAAAAAAAAACACAATTAATGTTCTTTCTAAACAGAAAATATGCCACAAGATCAACAAAAGTCTTAAATGGGAAATTTGAAATATATAAGATAAAATGAAAATTATACCTTGAATTCAGCATCTTTACAGAAGAGACAAGGATCATGATCAATAAGTCTGGAAAGCTTAGCATACCAACAACAATAACTTTTTCAATGTGAAAAAGCTTGGACAAAGCTTCTTCATGATCTTAGAAAAAATAATAACAAATTCATCCATGAAAGGCAAGTTGCACTTAAAACATAAAAAAAGTAGTAGCAAACAAATAAAAAAATCACACTATGTGCCTTTCTTAGTGTTTTACATATATGAATTCAATAAACCTATACAACAACTCTACATAAGTGGTACCATTTAATATTTTCAATTCATGGATAAGGAAAATGGGCACATGAGGAGATTTAGCTGGATTCATTCAACTGACATTTACGGAGCACCTACTATTTGCAAGCTTTGTCCTAGGCACTATATATACAGTAGCAAAGCATGATAAATATAATCTGAATAGGATTTATAATCTATTGGAGGGAGAAGATGGATAGAGACAAAAAATAGTAGTAATAATTATACATAGTGAAGAGGAATAATGGGAATAAGGAAAAGGAAGGCAGTGGAAACAGACCTATTTAGACTGGTTTCTTTAAGAAAGTAAAACATAAATAAAAACAGGAAGAATAACCAGAAGCCATTTGTGCATAGTGTGGAGAAAATGCAAAGGAAGCAGCAATGTTAACCATCTCTGTATAAATGAGGAACAGTAGGGTGTCTATATTCAGCTGCTATATCAGGATTCCAAAGCAAGCGATTCAGAATAAACATAGCCAACCCTGTGACATCACTATTGTCTTCCAAAGATATGAGTTCACCATAAATTGTCTAAAAACAAAAAATTAAAACCTAAAGTCAGAATCATACTACCTCAAAAAAGGAATGAAACGCTATTGGAGAAGAGTAGACAACAATCTTCTAAAGAACTGGTAATAGTCTATATCCTAAACAGTAAGGAAATGACATAGTCATTCAATAAATAACCCTTTAAAACTATACATATATAGTTTATGCATTTTTAAATGTTTACTTCACAAAAAAAAGACAAAACTTAGAACTTAGATAAATTTTTAAGCATCTGACAAGGAGCTTTTACATTTATGTTTAAAATTTTTCCTTTAAGTTAAAGGAATATTACAGGTATATGCCATTGCTGGGGGCAGTGGTATATACCTGTAATCTCATTTACTTGGAGGCTAAGGCAGGAGGAACACAAATTTGAGGCCAGCCTCAGCAACTTAGCAAGACCCAGTCTAAATAAAAAATAAAAAGTATTGGAGTAGAGTACTGCTGGATTCAATCTCCAGTACCAAAAATTTTAAAAAGTATAGAAACATTGTTCAAATTTAATTATAACCATGCAACTACACATATCATGAAAAGTATAACAGAACCCTAATTATTCAAAATTTTATAATAGTTAACAAGTACTATGTAATAATTCAAATCTGGATGACGTTTTTTAAGTAGTAGTCCATCAAATAATTGGAAAGTTGTGATTTGGCTCAGACAGTTGTAGGTACAAGGCTTGACCAATTACTAGCATTTTACAAGTCACTTAATATCAGAGCTTTCACTTTGTTAGAGAAGTAAAAATAATAATACACATCTCATTGAGATTTAAAGAGACTTAAATTAGAAAATATGTTTTAAATAGCCTAGTCTTTTCATTTATAAATGTTCAAAAAATTAGTTTACTATACTATAGGTTCATTACAGCCAAGATCACATTATGTATATTTAAAAGACTACAGAAGTAGCTGGGCATGGTGGTGACACAACTGTAATCCCAAGTGGCTTGGAAGGCTGAGGCAGTTTGAGGCCAGCCTTAGCAATTAAGCAAGGCCCTAAACAAGTTAGCTAGACCTTGTCTCTAAATAAAAAATAAAAAAGGCTGTAGGTGTGGCTCAATGGTAAAGTGTTCAATCTCCAATACAAAAAAAAAGAAAGAAAGAAGAAAAAGACTATAGAAATAAATTACTCTGTAACAATATGTCAATAATAAATAATGACATGGTCTACTTATCTAATCAGTATTTCCTAGTTGACCTTATATTTTATATTGAAGATGAATCAAGCTAAACAAATAATTTTATAACTTCTATGAGTAAAACCACATTTTATTAAAGAATATTCTAAGTATATAATTGAAAAATAAACTGTTTAAAACTAAAACATATCCTCACCTCTACGCCAATTCGAAGCCACAAAGGATTATAGGATAATAGCCAGTTCAAGACTTTCTGATGTTCTCCTGAAATATAGATCAAAAGAAAGACAAGTTCAGATCACTAATTAAATAAAGAGGATAAAATTCCACGGAAAAGATATCAGTGGAAAAAAAAGAATAATCACTTAAATGAAGCATATTGTCTATATGAAAAATACTTCTATTGTTAACTATACATTATTATATTTATGTATGTGAGATTTGGGGCAGAAAAGCTAAAGCAAGTAAATTTAGCTTTGAAACAAAAAATATCTCTATCTATCTATACACACACATACACATACACACACACACACACACACACACACACACAAAATGAAATCAGTGTCTGGAAGAGATAATTTTATTTTTATATTTATTGTAGCATTATTCACTGTAGCCAAGATGTGGAAACAATCTAAGTATCCACCAATGAAAGAAAGAATAAAGAAAATGGGTTGTGTCTATACACATAATGAAATACTATTCAGCCTCTAAGATGAAGGAAATATGTCTTTTTTCACAACATGGATAAGCCTGTAGGACATTATGTTAAGTGCAATAAGCCAGGAAAGGAAAAACAATCACTGTATTATCTTGCTTGCACATGTAATCTAAAAACATTGAATTCACAGAAGCAGAGAGAATGGTGGTTGCCAAGGGCTGAGGAGATGCTTATCAAAAGGGTACAAAGTTTCATTTATGCAAGATGAATAAGTTCTAGAGATTTACTGTATAGTATTGTGATTATATTTATCAAAGCTGAATTACAAACTTGAAATCTGTTAAGAATACATCTTAAATGTCCTCAACCAACCCATCCTCCTCACAAACGTAACTATGTAAGGTGCTAGATATGTTAATCAGCTACATTGTAGTTATCATCTTACAATATATATGCATATTAACATCACACTGTATATCTTAAATATATACAATTTTTATCTGTCAATTATACTTCCTTCAATAAAACTGGGGGCAGGGACTAAATGCAAAATTTAAAAAATTAACCAGTAACCTTCTTACCAATATCTTTCCAGAGGTGTTTATCTTTTCGAACAATTAACTGCCTATTTTCAATTTCAATTTCAAGCTTTTTAATAGCTTTAACAATTTTTTCAGATGTAAATAAACAGCATGCTGTGCGGCGTAATCTATTCAACCTGCACCGTGCAGTATAAGCTCTGAGAGACATTTCATCTTTTGTAGGCGCTCTAGGAACACTTATTTTATGTTGATTCTCCGCTCCCAAAAGAAGAGTAGCAGCATTTACTGGGTAATAAAAAAAAAGGATAAATGTTTCTGGTTAAAAAACATCATAAATTCTTAAATTCAGCAATAAAATCCAACTTAAGATGATAAAAATGGAATCCATTTCCCACTCCTTCCAAGTTTTCTTCTGATTCTCTAATCTTAAAATGTAGTTGTCATCATTCACTAAGTATCTTGGGCCAATATATCTCCACAACCTGTTAGCACTACCTGCTACCACCAACATTTAAAATATTAGCTTCTCTAATCCAGAATATTAAATGACCTTTGAACTGGCTTATTTTCCATCATTTTTATAAATTAATAAAAAAAGTTAAGCTCCTAAAGAATGTGATTTTTGCTCAGATCCAAGATGGTAGACCAGAGGGAGGCAGCATTCTGTGTCGCTCCATGACCGGGGTCTCAGCCTGTGGGAATACTGCTTTGCTGAGAGTGATAGAGGACCCCCCATAGCTGATCCTGAGCAGGAATCACAGCCTCTTTGCCCGCAAGGCCCCAGGCCTCAGCTTTAGAAAAGGACTTCCGACTCCTGACTACTTGCTCACGCAGGTCACAAGGTGCCTTAGTGGGACCACTGGCATCAGCACCAGCGCAGAATTCCCAGACGCTGCTCCCACGAAGTACAGCTGCTACCCATGAGCAGGAACTCCAGCCGCCACTCCCACGTGGACCCCCATCTACCAATGTGAGGCTCCCTCTGTCGCTTCCATCTTGGGACTCTGCAACTACTGTCTTAGTCCCCTATTTTCAGTAGCCGGCCTGCACCTGGGGACATCAGAAGCTCTGAAAAAAAGCTGAGAGCTGCAACATTGCATGCTACAGACTTATCTAAACCAATCACAACACATCTCCTGGCTACCGCACCCCACCCCTCCCAACACCCCATCGCAGAAAGCAGCTGCCTCCATCTTGGGTCATCTTCATCACCATCTTCAGTTGGGGCAACTACCAGTTTGGAACACCAAATAACCACGTACCCATAGTTTTCTAATTCCTCCCAATCGCCAGCAGCTGCTAACTTGGAACAGTGCAATAAAAAACAGCCCTCTATGACAGCCACCAGAGTGCAACATACAAGAACCTCTGGAGAAAGGCTCCTGATTAGGAAGTAGAAAGGGGGGGGGAGGGAGATACACTTTAGAGACTAATTTAGAGGGCAGGAACTGTGAGGTCTACAGGTGAGATAAGGAGATAAGACCCAGCACCCACATGACAGGAGCAGATAGATGCCAAAGGAGATCCTTGAGGTGCAGTCTCCCAACTGGAGTGCCAAACCCCACTTCCAGGTGCCCTGCACACAAGACCAACTCTCACACCCTGGTAACCCCCACCATCATGAGAGCAGAGATATCAACTAAGAACAGACAACCCCACCTACTGGATGAGAAGGGAAGCAGGAAAGATTCTCATCTCCAACCAAAACAATCCTTATTTCTTCCTTTGAGATTTTTTTTCTTTCTTCTCCCTCTTTATTCTCCTGCCCTCACATCCCCAACATATGTGAAAGCAAGTACTTTGCATGAATTAGGATATTGAGGACTGGTATGACTGAATAGTATATTACTGTTGTGTTGTATATTCTTTTATTTCTTTCTCTCCAATTTTTATTATTTTAACATTTTTAAATTTTTCTTAATATACATGTGTTTGTCTTATGTATTCTATGTCTTTCCTCTTACTTGTCTACCCCAAATTACTTCCTCTCTATTCTCCTGCTACTAACATTCTTCTTTAGATTTCTCTTTCACACATCCTAAGATTAACTCTATATCCTCATCTCATACCTCCTCAACATATCTTCCTACACCCCAGGTTCTTTGCCCACCATCAGAAACTATAAACCCTTTTACAAACCTACTGATTATATTGTAGATAATACTTGAATTTACCATTTCTGTACACTGTGACCAACCTGTAAATATCTTAATAACAAATATTTGGTTTTAGGTGGTATTTTGTTTATATTTGTTAACATTGTCCTTTCCCTCAGGAGAGGTATTGGAACCCTACAGGGGCACTATAAGCCTATGGGATAAAAATGGTAACGCCTTGGATTCACAGAGCTAAAAAGGAAGACACAAAAGCAACATGAAAAGACAAGGGAAGAAGGTGCCACACACAAATGAAGATACCACATTATTAGAATCCATGGCCAGCACAGCAGATGAAATGACAGAGAAGGAGTTCAGGATGTATATAGTTAAAATGTTTTGTGAATTAAAGGATGATATAAGAGAGCAAATACAGGCAGCAAAAAAAAAATCATCTTGACAAAGAGCTACATAAGCAAATACAGGAAGCAAAAGATTACTTCAATAGGGAGATAGAAGTTCTAAAGAAAAACCAAACAAAAATCCTTGAAATGAGAGGCTAAGGATGTAGCTCAAGCGGCAGCGCGCTCACCTGGCATATGCGGGGTGCTGGGTTTGATCCTCAGCACCACATAAAAATAAAATAAAGATGTTGTGTCCACCGAAAACTAAAAAATAAATATTAAAAATTCATTTTCTCTCTCTCTCAAAAAAAAAATCCTTGAAATGAAAGAAACAAATTAAAAGTTCAATTGAAAGCATCACCAACAGATTAGACCACTTGGAAGACAGGACCTCGGACAATGAAGAAAAAATATATAATCTTGAAAAGAATGTAGATCACAAAGTTGAAAATGGTAATAAACCATGAGCAGAACATTCAAGAAATATGGGATAGCATAAAAAGACCAAATTTAAGACTTATTGGGATAGAGGAAGGCACAGTTCCAAAACAAAGGAATGAACGATCTATTCAATGAAATAATGCAGAAAAATTTTCAAACATAAAGAACGAATTGGAAAACCAAATTCAAGAGGTTTACAGGACATCAAATGTACAAAATCACAACAGATTCACACCAAGGTACATTATAATAAAAATGCCTAACAGACAGAATAAGGAGAGAAAATTAAAAGCCACGAGAGAAAGGAATCAGATTACATATAGGGAGAACCAAGTAGGTTATGGCAGATTTTTCAACCCAGACCCTGAAAGCTAGAAGATCCTATAACAACATATATCAAGCTTTGAAAAGAAAAATGGATGCCAACTAAGAATTTTGTATCCAGCAAAACTAAGCTTTAGATTTGATGATGAAATAAAAATCGTCCATGATACACAAAAGTTAAAAGAATTACAGCTAGAAAACCTCTACTACAGAACATCCTTGGCAAACTATTTTATGAAGAGAAAATGAAAAACAACAATAAAAATCAGCAAAGGTAGATATTACACTAAAGGAAAAGCTAATCAAAGGAAAACCAAGTCAAGTTAAATAACAAAAATAAACAAAAGTAGCTGGGAATACAAATCATATCTCAATAATAACCCTGATGTTAATGGCCTAAATTCACTAATCAAAAGACATAGGCTAGCTGATTCGATTAAAAAAAAAAAAAAAAAAAAAGACCGAACAATACAATATTCTGTTTCCAAGAGTCTCATTTCATAGAAAAAGACATACACAGACTGAAGGTGAAAGGTTGGGAAAAATCATACCACTCACATGGACTGCAGAAGCAAGCAGGGGTTTCCATCCTCATATCAAATAAAGTAGACTTTAGCTAAAGTTAATCAAAAGGGACAAAGAAGAACATTTCACACTGCTCAAGGGAACCATATACCAACCAGACATAACAATTTTAAATATATATGCCCCAAATAATGGAGCATTTATGTTCATCAAACAAACTCTTCTCAAGTTCAAGAGTCAAACTGACCACGATATAATAATTTTGGTGACTTTAACACACCTCTTACACCACTGGATAGGTCTTCCAAACAAAAGCTGAACAAAGATAATATAGGACTCAATAATATACTCAATAACTTAGACTTAATTGACATATATAGAATATCTCATCCTTCAATGAGAGAATATACTTTCTTCTCTAAACACACATGGATCCTTCTCTAAAACAGACCATATATTATGCCACAAAGTAACTCTTAACAAATACAAAAAAGTAGAGATACTACCCTGTATTCTATTAGATCATACTGGAATGAAATTAGAAATCAATGATAAAATAAGAAATACAAACTATTCCAATAACTGGAGACTAAATAATATGCTACTAAATGAACAATGGGTTGCAAAAGACATCAAGGAGGATATTAAAAAATTCTTAGAGGTAAATGAGAACACAGATACAACATATCAAAATCTCTGGAACACTATGAAAGCAGTTCTAAGAAAAGTTCATTGCATGGAGTTCATTCCTTAAAAGAAGAAAAAGTCAACAAATAAATGACTTAACATTACATCTCAAAGCCTAAGAAAAAGAACAACAAATCAACACCAAAAGCAGTAGAAGACATATTTAAGGAAATATTTAAAATCACAGCCAAAATCAATGAAATTGAAACAAAAGAAACAATTGAAAATATTAACAGAACAAAAACTTGGTTCTTTGAAAAAAATAAATAAAATTAACAAACCCTCAGCCATGCTGACAAAGAGAAGGAGAGAGAAAATTCAAATTACTAATGAACGTGATGAAAAAGGAAATATCACAACAGACACTACAGGAATACAGAAGATAATTAGATATTATTTTAAAAACTTGTACTCCAATATAGTAGAGAATATCAAAGGCAATGACAAATTTCTAGAGGCATATGAGTTGCCCAAGTTGAATATCAAGATGATATACTCAATTTAAACAGATTAATAGAAGATGCCATCAGAAGCCTACCAACCAAAAAAAGCCCAGGACCAGATGAATACACAATTGAGTTCTAAATAACTAATACCAATACTCTATAAATTATTCTGAAATAATTTATAAGAAATAGAAAAAGAGGGAGCGCTTCCAAATTCATTCTGTGAGGCCAATGTCACCCTCATTCCAAAACCAGGCAAAGACAAATCAAAAAAATAAAACTTCAGACCAATATCTCTAATGAACATAGATGCAAAAATTCTCAATAAGATTCTGGAAAATTGAATACAAAAACATATCAAAAAGATAATGTACCAAGATCAAATGGGTTTCATACCAGGGATGCAAGGCTGACTCAATATATGGAAATCAATAAATGTAATTCATTACATCAATAGACTTAAAGAATCATATGATCATCTCAATAGATGCAAAATAAGCATTTGACAAAATACAGTACCTATACATGTTCAAAACACTAGAAAAATAGGGATAACAGGAATATATCTCAACATCATAAAAGCTATCTATGATAAGCCTAAGCCCCAGGACAACATCATTTGAAATGGAGAAACAGTAAAGGCATTTCCTCTAAAAACTGGAACAAGACAGGGATGCCCTCTTTCACCACTTCTATTTAACATAGTTCTTGAAACACTGGTCAGAGGAATTAGATGAAAGAAATTAAAGGGATACAGATAGGAAAAGAAGAACTCAAATTAGCACTATTTGCCTATGATTCTTCTATACCTAGAAGATCCAAAAAAAACTCCACCAGAAAACTAGTAAAATGAATTCAGCAAAGTACCAGGATACAAAATCAATTCCCATAAATCAAATGCATTTCTGTATATCGGTGACAAATCCTCTGAAAGAGAAATGAGAAAAACTATCCTGTTTACAATAGCTTCAAAAAAAGAATAAAATACTTGAGAATCAAAATTTAACAAAGGAGGTGTAAGACCTCTACAACGAAAACTATAGAATGCTAAAGAAAGAAATTAAAGAAGACCTTAGAAGACGGAAAGATCTACCTTGTTCTTGGATAAGCAAAATTAATATTGTCAAAATGATCATACTACCAAAAGCACTATACAGATTTAATACAATTCTAATCATAATCCCAATGATACTCCTCATAGAAATAGAAAAAGAAGTCATGAAATTCAACTGGAAAAATAATAGCAAAAGCAATCCTTAGAAAGAAGAGTGAAGCAGGTGGCATCACTATACCAGAACTTAAACCTAAACTATACTACAGAGCAATAGTAACAAAAGCAGCATGGTATTGGCACCAAAGCAATGGTACAGAATAGAGAACACAGAATCATATGATTACACTTATATTAGACAAAGGTGCCAAAAATATACATTGGAGAAAAGATAGCTTCTTCAACAAATGTTGCTGGGAAAACTGGAAATCTATATGCACCAAATGAAATTAAACCCCTATCTCTCACCATGCACAAAACTTAACTCAAAATGGATTCAGGACCTAGGAATTAAACCAGAGACTCTGCATCTAATAGAAGAAATCCTACACGTTTCTCTGGTGAATGTGAAATATGGTCTGTTTGAACACTGCAACAATGGGGAAATCACCATTTTGCAAGATTACACAATGGTTTGATAACTAAAATCATTTTAGTTATCTGAAATGGATTCCTATAATTTCTATGAAGAATAGACAAAAGTTAATTTCTTTCTCTTTCAGAAAAAAAATCTTTCAAATGTTTCGGAGTGTCATGCTTCTACCTTATCCCACACCCAAGTCCTCTCTTTAAGAATAAACACTGCAGTGTTTTAAAATTTCATCTGAATTGTCTCTCACAGTCCCTGTACTATGCAGTGTTCTGACCTACTCCTTAAACTAAGGTATTAACAGTGAAGTCAATACATCCAAAATGTTCAGGCCACAAAGGACTGCTTACATTGGCTGATAAAATGATAGAATGGAAGGTAAAAAGAAAAAGCAAGTTTCAGTACTTTTAGTACAGAAAATGTATTCATGTCAACCTATGTAAGAAAAATTACCTACACAATCTTAAAAACTTAAGTCAATAAATTAGTGAAATATAACGTAATAAGTAAAGTATATTTAATTAAAGAATGACAAATCCTGTCAAATTTTGGTCTGCTAAAACAAGAGTATTATTAAATTTAAACATTAACTTAATGTTTACCTTCAGAAATACTTGTTTTTACAGTGAAGTCATCCGGAGTTAATATAAAATTTAGCCACCAAGTGAATCCTTGTTCCTGTTTTTCCTTCCAGCGCTCATCATAAAACATGTTTTTTGCAGCAAATGGCATTGGGTGTCTAGGAATATCTAAGAATACAACTAGATTATTACATATAAAAATTTCTAGTAAATTACTGTACAATATATAGAAAAATAACTTTTTTTAAAACTAGTGAAACCATAATAAAAAAACTGAACAATATTTGCTTTTCACTACTTGCTACAAAGACTTGAAAACATTTTGGGTATGAAATGTGATCAAGCAAAATGATAGGGAATAAAACAAAATTCCCTGATTATTTAAAAATCCTAACCTACCATAAAGCAATTTCAGTAAAATCTGATAGAATACCTTAATTATAATTTGCATACACACTTTAAAAATTCTTCAAGGCCTTTATTCAAATTTTTTAAAAAACTCATTTCCATTTGAAATGAAATTGATGCTTCATTCCATGTCACTTTTTCAGATTAAATATAATAAACTATATTTTCAGTTTAAATATAATAAGCACGTACCTGCTTTTAATGGTTTTATGAAGGTCAAATTAGACTGTGCCACAGCAACAATGGGTTTTATCCTTTTGTTTGTTTTAGAAATAGGTGTTTTGAATGCCATTGAATCTAAAATACATTAGAAAACAAAATTAATAGCATTAAAAAATAAAATTCCCAAAGTTGGTAGCTCATTTAAAATTAAAAGTATGGGTTCTTTATAATCATATTCATTTAGCAAATACTTAATAATTACTATGCTTCAGATACTAATATTACGAACTTAGTAGTCAATGAAACCAACATCTAGAATGTTTTTCAGACCAAAACAATACATTCAATTTTTGTCTACAGAAGTTACTGTCCAGATTTAACCACAATTGACTGTGTGCATATATTCCAGACTGTGTTAGGTACAGGGAAAATACAGAATAGAAAGATAATTGTCACAGCCTATAGGCAGTTAAGTCTAATACAGAAAAAGTTTAAAAGGGGCATAAAAGACCTTCTGGATGAAAATATACATGTGCTAACTCCTAAAATGAATATTAAGCACAAGGGATATGGCTTGCTGACAAAACTATAACAAGGATACAACAAAGAATAAACACATATAAGAAATTACATAAAAGAAGTTGGAAGAGGAAGGGAAGAGTTCAACAATATTAATAATAGTGGCAGCTAATAATTGAATATACTATGCCAAGAGCTATTAAGTATTAATCTTTCACTCATATAATTATCACAATAAATCTATGAAAACAGTACTATAGTTATCCAAAATTTACATAATTAGGATTCTAGGGCTTAGAGGTCACATAAGTTAGGAAGCAGCAGGGGTTTGAACCTGGGTAGTCAAGTTCTAGAGCCTGCACTATTAACAAGTTTGAAGTACCCTCTATTTCAGTGACAGATTTTATTTCAAGAAATAACACCTTCATCTTTATTTTTGAAAATAGTATAAGCAAGAAAATGAATGGGGTTATGACTAAAGATAAAAAACTACAAGGTAGTTATTAGCCAAGTTAGATATGATAAAACAATTTTTAACAAAGGTAGGAAACAGAGCAGAGTTGTTTTAATAGTCGAAACAATAAGTCTTAATACCAACTCACTAGGAAAGTGGTGAAGAATGAGAACAGACTGATTCCCAAGTATATAGCTTACATGATTAATAAATAGCAAGTAATTATAAAGGAAAAGGCAATAAAATTCATAGTAGCAAATACCTATAGGAGTAGCAGTTCACTCTCTCAAAAGCAGGTTTCATACCAGCATATTCTGCTACTAAATGTAAGCATCTTTCCTAATTAGAGCAAACTATAGCCCATGTGTAAAATCCAGCACAATCTTCTTTTGTATGTTCTATACGCAAAGAATAGTTTTTACATTTGTAAATGAATGGGGGGAAATGAAGTGAATAATATTTGATGACATAAAAACTACATGAAATCCAAATTTCAGTGCCTATAAATAAAAAATTAATAGAACACAGGCACATTGTTAGTGGCAGAGCTAAACAGTTGTGATAGAAATATGGCCTGCATAGCCAAAAATATTATCTGAACTATGAAAGAAAAAGGGGCTGGGGTTTTAGTAGGCAAGTGAAAGAGCACTTGCCTAGCATGTGTGAAGCCCTGGGTTTGATCCTCAGCACCACATAAAAATAAATAAATAAGATAAAGTTATTTAAAAAGTTATTTTTAAAAAAATCCCTAAAAAAAGGCTGCTTACTCTTGTTTTAGAGAAATCTCAAATCTATACCTATTATGAAGATAAGGAACATGATCAAGTTATAACATTTATTAAGTTATAATTTTCTTTTTATTTGAACATTTAAAACATAAAAGGGAGACTCACTTTGCAACCTTCAACAAGCTACTCCCTCTGCATTGAAATCATTTTATTCATTAGGAAGCCTGCATTAGTACCTTATCACATTATTTGCCATTCATACAACATCTCTGCTTCTATGCTTCAATAATTCCCTGGGCAGAGCTTAATCATTAAAACTGGGAGTAGCTTGAGGATACAAATTATATTTTTTTCCTGGGAAAACAGAGCCTAAACAATGTATGAACACTTAATATGTGCTTTATTAAGGGGCCTCATTAGTGTTGAAGAAATATATCTGGAGAATTGTTTGTCAGAAGAGAAAGAAGCTAGAGCAGCTCTTAGTGAATTACTGGCTCTTCTATGGGCTCATATATCAGATACCAAATATGTACAGTTCTCTCTAAACCTAACAAAGAGGTTCAACCACGTGGTGGCCTCAAAAACAGGTATGGGTTTGAGTGTCAAAAATTCAGTGGTCTTTGTTCATTCATTCATTCACGAATTCATTCTGTTCATCATTTGTTGTATACCTTGCAGGAGACCAAAATGGATATGTTTCTTAGAATCAAATAATTTGTTATCGGATGAGAACATATCTACAAAAAACAGTAAAGCAAGAAATAGAAATAACAGGTAGGTTCAAGATGTCACATAAGCTGTAATTAGTTTCTAAGGGAATATAATTAGAGGGAAATTCATTAGAGAACAGTATTAACAAAAGTTGGTTATAGTACTTGAAATAAAGGATTGAATTAATGAGAGAAAAACAGATATGAATGTTAGTAAGAGTATACAAAGACAGAATGGTGAATAAAGATATCTGGCTAAATAAACAGAGATCCTATAACTGATGACCTAAAATGACAGAATAATAATTTTGTAAATCATCTGATAATAGTAAAGCACCATTGGAGTTTCCTGAGCAAGGAAGAAAAACACCACATAGTGGAAAATCAGAAGAGTTGTTTTAATAATTATACATTGGCACAGAACTTTGAAGTCAGTGAATCCCATTGTGCCATCACTATAATCCTTGGTCGTTACCCCAAATAAAAACTTTTATTTATCTTTTCTTCCATTTAAACCCCAACAGTTTAACAAGAATGGTGAAAAAAAAAAACATTTATGTTGTAGCTAGAAAAACCTAAGTTTAAACTGTGACTCTAAATATTTGGTAGCGTTTGAGAACCTGGGTCAAGTCACTGTTTTGAACATGATACGATGATGAGTGAACTAAATAAAAAGGTCATTCTAGTTAGAGAAAACAACAAACTGCAAATACCCTGAGGACACAGCATATTTGAAGTTTCAAGGACTACAAGGAAGCCAAAGTGGTAAAAAACAGTGAGCAAGGGAAAGAGAAAAGTAAGAGGCTGGAAAGTCAAAAGGTCATAATATTGATGTTATAGGGACCTGTAAATCATTGTAGGAATTTGGGCTTTCATTGCAACAGGAAGTCATTAGATGTTATGAAACTGAACAGTCCAAGCCCTAATATTTTAAAAGTAGTATGTGGGTACGCAGACTATGGAAAAGTCAAGGGTGAAAGCAAGGAGATCTGTTTGCACATCCTGCAATGACAAAGACTGGCCCAAACGGTGCCATTCAATGGTGAGTGAGAAGTGATCAGATTATGATTATATTTGAAGGAAAGAGAAAATTTGTTGGTGGACTGAGTTTAGAATCAGATCTGCATTTGAGTTTATAAAGAAAGGATGAGAGAGAAACACAAATAAGGACAATTCCACAGCTTTGGGCCTCACTATTGAGAAATAACAGATGAGATCATTAAGAGAATGAGTAAAATATAAAAATGTTTAATAACTAGCCCTCTGTAATCCAAAGTGTAAGGGAAATAAGAAACTTCCCACAAAGAAAACTGAAAGGGAGCAGTCAATGAAGAAGGAAGAAAACCAGGAGAATGAGAATGGCAAGATAAAATGTTCCAAGAAGACAGAGGTTCAAGGCTCCAAACTGTTTACAAATAGTTCAAGATGAAGACTGAGAATAGCCAGGCATGGTGGTGCATGCCTGTAATCCCAGCACTTTGGGAGGCTAAGGAAGGAGGATCATGAGTTCAAAGCCAGCCTCATCAACTAAAGGAGACCCTAAGCAACTTGGCTAGACCCTCCAAATAAAATACAGGAAAGGGTTGAGGCTCAGTGGTTAAATGTACCAGGGTTCCATCCCCAATACAAAAAAAAAAGATTGAGAAATAATCACTGGATTTACAGTGTGGAACTCACTGACCATTTATCCCTTCAGCCTATGCTCTATGCTTATGTTGCTTACATTTTCTTTTAAGCAAAACTCCTTAATAGAGTCAATGTTCCCTTTGTGATCATTCACTGAGTTATATACTGATTTGTATAATTTTTGCATATAGATTATACTTAATTAAAAGTTATTTTATGAAGTAAAACATCATTTTGAAAGGAGCTTTATTAGTTATTTCCAATTCATCACCTAAAATTGTTGAATCCACTTCAATCAGTTTTTGCTATTTTATTGAAACTTTTCTTGTTAAGGTCGATTATAATGGGTTTATTGGATGTAATCCTTAATAAATAGAGAAGCATCTATATTTCTACTCCCTCAGTGAAATAGGAAACGGGTCATCAGCTTGGATGAGGATCACAAAACTGACATTACCTGGGGTAGAACCCCAGCTTTATCACTAACTGACTGTAAAATGGGCAAATTACTCAAGTCTCAATGTACCTATTTGTAAAATTGTGCTATGGGTAAAAATAACATTTACTGCACATGAATGTCATAAATATTAAAAGAGGTAATAGTAAGGCACTCACAACTAGGTCTGACACATAAAAGAATTCAGTAAATGTCAGCTACTATTATCAATCATGAGACAGGAGGAAAGAGAAGTTTCAGGATAAAAGGGTGAGGTACCCTATAGCAAAGCTAATAAGCCCGGAAAATACAGCCATAAAAAGAGTTTAGGGATTACTTGGGGTTTGTAGTAATAAAGAACAACCAAGCAAGGTTCAGGCATAGAGTAGGCAAAGTTAGACTGAAATACAGTTGGAATTTGCTGCATGGACAATGAAGGGAAGGAAGCCAGAGGAAGTGCTTATGTTGAACCATGGAATTCAAGCTGAATTAGGAAAGATAGATAGGTCAGAGATGAGGGCCATGGAAACAGTGGTGGATTAAAGAACTGTATGTGTACAGTGGGGTATAAACAATGTTGAAGTTGGGTTCTAGAGGAAATGTGGAACTTATAGAGATAGTAACTGGATATTAAGATGCTTTTAGGAAAGCATGACCTAAGGAGGTTGGAACTAAATTCCCAGAGTAGTAGAAAGATATTCGAAAATGATTTTGAAATCATAATAGTAGTAGTTTTAGAAAAAGTATAATAAGCAAGATTCAAAATTTTGAGAGTGAATCATTCTCTGCATCAAGAGAGGACAGGGGTGAGAAAGTCTGAAAAATGAGCTTTAAACTATTTTGTTATTTTCTTTTTGCTTGTTTTTAAGGGAGAGAGGGGATATTAGTTTGGAAATAGATAAAAAATAAAAAGTAGATATTAGAAGATTCCAGCAGGAGCTCCAAAATCATAAAAGTAGGAGAGAATGCAGACAGAACTTGAGAGGGTTATAATGAAAGCACTGTTGTCAAGAGAAGGTCAGGCTGCAACAGGCTAACAAGGTAGGAGAATGTTTGCAAAGAAGTGCTAATGAAGAACAGTGAGTCCAAAGGATATAGAAGGATTTACAGAATAGGAGAAAGAAAACAGTTCCAATTGAGGGATGTTCAAATGAGAGATGTGTATATTTCTTAGGAGGCCTAGAATTCTTTCAAATTATCTGGTAAAATACATAGTATGGGTTACTTTCCTGCGTGGATCTTGATTGTCAGAAGAGGTATTTTGGGTTAAAAGTGTGATGGGATTAATCCTGTCTGCTTCTGAGGCAGTGTGATAAAGCTGTGAATACTAGAAAAGGAAAAATATTCTTCTCTAAGAAATGGAGAACTCTAGGGACCTATCTTCATTTCCAATTAGTGGATGGACAGAGGCAAAGACAGAGTAAGCTTATCAGGAGTACAGGACATGAAAAGGTCTTTCCTACAATCTTTCTGATGGTAGTATTCGGGCCAGGAACTTCACTGGGCCTTCTAGTTAGGGTGTGGACTAAGGCAAGACATGTCAAATACTTTCTTAGGGTGTAAAACTTAAGGAGGTACCAAAAATATCAAATTGAGATAAATATTTGGATATAATATTTTTTAAAAAACAGAATTATTGCAGAAAATTCATGAGTAAAATATCAAAAGTTTGGGCTGGGGTTGTGAATCAGTGGGAGAGTGCTTGCCTCACACATGTGAGGCATTGGGTTCGATTCTCAAGACCACATAAAAATAAATAAAAAATAAATAAAAGTATTGTGTCCATCTACAACTAAAAAATAAATAAATAAAATTTTAAAAAATATCCAAAGTTTAACAGACAAGATTGCAACAATTTCAGAAATTAGTCCCACACTATTTGTTCTGTCTTCCACTGAGCAATTTGACAAATGAAAAGTACAAGTTAATATAAGCTTATCAAAAGCAGATTCACTAAACCAAAACAGAAAATACACTAGAGATTTTATAAATAATACTCACCAGTTTTCTTCTTAAGGCTTAATTTCTCTCTGTTGCTAGTACATTTTGAGATTGGTGTTGTCATCTTTATTTTTTTAACAGTTGATGTTTTCAATTCCAAGGGAGAAAAGTGGATTCTTTTGATTTTGGGTATATCCATATGTTCTATAATAGCAACCTTCACATTTGTATCTTCCATGTTTCCATCACTTTTTCTTTTAAAAGCAACTAAAGCTGTCATTGAATTACTTACTTCACTTTTATAACACTCAGGTTTACTTAATACTGAATCGATAATTGGAAGATGAGAATGTAAAGCTTCTGTTTCTTTGGGGTGATCTATTACTTTTTCACATTCACCTACTGTACTGTTGAGGCATCTTTTTGCTTTTGGCTTATTAATCTGTTTGATTTTCTCTGGCAATGGTGGTCTTCCTTTTAATAACTGTGTTAGAAAGTATGGGGCGTCTCTTATGTTGCTTATTATGGCTATAACGAGAAACATCCTGAACTGCAGAAAATTTAGGGTGAATTTGTTTTCTAAAATTGTACTAACCTTGACTTCACTTCTATAGGATTTAGTTCTTCAAAATTAGGCTTAGGTGTTTTTGAACCCTGATATTCATGACTACATGGCAAAACTTCATTTTTTCTCCAGTGCTGAGGAGACCGGGCAATCTTTGAATTTTCATTTGATAATGATAATATTTTACATGTTTGCTGAGAGGTATATATATGTGCCATGTTATCTTTTACAAATTGATTTGGGGATAAAATAGGATTAACTGAATCTGACTGTAGATCCTGATTTGCTCCATAATTATCATTTACGAAAGAATCTGGACTTAAAATTGTTCTGTAAATTTCATGTATACTTTTGGATTCCAAATTCACAGACTCTGAATTATCTTTTTTAAGTGTATCTGATGAAATAAATGTCATTAACCCTACTTCATTATTAGCTGTATGACTATTACTTACAAAAGAATCTGGACTTAGAAAATTTGCTTGACTTTGCATAATGTTTAAAGTTGAAGAACAGTTTGGGGTCAGAATAAGTTTACTATTCTCCTCACTTTGAAAGGAAGTTTGAGTTATGACTTCCTCATTAAAATTAAAATCTTTTGAAATGGTGGCATCTTCTACTTTTAACTGTTCCTCATTTTCACATGTAAGAAGAGATGAGTAGGTAGTAGACTGACGTACAGAAAGTGGCAAGCAAATTTCACCATGACATTCTTGGAAAGCAGGGCTAATAGGTGATATAGGTATTTTATGTTCTTCAAGGGTTAAAGAACGATTTTCTGTTGGAGAACAGGCTTCATTAATACCCAGATTTTCACATGCCTGTAGTGGGCTACTAATTCTGTCAAGTTTTTGAGAAACACAAAATGTTTTGTTAATGTTTTGATCATTTGAAATCTTTTTGTTATAACTTGAAGAGGCTGAATTTTTCTTTTTATTAATGGTATTCCAAAGACTCCTCTGTAAAAACAAACAAAATATACTGATGAAATTAAAAACCATTGAATATTATTTTAATAAGCAATTTATACATGTTACTTCAGGCTTGTCATCAAAACAATTTTTACACATTATGAAACATTTTCTTGAATTATAGAATGATTAAACTATTACCTTTTTCTTTTTCTGCTCTTCTGCATTTCCTAGCAATATGGCTTGATGTTTCAGAACATCATTTACAAGAAATGTCACAATCTCTCTTATTCGGCCTTCTTTCAATGGTGTCCAGTTAACAGAAATAACTAGTTTTTCTTTAGGCTACAGTCAAAAGAATACATTTAAAATGATTATGATAATATAATTAAAATAATCAAAGCATACCATACAACAACTATTATTCATGAACACTCTAAAATCCTAAAAGCATTTGGTAAGTCAAATATATTTTTCCCACCTGATCTGCTCATTTCATTATAATGAAAATAGTCACCAGCACTAACAGGGTTCATAACAATATAAAACTATAATAAAATCCAACTGGATGAGGGCTGGTGTCCTGGCTCAGTGGTAGACCTCTTGCCTTGCATGTGTGAAGCACAGGGTTCAATTCTCAACACTACATGTAAATCCATTGACAACTA
Organism: Callospermophilus lateralis; assembly: GCF_048772815.1. NCBI lineage: Eukaryota > Metazoa > Chordata > Mammalia > Rodentia > Sciuridae > Callospermophilus > Callospermophilus lateralis. Next base: position 152,746 of record NW_027512473.1, on the reverse strand, counting down.
AAAAAAAAAGATCTAACTGGATGAAAGCAATAGAATAGTCTCCAGATCATTTTAATTGAGTGGCTTTAAAAAAAAATGAAATGTCTACTCCTTTATCATGTGCAGTACTTCTATTTCAAATATAATGGTCCTGTATTATAAAGATTTTGTGGAAAAAGAAACATAGAGATGATCAACTAAATTTCCTCTTTCTCACAAACTACTCTACAGTCCACATCATAAAATTGACCTTTGTTAAACAATCTGTATGTTTCAGGAACAATTACAGGTATCTCATACAACTGGTTAACTATGAAGTGACCAATGTCTAGAAACTTTGTCAAAGTCATATCGCTAATAATTAGAACCCAAGTAGTCTGGCTCCAGAGTTTAGACTTTAACATCTATCTACACCATACAGCCTGTCCAGTAGAATCTGCCAAACCCTGACATGACAAAACAACAATAACAAACAAACAAACCTTGGTTGTTTGTCAGAGGAAAAAAACAGTTTTTTGTTTGAAAAGTAAATCTATATAACATCATAAGCAGTTTGTTTTAGAAAATACAAATACAGAATCTTTACTGTGTAAAACAATTTACTCTGAAAACAAGAACTTTACTTCTACATTATAACAACAATAACAATAACAAAAAGTAAAAGTATCACTATACAGAACAGAAATCTAACTTTCCATAGGAAGAAAAGCAGTCATTTATAAACAAGACCAGCCAGGTTCTGAAGTGCAGATAAGCAGTGACACAGAAGGCAATGAACCTCAGATTTGAATTACTACTGCCTTATGAAGTGGTTATTAGCCATCTAGACTCCCTCAGTTAATGATTTCATGCTTTCCAAGGATCTACTCAATTAAAAGGACACATCAGTCAAAATAAGAACCAAATTTTCTCTTTTGTGGAGATGGGAATGGGACTAGTACTTTGGCCAAAGCAGGCTGTAAAAGCTATGTGGGAGGTTCTTGAAACAAATGTCATAAAATTAAATTGAATGCACTCTTTGTGCCAACTATTAGTTTAAAAACACCAAAAGTATTTAAAAATACCCGGAGCATATTTTTAAATGCACTTTTTTGCATAAAGTTTCCTTAGAATGCTGTTAAAGATAAGTAGGCATGCCTTGATGCACTGTCACCGCCCAAGTAACTGAGTGCCCTAACATTATATATGTGCGTGGAAGGCGGCGGGAAGGACAGGGTAGAAAGCGCAGCCCAAGGCACGCCCCGCCCCACGACCTACTGCAACAGGAAACAATGCTGAGACACGCTGAAGCCCAGGTCCGCGGCGCGAAGTGGGAGATCTCCACCTCAGCCACCTCCTCGTTAGGGTTGTGCAAGACCAGGGGCAGCGTCCGCGAGGCGCCCAGGCAGACATCTCCGAAGCAGGGGAAAGGGGACCTGTAGAAGTGGCTGAGAGACAGCGTCGGCGGGGAAGCCGCTCCTCCTGGGCCGCTGGTTCCCGCCGCCCCGCCAGCGGCCGGCGTTCTGTAGGGCTCAGCTCCCAGCAGGTTCGCCCCACTCGCCGGTTCGCCATAGCAGCCTCAGACCCCGTCCCGGCCTCCTTCCCTACCCCCTACCAGGCTGCTCCGGAGCAGGGACCTCCGACCGACGCTGGCCGCTTCACCGCGCGGCTGTGGAAACGGTCTGAGTGAATTTACCCCGCTTTGTTTTCCAGAAGCCGACACCCTAGAAATAAAAAGGGTACCAACCCCAGGAACTCGCAAACTCAAGTCAGGGAGCAAAACTAGTCCTGCCTTTTGCCTCCGTTTAAATTTTTCACCTCCACCAATAGGCACCTCCGCGCTCTGCCCACAACACCAGGGGGCAAATCGATGAGCAGCAGCTTCTGGCCAATGAAACCGCAGCGCCTCGTTTAAATGATTGCATGGTACCCGCCAGTCTTTCTTTGCAGAGGAAAAGAAACGCACAGGTTTAGGATTGAAATTAACTTTAGAGTTTGTAAACAGGTTATGATAAAAGAAAGATAGTAACAGCATTTCCACAGTAAAAGTAGGAATCATTGCGGTTGCGCGGCACAACCATAGATAAAACCGTTGAGTGGGCAAAATAGTTTGTCACTCCACTCATCTGATCCACCACGCCCAGAATTACATCCATGAACTTTACTTCCGCGGTTTTCCGGGCTGAATTGTAAAATATAAAGACAATTAAATTGACAGTTTAGTAAACATGCTTATTTTAGTGGCTGGCCATTGCAGAAGCTCACTACATGTACACTCTGTTTCTTACCTCCAGATACTGGGAGCAATACTAGATAAATAAAAGCTAAGATTCCCAATAATCCATAAATGATGGTTTGGATAGAAAATTCTCTTGACAAACAACCACTGATTTTTATATTAATATTTTTATAATAATGATTTTAGCTCACATATTACTGTATGTCAGGAACAGTTTCAAACCCTTTACATAATTATCTCAAACTTGAATCCTACAAGATATCTCATGGGACATAATTATCATTATTTGCATTTTATAGATGAGGACTATAGAGCATACAGCTAATTAGAAAGCCAGGATATGTATCCCTAGTTTGGCCACAGTCTTGCTTTTACCCTCTAAAATGTACTTCCTCTAAAGGCAGCAGAAACTTAAAAAACAGTAATAATGTATAGATGTATGGTTACACAAAATCTATAGAAAGAAAAGACTGAGAGGAAAAACAAAATGAGGAAGATAATGTGTGAAATTATGTTCATGACACCACATTTGACCTGAGTTTGAAGAATACCTTAATATGTAAACAAAGTTGTTCAGAGGGGTAGTGCTGTGACTCAGTGGTAGAGTGCTTCCGTAGCATATGTGAGGCACCGGGTTCCATTCTCAGCACCACTAAAATAAATGAATAAAATAAAGATCCATCAACATGTAAAAAAAATGTCCAGAGGATTTTTTAAAATCCTACAGTACTGATGCACAATTAATAAGAATGCTAATATGAATTACAATTATTTTCAAATGCATTATATATATATATATATATATTACTTATTACTGTGAATTAATTATTACTTATCAAATTAGTATTGCAAATAAATCCTCCTTATATTAAGACACTCAAATTTTGGCTTCAACTCAATGTGTTAATAGCAAAATTTTTCATATTTACTCTATGCTTCATGGGTTTCTCACAAAGCAACACTGTTGGCTTATATTTAAAAAAAATAGAATGAACTGTACTGAATATTTTTTACTTGCCTCTTCCTTTCTACTCTCCAATCTTTTCCATTCTGCATTTTGCTTTAATATGCTAATCTCTATTGGCTAAACCAAAAGGTTTTCTCACTGTGTGGTTTCTCATTTGCCTCAGAAGAGGAAGGTGAGAGTAATTCTCTCTCCTAATTGCTCCTCCATGAGTGTTAGCTGGCTTTCTCAACATTAAACCTCACACATAGCTTTAGAGGTACCCTTTCCAGATGGGACTTTCCCTTCACAACTTGGACCTGAGGGTCAGAAGACCATTTTATTACTAGTCCTAAGGTATTGCACTATCACTTATGATGTCCTTAGATCTGGTCACGTGTTTGCAAATAGTCCCTTTATTAAAATTTCCTTGAATTATACTAAATTGAAGTAGAGAGCTTTGTGATCCTGATTGATACAATAGTGGCCTCAGGGAATTCTACAATTGAGTTGATCATATTTGAAGAGCTCAGGCATAACCTCTTCTATGGGAAAACATCATGGTAGTCTGAGGTATGTGATGGAATCATGATTATTCAAATTATTGCTGATGGGAGCATGAAGTGTAGTATATATGGAGAGCAATTCATTCAAATATCAAGTGGCAGTGACATCTAGTTGCTATGCCAACACTTTATAAATGATTATAAAGATTATAGTGTTACTTAGTTTTGTCTGGCTACCCTAGAGAGCATACATAGGGAATAAGATGAAAATCTGTGAAACAAACAGCTAAGAACATTTTCTGAAAACAAGAGGCATCTATGAAACTCTGAAGAAGTCCCTCACTTTCTGTATTCTTAAGGAAAATATGGTCAAGAATTAAACACAAATATCTGATAGTAAATCCAAGGATTGGATAACAAATTTAACAACACTATTTAAATGCTCTACAGTGTTAATTCTTTTAGATTAGGTAAAAGGTTTTATGGAGAAGGAGGATTTCCTTGGGAATGGGTATGGTGACTATCATATTTTGGATCTGGAATGTTCATCCAACAGTCCATGAGATAGAGACATGGTCCCCAGTGAGGAGCTACTGGGAAGTAGTGGAACCTGTAAGATATGGTGTTTTGTGGGAGGTATTCAGGTCATTGGGGAGCATGCCCCGTAAAAGGAATAGTGGGACTCCCACCTCTCTCTTCCTGTCTTTTGCTCACTGATCATGAGCTGAGTTGTTTTGCTCTACCACATATTCCTGCCATGAAGTGTGACCACAGGCCCAAAGAAACAGGGCCAATTGTTCAAGGACTGGAACCTTAAAAACAAAACAAAACAAACAAACAAAAAAAAACTGAGCCAAAATAATCCTGTTCTCTTTTTATATCTCACAATCTATTATGGTGGCAGAAGGGTGACTAACAGTGACATTTGGAGAATTGACAAGGCTGAGAACTGTAATCCTCTTTATTTCTATAAACTTCCCTTTCCAGCAGAGGCAGCCCCCTTCACCCTATGTCAATTTGAGGGCTTCCTTATTTTCTAAGAATTGCACCTGGAGCAGGGACTCACAAAGTCAATGTCAATTTTCAGCATTTTCCCCTCCCCACGATCGCTTATTAACTCAGATTGCAAAAAATAAAACATGGGCAGAAAAAGTAAATGTGACAACTACTGTGAGAGAAAATAACCTGTACTGCATACCAAAAGAGTTACAATATTTTGATAGTCGAAAGTGGATTATGATGGTATTAAACCAAGGGGAAAAATCTTAAGAAACAATCAGAAATAATTGTCATGGGTACACTTTGCCATTTAATGCATTGGAACAATAGTTTTACGGGCTGGCTTTACTACTTGTGATTCATTGATTGAAAGTTGAACTCAGTAGTGGTTTACAGTGAGTTATCTACCTTTTTTATTTTGTAGAATAAAAATTCCAAAGGTTTAGGAACATGGAAATGTTGTAGAACATCTATAAGTGTAACCTAGTCACCCCTAAACACACATATTCCCCCCCACCTCAGAATCCTTCCTTCAACTGAGGCTTTAAGAAATGCATTGCTGTGAGACTCGAGCATTCTTGAAAACACATATGAAGAATAGCATCCTGTTCTCTATATGACAGAAATGATGATAGAGGATGCTACAATGAAAACAAAGTGGATGATAGGACCCACAAGTGGCCAAGACTTGTTGGTACTTAACACAACAGGTGTGATAGAACTTACCATAATATGCCAAGGTCTAAATGGTAGAGGTATGGATTTGTGGCAGTAGCTAATTGATAGAAAATCCCTAGAAATAAGATAATCAGTGGATTATGATGCTGCTTGAAATATAAATGTGTGTGTGTGTGTGTGTGTGTGTGTGTGTGTGTGTGTGTGTAAATTACAAAATCTATGAAGGAAAAACTGAAGTTAGTATTGTGGCGATTTAGAGCCTCTTGCCCAGACACAAACTACTTGACTAAGGAAAGGTCTTGCACCTATGAGGAAGAACCATTCAAAATGAATGTAAGTATATGTCCTAAATCATCATTTAAACTTTCCTGAGAGAGAACTGCAGCCATTTATCACTGTGACTATGGATGGAGGAGAGAGGAATAACCAGACTGTGCACTGGTTATGAAGTGATGGCTCTATCTTTCTGATACACTTCACAAAATTTAAATGCTACCATGGACCAGAGCTCATAGAAGGAGCTTCTAGACATCAGGAGATAAATAGCATCTAGGCCTGAGTCTGTTTCACAGAGAGTCCATTGGATCCATCTAGCTCCAGAATAAAAATGGGAATAGTTCCTGACAGCATTTTTAAGCTTGGTCTTAGATCCACGAAGCAAGTGATATTATGATAGTCAAGTAGAAGCTTCTGACCATGCCTCCTCTTCCTTTTTTTCTAATCCAGAGATTATTGTCAAGACTTGAGGGATGTTGGACTAGTGATTACATCCATATACCCACTTACCTTGCTAATTTTGCCAGTGAAAAAGCTAGATGGGTTACTGTCCAGGAAAATATTTTTTTTGCCCTGTTCATTCAGTACAGAAAACATGAAGCAGTTTGTATTTAAGTGTTTGTATAATACTAACACTATCTTAGGCCAGGTGGTAAGAGAGAAACTATGGCAAAGCTAAGGGTTCCACTGCATCAATAAAGTATCCAAGTATCTAGTGGTCTAGGACATGTCAGGATATCCCCTCTAAAGAAAGAGGCAGCTGCTGTACATTGGTTTCATTTGGAACGCCTCTTTAGATTTTGGAGGCACTGCATATCTTATTAGGGCATGTCTCACCAATCCATTTATCTAGTGAACTTTTTTTTTTAATTGGGTACTGGAGCAAGGCCTCTGCAGCAGGTTCACACTGCAATATATCCTCCCTTGCTAACTGTGAAATGTGGCATTGCAGGAAGCCGTCAATGAAATACATGAGGACCTTCTCTCAGCATGGAAGCCAGGGAGGGATAGGCCTGGCATTGGGAACTTCGCATGGCTCTCCCAATGCACATGACTTTTCCCTTCACTCTGCTAGAAAGATTCCTCATAGTACCAACAGAGATGGGCATAACCCATTGGAAACTAAAAAGCCCACCTTTCTTGGGAAAATAACAGTCTATAGAATCTCTTTGATGTTTCTTGATATAAATAAAATGGTCCAGGCTCCATTTTGTCAGAAGTTCGATCTGTCTGGTCAGCTTGCCCGTCCTGCCTCCACTTTAAAACTGCTTTCTGTATTCTTTTTTTTTTCCACAATTGTAGTTTTCCTAGCTTTTATTTCTCAGCCCATTCCAGTGAGGGGAACCCCATTCACACTGCCTGCGCGGGACATGGCATAAAAAGGCTTAAGAATCCATAACAATCATGGATATGGAATAGAAGCTCTGGGAAATTTCCATAGATGTATCATGGCACAAAATTTTAGGTTTGCCAATAAGGTTATGACTTCTCTGCAAACATCTGCTATTTGAAAAACAGATCTTAGTTTTGCTACTAGATTATGATAGAGACTGAATATGTACTCATAGGATAAAAGGAATTTTGTGATCCAAACTGCCTATTGCCAACTATCACTTAGCACAGGATCAGCGAACTAAGTCCTGAGGCCCAAGTCTGGCCCATTGTTCTCTTGTAATAGGTTTATTGGAACACAGTCATGCCACTTAATTTACATATTGTATATAACTCTTCTACACTACACTGGCAGAATAGTCGTGACAGAAATCATATGGCCTGCATGACCAAAAATATTTAGCTTCTAGTCTTTTACAAAGAAGTTTGCTGACCTAAAATTGATTTAACAAGCAACATTCCATTATCAAGCAAAAATGACACATACCCACTCAGATCTACACAGGCCTTAAAAACACACAAGCTATGCAAACAAGTGACTGAAGATTTCTATAATGTATATTTTCTACTACTTTTCTGCCTCTCAAACTATGCCTAGGTAAAATTGGAGATTTCATAAAGATTTCATGAAGAAAGTAAAAACTCTGGTGTATGGAGAGATCTCTAGGGTTGACCGGATGAGAACAAAGCTATATTATAGCTTCCCTTTAGGTATGGATGAAACATACTCTTTGAGAATGTTTTACTAGTCTACTTCATAAGGAAGACAGTCTAAGGATTTATGCAGATTCCTGGGTAATAGCTAATGGGTTTGTTAACTGGACAAAGTTTTAGAAAAATCAATATGGAAAATTGGTGTCAAGACAATCTGAAGAGAAGCATGTAAAAAGGCCTGCCAAAATAAGTACAGGATGTTAAAATTAAGTTGCATGTAAATGCCTATCAGAAAACATCCATGGCAGGCAAGGAGATTAAGAACCAGGTAAAAACAATAACCTTGTCCTGTAGATGTCAGAATCTTTCCTAAGGAAGGAATCCATTTGCTTATTCATCTAACCCACTTACCCTGTGGCCATAGTAGCATGGGCAGAGACCAAGAATAACTTCACACATGGTCTACCCTTACTAACGCTTATGTGAAAGGCCACTGTTGAGTGCCCAACCTAACAAAGATCAATGCTAACGTCCCCCAAATAACTTCATTTTCCAGTGGCACCAGGCAACTTCCTATGGCATGTTGTTACACTAAATCTTTTATGGTAGGGGCAATATTTTTTCTCTCTGAATATACATGGTGGTACTAACTGCCATTATCCAAGGATTTATAGAGAGCTGCATCTATAACCAATGAATCTGTGATGGTTTTCAAAATCTCAAAAGTTCCTTTCTACTCCTTACTTCAAGAGGAAAAGTTTGTGTCCCATGCATGTGGACTAGAACTAGTGACTCACAATGTACTGCAGAAGTGACGCAATATCATTTCCAAGATTAGGTTAGGAAAAGACTGAGCTTAAATCCTAGGTATACTCTCTCTTTTTTGGATTGCTTTCTGATAGGGTGTGTGTGAAGAGTTGGGTGTGGGGGTTGGAGTCAGCTGCCATTTCATTAAGCAGCCCTATGGCAAGGCCACATAGTGAGGAACTTAAGCCAATGGCCACATGAGTGAGCTTGGAAGTATAGCTATTCTGTTAAGAGTGCAACCCTGATTAACAGTTTGCCTTCAACTTCATTAAAGACTCTGAGCCAAAATCACTCAGCTAAGCCTCATCTAGATTCCTGACTCTCAGAACTGTGAGGAAATAAATGTCTGTTGTTTTAAGCCACTAGGTTTGGTATAATTTGCTAGGCAGCAATTAAAAAGAATACATTTTATTTTCATTTAAAATTTGGTACTAAGTCTTAGAATATCCAAATATGACTTTAAAAATCCTGATTTTTCCTGAGTTCATCAACTCAAGTTATATATTGGTTGGGATATTGCTGCTTCTAATGGGAATCTTACCTCAAACCATCACCTCTTGTTCAGATTTAGGCAAATTAAAATAAGAAGTCACTCAGTGCAGAACAGTGTGGTTATGGTAACTGCGTGGTTATGATTATCCAAAAAGATAGAGAGAGAGACAGACACACTATTCATTTTATTTGTTAGACTCTTCTAATAAGCATTTAAAGACAGGCCCAGGAGTGACTTCACAGTTAACTATATAGGCTACAATACAGATTTTTAAAAATGACATGTAAATCATAAAAACAAATGTTCACACTAGCGCTTAGTGCCAATTTTCCTACATAAACATAAAACAACCTAAACAAGTTGTTGCCTAACCAGCAGGCAACACAAACATAAGACCCATAACAAACAAGAAACTCAAAACAAAACAAAATCATTTATTAACCAGTACAATCTAGCTAGCAGAATCAACTAAGCAAGTACAACATTTTGAAAAGGCACAAAATAGTCAAGAAAAGATGGTATAAAATGACACTGTCAAAGAGCTAATGCTTAAAATCTGACTTTTCATCAATTATATTAGAATGATATGGTAAGAAGAAAATTCAGGCTTATAAACATACCAGTTCAACTGTATTGAATTTGTTAACAATTACAGAGTGAAAAGCAATGAATGATGTTTAATTATTTATTAGCCCTTAACTAATATTTTATGGTCACTCTGCAAACATGTTTGGACACTTTAAGTTTCACAGAACATTTGTAATTATTTCATGACCTATCATCACTTAAAAGAAAATCACTCACTAAAGCACCAATTTAAAACCCTACTTTTGCTACTCCTCTTTTCTCAGCAATGAATGTCTAAATTACTCAAAAGCATGCAAAAACTATTACCTTATAGTTACTGGTTATGTCTTGCTGGTATGAGGAACAAATCCTAATCTCAAATGGTATTTTAGGCTGCAAAAAATAGGTGGGTTTTTATATATATATATAACAACTTAACCCCCCCAAAATTTCTAAGGCAAAAATTATTTTGATAACGTAGTTTAAAAAATAAGATTATTTAGCATTTGATAGTGTTCACTAAAAACAACATTCAATTCAACTTAAGAAAACTGAGTATGCTTACTTATAATTGGTTTGTCAGTATACTATTCCCAGAGTATTTTTGTCTGTTTTTATTGTTATACATATAAACACAAACAGTTAATACTTAATCTCAGTATTCAAACTAGTTTTTTTGTTTGTTTTTGTTTTTTCTTTAAACCCATATTTCTAGGACTTCAACTGTGCTTCTTTGGACAAATACTTATTCAAACAACAAAGAATTTAAAATTTTTAAGACTATTTAATACCTACTAAAAATCTTTGGTGCATTTAAGTCAAAACAGATTAGGTTAATAAATTTCTGCACTTGATAAATTATTCAATTTACAGACTAAGTGCTAATTGCTATCTGCTAAAAAATTAACTTAAAACAATAAATTATGTTTATAAAATAACAATTCTCAAAAAGGCTAAACTTAAGTCAAACTTTTAAGGATAGTTATAAAATAAAATGGATTACAGGGTTATAGAAAGGTAAACTGAAAAGAGTAGGCTTCATTTTATGCTTTTTGTGCCCAATGCAAAAGCTTATATACATTCAGTTTGCCCAAATCAATGAGGTTTTCCCAATTTCAAAATTTCTTAAATTTCTGGAAATTCAAGGCAGCAGATTAGTTTTCTTTTTGTTGCTTCTTCATAAGAATTAAACTCTCTACCAGACAGGGTTACAGTTAAGTGAGGGAATGTAATCCCTGGCACATAGTAAGCCACCATTAATGCCACCTTTCTTCTTTTCTACTGGTAACTCTGCAACTTACTGATCACATGAATTTAAATGTGTCCTTTTATCTTAACCTCCGATTCTTTCTCTACAAAATGGGAATACACCATGTCCTTTCTATTTCAGAGCTGGTTATGAGGTTCAAATGAGATAATAAGTGAAATCATTTTAGAAAACAGTAAACCACTATTCAAGTTTAATTTATCTTCAATAATAACTAAATACAATTATACAATTGTATTTCACTTTACATAAGAGATGTTTCTCAGAAAAGTTCTATGTAAACCAATCCCTACAATTATACCATATATTTAAAACATCAGAACATTATTAAAAGAACCATAAAGTGAATACCTTCAAACAGCAAAGTATTCTTTTCAATGTGAAAATGCAATATCCTCTTTTTTTTGGCCACCAAATATTCAATATACCATATACATACACACATATATATATATATATATATATATATATATATATATATATATACCATTTGCCTTTTTGTGAGTCCAAATTTTTCTATATTAGCTTATATATAAGGCAAAGTATATTTTTAGGTATGATTTATTTTTTATTATAGTTAAGATTTTTAGTTAAAATCTTGTCAGTCTTTATAATAAAAATCATAAAGATGTATTTTTAACAGTCAATCTGAAAGACTAGACTAACAGTACCTTATAGTCAAGCTCAATCATGTAAGTACCCCAGGTATAACATTTCCACATAAAGTAAATGAGAGTGCTTTAGAAAGAAGAGATAATATAGTAATTATGTCTACTGGTCCTAAGAAAATTATAACTAAACCTTAATAAATGAGGCAAAACTTAGGTTGGTTTTATTATTTATATGAGCTACTTTGGTTAAATGCTTCAATTCTCAACATTTTTTTTTTGTTTTTATTTTCACTAACATGGCAAATTTTCCTATAAAGTACCTTCATTTCTTAAGTGCTTCATCAGTTTCTTCCGTTACTAACTGGTTAAATTTTATTCACTAAAAGTTCATTATTTTATTTGTGATTTTCTTATTCACAAGGGCCAGGCCAGACTTTACAGTTTACACACAAAAAAGTGCTTAAAACAATTGGGAGTGTAAACAAAATTAAAATGGAAAACTTTGAGAACTGCTATTTTCTAGTAGTTTACAGATAAATGACAAATCAATAATAAATCAACCCTGTCCAGTCTAATCCTCAAGCAATCCTACTAGGAAACATTATCCTAGTGTAAGTTTAAATTTACTTGAAAATATGGAAAGTGCATATCTTTAAAGATATTCTATAATTTCAATGTTTTTCCTCAAATTCAATCAGTGAGCTTTCATTGTTAACTGCTATTTCTTTTCTCCAAGTCCTCGACTTGTGTCTCATAAAAAAAATAAGAATCAAGGATAATTATAAACATTCCACTAATTATGAAAGCAAAAATAAAGATCTGGATTGTATGTGAATCTGTAAACAAGTAGTAGCTTCATTCAATTAAAGTAAAGTAGGTGCAAATTTTAGAATTTGTTTGGCATCTTTTCTAACGATTATACATGAAGTAAGCAGGTTCTTTATCCCACTTTCAATCTGTCAAAGTAAATGAAACTCAAAAATAGTGCATTCAATTGTGTCACTAATTAGTCATAACTGCTCCTTCATTAATGAGATGAAGATATATGCTATGACATATTGTTAATGTTCCTGAAATAAATGACAAAAAAAGTTCAAAAGGTTAACTTACCTTGGAGATATCTAGTTAAGGCTATCATATTTTTCATCTAACACATTTTTAACTTGTATAATTTAATGCATAGATCAATGTTTGCATTTATTATTCATAATAACTCAAGTAAAGGCAAACCCTGAATAGCTGGATTATCATTTCAATCCAACATTTCTTTTAACATGCTAATCTTATATAAATTAGCTTCTGGCTTTGAGTATGTCAAAAGTCTGAAGCATTATTATACCTGAAGTTATGAATAGATGGCAAGACATCACAAATATACCCAAGACTTTCTTATATATTCAAATTCTTAATTTCAATTAAAAATGTAGATAAAATAAGTTAGGATAAGAAATTATCAGTATACTTCTACACTCTTTCTTAAGGGTTCTTAACTTGTTTGTAAAATAGGGAAAGAAGAAAAGATATAAGGCTAAAGAATAAAACTCTCCACTGATGATTTAAAAAAAATCCCCATAATGTCAGTAGCTAATTCTGAAAAGTTCAAGAACCTATTAAAAATTAGCACTAACCATTAAAAAAATCACAAAAATGTTTACTTCAAATATTATGCCAAATTATGTCCAAATATTCATGTATTCAGTCAACAGAGTTACACTGTTTTCTTGATCTGAAACTGTTCTGAGGACTTGAGAAACTACAAAAAATGAAAAAATAGCAGCCCTACTAGCTTAAAAGCCACCAGGTTTTAGCTACCATTTAGCACATAACCATCATAAAGTCTGTGGAATGTTTACTCATGAATGATGCTCATTAGTAGAAATATTCTGAACAGCAGTAGTGTTATCAAGGCCTAGTAGTGTTCCAAGGTAAGACTGTTCTCTAGGATCTTGCATTTGTTCAGGTCGGACTGGATGAACTATATTTGCAGTTTGAGGAGTAAGAGTATATTTTTCCAGGAAAGCTAAATCAGCTGCACGTGGATAATCAGTTGACTGTGGCTGTGGTGACAGAATCTCATGAGAAGATGGTGGGAGTGTGGTAGTACCAGGTCACTCGGAGTATCAGGCATCTGAACTGGAACCAATGTTACTGGAATACACACTTCAGCAGATATATTCTGTAACATAGTCTTGGCTTCTGGTTGATAAACTTTGGGCTGGTCCATATATTGTTTTGTTTCTGTTTGAAAGATTTTATCATCAGATGAGTACTCTACCGGCAAGGACACAAGTTTTTCCTCAGAAGTACTGAGAGGATCATCAGGAGATTTTATCTCATGAACGTGGTCAATATGGTATTTCAACTTGTCTTTCCGCTTAAATGTTGCATTACAATGCTGACAGTTGAAAGGTCGGGCATCAGAATGAATAACCAGGTGTTTTGTTAAGGTTTTTTTAATTCTAAAAGATTGATTGCAAGTTTGACACTTGTATGGTTTTTCACCTGTATGAAAAAAATAAAATTAATTGTAAAGTGTACCCAATTGATAAAATGATAATTTAAATTGCAAGGTTTCCATCTGCATACTTGTAAGACCTTAATAAGAACAATCATATTAAAGTAAATGCTATCACAAAAAGGGATAGTATAGTAAAGTGATGAAAACAATTAGTTAAATATCAGAAAGATATGGGCTTGAGTTGTGGCTACACAACTTACTAGCCAAACCTTAAGCAAGCTAACAACTTCTACTAAGCCTAGTTTCCTCACCTGTAACATGAAATAATAATACCACCTAAATGGGAAACTGAAATAACACTGCTCAGCACTAATTATCATTTCTCACTTTATTCCCACTATAGCCTCCAAAAGTTTCGTTAAACTTATTTTCTTCTATCCAAGGAAGATAAAAATCATAACAGAAAATCTGATCAACTTTTTTCTTTGGATCAGAATGAGAAGTAGTCATAATCATCTCTAGCCCAAGGTCTAAATAAGAAAAGTTGATGGGAAAGAATTAGAAGGCTAGATCAGTTTTCAATTCCTGAGTCAAGGATTTCACACTATAGATTAATTTGCTTTTTTTATATAAGGCATTAAAAATTTCTAGGTTAGCCAGTGTGATAGGCAGAATAACGGTCCCTCAAAGAGGTACACATTCTAATCCACAGAAGCTGTGAATACATTATATCACACAGTAAATGGAACTTTGCAGATATGATCAAGTTTAGGATCTAAAATGGACAGATTTATTGGATTATGGAGGTGAGTCCAATATAACTGAAAGAGTCTTAAGAACTGTCTGCTAACTGAAGAATAATGGGTGAGAGACAAGTGACAAGAGAACTCAGCCCCAAATTACTGGCTTTGAAAATGGAAGAAGGGAACCCGGCAGGACCCAGGACACTAAAAGTTGTAAAAGGCTCTTAGCTTGCCACCAACAAGAAAATTAGAACTTTGGTTCTAGCCCTGTAACTCCAAGAATTCTATTTTGCCAAGAACCTCAGGAATTGATAAATACATTTTTCCTAAGAGGCCTCAGAAAAAAATACAACCCTACCAACACCTAGATCTTAGCCCAATGAACTACAAGTTCATAAATACATATTGTTTAGGCTGCTAAATTTGTGGTAATTTATTACACCATCAATAGAAAATAAATACAGGCATGATAATATTGCAATATACAAAAGCAAATGAGATTACATATCTACTATTACAAATGAGATTACATATCTACTGTTACATGGGAGATATATATTTAGAAGTAGTTGGATACAATACCTTTATTTTGTTTATTTATTTTTATGTGGTGCTGAGGATCGAACCCAGGGCCTTGCATGCATTCTACCGCTGAGCCACAATCCCGCCCTTATACGGGTTTTTTTATCCTTATCTCCTTCAGCTCTCCATTTAAAACATAATCTATTCTTGTAGAAAATTAAAGAGAGAACTATCTTGGAGCTGAGAAACTATTTCAAATGATTACTCCTTAGGTATTATTGTTTAATATTTTGCAGCCCATTACACCACTGACAAACCACTGACAAAATTTATACAGATGGGGATGCTGGGAACCTGCTACCATTAGATTTCTACTTGGTTCTAGACTAACAGCATTACCAATGTTATTAGAACGAAAGTGAGACATGAAGTAATACACTATATAAAGAAGTAACATTTCTGAAAAGAAAGCGCTTTTTAACTATATATAGGATGCGCTGTCTCTGACATTTGATTTTACAGTTGAATGCCTAGAATTAGAGACAATGACAAAATTCATACTGCTTTGAGAGTGAGAAAGAAAAAAAAAAGCTTATACTGTTAAGATGTAAGAATTATAAGTTCTTTCTATAAATCCCTGACATCAATATATGACATGCAAGGAGCATTCTATGGTTGTCCTTGAAAATAAAAACACTAATACAGCAGCATAACACACACCACCAAAAAGCATAGATTTGATTTTTAAAGATAAAAACGTGAGTTTTAAGTGTTTTCCTTTGGCATTTTACTAGGCATAATGGCTTCTATGAGTGTCTTCATGAAAATGTTTTTATAAATACAAAGATTTTCTTCCTTCCTTCCTTCTTTTCTTTAACTTAAAGAGCCAATTAGTTCTAGTGTACAACTTTTAGAAAACTGGAACCTGATAGGCATATCCTTTGAGATATCTATTATCATTCTAAACAGATGTCATTTTCAATAGAAAAATAAATAAATTTGGGCTTATAAAAAGACAAAATCCATAAAGGAAATGTTGATGTTATGGAATGTATGAAATATATCTGGGTTGTATGAAGATACACAAGTAGCAAAAGCCAAAAAATAAGTACATGAACTTGATGAAAGGAGAAATATAGAATAAAAAATATTTTATAGTGAGATTTTCTAGAGTAAAATTATCTATTTAACAGCAATTAAACCAAGTTTTATGCCTCTGAGGAACATAAATGAGAGACATAAGCAACCAAAGAAAGGTACTTTTCAGGACCTATAGAAAGGAATCTATTCACACCAGAAAAAATAAAACAATACTCAAATAAATGCCAACTACTTCTCAGTTATAATTCTAACACATATGAGCCTTTAGAATTTAAAAATTCAACCCACAGGATCAACTATCTTTAGATTAAAATTTAGTACTTAAAATGTAATGAGGGGCATTTATTTCAGACTTGATAGTTTATATCATACCATGTTTCTTGCTGGAGTGAGGGGAAGACAAAAGCTCAAAAAACAAAACAAATCAAAACATAGCACAAAAAGCCTACTCTTTAAAGGTACCGAATGAAGCACAACCAAGTCAGCCAGAACCCATGGGCCCAAGGTTCTAGAGACACAGGAAGTATGGAGGTGCTTTCTTCTCTCTTCAGTGCGCTTTCAGATTCAGTTTATGGGAAAATGAGGTCAAATTGCAGCCTAGGGCTTGAGGAAATCTTACTGGAATAAGAAGACAAAAGTTGGAGCTTTGGACTATCAAGAACTTGAGGGTTCAGAAGCCTGGGCAGGGCAGGGAGGAAGAAGAAGAAGAATAGAAAAATGAACCAAAATATCTGCCAATTCCAAAGATGAACATTTCCTGAGTGAGACAGCTGGAGACCAGGGGCTGAGGGGCTAAAGGACTGAGTTTCTTCAGCAGTCCCAAGGGGTGCTGAGAGAGATTAGAATTCAGGACTCTTCAAAGTGAGAAAAGATACCATTCCTTCAGTAAAGACCCCAAAATATGATGAACTAGAAGACAGACCAGAAATAAAAAAAGAAATAAAGCAAGGTCATTTCATGCTCCATCTGCTGGTGAGAAGAATATTAAATCAGTGAAAAAACACATCTTCAAGAGCGTCTATAATTTTTAATTACAAAATCCAAAGTTCAATACAAAATTACCAGGCATGCCAGAAACAGGAACAGGTGATCAAATGGCAAGAGAAGAAAACATGGTGACAGATTTACCAAAAATTTCAAAGAGCTATATTTATAAGGCTAAGACATCAAAATCAATATGGTTAATATGTTCATGAAGATACAAAAAAGAAAATTTCACCAAGAATTGGAATGTGTAGAAAGGAAAGTTAGAAAAATTAAACAATTGAAGATAACAATTTGATAGGTAGATTTAACAGCAAACTGGATACCATAGAAGAAATGATTACTACCATGAAAGCTGTATCAATAGAAAATATCCAGATAAACGTATAAAGAGATATAGGATAAAAAAATAGCATGACAATGATATATGACAAAGTGAAATGGTCTAACATATGAATACTTGAATTCCCAGAGTATATAATAAAGCTATATTTAAAGAGAATGTGACTGAGAACCTTCCTAAAAAAAGAGACAGCAAGTTGTAGATGCAGTAAGTTCCACAAGCTTCACAAAATATAAGCAACAAAGTACAACAAAAAACACATGAAGTCATACTACAGTTGTTATGGTTTAAACACAAGGTTTTCCCAAAAAGCTCATGTGTGAGACAAAGCAATAAAGTACAAGAATTGGGTTATGAGAGCCTTAACCTAATCAGTACATTTATCCACATGAATGGCAGGGAGGGTGTGGCTGAAGGAGGTAAGTCACAGGAGGCATGCCTTTGGGTATGTATTTTGTCCCTGGTGTACAGAGTTCCCTCTGCTTCCTTGTTGCCATGTTCTGAGCTGTCTTCCACTGCCCTTCTCTTCCACCATAATGTTCTGCCTCATCTCAGGCCCCGTGCTATAGAGTTGGTCATCTATGGACTGAGAAATTTAAAAGTATGAGTCAAATAAACTGTGCTTTCTCTAATTGTTCTCATCAGGTCTTTTGGTCACATCAACAAAAAAAGCTGATTAATACAAGAGCAAAACTATTGAAAACCAAAGATAAAGAAGAATCTGTAAAAGCAAAACCAACTGGGAAACATTTCTTTCAAGTGATCAACAATAAAAATAACAGTAAAAATTTCAAAAAAGTCAAAGAAGCTTGAAGAAGAGAGATGACATATTTAAAGTGCTATAAGAAAATAAATGCTAATGTCACTTTATAGCCAGAAAAACTATCCTCCTTAAGGTAAAAATAAAAACATTTTAGTTAAATAAAAGCTAAGAGAATATGGTGTTTCTCATGCAGAAGGAAAATAATTATAGATGCCAAAGATAATGTAAAAAGGAATGAACAGTAAAGGAAAAATATATGATCAAATCTAAAGAGAAAAAAATCAGAATATTAGAAAATATTTTAATGGCATTATAGTGAAAATATGAAATACAAAACTTGAAGAATGCAATGAATCAATTCATTATGTAGAGCTTTAAAAGACAGAGTAAAAAAATACATTACCAATAATGGGAATGAAAAATGGTTATAACCAAAGATCCTATAATCATTAAAGAGATAAATAAAATACCCTGAATTCTTCCAAAAGATTTGGTATTTTAGATTATACAAATATCTTAAAGTCAAATAGACACTGAGTATCTGACAGCTCTATAACTATTAAAGAATCTTTAATTAGACTGGGGACATAGCTCAGTGGTAAAGTGTTTGACTAGCACACAGAGGACCTTGGATTTGATCCCCAACACTGCAAAAAATTAAAACCTTTCTCTAAATAAAATAAATAAACTCAGAGGGATTTACCACTGAATTCTTCTAAATATTGAGAGTATGATGCCAATTTTACACAAACTCCTCTACGTACTTCAAAAAAGATGTTATTATTTCCCATGTCATTTTTTTTTACCAGTCTCATTATAACAAAGCCTGAAAGGGACATTACAAGGAAAAAAATATAGGTAGTATCTCTCATGAACATAGAGAAAAAGGGAGAAAGAAAAAAAGAAAAGAAAGAAAAGGAGGAGAGAAATAAAAGCAAGTAAACAAACTGAATTCAGCTATACAGGGTAATACATCAGGAACAGGATGTTATATCGTGAATACAACGTGATGGAGGAACAGGGTAATATATCATTAACAGAGTAATAGAACGTGAATCAATCTGTGTTTATTCCAGAAACGTAAGGTTTGACATACAAAACTAAACATAACATCACATTACTAAACTTTAAAAGTCTATACAGATAGTTCAATAGAACATAATAGAATTGACAAACCACACATGTGATCACTTAATTTAAAACAAATGTATCAACAACACGCAGTGAGAATAGTCTTTCAGTATACAGTGGTAGCACATCTAGATAACTATATGCCAAAATGGGAATATTCATCCCTCCTTAATAACAACAAAAATTCAAGATGCGTAGATCTAAATATGAAGGTTACAATAAAGCTTCTAAGAAAGTGACATCCAAAGTTTCGATTACCTGGGGTCAGTTTGTCTTCATTATCTGAATTAAAGAAGTTTGTTTCTTTAAAGCTTTCAAACCAGCAGACTACTGCAGGAGCAGAGATCCACCCCAGACCTCCCACACCAGCCCGCAGGGGACCCAGGCTCTCAGTAGGCCTGGTCCACCCCTCCTGCAGCCACACCCGCCACAGGACTGTCCCTGCCAAACAGCAGACTACCAAGGGAGGTCAAGCCCAGAGGCCCAGATCCACCCACACCAGCTTACACAGGACCCAGATCCAGGATGCAGTAGCATTCAATAAGGGACACCAACAGGGTCTGGAAGCACAACATCAAGTGAGGTACAGACAATCTGCATGGGTACTATAAGAATATAGGAAAGAAAGTGTAATATCTCAGATCCACACTGCAAGAAAGGAAGACACATAGACAACATGAAAAAACAGGAAAGAAAAGTGCCCCCAAAAAACAAGGACACTATAATAAACAGAACCAGTGGACAGGAAAGTTGATGAAATGTCAGAGAAGGAGTTCAGAAGGTTCATAATTAAAATGATCTGTGAACTAAAGAATGACCTAAATGAGCAAATATATGCAAAAATTGATTACTCAAACAATGAATAAGAGAGCAAATATAGGAAGCAAAAGATTACTTCCAAAGAGAGATAGAGACTCTGAAAGAAAACCAATCAGAAATCCTTAAAATGAAGGATACAATAAATCAAATAAAAAAGTTAGAAAGCATAACCAACAGACTACATCACTTGGAAAAAAGAACGTCAGATAATGAAGACAAAGTATATAACCTGGAAAATAAAGTTGACCTCACAGTGAAGATAGTTAGAAACCATGAGCAGAATATCTTAAGAATTATGGGATAGCATCAAAAAACCAAAACTCAGAGTTACTGGGATAGAGGAAGGCACAGAGTTTCAAATCAAAGGAATGCACAATCTCTCTGAGATAATATCAGAAAATTTCCCAAGGATGAAGAATGAACTGGAAAACCAAATACAAGAGGCTTACAGGACACCAAATGTACAAAATTAAAACAAATCTACACCAAGGCACATTATAATGAAAATGTCTAGCATACAGAATAAGGATAGAATCTTAAAAGCTGTACGAGAGAGGAATCAGATCACATATAGGGGGAGACCAATTCATATCTCAGCAGATTTTTCAACCCAGACCCTCAAAGCCAGGAGATCATGGAACAACATATACCAAGCTCTGAAAGAAAATGAATGCCAACCAAGAATCTTATATCCAGCAAAACTAAGCTTTAGATTTGATGATGAAATGAAAACCTTTTGTGATAAACAAAAGTTAAAAGAATTTACAACTAGAAAGCCTGTACTCTAGAACATCCTCAGCAAAATATTCCAAGAAGAGGAAATGAAAAACAATGATGAAAATCAGCAGAGGGAAGGATTACACTAAAGGAAAATCTAATCACAAGAGAAACCTAGTAAAGTCAAATGACAAAAACAAATAAAAATGGCTGGGAATACAAATCATGTCTAAATAATAACCCTGAATGTTAATGGCCTAAACTCACCAATCAAAACACATAGACGAGCAGATTGGATTAAAAACAACAACAACAACAATATGCTAGCTCCAAGAGATTCACCTCATAGAAAAAGACATCCACAGACTGAAAGTGAAGGGTTTGGAAAAAACATACAACTCACATGGACTGCAGAAGCAAGCAGGGATTTCCATCCTCATATCAAATAAAGTAGACTTCAAACTAAAGTCAATCAAAAAGGATAAAGAAGGACACTACATACTGCTCAAGGGAACCATACACCAACAAGACTTAACAATTATAAATATATATGCCCCAAACAATGGAGCATCTACATTCATCAAACAAATTCTTCTCAAGTTCAAGAGTCAAATAGACCACAACACAATAATTTTGGTGACTTTAACACACCTCTTTCATCATTAGATAAATCTTCCAAACAAAAGTTGAACAAAGAAACTACAGAATTCAATAATACAACCAATAACTTAGATTTAACTGACATATATAGAATATTTCATTCTTCAAACGAGTGAATACACTTTCTTCTCAGCAGCACATGGATCCTTCTCTAAAATAGATCACATACTATGCCACAAAGCAACTCTTAGCAAATATAAAAAAGTAGAGATACTACCCTGCATTCTATCAGATCATAATGGAATGAAATTAGAAATCAATGATAAAATAAGAAATAAAAGCCACTCCAACACCTGGAGACTAAATAATATGCTACTGAATGAACAATGGGTTGCAGAAGACATCAAGGAGGAGATTAAAAAAAATTTTAGAGGTGAATGACAATACAGATACAACATATTGAAATCTCTGGGACATGATGAAAGCAGTTCTAAGAGAAAAGTTCATTGCATGGAGTTCATTCCTCTTTTTAAAAGAAGAAAAAGTCAATGAATAAATGACTTAACATTACATCTCAAAGCCCTAAGAAAAAAAGAACAAATCAACACCAAAAGCAGAAAAGACAGGAAATAATTAAAATCAGAGTTGAAATCAATGAAATTGAAACAAAAGAAACGATTGAAAAAATTGACAGAACAAAAAGTTGGTTCTTTGAAAAAATAAATAAAATTGATAGACCCTCAGCCATGCTAACAAAGAGAAGGAGAAAACTAAATCACTAACATATGTGATGAAAAAGAAAATATCACAACAGACAATACAGAAATACAGAAGATAATTAGAAATTATTTTGAAAACTTGTACTCCAATAAAATAGAAAATATCGAAGGCATCTACAAATTTCTGGAGTCACATAATTTGCCTAAATTGAATCAGGATAATCAATTTCAAGTGACAAAATAGCAGATGCCATCAAAAGTCTAAAAAACCAAGAAAAACCCAGGGCTGGATGGATACACAGCCGAGTTCTACAAGATCTTTAAAGAAGAACTAATACCAATACTCTTCAATTTATTTCAGGAAATAGAAAAAGAGAGAGCACTTCCAAACTCATTCTATGAGGCAAATATCACCCTGATTCCAAAACCAGGCAAAGACACATCAAAGAAAGAAAACTTCAGATCAATATCTCTAATGAACATAGATGTAAAAATTCTCAATAAAATTCTGTCAAATCGAATATAAAAACATATCAAAAAGATCATGCACCACAATCAAGTGAGATTCATCCCAGGGATGCAAGGTTGGTTCAACATACGGAAATCAATAAATTTAATTCATCACATCAATTGACTTAAAGAAAAAAATTATAAGATCATCTCAATAGATGCATAAAAAGCATTTGATGAAATACAGAACCCCTTTATGTTCAAAACACTAGAAAAATTAGGGATAACAGGAACATATCTCAACATCATAAAGGTTATCTTTGTTAAACCCCAGGCCAATATCATTTGAAATGGAGAAAAATTGAAAGCATTCCCTCTAAAAACTGGAACAACACAGGGATGCTCTCTTTCACCACTTCTATTTAACATAGTTCTTGAAACACTGGCCAAGAGCAATTAGTGAAAGAAATTAAAGAGATAACACATAGGAAAAGTACTCAAATTGGCACTATTTGCTGATGATATGATTCTATAACTAGAAGACCCTAAAAGTTCCACCAGAAAACTTCTAAAACTAGTAAATGAATTCAGCAAAGTAGCAGGATATAAAATCAAAACCCATAAATCAAAGGCATTTCTGTATATCAGTGATAAATCCTCAGAAATGTAAATGTAGAAAACTACCCAATGTACAATAGCCTCAAAAAGAATAAAATACTTGGGAATCAACTTAATGAAAGAGATGAAAGATCTATACAATAAAAACCATAGAACCCTAAAGAAAGAAGTCAAAGAAGACCTTAGAAGATGGAAAGATCTACCTTACTCTTGGATAGGCAAAATTAATATTATCAAAATGACCATACTTCAAAAAGCAATATACAGATTTAATGCAATTCCGATCGAAATCCCAATGACATTCCTCATAGAAATAAAAAAGCAATCATGAAATTCATCTGGAAAAATAAGAGATCCAGAATAGCTAAAGCAATCTTTAGCAAGAAGAGTGAAGCAGGTGGCATCACTATACCAGACCTTAAACTACACTACAGAGCAATAGTAACAAAAACAACATGGTATTGGCACCAAAACAGACTGGTAGACCAATGGTACAGAACATAGAGACTAACCCACAAAAGTACAATTATCTTATATTAGACAAAGTTGCCAAAAATATGCACTGGGGAAAAGGTAGCCTCTTCAACAAATGGTGCTGGGAAAACTGGAAATCCATATGCACCAAATGAAATTAAACCCCTATCTCTTACCATGCATGAAACTCAACTCAAAATGGATCAAGGACTTAGGAATAAAACCAGAGACCCTGTGTCTAAAAGAAGAAAAAGTAGGCCCTAATCTCCATCATGTGAGCTTAGGTCCCAACTTCTTTAATACGATGCCTGTGACACTTCTTTTAAAATAATTAAAATCTAGAATCAATAAATGGGGTGGACTCAAACTAAAAAGTTTCTTCTCAGCAAAAGAAACAATCTGTGAGGTGATTAGAGAGCCTACATCTTGGTAGCAAATCTTTACCCTTCACGCATCAGATACAGCACTAATCTCTAGGTATATAAAGAACTCAAAAAGCTAACTACCAAAAAAAAACCAAATAATCCAATCAATAAATGGGCCAAGGACCTGAAGAGACACTTCCTCAGAAGATGATATACAATCAACCAACAAATATATGAAAAAAATGTTCATCATCACTAGCAACTAGAGAAATGCAACTCAAAACCACTCTAAGATTTCATCTCACTCCAGTCAGAATGGTAGCTTTTATGAAAACAAACACCAATAAGTGTTGGCTAGGATGTGGGGAAAAAGGTACATTCGTACACTGCTGGTGGGACTGTAAATTGGTGCAGCCAATATGGAAAGCAGTACAGAGACTTCTTGGAAAATTAAGAATGGAACCACCATTTAACCCAGCTATCCCTCTCTTCAGTCTGTACAAAAGAACTTAAAACGGCATACTACAGGGACACAGCCACATCAATGTTTATAGCAGCATAATTCACAATAGCTCAACTATGGAACAAACCTAGATGCCCTTCAATAGATTAATGGATAAAAAAAATGTGGCATATATACATGATAGAATATTACTTAGCAATAAAAGAGAATAAAATCATGGCATTTGCAGGTAAATGTTTTAGGTTAAAGAAGATAATGCTAAGTGAAGTTAGCCAATCTCCAAAAGCAAAAGCCGATGTTTTCTTTGCTATAAGGAGGTTGACTAATAGTGGGATAGGGAGAGGGAACATGGGAGAAACGGACGAACTCTAGATAGGGAGAGGGGTTGCAGGGGAAGAGAGGGTGTACGGGGTTATAAATGATGGTGGAATGTGATGATCATTATTATCAAAAGTATAAGTATAGGGCTGGGACTATGGCTCAGTGGTAGCGCACTTGCCTTGTATGTGTGAGGCACTGGGTTCGATTCTCAGCACCATATATAAATAAAGAAAATAAAGATCTATCAACAACTAAGGGAAAAATAAAAATTAAAAAAAATTTTTTTAAAAGTACATGTATAAAGACACGAATTGGTGTGAATACACTTTGTATACAACCAGAAATATGAAAAAATTGTGCTCTATATATGTAATAAGAATTGTAATGCATTCCACTGTCATATATAATTAAAAAAATAAATAAGTCATATTATTAAAAAATGTTTCTTAAAATAGAAAAGAACATAAATATAAAAAATTTTGAAAAGATACATGATGTCTTTAAAATTCAGAATCTTTGTTCATTGAAAGATACCATTACCAGGGATGGGTCTGTAGCTCAGTGGTAGAGTGGTTGCTTGGCAGGTATGAGGCACTGGGTTCGATCCTCAGCACCAATAAAAATAAATAAAAAAAATAAAAGTCTATAGACAACTGAAAAAAAATTTTTTTCAAAAGAAGAAAGATACCATTACTAAAGTGAAAAGATAAGTCATAGAGTAGAACAAGATATCTACAATATACACAATCAGCAACAGGCTAAAACAACTAATATAGAAGAACTCTTACAAATGAATTTAAAAAAAGATTTAAGAAAATGAGAAGAATTAATTATAATAGTGGATGCCCAAATGGCCAGCAAGCATATAAAATATGGGGAGGTTTGAATATCACTACTCATCACAAAAATGCAAATACAGGCTACTTTCAATTAGTGCTACATATCCATCAGGTGAACTAACACAAAATATGAAACATTGGTGAAAATGTGGAGCAACTAGAATTCTTACAGTGCTAGTGGTAGTACAAATTGACACGATTGTCTTAAAAACCTGTTTAGTAATGTCTATCCTTGTTGCCAGGAATTGCAGGGTCAGGTATAATACCAGAATAATTAATTTTTATGCATGTTTATGCAAAAATATGGACAAGACTGTTCAAAGAACTAAGCAATGCTTCCTTCACAGTAGAATGGACAAAATAAAGTAGGGTATATTAATATGAGAATAAAAATAAACCTCTCATAAAAGTATCTCACAGACATACTTTTGAGTGAAAGCCAGATCTTGAAAAAAAATGTTCTTATTATGTAATTCCATTTATATGAGGGTCAAACAGACACAACTGATTTTTATTGATATAAGTCAACATAGTCATTATCTCTGCAAGGAGGGGACAGGGAAGATGCCTCTGGGGTCCTGGCAGTATTCTACATGTTGATCTGAGGGGTGGCTACATTGACATGTTAATTATAAAAACTCAATGATCTGTCCATTAAGATTTGTACACTTTATATGCTACACTACAGCACAAAGATCTTATAAAGACAATTTACCTTGAACTTAAAAATATGAACCAAGGCTAAAATCTAATCCCAGATTTCTATCAGTTTATGGCAATTTTAACTAATGTATTACTGTTTCAACAAGACAACTGTTGAGGTAAATATATAATCACTACTCTGAGGATTACATAAGCAAAACATGTATGGATGAGAATAAGCCACATAGGAGAATAATTTTCCAAATTCTAAATAATGATATTCAAAAGTACTGAAGCTTTTAGAATACAGACTAGAAGACCACAATATTGCTTATTCACATAAACTCCAATATAATGAGTAGACATCTTAAAGAGGAAAATGATTTAACCAAGAACAAATATAGGCATATTTTACTCCTGAATAACCTCACCAAAGTATATATGAAGTACCCATTAAGTCTTACATGAATGTGTCCGAAAATGCATTTCCAGACTTGATTTTTCTTTAAAAATTTTCTTACAAACATCACATTGATGAAAGGTTGCTTTATATTTAAGAAAATAAAAATGTTTGCATTTTTCAATGTAATTTATACTAATAATGAAAATAAGTCCTAATTTTATAACTGTACATATAATTATCAAATGAATAAAGCATAGAACTCTACAGAAACATGAATACTTTTAAGTATGGAGCTTGTTGCTGGTTCTTATTCCTCCAGTTATATTCAAAAATCCATAAAAAGAAGCCTTTAGATTTTCAACTATTTTAAATCACGTTTTAATATCAGCTATTTAAATATACAAGAAAAAATTAATAGGACAAAAACAGATCAATAGTGGGCTAAAGGGAAGAGCAACTGAGTACAAAGGGTATAAATTCTGAGGTTATGGAAATAGTCTGTATTCTGATGGTAGTGATTATATGACTTACAGAACTATTCTCTAAAAAGAGAAAATTTTACTTTATGTAAATTAAAACATTAAAGAAACAAATACTGAGGCTGATTAGAAACTGCAGCAATCTCAAAATTCACATTCATCAAAAAGTTGACAATGCTCTCATCATTTCACTTCTTAATAAATATTTGATATTTGCACTTATAAATCAAATAAATTTCAAGGAATGAAATTCTTGCCCCTCATTTTTATCATAGACATAAAACTATAAATTACCCAAAAGTTGACTTAGTGAGCAGCATACTATAGTGCCTAAGAGTATTTTTGAGTTAAATAATCTCAAATGTAAAATTTAATTGTGAGGACTAAGATATTTGCAAGAGTATTATTTAAGTCAAAGTCTATGTCTACCCCCTCTTACTCCTTCAATTCAGTGAAAATAAGTAGGAAAAAATATGCCTTGCTCAATTCTTTAAGATCTATAAAGAAGCTATGATAAACTAGAAAAAAACAGCTGATTAACCTATCCCTAATTAAACAAAAAGCTCTAACTCTTCCTCAATCAAGACTCAGCCTATGTAGTAATTATGAAAAATTTTACTTTTTCACTCACTTTTGCCATGCTTTCTCACCAAGGTGCACACTTTTGTAATGAACAGTGAGATGATCCCTATGACCAAAACATTTTCCACATTCTTCACATTGATGAGCCTTTTCACCTAAAAATAAAGTTCCAAATACTTTGATTATAGTATACATTTCAGTTTGTTTCCCCCCCCCATAAATAAATGACCAAACAATAAGATCACATGTTAGGAAATAAACCAAGAAAGTAAAACCACCTATTATTCTGGGCTATTTCCTTTATATTATTTTCTTAAACATCTTTCCTAAGGGAATCTATATTTAATTTCACGAATGTAAATCCTTTATCCACTTGGAAAAGAAATTAATAGCCTTCTGCTGTAGATTTCAAATCTTACCTTTCAATGTAAAAGAGCAAAATAAATGAAATTACTTTAAAACCCAGGATATTTTTTAGTTGTTTATATAGTTATATATGTCTAGATGTGAACACCTCAAATGAACATACATTACATTGAAAAGAGGCTGTTTTACTATTTATAAAAAGGACCTGAACATTTTCAGATCTTTGTACTTTGCTTTTTTTTAAAGAAAGAGTGAGAGAGAGTGAGAAAGAGCGAGAGAGAGAGAGAATTTTAATATTTATTTTTTAGTATTTGGCGGACACAACATCTTTGTCTGTATGTGGTGCTGAGGATCGAACCCGGGCCACACGCATGCCAGGCGAGCGCGCTACCGCTTCAGCCACATCTCCAGCCCCTGTACTTTGCTTTTGAAAGATTTTCATCTGTGGGATTTCTTACTTTTGCAATGAGCCAAAATGCAAATGTAATGAAAAATCCTAGGTGATTTCCTATTTTTACATTTAGCTACAAATACTTGGTCTTTAAAAATCACTATCTCAGCTGGGTGTGGTAGCGCACATCTGTAATCCAGCGGCTAGGGAAGATGAGGCAGGAGGATCTTGAGTTCAAAGCCAGTCTTAGCAAAAGCAACTCAGCAAGAACCTGTTTATAAATAAAAATACAAAAAAAGCCTGGGGATGCAGCTCTGTGGTCAAGTGCCCTGGTTCAATCCCCAATAGTAAAAAACTATAAGAAACTAAAAATTACAAAAAATTGAAAATAACTGCAATCTGCCTCACTGATATGATTTAAGAAAATAACTACTATTTGTTGTATACTTTATATTTTAAATTATGCTTATTAGAATAATCACCTGTTCTACTATACTCTTAGAGATGGCTCTTTCCCATTATTGTGCTCACATAGTTGACTCTCTTAGAACTTCCTGAACATCAATCTAAGAGGAAAATATGAAAGAAATCCCCAGAATGTAAAAACTATAAATACAGTATAAAGATCTGAAATTGATCAGGATTATTAAAATACTCTTTTCCAAAGATGCTTTCAAAATTTAGTATAACATAAACAATTACAATCATTTTCCTTTAAAACACCAAAATTTTGTTAACTATTTCTCAAATACAATCAAAGTGGGAAATATTATCACAGTTTCTTCCATTAGGGATGTGACAATAGCAATAATTCCACATATCATCATGTTATGTAAATTCAAATTTTTTGAGAATTTGTTTAAAATTAAATTTTAAACTATACTTTGTAGTTACAAAGGGTGACCAAATATATGACTAAAATTTCAGGGAATGTCATAAAATTACTTCTCTTTTAGATACTTCTTTCAGAAAGGCTTTTAGAATCAGCATTAAAAAGGAGTAATCAATATACAACTAATTATTAAAACTACAGCTAATGTAAACATGATGTATTATGATGTTCTTTTTAGGTATTAAAAAATTCTGAAAATAGAAAAACAAAATATAGCCTACCTGAATGTATTTTTTTGTGCTTTGTAAGGTGGTCATGACGAATAAATGTTTATCCACATTCATCACACTCATATCTTTTGTCATCATGATGTATTCGTAAGTGAAGCCTATAAAGAAAAAAAAAGTGCAGACCACTGAAACAGATGACAAATACATGAAAATGAATACATAATGAAAAATGGGCTGTCTAACCAACCTCCTTCAGGTACTATTTGTCTTTTATCTGTGACTTTCAGAGCCTTTCTCAGTCTTCTGTTCATTGGCCCCAGGGTTCTATTCACCACTTCCAAAAAAGCATTTTAACATTTGCACATGCTTAAACCACTTTTGGATAATATTTCTTCCCAACATGTTAGATCTTAAATCTATTTCATGAATCCACCAAATATCTGGGGTTGTTATCTGACTGGCCAAGTCTTAGAAACATCGAAAGGAGGAATATTACAGGAATAGAATCAGACAAATGGAATAACTGTACAAGTGACTAAACACATGATAATAATAATAGCAAATAACACAGCAAATAACTGAAGATTAGTACTATTCCAGAAGACAAGTGATACCACTTATAAATTGATAGTTCAGAATTTATTGTATTATAAAAAAACTCAACATTATGAAAATTACACTTTACCACTCTTTGCACTAGTTGAGGAAAATGGAACTCCTTTTATAGTCATTCAAACACAGATTATAAAGGTTTTGATTATTAAAATTGATTTAACTTGAATCCTTC
Organism: Callospermophilus lateralis; assembly: GCF_048772815.1. Lineage (NCBI taxonomy): Eukaryota > Metazoa > Chordata > Mammalia > Rodentia > Sciuridae > Callospermophilus > Callospermophilus lateralis. Next base: position 122,214 of record NW_027512473.1, on the reverse strand, counting down.
TATCCCTACAATCTATTATATATACATACAATGTGTGTGTGTATATATATATATACACACACACACTCTTATCTTTTGTCACATATATAGTATACACATATATATACACATTTTATATATATATATATATATATATATATATATATATATATATCTCCTAGTAAAATGAAGAGCTCTCTCATTCAAGTTGACAAAATAAGTGTTGATTCTACCATAACTAAAATAAGTAATCTAACTGGACTGGATCTAAAGGAAAAAAAATCTGTCTAAATTTAAGAGAAAAATGATAAATGAAAGTGTAAACACTAAAGCCTTACCGCTAAAATTCTAGAAACCATTCATAAAATTAAAATGATACAAGCATTTCCAAAAAGCAGTTATATATCTAGAAAAACATTTTCATAAACTTCAAATGTGGTCAGAGATTCATTCATAAAATTGAGAATTCTAGAGTTTTAAACTTGCCATGTTTTTATACTAAAGATATTCTTGTATAATTAAGAATGAAGAAATAGAGCTGGGAACGTAACTCAATGATATAGCATTTGCCTAGCATGCTCAAAGCCCTGGATTGGATCCTTAGTACTGCAAACAAAAACATAAGCAAAAACAAACAAACAAACAAACAACACCAAATTTGAAACAAAAAGGTTCCAAATAAATTCTCATTCAAGGAAAAATAAATAAATATTAAAATAATAACTTAGTAAAACATTTAGTAAATTTGGCAATGAGGAAACATTTAATAATATTCTTTATAAATCCTTTAAAATGCAAATAAATATTAAAAATTGTAGAGAACAGAAAGCTTTTTATACAATTTTACATATGTTTAGAAATATTCAACAAAAAACATTATAAGAAATAAATAAAATGGAGATGTAATTGTATCTTACCTCACATAGGGAAAAATAGCTTTACTTACTTGTATGAGCTTCCATGACGAAAACTTTGTCCACAAATACTACAAAGATGAGGCTTTTCTCCACTATGGATTCTCAAATGTTCTTTCAAAGTAGTTCTGTGTTAAAAATACATAAATTTAAAGTTTTATTATATACCCAAGTATATACTACAAATTTCCAGAAAGATTAATAGAATAGTATACAAAGCCAGAGATATTATAGCAATTCTTTTTCCTACAATATTTTTACTCTCTACTGAACAGCAGTATACAAATATGCTTGTTATGTCTTTCTCATTAAAAATAAATTAAAAACACTGATTGTGGCATTCTTTGTTATTGGTTGCTTACAGATTTAACCGTATAACTTAAGCACACTTTGAAGAAGTGTAAGTAAAAAATGCTCAATTATCACTATTGAATTGGGTAAAACTTATGTGGATTTTAGTTCAGAAGGTTGAAAATATTTAAGGAATTCAGTTTATGAGTTTTTCCTTCCAAATGTGTGCTCATTACTTGTTAGATGTTTTAAGGCAAAGAAAACAATACAGGTGTTACTGACTTTCAGGTGGTGATGTATAAAAGGAACCTATATAAAGGATATAATTTTTCCTCTTCCTAAGTCTTCCAGTTCCACTGACCTGGATGGGCTAGTGTGTAACCATTACAACTCCAAGTAAACCACAAGCAGCAGTCCCTGAAATTCTAACATTCAGAATTTTCCCACATACTAATGTGCTAAGTAAACATGGACATGTTATTTACAAGAGGAAAGGAAATGAAAAGCAAGTGAGACTTGCAGGCTTTTAGCTGTCAATAGTAGTTTGTTTTTCAATTTCAGTCTCATTAAAAGGCTTAATATGAAATGGAAGTCAAGCTCCACCAGCAGATGGTGCACTTCTACAAGGACCACCAACACTTGACAAGTAACAGTTCCAGCATTGATTAAAATACCCCCCCCCAAAAATCAGACCCCTACCTTCTAAGTAGTTATAGTAAAAAGATAGAATTATCTTTGTTTTTCTTTTGGCTTACTTTTTATTTTTACAGAAATACTATTAGTAGAAAAATTAATTTATGCCCAAACAATAGTCTATATTTTTTTCTATCTATAAATGATTTTATATAATGTACTATAATGATTTTACTATACCTCCATCATATCCATCTATTGTTTTAAGAAAATGACATTTCTCACTGCTTTAGACTATGAAACTTTCACATCCTGAAGAGTGTATAAAATTTATATGTACTGTTTAAAATAGCATTAAGTACATGTGCAGATTAAGACTTAAAGCTTCTCCTTAATCTCATTTTTTACTCCCTCCTCAGAAATAATTATTCCCTTTTTGTTGTTGTTTTATTCTGAGGATAGCCCCAAAATAACATTTCTGTGGAAGAAATTAAATATCCTTAATTAACATTAGCATACAGAAGTTCTAAGAGAGTGAATAGAGGCAAGAAACCAGACCTCCTCTAGTATTCTGTTCTCCTAGTTAAAAGATAAAAATGCTAGCAAGTAATCTAACCAATGACAACCCTCAACAAGTCTTAGACCACACTAATACCAATATGGACTACACATTGCATATGTCACATATCTGACATTTTGGTATTTTCATGTACTATCCTCCTGTCAATGCCCTTTGCTTGTCTCCTATGTTAGAACTTTGTTTTCCTCTAGCCCTTGTCTTCACCTTTGTGAGATTATTCTTGCATTTTGGTAGTACACACTCTGTCTTAGTTCATGAGAAATAGAACATTAAAAGCTATTTTTTTAACACCATGAAAACGTGTCAAATTCTATTCTCAGATGCAAATGTTTTCTTTTAAGAACTGGAGGTTGGGATTATTTTTTTTCCAACCCACGACAGCCGCCTGGCGAGGGATCCTAGGGAATGTAGTTCTTCTTTGCCCGCCCGGGACCCAGTCATCCGGACTACATTTCCCATAGCACTCCGCGCGTATTTCCCTAAGTCTCGCGAGAATTCTGGCGCGATCCACCCGGCAAGCGGGTTCTTGCGTGGGCCGCCGGGAGTTGTAGTCTTCTTCCAGAAGCCGCACCCGCCTGCGCCGGGGAGGGGGCAGAGGAGAGACTACAAGTCCCAGGTGTCGCGGCGTCGCTGTCCGCAGGGCGGGGGGGGGGGGGGGGGGGGGTACGAAAGAGGAACCCGGGGGCGCGGGGTGAGTGAAGGGCTGGGGCGGGAGGGGGCCGCAGGCCGGACAAAGACCTGGAGGTAGAGGTTGTTGCGGGCCGCCTGAGGCCCAGCGGACTCCCCCAGTGTCCGGCAGTCCGCCGCCGCCTCGCCCAGGAGCCGGGAGGAAGTGCGGTGGGCGCGCAGACGGACGCAGGGCCAGAGGGCTGCGAGGAGGCGCCCTGGAGCCGGCAGGGCGCGGGCTCGGAGGAGGCGGGGGCGGCCCTGGGTCCCGGGGCTGCCCAGTAGTGCGGTCAGCGACTCGGGTCTCCAGCTCTGTTGGTCCACTACGCCGAAGCGGCGTTCAGCGTGCAGCTTGGGCCGGGTATGGACGCGTTTCTTACTGCACGTCGGCAAATGCCCCCGCACCTCTTGGCTGAACTCTGAGCTGCAGAGCCCTGCAGATGTGAAGGTGTCAGACTTGTCCTTTTTGTTGCCGTTTGTCTTAGTGTTGTATACCGGGAAGGCAGAAGTGAGAGGGGCTTCTTCGCGTTTTTTTGTTTGTGTTGTTGGTTTTTGTGGTGCTGGGTATCGAACCCTGGGCCTCACACGTGCTAGGCCGTGGGAGCTCTGCTGAGCCCTACCGCTCCCCCCACGGTTTTCCTCTGGTGAAAACCTGGCAGACAGTGTTTGCTTGAAGGCCCAGCCTGGGCGGTCAAGGCTGGGAAGGAAGTTTCACAGCGCACCTCATTGTCCTGTTTTATTTCTTGCTAAGAGCTACTGACCAATAGTTTGTGTTGGGCCAGGATTAATGGCTACTTTATTTTTAGTAGCTCGTAGAAGGAAACGAGATCTGGATTTTATTTTCCTGACACATCCTGCTCCCAATATTCTTCCCAAAAGCCAAGTAAGCAAACATCTTGACAGGTAGTCACCTGAGCTATCTGGTCCATAGGTAGCATCCCTGTGTGCCAAAGGCACCTCCAGCCCCCCACCCCCTTCGTCCTGATTGTTCTCCCTGTTAACTTGGGTTTATCAGGTAGCTTGTTTAAAGAACAACCTCTTGCCACCGTATCACTGAGGTTTTGGCACCCTTAGTGTGGAGACACCCTGGATAGGCCCCAGGTCCAGCCCTGCTCTGGTGGCAGCAACACCAGAGGTCTAGAATTCTTTTTTTACAGTCCATCAGATGGCTGACAGCGCTTGTTCTCTGTCAAAGCACAAGATGGAATTTTAGATCAGGAGGGTTCCGAGCTTTCTGTTCTCTAGGGTCCTCTCCATCTCCCTGATCAGCAGATGGAGTGACTCACTAGAGTTGCAGGACCCAGAGAAGGGTCCCGTCATTCTCTGTCCTGGCTGACCTTAGAGGACAAGGGTCAAAATATTGGCTGCTTTTTCCTTGGCCCTTTTACTTCCTTGACTTTGGTCTCCAAGTTTTTGGTTTTGAAACACCCAGCAAGCCTGTTTCATCAGTCAGATGGCCAAAGTTGTGACTTAGTCCTGAGTTCAGTTTCCTTTTTCTCAAAGTGGACCATGATGGAGCAACCAGTACTGTCCCCTAACTCTCCTGTAGTTGGCTGTCAACAAGTTCACCAGCACCATGAATCCTCATCATGGGAATGGGGTTCCTTGGAGAGCCAGGCCTGCCCAAGAAAGCTGGAGCAGGGGCTACTCTCGGGTCCTATCTGGGTTACTAAGTTTGTTGTTGAAAGCTTGATCTTGAGATTTTCAAAGTAGAAAATGAACTGCATTTAGTTAATTGTTGAAGTGTAATTTATGTCCAGTGAGGGACACAGGTCTTGTATCCAGTTCCATGAGTTCTGATATACACATCCACCCACTTACTCCATGCTCCTGTCAGATGTAGAACCTGCCTGTCATCCCTTGAGGTTGCCTTTCAAGCCTTTCAGGACCCTGTCTCAGCAAGTGTTTGTGACCTGACCACTTTCTGTAGTGTCATGGAGTCCCATCCCACCTACAGCTGTGCCACCCACCACTCAGCCATATGGGTGTATTTCTGGTGTGGCTAAAGAAGTTATGTGCAATTTTGGACCGTTTTTGTGGGCATGTGTTTTTCTTTCTCTTGGGAAGACAAGCAGGAGTGCCACCGCCATGGCCAGGTGTGCAGTTCCTCAGCTCTGCATCCCCACCATCCACGTGCCTGGTGTCCGTCATTCATCTCCCATGGTGTGATGGTGGCATGCACTTTTCTTCTGTGTATTATGTGCTCAGATGTCTGTTCTGAAGTGTCTCATAGGGCTTCATCATGTTTTTTATTACTGAGTTGTGACAGTCTCTTCTGTATTCTATAAACAGGGCTTTTGTTAGGTAGTATTTGTCTTGCAAATATTAACACCCCACACTCTTTTTTTTTTTCTTTTTGGCTACAGGGGATTGAACCCAGAGGCTCTTTACCACTGAGCTATGTTCCAATCATTTTTAAGATTTTGAGGGGCTTCACTAAATTGCCTTGGCCTCCAGAGTCCCATTCTTTGAACTGCCTATTCATGTTATCAATAGTGTAATTTACATTTTTTTAAAATTTTGGAACAGATTTAGACTCTTATTTTGGAACAGATGCACTTGCCCCGAGATAACAGCTCACCTGACCTTGTTCGAACTTGCCCTGAGATAACCACGGGCTCACCTGACCTTGGTGCCCTTCAGTGTGCATGTCCCCAGCTTTGCCCCTCCAGGGCCCTATGCAGGACCCCATATTGTGTTTGGCTGCTGTGTCTTCCCCAGGCTGTGGCTGTGTCTCACTCTCTGGTGAATTCTTAGGATCTGAAGAGGCTTGGTGGGGTGTTTGTAGAACATCCTGTTTGGGTTCCTCAGGTGGACTGACATGAGGGACTGTCACGTCACTCATGGCAGACTGAAGGAGCACCAGGGGTGATCAGGTGAGGTGCTGATCCCATCACACCCCTTTAGGGCATCTCTGACGTCCACAGACTACCCCTGGCCTGGTTGAGATGGTGTTTGTAGGTGTCTCTGCTGCAGAGTTGCTCCTTTCCCCTGTCCCTGCTGTCTTACAGTGAGTCTCTGTCCAGCCCATGCTGGGGATGCTATCTAGGATTCCTCTGTAAAGAGTGTCTCTTTCATTTTGTGTTTGGCCATCAGTCATGCACTGTCGCCAGCATGGACACGCCCTGCACTGGCCATGGTTCATGCACTGTTGCCAGCATGGACGCACCCTGTACTGGCCATGGTTCATGCACTGAGGCCAGTGTGGACGTGCCCTCCACTGTCTGTGGTTCATGCACTGTCACCAGCGTGGACGTGCCCTGCACTGGCTGTGGTTTATGCACTGTGGCCAGTGTGGAAGCGCCCTCCACTGACTGTGGTTCATGCACTGTGGCCAGTGTGGACGCGCCCTCCACTGACTGTGGTTCATGCACTGTCACCAGTTTGGATGTGCCCTCCACTGTCTGGTTCATGCACTGTCGGCAGTGTGGACGTGCCCTGCGCTGGCTGTGGTTCATGCACTGTCGCCAGTGTGGACGTGCCCTGCGCTGGCTGTGGTTCATGCACTGTCGCCAGTGTGGACGTGCCCTGCGCTGGCTGTGGTTCATGCACTGTCCCCAGTGTGGACGTGCCCTGCGCTGGCTGTGGTTCATGCACTGTCGCCAGTGTGGACGTGCCCTGCGCTGGCTGTGGTTCATGCACTGTCCCCAGTGTGGACGTGCCCTGCGCTGGCTGTGGTTCATGCACTGTCGCCAGTGTGGACGTGCCCTGCGCTGGCTGTGGTTCATGCACTGTCCCCAGTGTGGACGTGCCCTGCGCTGGCTGTGGTTCATGCACTGTCGCCAGTGTGGACGTGCCCTGCGCTGGCTGTGGTTCATGCACTGTCGCCATTGTGGACGTGCCCTGCGCTGGCTGTGGTTCATGCACTGTTGCCAGCGTGGACGTGCCCTGCACTGGCTGTGGTTCAAGTATTGTCACCAGTGTGGCACTGTGCACTGGTTGTGGTTTGGGGCTCGGCCGTATATTTCTGCTTGTGTAGTCTCAGCTTTGTTGTTGGGGCACTTTCATCTGGCTACTGTCTTTTTTGATTTTTGAGCACTTTCTTTCTCATGCTATAAGGTACTTTGGGCTCATACTCCTATGTTTCCTGCCCTAGACCCAGAATCAGCCACTTCTCCAGGGAGCTCTCATTCCTAAGATTGGAGGGTGGTCTTAGAAACTAGAATCTAGGGGGCTGGGGATATAGCTCAGTTGGCAAAATGCTTGCCTCACATGCACAAGGCCTTGGGTTCAATCCCCAGCACAGAGAGAGAGAGAGAGAGAGAGAGAGAGAGAGAGAGGGAGGGAGAGAGAGGGAGGGAGGGGGGAGGGAGAGGGGAGGGGGAGGGGGAGAGAGAGGAGGGGTGGGAGGGAGGGAGAGGGAGAGGGAGAGGGAGAGGGAGAGAGAGATGGAGGGAGGGAGGGAGGGGTAGATATGAGAATCAAGGCCCAGGTACTACTTTTGCTTCTAGGACCTCAGTGGACAGACTTGCTGATAGATCTGATTACACAATCAGATCTATGTGTCTGTAATCTCTAACCTGGAACATGCTATTAGGCTGTTGCCACTCTGGGTAAGACCCTGTTGCCCACCATCTGCAGCCCATTTCCTTCTTTATTCAGCCCCAGTGTGCATGCAGAGCACCCTCAGAATTGTTCCTCATATCCCTTTGGCTCGTTAGAAATAAAGTTATCAAGTAGAGCACAGAGTTCTGTGAGTTACAGTGGAGTTTTTTGTTTTGTTCTGTTTTGTAAATTCCTTAGGATCATATGTAAACAATTGTATCATCTGTATTGAGACAGTTTTACTTTTTCCTTTCTAAACCTTTTTTTTTGTACCAGGGGTTGACCCTGAGGGGTCCTTAACCATTGAGCCACATCCCCAGCCTGTTTTTGTTTTTTATTTTGAGACAGGGCCTCACTAAGTTGCTGAGCCTTTCTAATGTTTATGGCTTTTCTTTTCTTTCTTTCTTTCTTTTTTTTTTCTTACTACATTGGCTAAAACCATAGAACAGTGATAAATTAAATAATGTAATGACCATACTAAAAAGGAGAAAAAACACATGATCACTCCAGTAAATGTTGAAAAAGCATTTAGTAACATTTAAACCCCTTTCATGATGAAGGAAAAACCTCTTAGCAAACTAGGAGGAGAAGGGAGCTTTGTCTGTGTGGTAAAAGGCATCAGTGGAAAACCTACACTAGATGTTGTACTTCGCAGTGAAAAACATGAAGTACTTCATCCCTAAAATCAAGCAGCTGGCATTGCACCTGGAGCCCTTACCTTGGTAGTAAGGTCAGAAGTAAAAACCAAGTTGGTTTCATCAGATCATAGAGGACAAGTAAAACTGCATTTGCAAGTGATGTGGTTATGAAGAGATCCTAAGAAATATTTTTTTAAAAAGCTGAGTATATTAAGTAAAATCACAAAGATCTTGGAAATAAAAGTTTATATGCAGAAATTAACTGTTCTGTTACGTATTAACAGCAAACTATTAGAAAATGAAATCAGAAATTCTTTTCTGTTTATAATCATACCAAGAAATAAAGTATTTAGTAGTAAGTCTAACTAAAGATATGCAAAACCTCTTCACTGAGAACACGGAGCACTGGCTGTGGGAAACTGAAGTGACCTAGCATGGGGGAGAGCACTTAAATGGAAGACTTGACATTGTTGGAAGACCAGTCCTCCCTGCAGAACTCATGCAAGCCTTTTCTGTGAACTGACAAGCTGATTCTCAAACGTGGATATGCATGTGACCTAGAACTGCCCACACTGTTGTCAGAAGCAGGTTCTTGTGGCCTGACCTCTAGCTGTGTATACACAGCTTCAGCAAATGGAGTATCCTGTAGCTGAGGTGGCTGTGGAGTGATGCCTAAGAGGAGAGCAGTTGCCCAGAGACAAGTACAGCAAGGCTGGGAAGGTGGTTAGAACAGGTTTACTGCAAGGCCAGGGAAAGACTGAGGGGCACCCTAGACAGGGGTGGGCAGTGGTGAGGGAGAGGAGGCCCAGCCTCCCTGGGTAGAGTGCCACTTAGCCACTGAAAGGTACAGATGTGCAGATCAACAAGGCACTTCCAGAGGCCCTGTGCCATGTGACATAGCCAGACACAAAGCTAAGTGATCTCTTTGTAAGAAATTCTAGAATACAGCTCAGTGCAGTGGCATATGCCTTTAATCTCAGAGGCTTGGGACACTGAGGCAGAAGGACTGCAAGTTCAAAGCCAGCCTCAGCCACTTAGCCAGGCAGTAAGCAATTCAGTAAGATCCTGTCTCTAAATAAAATACAAAAAAGGGCTAGGGATGTGGTTCAGTGGTTAAGCACCCCTGAGTTAAATCCCTGGGACCAAAAAAACAAAAGAAATTCTAGAAAGCAGATTTGTGGTGATAGCCAGTCAGTGGGTGCCCAGGCCAGGGTTTGCAGGAGGAAGGGTTGCAGAGGGCTGTAGTGCAGATGCCCTGATGATGTGCGCTCACAGATATGTGGTGTGCATAGCTTTCCAGAACCCCCAGGTTGTGTGTTGTAAGTGGATGAAGTCTGTTGTGTGCTAATTGAACCTCAATAAAGCTGACTAAGCAGTGCCAGTGTGACTGGAGTCTTGGACTTTTGGTTCCTTTTGTGACTTGACCTGGCCCCGGTTACCTTTCCCAGAAAGTGAGAAGGGACCCTGACACCAGTTTTCCCCAGGGCATGGGGAGATCTACTGAGCACATGTTAAATGGACAAAAAGAAAGGGTGAGACTTGACCACACTCTGTAGGTGAGGGGCACCATCTAAGAGGACTAGCTGTGAAGGAGGATTTCAGGAAGTGTGCACTTTTAGTGGGGTGGATCGCTGGCACTCTTCCAGAAAAGGCAAGCGCTGCTGTAGGCAGGAGGGCACTGGACCTCGCATCATAGAAAACTATCCTGCAGGACTGGACACTGTCTGAACCATACCGTGTGGTTACTTTGCCAACAGACCTGGATGAATCTGGCATGAAGCAAATTACAGGACAGATATGGGCCCCTCCCTGTCAAGGGACCAGAGCTTGTGCCCTCAGTCTTTGCCTTCCTGGGCTGTGTGGACCCCATAGTCCTCTCCCCCGGATCCCCAAGGGGGAACTTGCCCACTGCCCCAGGCCAGTCAGAGAGCACCGTTCCTTATTCCCCAGCCTCAGACTGGAGCATCTCTGCATTCTTCCTGAGGACCTGCCTGGAAAGGAAGTGGGGACTGCTGCTGTGGAAGAGTGTCCTTGGTGCCAGAGTGTCCTACAGTGTGCCGCTTCCACCCCGCAGCTGTGTTTAAGTGCAGAGTTTCCTGGAGGTAACTAACATGAAAATATGTATCCAGCAGTGTCTGTGACGTTACGCCATGAGAATCACCCTGTGAGTTAAGTGAAATTTGTTGAAAGTAATACAAATGGGGGGCTGGGGCTGTAGCCCAGTGGTAGAGCGCCTGCCTTGCACATGTGAGGCACTGGGTTCCATCCTCAGCACTGCATAAAAATAAATAAAGATTATGTCCATTTACAACTAAAAAAAAAAAAGTAGTACAAATGATATCACTTCAAGGTTGTGTGGTGGGTGCTGCTAATGCTCTCTCTTATGTTACAAATGTGAAGTGAAGCCAGGCCTGCTGACCTGGGATACCAGCAACTGGGGAGGCTGAGGCAGGGGGGATCCCAAGTTCCAGGCCAGCCTCAGCAACTAAATGAGACCCTGTCTCAAAAAAAAAAAAAAAAAAAAAGGACTGGGGATACAGCCCAGTGGTAAAGCACCCAAGTTCAGTCCCCAGTACCAAAAAACAAACATGGTGTGACTACTAAGCCCCATGATGGTCAGGTGACAGGAGTTAGGGTGAAGAAGTCTCCTTGCAATGTGTTTGCTCCCTGAATCCCTCTGCCCAGGACTAGAACTTTTTGAACTCTAGCATTATTCTGGACCCATGTCTGCCTGCCCTAGGGACCTAGCCACCCACGGGGAAAAAGTCTGGGTGACAATGCCCAAGACTCCAACAGAACCTTGAGAGGTGTCATCTGGTCTTGGGAGACCAGAGATGCAGTGACCTCATTTGCAAACGCCAACCCAATGAACCTGTTGGAGAGAGATCAGGATGCCCCTCTGACCAACTCTGGACTCACCTTGCTGGGAAAGTGGTCTTCACAGTGACCAACAGCAGGCCTCACCTAATGGTCTTGATTCACAGGCCTTGAACCCTGGGCCTGCAGAGCTCAACGGTCAGGCCCATGAACTCCACGTCCTCTGGCCAGGCTTTCTACTGAGCACCTGGGTGAGGAGCTGATGTCAGCAGCTCTCATCCTGGAGGGGCAGGTAAGGGTGCCCTGGACCGCACCCACAGACCTCACAAGGCAGAGACCTGTGCGCATGCCCCTGCTTGCCACAGCCCATCAAGCCTGCCAGGTCCTCCCCAGCTCTGGGCACTCTCACTGGCATTGCAGCCCCTTCCCTTTCTCACGTGGCACCCCCCACTTCAGAGCTGCTCCTTTTGCAGCCCCGCCCCTTCCAACTATGGCTCCACCTCCCTGACATGTTCCCTTCTTTTCCTGCTTGTGTCCCTGGCACTGCCCTCCTCTCTCACAGGCCCCGCTGTCCTCCTGCTCCTGGCATGGCACTGCAACGCTTCACGCTCCTGGCTGGCCTTCTGGTGTGAGTTGCCAGCAAGTCCACAGAAAGCGAGGTTGGTGTTCCTGTCACATGTCCAGGTGACCATCCTCCAGGGAGGCAGTGGGCCCTTCCCTTTAACCTTAGGAGTCTTGGCACTCAGCCCTAGGGATGACGGAGTTCCATGCTGGGGTCCAAGGGGCTCGTGTCTTGAAGAGGACAGCAGACATGCCCCCATACGGTAGCTGTTTGGTTCTACCTTCTAGAAGACTGCCAGACCTACTTGTTTCTGTAGAGCGCACAGGGTCTCTGCAGATGCAGCCTGGAGCTGCCTGCCCACGTGCTATTTGCTCAGGAGAGCGACAGTGGGGTATCATGGCTCTGCCAAGCTGGTGACACTCCAGTATGCTGAGCTTTGGTGTCCAGAAGAGCTGAGCCAGGGCCGGGTGGCAAAAGGGTGGGGTGTCCCTCACTAACCGGGACAAGGCTAGTGTGAGGGTGCAGCCACTGGGCCTCGGCCCCTCCTGTGTGGTCTTGATGCTGCCCTGTGTCACTCACACTCCTCAGATGCCCCTCACTATTCACCATACTAAAGTCACAGGAAACAGTGGCCCAGCAGTGACAGTAGAGTCACACCTGGGGACCCTCCTTCCTCAAGGTCTGTCAGCTGCCCTGCTGTCAGTGAAGGCCAGTGCTCAGCATGTGTATTGGACGTGGGTTCAAGGGTTGGGCATGAGTTCATTTCCCCTGAATGGCTGGCCTGGCCTGGGCCCTTTGTCTGAGACCAAGCTGCAGCATCAAGGGGCATTCATTGGTGGAATTGCAGAGGGCATCAGTGAAGTGCCCCTCCCTGTGGGGGTATGTTGGTCATGCCAAGCCTTGGCAAGGCCCTGCCAGCCTCCCAGTATTCATCGTGGTCCAGGAGAGTGTCCCTTTTCTCAAGACAGTGTCATTAGAACTGGTGCTGCAGTTCCTGGGGTGACTGCCCTGTTTCTCCCTGTGGCCCACAAGGTGGGAGGTTGAGGCTGGAGCAGCTCTGCCCGACCAGGGAGACCCTGTGGAGAAGGGGCCTTGGCCACCTCAACTTCCCTAGTGAGGTCTTCAGGGCAGGGAGAGGAGACCCCATGAATGGACGCCCACAGCCTGGGACATCTCCCCAGGTGGGGCTGGATACCTTCCGACCCCCGTAGGTGAGGAAGTGTTCTTTTCCTCAGCCGTGTGACTGAGGCACCTGTGACAAGGGACAGACGTGTGAGAGACAGCATTTGAATGTGAGTTTTACATTACACGGGAGCCTTCGTAAGGAACCCGTGTCCCAGAGAAGTGGGGGTGCTGAGTGATTGTGCGCAGGCTTGAGGAAGAGGGATGGTCCTGACCAAGTGTGCTTGGATGGAGAGTGTGATCTGATGGCCATGAACCAGGATCTGTCCAGGTGGGGTAGTCAAGATTCTTCTCTGTATCTTCCTCTCCTTGGGCATGGGCAAGGCCCTCTCCCTTGGGGTCTCCTGGTCTGCCTGAGGGACAGAGGGCAGAGGAGGTCAGAGAGACCTGCTTTTGCTCTTTCTCAAATGCACAGAATTCTGAGTCCTATCACCTCTAGGCCGCAGTGCAGATCAGGTTCCCAGGGCCCCTCCTGCCTGGCCTTTGGGAGTGAGGAGGCTGCTGTGGAACCTGTCTGGTGGGTCTGGGCCCCAGGCAGTTCGTGTGGTCATTCAGTGTTCAATGGCCTCATGCCCTGCACAGCTCAGACAGTGCTATCCTCACCTTGGAGGGGCGCCCAGGGCCACGGGGTAGAATGGATCAGTGACTCTTGAGATGTGTCTGGTCAGTGGTCCAGTCTCCACCCTGCTGCATTGGATCTCCCTGGCTCATTCTGTACTACACTGAAGTTTTCCCTGGAGACTGCCCAGAGTGGGGCTCTTGCAGGGGCAGGTATGTGTCCTCACCTGCTTCTAGGCCAAGGGGGAAGCTGGGAGCCTGTTGCTGACTAGAAGACGCAGAGCCATGAATGCTCACAGTGGACTGACAGTGTGGCCCTTGCAGAGCCTGCCTGTTGTCACCCCTCCAGGCCCAGTAGCCTGAGTGCTGTGTGGACGTGATGGATGCCAAAACCACATGCCCAAGCACAGGCCTGTGTGGCCCAGGTGAGCCACTTTGTCATAAGCAGTCCCCTGAACAGCTACCAAGCCACCATCCCATGGTAGGCATTGTCCCCGCCTGCCCCTCTTCAGTGGTGAGGACAAGAATGGTTTAGCCCCAATACAGCTCATGTCCAGTGCTAGCTTTCAACACCCACTATCAATGTTTATGGACCCTATGTCTCTGGCCTCAGTGCTGTGTTGAATGTTGGAAAGAAGTACAGGGATAATACCCAGTCGCTACCCTTACAGGAAGCTGGACGACAGCTGCTCACATGCTGTTGGCCAGTAGGAGCTAGGCCACTCCAGCACCTGGGCAGGGAGAGGGTGGGACTTCAGGTAGTGATAGTCTGATATGGAAATTTGGCTTGATCCTGCAGGGAGACCCCGGGGGAACAGTACAAGGATGCAGTAGTTACAGATGAGGGTTGTATCTGCCCTGAGTGGGTCCAGTGAGTGTGGAGTGCCTGAGGCAGCTGCACGCATGCCCTGAAGGAAGTGGTCCTGGGGGAGCCGTGGTCCTTGAGCCTGGGTGGCAGGAGGTGGAGGCCAGGCCTCCAGTTCTCCAGAGCATGAGGCCACCACACTGTTAATCTCAGATTCCCGTCACCAGCCTCTGGACTGTCTCTTAAGGTGTTCAGCGAAGGCTGTGGCCTCCTCAGCACCAGGCCTCCAGAGGAATCTGGGGCCAGAGTGACATGCTTCCTGTGGTGCTGGTTTCTTCTCTGGAGTTAGAGCCTCTTGTTCCACCCAAACTTCCAGTGTCCGTGTTTTTGAGTGACCGTTGATTTATAAACTCAAAAGATACAGAAATGCTCCAGGATACAGTGAACTGGCCTGGATCCTGCCTCTACTGAGAGCCGCCTGCCTTCTGTGTAGGCTGCTATAGACGCTGGAACGCGGACTGGAGCACCAGCTGCATCCGGTGTAGGAACGGGATGGTGCTGACCTATAACAGCTCTGAGTGCAGGAGCTGTATGTCTCCCAGATTGCTGCCCCCATACTCCTCCCAGATCCTGGACTTCTCACAGGGGTCCACATCTCCAATTTTGGGGAAACTGGAGTGGCCGCCCTTGTCCCCACAGAACCACTATCCATCAGCAAACAGCCCCCAGGAGCCCTTTCTTCCCGAGTCCCATGTCCATGAGGAACAGCTGTGGGCCGAGACTTGCTAATGTCTGGTCTCAGATTCAGGCAGTGTCGGGGTCTTTCTCGGGTCCTGTGCCTGGCCCTGGCCTCCCCTCTGTTCTGCTCCCCACAGTTGCTGCCTGGGGTGCGCAGTTCCCCATGAACAGAAGCACAGGGCTGCCTGGACGGCCACATTTTGGTAAGTCTTAGTTCACCAGGCCAGAGCCAGGCCTGGGGTAGAGGCTCCTTAGAGCCATGGCAGCACAGACCCTGACAGCTGATGGGCTGTAGGGTACCTTGGAGGTCACGATCAGACTTCAGACCCAGCCATGCGCTCTGTGACAGGGACCCTGACCATGAAGTAGGGATTTCTGAGAATCCAGTGGCTCATGAGGCTGAGGTCTGTGGGCTGAGTGTGGCAGGTACTGGGTGTGCCCTGGTGTGGGGGGGTGCCATATCCTCCATGGTCTCAGAAGGGCTGTTGGTGGAAGCCTTCTCAGCCGCACCTTCTGTCTGGTCCTTGCCTCATTCCATGGCTGCCATGGCCCCTGTGACCTCAGGCCCCAGCAGGAGTCTGCCCATCCCAGTGGTTTTTCCAGGGCATAGGCTTCTAAGACTGCAGGCATATGGGCCACCAGAAATGCCTGCCACAGCACTGTCCTCGGGGTGTTCCCTGTCTCTAGGTAGTCAATTCTCCCTGGCCTGCAGTCTACTTGAGTTGAGGGCCTGGTCAGGCCAGGGGTGGGAGTGTGGCTAGGAGTGGCTGGGGCGGGTGGGACCAGGTGAGAGGGAAGATCCGGACAAGGCAGGAGCTGGGAGAGGGGCCAGCACTGGGGGGGGCACCATAGCCCAGCTCCAGAGCAAGGTTGCCTCCTTTGCTTGAGGTGCCTGAGAGGCTGTGGGAACCATCATCCCAGCCACTCATCTAGCAGCCCTGGGCTGGACCTGGGTCCTAGATCTTAGGTTCAGAGTTCTGTTCTGAGGCTCAGCTCTTCCCAGGAATTTGAGCCTGGCCTTCCCCTCCCCAGAAAATATGTTTGAGCTCCAAGGTGGCCTCAGGCCCAGCACTGGCCTGGACTGCAGAAGCCAGCAGCACAGAGCAGTGGCCCATAGGGAAGGGCCAGCTCTGACACCTCATGGCCTCCTATAGCACAGGGCTAGTTGGATGGCAAGGCCATGGGCCTGGCAAGGGCACTTGTGCCTCAGGGTGAAAAAGTGGCTTCCCCAGGCACCTAAAGCATCTCCTCCATCCCATGGTCACAGTTTGTCCACAGTCCTTGGCCCTGAGCCATCCTGCCCTGACACTGAGCAGGTTCAGACGGGCAAGGAGCAGCTGCCAGCACCTGAGAGGTAGAGTGCGGCAGAAGCACCTGCTGCAGGTTGGAGCTCTGACCCTGCACAGTCTCAGGGGGAGCCTAGCGTTTGAACTTCTGGAGCATGGAATTAATGAAGGCTTCTTTCCCTTTCACCTTCCCCTCCCTCTCCCCAGGAAGCCTGGGCCTATGTCCAGGTGTGCTGGCCCCTTGCTCCCTGTGAGGGCTCAGGTGTGTTCAGGAATGGTGGCCTGGGTTGGGCATGGACCCTGGGCCCCTGGCATGCCACAGTTGAGACTGGCCACTATAGCGGCTGATTTGCCTGCAGGGGGTTCCCACGTGACAGCTTCCCTCTTCCTGGGGACGTTCTTCGTCAGCGCAGGTCTCATCCTCTCTGTGGCTGGGTTCTTCTACCTCAAGTGCTCCAGTAAGCTCCCCAGGGTCTTCTACAGGAGAGACAAAGGTACTTCACTCCTCCTTCTCCCACTCAGGGGCCTAGATGGTGCCCAAAGGGACAGAGTAAGTGCCAGGACCCCTCTCTGCCTACGTTACACCAACATTTGGGTGCCCTCTGGGGGCTACTATAGCTTCAGGTACTGAGAGTCCAAGACTGGGCTTCTGATGCTGGTAGGAGTCTTGGGGTCTCCAGTCAAGTTAGGTGCCTTGGGGTCAGCTCCCAGAAATGCCCACCCAGCATTTCTGCCTTCCAGGCCATCCCTAGAGCAGAGTAGACCCTGGGTGTGGCCATCTCCGGTGGCCCAGGGAACCCCAGTGGAGGCACCCATGCCCTTATGCATAATTGGGGGCTGATGGCCACTGCCTCACCTGCAGCACCTCTGGGAACCCAGAGGATGGAGGGGTCTCTGTCCCCCATACTGGGTTCTTGGAGCCAGAGAAACCACCTGAGGAGCATGCCTTGTATGCTCTGGGAAAGTGGGAGGGAGGTTTCTGGGAGGTGGCTCTTCCTGGGATGCTTGAGTGGTTTGCCCCAGGTGAAGGCCATGAATGTGGCCAAGCTGAGACTCAGCTGAGGGCACTGCTGGGCAGAGTGTGGAAGTGGTACCAGATCCAGCCTGGATCCTGGGAAGAGCCTCTGCCTGTCTGTGGACCTCACTGGATGCAGGCAGCTGCTTGGCTCCAGGGTGATGTGCTCTTTTCTTCTGTAGCCCCAGGCCTGCAGCCTGGCGAAGTTGTAAGTAATCTGCACCCTCCCGGCTGAGCATCCTGGGCTCCGTGTCCCATGCTGAGCACCCAAGATCTCACTCTGCCTCTCTCTCCTTTCAAGGCTGCAATGATTCCCCCACCACAGTCCTCAGGTAAAGGCAGGTTGTGTCACCCGGGGGTTCTTGTCTCTGGGCCGGTTTCCAAATGCCAGACCCAGGAACCTCTACAGGTTTGCCCCTAGACACACATGCCCACCTCTTGGGTCCCAAGGAGACACTACATGAAGGAGGAACAGGCGCTTGACAGGCACACCTGGTGCCCATCAGCCTACATGGCTGTGTGCTGTCCCTTCCTCTTCAGGTATTGAGACTGAGAGAGGAGAACCCGACACAGGGCAGACCTTCCCCTCACTTCCTCCAGCCCTGCTCAAGTCCATCTCTGCTTGAAGGGTACAGGGAGCAGGTCAGCCCCTGGGTCTTGCCCCACCAGGCACCCCCACCCAGTTGTGACCCACTATAAGAGGAGACTGTGAAGCTAAGTCCCTGACCACAGTCACAGCTGTGAGCCCAGAGCAGAATCACCCAGCCTCCCTCCCCAGGCCAAGCTCTTCCCACCGTGCAGAGGTCTGGTGGGGACAGGCAGCGTGTTCCTCTCCTCTGGGGCAGAGCAGTTCCTAACTAAGGCCCAGCCTACCCTGTTCCAGGCAGCACTTGGCTCAGGTCTGAAGCAGCCTCATCCACAGCATCTGCAAGAGCACAGGGACCCCAAGTGGCTGGGGCCTCATGGCAGAGTATCCCCAGGTGGCTTAGACAGCAGGAGCTCTGACAGCTCTCCAGGTTGGACGTTAGAGACCAAGGAGTGGGAGAGGGGGACACTGGCTCCCAGGTCTGTGGGACCCTCGTACCTTCTCAGCTCCTAGGCTCAGCTCCCTGGGCTGTGGCTGCATCCCCTCTGTCTCTGCTCCCTCATGTCTTTTTTCTTTCTGCCTCCCCTGAGGAGGGCACTGGTCATGGCAGTTAGGGCCACCTGTTTGAGGCAGGAGGGTCTCATCTGAGATCTAAATCACATCTTCCCAGACCTTTTTCCCAAATGAGGTCACACTTGCAGGCTCTGGGGCTTAGGACATGGTCCTAGAAATGCATAATGCCTGCACCTTAGTCTTAAGGGACAGCCGGGCCCTGATCCAGGCCCAGATGTGTGGGTGCAGGGTCCCAGGGTTTAATGGGAAACAGCCAGGCTAGGCTCCCGGGGGCATCTGGCAGGAGGAACTGGCTCTTGACGGGCAGGGGCGCCTGGTCTCTTCCTTGGTCAGAGTCAACAGGCCCCTGTGGTGCCCCACACCTCCAGCTACATCCTCTGCCATCCTTGAGCCTCTGTCCCTGGCTCTGACACAGCTCATCTCTGACCCCTTTCAGTGCGAAAACCAAGATATGTCAGGTGCGAGCGGCCCCTGGACTGGGCCTCGGACCCTTCTGCCTTCTCCACAGCAGAGGCCCGAGTCAGCAACGTCTGACCTGGAAGCCGATCAGACTGCACTACCTGCGGCTTGGAGGCTGGAGGACCCCTCAGTGAGCCCCCCACAAAGGGCCTTGTCACCTGGGGCTTGGGACAGGCCAGACCTGGCTCCCAGCGAGTGACAGGCTGAATGGGAACCCACCCACGGGTTCTTGAAAGTTCTTTTGCTCCACCCACACTGCTTGGTTTGACCAACAGGAGCAGGCCGATGTGAGACTGGGGGCTCAGGCCACAGCCAGACCCACAGCCAGAACTGTTGGAGACGGCAGGGGTCACTAGGCTGCTTTGCACCTGGAGAAACCAGGGTAGCAGGACCCCTCCAGCACCACCCAGCCCAGTGGCCCCCACAGACCCTCTGAGAGGAGTGAAGCTGGGGCCTGGCCGGCAGGCAGATCGGAGCTGTGAACCAGCTGCCTGAGACTGAGGCCTCCAGGTCGTCTGGCTCCCGTGGTGGCTGGGAGGCCACAGCCACACCCTCGGGAGCTACAGAACTGAGTTCCCTGAGGCACTGCTGTCCCATCCCAGGCCTTGCACCCCAGGCAGGTCACACTGGCCAGCAGGCACCCAGGCTGGGCACCCACAGTGAAGTGCCCACACATGGGTCTTCCACATCTGAATCCCCAGGTTTTCTGGGCCCGTGGAAGGCATGCTGGCCAGCGGCCCTTGCCCAGTGGTCCTGTCCCAGCCATCCCAGGCCACCAGACACAGCCTGCACATGGCTAGCTTGGCTGGGGCCATCAGCCAAGGCTTCCTGTAGAGGAGGCTCGATGGTGGCCGCCTCCTACGTGCTGGGCTCAGCACTTAGTGGTCTGTCACTGTCCTCAGGTGTCCTGCCTCATCTCCATCAAGCCTGGCCCACTTCTTGGGGATGTGGGTGTGCTCTTGGCACTGTGATTCTGTGTGCAGCTCCTCATCCGCGAGTGGTGGACTTGATCTTTGAGGCTGGCCAGCCACTGGCCCAGCAACAGGGTGGGGTGCCGATCTGAAGTCA
Organism: Callospermophilus lateralis; assembly: GCF_048772815.1. NCBI lineage: Eukaryota > Metazoa > Chordata > Mammalia > Rodentia > Sciuridae > Callospermophilus > Callospermophilus lateralis. The sequence continues at coordinate 102,319 of NW_027512473.1, read as the reverse complement.
AGTCGAGTAAACTATTCAGAGCTTCTCCTTCCCTGCCTTCTCAGGGCCCTAAGGGTCATCTGTTCTTTTAAATATGTGTGACTGCCACCCCCTTCCAGGCCAGTACCACCCACCCCACTGCCATATGCAGGGGACAGGGAGACAGCAGGATCCAGGAGTGCTACTACCTAGTTCCTAGTCGGGGGCCTCAAGTCAGGGACTGCCTGGCTCCTGCCAAGGGCCCACCCCTGAATTCACCCCTTCAGCTCTCAGGGTGTCCCCCAAAAGACAGCTTGCTCCAAATCCCCTTGTTGGAGAGGGCCACCCGAGGTTCCTTGGGACCCAAGATGGGAAGATGTGGGCATCTCTTCTGGGCTGTTGTGGAGAAGAGCCAGGCCTGGCAGGGGCATGCAGACAGGGCCATGGAGACCTGGCAGGGATTGCCAGGCCTCATTCACACCCTAGAAACCCTCAGGATGAGGCTACAAATAGCAGTCTATGGGCTTGACTCGCCCTTGGGGAAACCCCCGTGTCCTGGCCACTTGAGCCCAGGGCAGCAGTCCCTCCTCAAGCCCACAGGTGGACAGTGCTTTGGGAGGCTGGTGGGCATGGAGGCATTTGCTGATGGGCATCAGAACTGGCCAAAGAGGGCAAGCTGTAGCGAGGCAGTTACTGGCCCTCCCCTGGGCACTGAGAGTCTGTCCAGAAGGAGGGCAGACCCAAGTGTGCCTTCCACTTGGAATGCCCAGAGTCCTGGCCCTGCCCCAGCCCCTCTGCCCAGAATATGGACTGGGGGTTGTGTCTTCAGATACCTGCTGCCATCCAGCCTCAGAAAGCCCAGCCTGAGGTCTGTCTACCTGAGAAGTGCTTGGGAACAAGGCCCCCAGTAGGCCTACCCAACTTCACCTTGTTCTGGGAACAAAGGACCCCACCCTGGAGACAGAACATGAGGAGCAGCGAGAGCCACAGGAGGGAGTCTGACCCAGTGGGCCTCTTTGCACCCGGGACCTCCCCAGGGCCATGCCATCCTGAGGTACCTGCAGCAGGACAGGTGCTTTGGCCAGACTGAGGGACCCCAACGTGATTTTTTAAAATATTTTTTAGTTGTAGATGGACACAATACCTTTATTATTTAATTTATTTTTATGTGGTACTGTGGGTCAAACCTGGTGCCAGGCACTGAGGCACAACCCCAGCCCCACCAACATGATTTCTGATGGCAGGTAGGAAGGGACATTGTGTGGCAGACAGGGAAGGCCCCCTCCCTCTCTGGTCATCCTGAGCAACCCCTGCCCAGGCCCTTCTCACTCATGCTGACCTGGGACCTCTCCCTCGCCTCCACCCATGGCCAAAATTGGAAACAGAGGTCACTACAGCCCCCTGCACATTCTTCCCTAGAGTCCAGCCCCCCACCCTTCGTTCCCTTACCTGCTCGTTCAGTATTCCCTGGGCAGCACTGGGGGAGGTGCCCAAGCTGACCAGGGAAGGATCAGCTGAGCAAGGACTCAGGTGGACCTGAGAGTGATGTCGGGTGGTGGGTGCACAGTTAGATGGGGCCTGGGTCTGGGGGCTGCCTGGGCTCTGAGCCTCAGTGGGGTATGTATCAGTCAGGCTCAGCAGATGGGGGTTCTGAGCAGGGGCTATCAAGAGATCTTTGGGGACTGCAGTTTCACTGCTGAGTACAAAAGGGACAATGCTCTCCAGGCTGCCTCCTTTCCAGAGGTTGGGGACCAGGCCTGTTGCCAGCCCCAGAAGGTGGGGCAAAGGGCAGACCCAAGTGTGCCTTCCACCCCAGAGCCTACCTTCCCCTTCCAGCTTCTGCCTCCATCCATACCTGGGCCTGCGTGAAAGCATCCCAGCTGGAGCCAGCAGAGCCACTGTGACATGCAGACAGCCTCAGGTGCAGCAACTCGGGGAGGGTGGGCAGTCAGCAGAATGACCAGCACCAGGCACACCCTGGCTTGGAGTGCCTCTCCACTCTGGCCCCAAGTACAGCATTGTCAGAAATGGGAGACCAGCTTCACCCATGGCCCTGGAAGTGGGAGAGCCGTGAACCATGGGCTTCAGGGTGCTCCTTCAAGGCCATGCTCTCCTGGACTCACCTGCACAAGGACAGCTCCTCTATCTGCCACCCACATTAGGTGGGGAGGGATGAGTGAGGGCCTGGCCCAGGGATCCCCCAGGGTGAGGGGTACGGGGAGAGGAGACAGGAGAGAGTGAGGCAGACCCTGTGTGCGCACACGCACCCATACACTTCATGCATGCACAATGCTCACTCGGCCATTGTTAGGGTGCTGGTGCACACACCCCATTCACTCGCTTGCCTACTCATGATGTGGTAACAGGTGTGCCCCATCCACTGCCCTGGACACAGCCTGACAAGTCCCCTCACTGCTGGGTGGGACTCCCCCAGGCCCAGGTGGGGGAAGGCAGGGATTCTGGCCCCACCTCTGCAGCAAGGCCTGGTACATTCCTTGGGCCTCAATGTCACACTCGCCTCTGGGTACTGACTGTCCCCTGAGGAGCCCGGTGACCTCACAGTGGCAATATTCACAGGAGCCTGGGGAGGAGGTTTCAGGGCAGCCAGGAGTCTACTACCTGGAGGGCTTGTGATGCTGAGTCACTGGGCTCGCACAACTGGCTCCAGGGGCTGATCACAGCACCCCAGGAGCCCCCGACCCTGCTCAGGGAGCCAGTCCCTCTCTAGTCACTACCTCCTTCTGGGCCCCACCCCCTCCCTGGGCCCCAGCTGCTCTCTGTTCCCCTGCTTCCTATCTGGGCCCCCTCCTTTCCTGGCCCTGAGATCTCTCTCCACTCCAGGAGCAGATGGGGACGCTGAGGTCAGGTTCCCCTCTGGTAAGGCGTCACCCCCCAGCTCTCCCTCAGGCCCTGGGAGTCTTGTCCTTGAGCACCAGGATTTTGGGGAGCAACACTGCAGGGGCTTCTGATGCCCAGTCCACTGAGGTGGTCAGTGGTGCCTGCAGGTGGGCGGGCCCCCGAGGAGCAGGGGCATCCCTTACCCTAGCATGGCCCCTCTCACAGGGTGCCCTTTCCACAGGCCTGTGTGTGGGCTCCAACCTCAGAACCTGGGTTCTTGCTAGCAGTAGGCCCCGTCCCAGTTCAGCATCACTGGTGAATCGACCACTGTGCTAGGCAGAAGGAGGGAAAGCTCAGGACGTGGGAGGAGAGCCTGACCGTGACAGAAAGGGTGGGGAGGGCCACATCCATTGGAGGGATCCAGGTTGGTCATCTGGAGTGGAGTAGGCAGTACTCCTCCACTCACAATGGGCGCTCAGGTGAGCTGGCGAGGGGGTGGTCTGTGCCACTGGCTACTGCTTGGCCCATCGGGCTTTGGTGCAGTCCCCTCACCCTCCCTCCATTCTAGCCTCAGCCCTGGGTGAACACTGACACTAGCCCGGGCCTTTGCCCCGTGGTTGACTAGAGCCCCATGCTGACTGGCCAAAGCCAGAAAAGCTTCTGCGATCCTCTGCTGGACCTGGGTCTCCCTCAGCCCCTGGTCCCTGCCCCACAGAACACAGTGCCGGAGGGGGGAGGCTTCTTGCCCACAAGCTGTTGTGACCACCCAGATCACAAATGTCCTCGCTCTGATTTCATCCTCAAAGTTGCTGCTCAGGCCCTGCCTAGCCTTGACTTCTCACCTCACTTCCTGGACCCCAATAGAGGGAGGCTGGGCTGGAGTGGGACCCTGGGCAGAGGCAGAAGAGTGCCATGCGTGAGAAGGATAGTCACAGGTGGATGGGTGGGAGGGGGTGGAGCTTCTGGGGAGGCAGGTAGCAGTGCAGGTGACAAGCTGGGCTATAACTGTGAGGTGTTTGTGGGTTCCCCTGCTTTGGGCCCACTCAGGAGCCATGGGCAGCCGGAACTAGAACAGAGTGGACAGACCTCCATGCTGCAGAGGCCTGGGCTGACCCCAGACCCAGAACTGCTGATCCCCATGTGGCCATGCCTGTCCTGCTAGGTAAAGAGGATGGCCAGCCAATCCTGAAGCCCAAGCCACACCCCCAGCCACCCTGGAGGTATAAAGGCACCTGCCCACAGCTCATGCCTTGAGAACTCACACCTGTCCCAGACGGCCAACACCAGGACAAGCACACGCATCCTCTATTCCTGACAGCCCAGTTACACTTGCCAGTACCTCAGGACAGCTGCTGGCCACTGGGCCCAGGAGAGACACCTGCCAGGTGGAGCCGAGGCCAAGCCAGGACTGGAGGAGAGGGAGCAAACAGTATTGGAGCTGGGGAGCCCAGAGGCTCAGCACCCCTCTGTGGTCGGTGGAGAGGATCATGCCCAGGAGCTGCTGACCCCCCGCTGCCAGGTAAGGCTGCTCAGCCTGTCCTCACCCTTCACCTGAATAGGCGCCTCTGTGAGGGTGGGGCCTGGTGCCAAGGAGCAGGTTCTGTGGGAGAAAGGTGGGGGAGGGCGTCCCGAGGTCCTCCCAGGCTCTCCAGGGCCACAGCTGTCCCTGAGATGTGGTGACTTCACATGCCAGGAGCCTGGGGCCCTCGTGACATCACGGTGATGTCAGGTGACTCACAGGATCACAGTGACAATTAGCAATACCTGCACCATCCACCTGCCCCCAGGACTGGCCAGTAAGCCTAGATCAGGGCCAGGAAGGCAAGGGGCCACCTCTAGTGAGGCCTCCAGGGCTCCATGGGTCCTGGGACCAGAGCCTTTGAGATGAAAGGCATTGTCACTTGCCTGTCCTCTAGGCAGGACCCTGTGGCTGGGGAGGGGCAGCAGGCAGGGCAGGGCAGGTGTCTGGTCAGCGGGGTCTTCTGAGCCCATCAGGGAAGTAGAAATGGCCATGGAAGAGAAGGCCCTGGACCCTTCAACATCCTGCTTCCTCTTCAAAGGGCAGCCATGACCTGACATTCAAGGGCACAGAGTGGATGGCTGAAGCCTGCTTCACCCTAGCCGGGGGGTCATTGGCACAAGACCCTGGTCACCAGCCAGACAAGTGGGCCCCAATGTGTCCAGGGTGCAGCTGGGAAAGCCCTCCCTTGGGATTTCACTCAGGCCTTCCCAGTCTCCCACCATCACAGGGCTCCGCTGCCCTCAGACTCAGAGACCCCCCACTCTACTTGGCCACTTACAACTCCAGCACGTGCCGACCAGCCCAGGCGCCCACTGCATGTAGTTTCACATCACTTCAGCCGCCCAGAGGCAGCCCACAAGCCCAGGGCCCCCATCCTGCAGGCTCCGGGTTGAGTCAACCTGGTTGAGCTGCCCACCCTCAAGCTGCCTTTCCCACAGGGCCTGTACCCCAAAAGATGGGATGTTGCAGGAGCCATCACAGACCACTGCCATCAGAAGTAGAGGCAGGGGCAGAAGGTGTCCACTGAGCCATGAGATGCACCCCAGCACCCTCTGGGCCATCTAGGCCTGGGGCCCACTGGAAACCCAGCCCTGGGACAAGTAGGGGAGGGTAGGTGATAGCTTGGGTGAAGGAGCTCCAGGGACACAGAAACTTCAGAGGTACCCCCAAGTGGACAGTGTGTTCCCTGGAATCTGGGGGCTGATGCTGGACAAGACTGACCTCATAGGATGGGCAGGAGACACTCACAGCAGCCTCTGTTCCGCAGCCCAGCACCATGTCAACAGGCCAGCAGGTATGGCACACGGTAGTACCACCCCACTGCCGGAGCAGCCCCACAGTCTCGACACCCAGGTCACCCGGCACCCCTGGTTCAGAGAAGGTGGCCTCCCCACTGGAGTGCTCCATCTGCTTCTCAGGTTATGACAACATCTTCGAGACACCAAAGGAACTGTCCTGCACCCATGTCTTCTGCCTGGAGTGCCTGGCCCAGCTAGCGGCCGCCCAACCCACAGGCTCCGGCAGTGAGGCTGTGCCTTGCCCATTCTGCCGGAAGCCCACAGCTGTGCCAACTGCTGGGGCCCCTGCACTGCGTACCAGCCGCCAGCTGCAGGCCAAGATGCCCGCACACCTGCAATGAGAGGAGCCAGTGTGGCTAGAGGGCACCAAGCTGTGCTGCCGCCCACTGCCTGCCACACCTGGCCGTGAGGCACACAGCTTTGTGTGTGTGGATGTGGGCCTGAGCAAGCCTGCTGAACCTACCCCACCTGCGCCTGTCCCAGACCTGGCCCCTCGCCGGAGCCGCCTGGCCCGCTGCTGGGCACGCTGCAGGGACTGGCGGTGCTTGGCATTGGTCTCTGTCCTGCTGCTGGTGCTGTTCTGCATGGTGCTCTGGCCCGTGCAGTGCGCGCTCAAGACTGGGAACCTGCACTGCCTCCCCCGGCCACCTACCGCCTCCAGCACTGCTGCCGCTGCCTTCTCCCTTGAGCCCCTGGCTAGCAACTAGGGTCACCAGCCTATGGCCAGGCCTCTGACTTGCTGGGGTCAGGAGCACAGCAGCTACTGGAAATTTATCCCCTAGGGCCCCACTGAGGGTCCTCATGAGATGGACAAAGGGTGCCCAAAATCTCTAAGAATGATTAGCTCCTACAGGCCCTAGAAGCTATCCCTTCCCCTGTCACACAGTGGTGGAAGGGACCCAGGAGGTGCTGGCCAGACCCCTGTCCTCCTCCACACACTGCAATGCATGGACTGCTTACTGTCTTTGAGGCCATTTCACCAGGGCCTTCCCAGGGCTCTCTCTAGGCAGGGCTGGCCCCTTCTGTTGGAGGGATCATAGAGCAGAGGCAGGGCAGGCCCTTTGCCCAGGCCACTGCAGAAACTGCCCAGATGCCCTTCTATGCTTGCAAATAGTACATTTTAAAATAAAATATTTTATATCCATGTTTGGTAAAATGTTCTCACTCTGTGTCCCTGCCGCCACTCAGTCCCCACCCCTCCAGAAAGCCCCCTGTTCCACCCAGCCTAGCCTCTGTCCAGGTTCCCCATTGGATCATGGGTGGGACCAAGGACTAGGGGCCCAGCTCCAGTACCATGAGGTTCCCCTAGGGAAACAGGGAAAGTCCCAGGGCACCCCAGCAGGTTGGAGCCTCAGCCTGGCCCAGCACCCAGTGGCTCTAAGGGGGCTTCTCTTCCCCATCTCCCACCATGGCCATCCCTGCCTACCCCCAGGAAGTTGTGAACCCCCAGCCCCACCAGGAGAGCTGTTTAGGGAACCACGGGACCCAAGACCCCTGTGGAAACCAAGGCCCAAGGGTCCCTGAAGCAGAGGTGGTGACAAGCAGTGGTGGCCTGATGATCTAGACCTTGGGTCCCTCTGGGAGACCTCAGCCCTCCTGAGCTAGCCCACCTGCCGAGCAAGTGCATGCAGCTTTGTGGGCTGGGCCTCCTGCCCACCCTACCCCACCCAGGTTCTGCCATGGCCCCAGGAATCCTGTACCACAAGGTAAGTGAGACCAGGAAGGCCCAGACCTGCCCCGAGGCCCAGATACTTCCTGCTCCTACCAGCAGGGCCTCTGACGAGGCAGAGAGAGAGAGCAGAGAGAGTCCCTGTAGAATCTGGGTCCAGTCCTAGGGACCACATACACCCCTGGCCCAGGATTAGGGGGGCCAGGGGTCAGCCTAAAAACAGAACTAAAACCAGCTTTACTAGAGACGCCCTGATGCCACAGGTAGCTGTGAGAAGGAAGGGTGCCTCCATGGACACAGGCAGGGGTGTCACACCCTGTCACACACAGTCACGCATATGTGGAGTCACCTCACCACCAGCAGGGCCAGGCATGTGAGTCTGCACACACGGTCACATGAGCATCTCTACAGGCTCTCATTCCACAGGCCTTATTGCACAGGCATGGTGGTGAGGAGGCCAGGCCTGCTGCCCTGAGATGGGCAGGGCACACAGGTCAGCAGGATACTAATACCGATGGCTGCAGTCATGTCAGGCACGGACTGTCCCTGTTGCTCACTTCACACACAGGCCAACATGGAGTGGCTGGACTTGAGGCACATTCAGGTTCACATGTGGTCACTGTCAGCTCTGCAGTCCTCACAAGGCAAGGACACTGGATCTCAAGACTGTTCTCCTACCAGTCGGGTCCAGGTCTGGCACGCAAGTCTCAGAGGTGGACTCCAGGCCCCCGCCACTCCGCACCTGAACACCTCAGGCCCTGAAGCCGCCCTCTGAGGAGCCAACAGCTTCTAAGGGCTCCAGCCCTACCCCAGGGCACAGACAGGACAGCGCGGGTGGAGGGTGGCAGAGGCCCCTCGGCCCCCAGGCTCTGTGGGCGGAGAAGCAGGTCAGCTGGCTCCCAGGAGATCCCACCCAAAACGGGTGGGATTCGCCTGCACCCCGACCGTCAGCCAACTCATGCCGCGGGCTACCGGGACTGCGCAGGTCGGGGACTGCGGCAGAGCTTCCAGTCCTCCGCTAGGACTCGCGCTCCGCTGGGGCCCACGCAGTCCCTCCCCGCCCCCACCTGCTCGCGCAAGCGCAGCTGCTCGCCTCAGATGTAGCGCTGTCGCGCTAGGTACACGAACTGGCACTGCGCTCGGTTTGCACCTTCTGCAAGCGCTGCTGCCGCACCAGCTGGTTCGTCCAGCCCTAGGGACAACGGCGTTCAGGGCAGCTGGCAAGCAGAGGAGGCTGGAGGGGTCAGCAGAGAAGGGGGCAGGTCGTAGGGTGGACTCTGGGTGGGGCTAACGGAGAGGGCAGGGCCAGAGGGGCGAGGCCCGTGGGAGGGCGGGGCCATCAGGTCAGGAGTAGGGAGAATGGAGCCTGGGGGAGGGGCAGCGGGAGAGGGTGTGGCTTCTATGGGGCGTGGCCTCCAGGAGGGGAGGGGCCGGAACTGCTCACCAAATTTGCGGATGAGGTCCCCCAGAAAGTCAAACACAATGATGGTGCCCTTGCGTCTGATGCCCACGCTGGGGTCAAACCAGGCGACCTCTTAATGAATTCAAGGAGCGAAGCCCTGGTCCCATCCTTACCAGAAGCCCTGGTCCACAGGTCCAGTCTCCTATTGCTCCCTGCAGTCCCACCCCTGGTAGCACCTGCAATGCACCACTATGAGCCCAGCGCCTGGCAGGGTTCACCTCATCCAGGTCAAGTCCTGAAAGTGCTTTGTTGTGCGCGGTGGCTCCTCCTGGGTAGGGCAGGTCTGGTTTGGAGAATGTGAGCCGCAGCTCCCAGGTAGGGCCACCGGGGTGAGAGTGTCCTGTTAGGACCCCTCGGTGGGAGGGGCAAAGGGGGTGAGCTGGGAGAAGGTGGAGGGGCTGGGGACAGGCCAAGGCCAAGCAGGAGGGGAGGAAGGAAAGGAAAATGGGGGTGGAACAGAAAGGGAAGGAAAGAAGGAGGTGGCCGGGCAGGAGTGAGGACAGGGAGTTTTGTTTAGGCAGAGCCAGCCTCCTGCCTGAGGAATTCGCAGGACCCTCCCACAAAGAGGTGGTTGGTCAGATCAGAGCCCTGTGCTGCTGGGAAGGGGGAGGGATCTGTGCCTGGGGCAGGAATAGGCACCAGTGGCACCCAGAGAAGAGAGCTGCTGACAGGAGCCAGGCAGAGACCTGGGAGGCAGATGTGAGCATGAGCCACCTGGAGCCAGGGCCAGGCCCTGGAGCTGGGGTGGAGACGAGTCCTCTGTGAGCAGAGCCCAGTCTGTGAACCAGGTTCAGGAGAACAGAAGCCACCAAAACCAGTGGGGATAGACTAAGTCAGGTTTCTCAGCTCAGGACCTCCTCTCCCTCAGCATGGACCTGGGGCACCCTGGCCCTCTGACCTACAGCCACACATTCCACTGCCCACCAGACTCACCTGGTCTGGCCGCCCCACTTGTAGCTTCTGTGCATAGTAGCCCTGTGGCACACACATACATGGCCTTACTCTTGGTGGCCCCGAAGCTCTGGCCAATACCAGAAACACTTGTTCTGAAGGAGGTCAGCCTGTGATGCCTTGCCTGGCAAGCACACGCACACAGGTGCGGTCATGGGCTCTTCTTCCTCCCTCCGCCCCAGTGCCCCACAGCTTTTTGTCCCAGAGGAGGAGCTGCTTCCTTGACCAGTTAAGAGGGAAGCCTGGACCTCACAGTACAGGTAGGACTCCGGGCTCCTACCCACCCCTGCTCCACCTGTCTGATGGTCATGACAGGGACATGTGTGTTCTCTTGGCACATCGTGCCCCGAAGGCAGCTGACGTGGTCTGCAGGGAGCCCTGTGTAGCAATGTCCACTTTGCCCACTCCCAAGTCTGACTTCTCCTCTGGGTCACTCTGAAAGAGGGTGAATGTCAAAATTAAAGCTGAGAGGACAGATCTAAGTTTATGCAAGTGTGCAAAAGAGCCTAGGTGGTTCATGGTTCCTCACACTTAAGGCCAGGGGAGGGCTGAGGAGTCACACTCAGTCCAGCTTGCTCAGAAGACCCTGCTGGCTGGCTTTCGGTCCTGCCAGGGTCCACACTTTGCTCTCCACCCCTTGGACCTGACTCTCTGGGACCTCCCAGCATGGTCTCTGGTGCCCAAGATGGAGCCCGGATGACTGGGGGGGCAGACACAGGTCAGGGTCTCCTGTGCGATCCAGACAGGCCTTGAGGGCAGGATGTCATGCACACCTACCTGCTCCCTCACACACCCACCTGATGCAGTTAGCCTTGACGGAGTCGGCTCCAGGCATGCTGGTGTCCACGTCATGCGGGGTGACATGGGTGGTATCAACTGGGAAGGGAAAGAGGCCATTCGGGTCTCCTGGAGAGGTGGGAAGCTCCACCACCCTGTCTCCTTGCCCACTGACCTGTGGTGAGCAGAGGTGGGGAGGTCTGGGGCCTTGTGTGTAAGAGGGAGCCAAATCTGGTGGTGGGCGCTCCCTGTCTCCCCCAGGACCCCTGCCAGGTGGTCTCCACGTGCCCATGACAGTGAAGCACTTGATCACGGGGAAGGACGTTCTTGCAGAGGTTATCGGGCTTGGCCTCTGTGCCTTCTTCCAGGGTTATAGGAGCCAGCTTTCCTTCTGTTGCAACACCTGGGAGAGTGGAGGCTTCAGCTGTGGCCCTGTCCCTCTGCAGAGCCCTCAATGCCACCACCCCACCCCAGCCCTGGAGGATGGAGTCAGAGGTAGGCAGCAGGAAGGGAGCACCTCAGACTCCTCCCAGAGACCCTGCTTGTCTTCCCACGGGCATCTGCAGCCTGGGTGAGCTTCTGCACGCGGCTCTCGGCACTGATTCCTGTGGCCTTGCGGGGCTTCCAGGCAGAGCCCCCAGCACCCTTCACCAAGGTGGCCACCATGCCCTGACCAGGCCCAGGACCCTCATTCTGGAGAGGACACTGGGGCCATGTGCCAGGGGCCTTGCCTATTCCTCCCTTCTCTTGGTCCTTCAGATTCCCAGGGCAGGCCTGCAGGAAGTCTTACCCCTGGCCTTTTTCGTGGAGGGGTCAGTGTGGCATCCCTTGGGCCCCGGGGCTCCTGCAGCAGCCTACCTGCTTGAGCTGCATGACGGCCCCAACTTCTCCACCCAGGGGTTGGAGAAGCCTTCCTGTCGGGTCCCACCAGTTCTCTCAGGATGTAGAACTGCTCCCTACCTCCCGCCACACTTCCCATCTGTTTGTGGGGTGGCAGTGAGGGGCCTGGCTGTGAAGCCCGCCCTTCCCAGAGTCACAGCCCTCTCATGCCGCCTACCGCTTGGACGCAGACCATCATGTAGGTGATGCGGGGCTGCAGTCGGTGCCCGGTGCCTCCTCTGGCTCCTGAGTCAGCGCTGTGAGCACAAACTCCCCAGGGTTGCTCTGATTCTCCTGTACCAGGAAGCTGCCCGGATGCCCTTCTCCATCAGCAGCTTCTCAGCCTCCTTGCCAGACAGGTGCCTGTGGTACCACCTGGCCCAGGGTGAAGCACAGATGTGGTTGGAGGCCCTAGCCTGGGAGAGACTCGTGTGAAGCTGACACTTCAGAAACAGATATGGAGACAGAGACAGACAAGCATCAGACCTCTGGCCCAACCCTCTGACCCTCTCTCCCCCAGCAGTGCTAAAAGACAATACAGCTGTGTTGAGCGGGGTGCGGAGTGGCCACCAGGTGGCAGCCTGGTCCTCAGCAACAAGAAACAGAGTGGCCCCAGACCAGCCCACCGGGTCCCTGGCACAACCAGCTTTCTGTAGTGGGGAAACAGATTGCAGGAGTTGGCTCACCCCAGTCACTAGCCAGGAGGGTAGTGGTGGCATCAGGGCCCAGTCCCCTGCTCTCTCACCCCTGCACTTGTGCTTTGGATTTGGGGGACACGGGCCTCATAGCACACGGGGGCAGGGCTGCCAACACTCTCAGTTTGGCGGCCGCTGCACCCGGGTGACTGAAGAGTAGGTGAGAGGTGGTTCCCAGCAGACTCACACACTTGCATACACATACAGTGCCATTAGCCCAGGCTCATCACTCTGACATGGGGTCCAGGCAGCCCAGTGGGCCCTGCTGTGATTGTGAAGCAGCCTCCCACACTGGCCCGTGCAATGCTCCACCAGCTCAGCCAGCGTGGCAAACTTCTTCCCCCCATACAGGTCACAGTCGTCACCCATGTTCTGGATCATGATGTGGGTCCCTCCTTGCGCCACCTGGAGGGCAGGTTCAAGGGCAGCTATGGGAAGGGAGCCTGGCTCCCACCATCCCCCGCCTCCCATCTTCACTCAGCCTCCAGGACAGTCTCTGGGCTTTTCCTGCCAGAAATAGATGGGGCCAGGACCCTCCCCACTGCAGCTCTTGTCCAGTCAGTGTGGGCACTCCTCCCACCCCCTGCCCAGGACTAGGCTTTGGGACCCCAGGCCCAAGTTCCTTAACCTGGAGGCCAAGGCTGGGGCAGCCCACCACCAGTGGTCTTGCCCAGGAGCTCCACAATCAGGCTCAGTCCCCTACCCCCCCCCATGTGCTCAAGTCAGTGTCCCAGGTGCCACCTTACAGTCGGGGAGCTCTGGGGAGTGAGCCTGCTGCCTCAGGAGAGAACCTAGGCAGATCTGAAGCCTGTTAGCACCCCAGCGGCCACTTCTCCTCACAGACTGATGCCTCCTCGTCCAGGCAGACATGGGTCCAGCTGTCTACTCTGCTGTCACAACTCCTCCCTTGCCTCTCCTCCCACACAATCCCCAGGAGCTGGCCCCCAGACGGCAGGCAGTGGGACCAGCTTTCCCTCACTCCCTGAGCCACCCCAACAGAGTCCTGCCCAGGGGCATAGCAGCTGCCCCACAGCACCCAGTTTCCCTCAGCTACTGGCCACTACCCTCTGGGAGCATCCTCAGGTGTTCAGAACCCTGCCTGGCCAGGCCCACCCTCCGCAGACAGCGTGGAGCCTCCTGGGCTGCTCTTGCTGGGCCTGCCTGGGAAGCTCCCCTGGGGCCCTGGGACAGAAGCAGCATCTCTGCCTCCACCCCACTGGCGTTGGGGTGAAGCCACCTGGTATGGGGACAGTACGTTGGAGACTGCAGACCAGTCCTGCCCCAGCCCCTGCATCATCTCTGCAGCTAACACCCACAGTTGCCAAGTGGGCCTCCCCTGCTCAAAGCTTTCGATGGGCCATGATGAGGAAGGAGGCGGGGGCCAGGTGGGTGAGGGAGACCCTTCCAGCGCGTCCAGAGGACAGCCATCAGAAGCACCCTTCTACATGACCCAGCTTCTCAGGGTGGAGCTGGGTCCTGCCACAAGCATGAGCCCTTGTTCAGACCCCCTAGAGCCACCCCACTGGCCCCTTGGTCTTGGAAGACTTCAGCTTCCTGGCTGCAGGAAGGAAGGCTTTGCCCAGCTCTGGGGTGGCTGCCCTGGCTGACAGAGGCCGGCAGCTGCTGTGCCCTTCTGGCTTGTGCACTTGCTGTTCAGCCCCCATCACAGGCACCACACTGAGTAGCCTGCTGAATGTCTCCTACTCAAAAATTAAGTTCCATAAGTGCCACTCTGTGTGCTGCCATATTCCAGGGCTGAAAACAGTGCCTGGGACCAGAAAATAATCACATTTGAATCAAGAAGTGAATGACCTGGGCTGGGGATATGGCTCAAGCGGTAGCGCGCTCGCCTGGCATGCGCCAGGTGCTGGGTTCGATCCTCAACACCACATAAAAATAAAATAAAGATATTGTGTCCACCTAAACAACTAAAAAATAAATATTTGAAAAAATAAGTGAATTACCATCAACATTCATAGCAGCACAACTCACAATAGGTAAATTATGACATTGACCCAGATGCCTGTCAATAGATAATGGATTAAGAAATTGTGGGCTGGGATTGTGGCTCAGCAGTAGAGTGCTCACCTAGCATGTGCGAGGCCCTGGGTTCAATCCTCAGCACCACATAAAAATAAATAAATAAAGGTATTGTGTCCAACTACAACTAAAAAATAAATATTAAAAAAAGGAAATGTGATATGTGATACACACACACACACAATGGAGTTCTACTCAACCATAAAAAAAGAATACAGGGCTGGGGATGTGGCTTAAGTGGTAGCGTGCTCGCCTGGCATGCGTGCGGCCCGGGTTCGATTCTTAGCACCAAGTACAAACAAAGATGTTGTGTCCGCCGATAACTAAAAAATAAATATTAAAAAATTCTCTCTCTCTCCTCTCTCACTCTCTTTAAAAAAAAAAAAGAATACAATTATGGCATTTGCCAGTAAATCCATGGAAATGGAGAATATTACACAAAGTGAAATTGGCAAAACTCAGAAACCCAAAGGTCAAATGTTTTCTCTCCTTTGTGGAAGCTACAGTAAAATAAAGGAGAGGGGGAGGGAAGGAGAGGATAACATAAAGAACCAAATACAAATCAATGAAAGTGAAGGAAGTCCAGCAGAGCAGAGGAGGGAGAGGGCAGGGAGGACAGGAGGAAAAGGGGGATCAGCAACTGGAGACAAATTCCGTGTGTCTAGGAGTTGGTTGATATAAACCCAACTACCATGTGTAACCTTAAAGCTCCACTAAAAGAAGAAGTGAATGACTAAGAATGGCAGGCGGTAGATGGCAGGGGCTGTCAGTGGATGGGTGGATGGGTGGATGGGTGGATGGTGGATGGGTGGGTGGAAGCCCAGCAGCTGGCTGGAGCCATTGAGAAAGCCAGAGGCCACGAGTTCACTGCCTACAGGGCACAGCAAGACAGAGGCAAGTGCTGGTAGGGAGGAGCAGCAGGCCCTGACATGGCAGGCCTCTGCCCCCTCCCAACAGGACTCCTGTCAGGGCCTTGCTGCCGTCCACTGAACATTAGCCTCCAAGTAAGTGCAGGCAGGGAGGCTCTTCTGCAGACCCTGTGTCCCTCCAGATGTCCTTGGGCTTGCCTCCCGCTCCCCAACTCCACTGAGACCTCCTTCCAGGCTGCTCCCCACCTCTGGCCCCAGGTCCTGCTCTTCCTCAGGAGTCCATGCTTGTCTCCCACCTCCGGGGCCTGGCCATGGTGCTTGGCTCCTCATGTGGGGTCCCACTGAGTCCACCTGCCATTCATCTCCAGCCCTAGCCCTGCATGGAGCTGCAAGCTCATAGACACCTCAGCATCTCCATTTGTAAAGAGAGCAGCATCTTTCGCAATATTTGCAGGATTTGTCTCCCGTTCTCCATCTTCCCTCTCAGCAAAGCAAGCCACTGTGCACCCACTGCCTGGGCCTCAACCCCAGCAATGATCCATCAGCACTCTCTGGTCACACCTTTGCAACATGCCCAGAGTCACTCCCTTCTCTCCCCGCCCCCCCCCCCCCCCCCGGCCCCATGGCAGATGGCTGTCTTCTCAGAACTTCCAGTTGGACCTGCCTACTGCTGGTCATTGGCCTTTCGGCTGTTGGGAAGCACCAAGAGTCCTGCAAAGCAGTCCCCCTGCCAGCAGGTGTGCCCCATGGATACAGGCATCCACACTGCCAGAGAGGCCCACCCCATGCCATTGTGCCTCCATGACTGCCCCTCTGTACGTCACTGGAGCTTGTGGCAGGTGTGAGGAACAAGTGTCCCCCTATACACCTCAGTGTTAACCTGCCACCCTGTGGATTCTGCCCAGGCGTGAACCCATCGGCAGCTCTGCTCTGAACCTGATGGCTCCCCAGAGCATACACTTCAGTTCAGAGGGACCAAGAGCTCAAGGGGCTGCTCCAGGGTGGTCCAGCAGTACACTCCGGTGCCACCTTCCTGTGGGGAAGAAGGGGTTTCTGGGCATAGTTTGGGCTTGGTGCCTGAGCTCCCTCCCACGCTGGCAGACCTTGGGCAATTCCCACTAAGGGGGCCAGTGGGTTGGAACCAAGGAGGGCTTTCTGCAGGAGGAGATGCTATATGGTGACCCCAGGGGCCAGTCTAGGACAGCAGGCAAGGCCACAGGAAAAAGGCAGGCAAAGGTTCCATGTCCCTGCATAGTACTGACACTGCAGAGGAAGAGGGACGGAACCAGAGGTGCCTTCCTGCCCCTACCTGGGCTGCCCACTATGCTGACCCATATCCTGAACCCAGGTGCTGTCCAACAGCCCCAGATGGGCGATACAGAGCTGGGGGCAAGGGCAGTGCCAAGGTCCAGCTTCAAAGCCACAGGGGTGAAGGGCCCCTGTTTGTCCTTTTGGGGACTCTAAATCATACTTTTAATCCCCTGTCCTCCCACCAGGCTGCCAAGAGTCTATCAGGTAGAAACCTCCAATGGGGGGCTCCCTAGCTGCAGTGGCTCCCACCAGTCTGAGGCAGGGTCTGATGGTGGAGTGGGGTACCCAGTAGGCCAGTGTGCATCTGCATCTGGCCGAGGCTGGTAGGAAGAGGGAGGGAAGAAGGGAGGCCACAGGTGCCCATTTCAGAGCCCTGCTGCCCTTGATGCTGCTCAGGGGCTAGCCAGCTCCATGGTATGGCGGTGGCTTAAATCTAACCTGGCGACACCAGGCCTCCTGAGGGGACCCAGGGGCAGAGCATACTGGGCCTAGGCTACTCAGGAACCCAGGGACAGTGAAGGACACCCAAGAGGACAGCCTGAACCCATACTGGCCATGGTGGGCCCAGATCCCCTCACAGCCTTGGCCTTGATGTCCCTTGTAGATATGGACCCAGGGACATTACCCCACAAATATGGGTCAGGGGACACACCACAGCTCATCAATACACCTGCACACACCCAGAGCAGGAACTTTGGTTCAAAGGGATTAAGCACACATGGGTGCAGACATGCCTGTCTGTGGTGTTGGGAAAGTATTCCAGGCCAGACTCCAGGGATGGGGGTCAGTTCCCCAGAGCACCTGGAGGTCTTTATCCCAGCTCTTCCCTGGCCCCAGCTATTCCTATTCCAGAAAAATCCAACCAGGATCTGTCCCGACTATACAGGACCAAGTGGACCGAGATGTGCTTCCTCTCCAACTCAGGGGGGTACAGTAGGCTTGTCCCCATGGGGTGCAGATCCTCCCAGGCTCTAGCATGGGCACAGAACCAGTCCTGTCCCCATCCTGCCTCGCTATGCTGAGTGGGGGGGGGTGAGTGGTGCCTGTTGACCCACAAACCATGGTGAGAGGGCAGGGGGAGGGCATGGCTCTACAATTTGGTGGGGCCTGTCAGGCCTGATAGGGTTGAGGGCAGGGGCCCAGGACCAGAGGACGAACAGTCATCACAGGTGAGGGAGGGAGGGGGAGCAGGTGAGCAGAGCCCCACCTGGGGCTTTCCCAGACCAACCTGGGTCACACGCACATGACACAGACATGACCCTCTCTGAGAACCAGTCCTGTACTCAAAGGACAAGTAAGAATGAGGTCCAGGGGACCCAGGGGCCACTCCAGCCAGTTTCTGAGATGGATCATACACATGTAGCTCTGTTTCTTGGTATCCAACTGGACATTATACCTTGGAATCACGAGGCTGCTGGCTTGCAAGTTCTGTGATCCAACTCACTTTCACAGTTCCTCAGCCTGTGAGGGCCCGAGACTGTGCCAGGCCTGTCCTGCCTGCATCCCACACCTCACTCTCTACCCAGAGATCCCAGGACCCTGATCTGGGGACCGTTGCTCAGTACCACTGGGGACCTCTCCTGTGAACTCCAGCCTGACCAAGCACCAGAGATGGGCACTCTGGGTGATATGCCAGATGCCAGGGCATAGGGCTATGTGGATCATGTGCTTTTGCTGATCCCTACCCCTGCCCGCCTGCCTTCAGTGCCCTCTAACAGGCTGCATCTCTGGTGGCAAAAGGGAGCAGGAGCAGGGCCTGCCACACTTAAGCAGGAGGAGGTGCCACTGTCCTTCCACAGCCACCCCCCACACCTGGGCTACCTGCAGGGCACCTTCCCTAGGGTGGAGAACAGCTGATCTCCATCCAGGCCAAGCCTCTGCATTTAGTGAAGAGCCTCCCTCCCACATCTTTGGGGAGGCTAGGTGCAGAACATTGGGCCTGGAGGCCGCAGGCTGGAAGCACAGGGAAGTCCTGGGTGGCAAGAATCCCGCGCCCACTGGTGAGAGCTGGTCGGAGCTGCAGCGCATCTCTTGGCATGCACGTATCCGGCTGCACGCAGGCTAGGCGCATCTTTGCGAGGTCACGTCAGCACCGGAGCCGCTCTCCGATGCGCCAGCCCCCCCCCACCAACTCCGCAGCTGTGCCCTCCGGCTAACCAGTCCCGCAGAGGCCCCACCCCTGCCGGCTTCATTAAAATGCAAACCCCCGCCCCTGCAACCGCCCCATCGGCCTTGGAGCCCGGGAACTCCGGATAAAGGTGCTAAAGTTTCCCAGGGTATCCGCACTTCAGAGCAAAGGGATGCGCACGGGATTCCGGGTTCCGAATGTTAAGGCGTATCACGGCCCCACGGCCCTAGTGGCCTATGGCCTTGCCACTCAGTCTACACGATTACTAAGGGATCAGCCCTAGGCTGGAAGCTGCTCCTTCCAAGAATCTCCTGTGCTCGCTCCGATTAGGGGCGGCCAAGCCAGAGGAGGGCGGAGTAGAACCCCGCTCCCCCACCGCAGCCCCGGAATTCCAGGCAGAGGTGGGAGGTGGACACCAGGTCATCCCCTTCCTTGCTGCAGTCTCTTCACTTCCTTGCCACAGGACACCCTAGCTGTGGTCAAGCCTGCTTGTGTCCTGGGGTTCACAGCCACTACTCTTCTGGGGTCATGCAGACTTTCAAGAAGGGTCCACTGTGGCCTGGAACCATCTCCCCTGGGGTCTTTGGCTTCAGCCTTTGTTCCTGCACCCCATGCACTGTCGCCCCAGAGAGCAGGGTCAGTGCTGTCCTGACTTCCTCTCTGACTCACCCAGATCCCAGAAGGGCATGTCACCCTCTCCCTCTCCTGGGCTTCCCTTCTGGGTCCTCACCTTCCCTGTGGTCCTCTCCTCCACCTTGGCTTACCCTGCAGCAGGCCATGTAAATGCTGGAGTCCATGAGGGGCCCGAGCTCCCCAAGCCAGGGGTCCTGGCCAGGTGCTGCCAACCAGGGCCTGTCTTTCCTAGCCTAAATGACCCAAACCCCATCCAGCTGGGCCACAGGTCTCTCCCAAGCACCCTGCGTCCCAGGGCAGGCCTTCTCATGAAGCCTGAATATTTCATCCCTAAAGTCCTCCCCAAGCCCCAACAGCTTCACCCTCCATGGCTTCTCTGACCTGGCCCTGGCCTCTGGCCGTTCCTATGCTTCCTTTCTGCCCCAAGAACCTCTGTCCAGACTCGGGACACTTACATGTGCCACCCTTGGTGCAGATGTGCCTTGCAATCCCTGTGCTTGGGTAAGGGTTGATATCTTTAGCTGGTCGGGTACTCCCCACCCTCCCTGAAGCCTAAACTAGGGCAGCCCCCACCAGCACCACTGCCTCTTGCAACCCCCAGCACCTGCCTCCCCCAACCCAGCATCTGACTTGCCTGGTGTGCAGCAGCCAACACTCCTTAAGGAACAAGTTAGTGAGGGGGTAGGAAGTGAGTACCCGAGGACTCCCTGGGTCCCTGGGTCTGAAGTCGAGGGTCTTTTTGTTGGGAGGGGGTGCTCATTAATACAAAATCAAACAGGTGCACTTATTATCTTCAATTAAAGTCATGAGTTTGAGGGAGGGGGTCACCTATGTGACCACACAGCCCCCCTTCATCTCCCTTTCCTTTCTAAGCTCAGACTTCTGCCAGGAATGGGGCTGCGTCTGCAGAAGCTCCTGCATATACAGCACCCTGGTCTGGGCCACCTGTCAGTGTCTCCCAGAAGTGCTAATGGGTGGCCCTGCACACTGGAGCCAGTTCAGCAACTGCCTGCCACCCAACTCACCACACAAGACCCTCCTACACCCACTCGCCCTGGTTCTGGCCTCCACAAGTGTGACTGCCCCCAGGGCAGTCGGCAGGCCCCCTCAGCCCATTGCACATCCTGGAGGGATGAAGGGAGGCTGCTGTGTAAGTGCAGATGGGCATGGGCTTAGTCCACAGGCCTCCCAGAACTCCACCTCACACCCCCAGGCCACCTGGACTAGTCTCTGTGACCCCACCCAGCCCACACCTGGGGGGCCACCTGGATACTGTCTGTGACCCCACCTTGTCCCCACACTGCACAGCACTGTGCTCATCCACACACGGGGCTCCTCACCAAAAAGAGCCTGGAGCCCCAGCTCTCAGTGCAAGGCCACCTAAGGGAGCTGGAAGCCTGTGTCCCCACCATGAAGCCAAGCAGGGCGCCGCCAGGCTGTAGGGCTGGCAGTTGGGGAGGACAGACATGGCCCTTCTTTTAAAGTTTCCAAACTTTATTTCACGGTGCTTGACAAGACACATACTGGAGTTAGTAAGGACACACCAGGGCAGTTTCCTGCAGCCCCCTACCCCCAGCAGAGGATGGCCAGGCTGCCAACTCCACCACCGTTGTCTGGTCTTACTCCCAAGAGGACTGGGAAGGGCATCCAGGCGGGGAGTGGGGGGTGGACGTTGCAGTTTAAGGCATTTCTGACTCTGTGGCCACCTCTGCCACCCCTGCACCTACACTTTGGTCTTGCTCAGACACTGGCTAAACCCCAGTCACTTTCAGATAAAGATGATCACTTCTCATACTGACTCTGATGAGGATGCTTAAATGCTCTGGAGTCAGGACAGGAAAGATAACAGCTCTTCTGCTTTGGGCACCAAATAAAACCAATGGTCCCAGAACATGTTTGGTGGCCAGGCCTGGACATCCATCACTCTAGAGGAGGACACAGGCAACAGAGGTCAACCATATCATGCACAGTGGCCCATTCCCTCTCAGGGGCTGCTCACAGGGCCTGGAGTGTGTGTGTGGAGGCCATGTCCATGGTAGAATATGACATCAATAGTAATGTCATTTCTAAGTCACAGTATTGGCACAGGAGTCCTGGGGTCCAGGCTAGCCTGGGGCAAGGCTACCCACAGCACAAAGGAAGAAACAGCAGCTTAAGTAAGGACCAAGAAAGGTCCCATGGGGGTACTCAGTGGAAGGCCCCTCAAGCCCCTCCTGCCCTGGGACAACAGGCTTCATCAAATGCAGCAAGGGTGAGGTCGGGAGCAGGGTCTGCCAGTGGACCGGGTACAGGAGGGAAGTGTGGGGGCCGACACACGGGGACACACAGTGCAAAGGGCTGGTGTGGTGCCCTGAGGCCAAGGGGCACGTCCTGAAGCTGCCACACCACCCCTGGGAGCCTCTTGATACCAGTCTGTCTCTGCAGCACAGCTGCCTGGACGGAAGGGAGGACAGGCCAGCAGTCCTTCTGGCCAACACACAGGCAAGAAAATCACATCAAAAAGCAACAGTTTACAAAAATAGAAAATAATTACAGTAGGGTGGGCAGATGGGGGTGCTCCGGTGTCAGTTTAGGAGGCTGGGCAGGGCCGAGCTCTGGCTTGGTGAGGGCATCCTCCAGCAGGTGCAGTGGACGCTGGCCTACCACCACATCCCGGAGGCAACCCACAAAACCTGTTCCATAGGCCTTTGGCAGGGCCTGGCCCATAGGCAGCTTCTGCAGGCCCCCTACAGGACAGACAGCAGGAGATCACACAGCTGTGGCTAGAGGGCAGAGGGCCACCACTGCCCAGGGAACAGGTGGGTAGTAGGCATGCCCACCCATAGGACCCTGTCCTCTGGCCTTGGGCCTGGGGCCAAGATGGGAGAGGACGCAGATGGACAGATGGAGTCTGTCCCTTAGATAAACTGAGGCCCTTGGATGGTCCCTGGCCTGACCTCCCTTGAGCACTCACCGAGCCAAAGAGCTCCATCTGTGTCCAGTTGTGTGGCACCCAGTGGGGAGGAACCGGTCACAGGGGCCTCATTGCCCACCTGAAGGGAACCTTCTCTCTGCTCCCTGAGGGTGCAGGTGGGACAAGATTATCAGGGGTCCTCCCCACCTCCTCCAGATCAGAGCCCCCTCCATGCCTTACAGTGCTGCAGGCTGGGCCCACACCAGGTCACCCTGGAGCCCAGGATGGTGGCAGTAACAAGCCTCCTGCCACACTGCTTCTCCTGCATCTTCTTGTCCTTCCTTCCTCTCCTCCCCATGACAGTGACCCTGGGTCAGGCAGTTGGTGACAAGGAGTGGCTGGGAAAGTGCAGGCACTGCCTGCTGTTCTCAGGGGGCCCCACTGACCTGTGAGCCCTGACTCGCAACCAGCGGTTGGTGTTGACCCTCACGGTGGAGCGCAGCACCACGGGCTGAGAGCCCAGGTCATAGGCCCGCTGAAGGTGTCCATCCACAATGGCTAGTGCCATGTAGTCTGCACGCTCGGTGGCCTTGCTGCTCCACAGCACCAGCCCCTGTGTAGCTTCAGTGCGCAAGCTTAGCTCGAAGTGGTTGGTCTGCAGTGCTTTCTCGCTGGAGGGTGAAGGGGTGGGTCAGGCCTCCAGGAAGGCGGCAGGGTGGATAGGGAGGGCAGGAGGACAGAGCCTGGACTTCACAGGCCATGGGGGCTGGTGGCTGGGTGAGGGAAACACCAATGGTGGGCGGAGGAGAGACAGACAGATGGAGGGACTGGCAGAGGTGATCAGAGATCGAGAATGACAGGCAGGCACACCGTGGGGTGACAGCCACTCTGCCCCTCAGGCACTGCCACATGTTCACCTGTTTAGGGCCCCAGAATCTGGAGTTTCGGGGCTTAGAAACAGGAAGAGAGGGAAGCAGTGAGCCAGGGACAGACAGGCCAAGCACAGGCCCAAGTCCCATTTCCAGCACTGGGAAAAGCAAGCATACACCTGGACACGCGTGGCCCTGGGCCCCACTGATGACCCTCCAGAGAGCCATAGAAGTGACATGTGTGCAACACGCGTGTGCAGACACAGCTGGTGGCATGGCCCAAGCTAGTGCAGAGTTCAAGGAATTAGACATGAATGGCAGATGGAAGCAGAGGGCTCATCTGCCTGGGGGTGGCCCTGATGCCCCAGCACACATGCATGTGCACAGAACATGGACACACAAGCAAAGACACGCTCATACACACGTGAACTCACACACGATCCACACGAACACGCCTTACATCTCTGCATGCACACACAGGCATACACAGGAACACCTTTACTCACACATACAGATATGTCTAAGTGTGTGCACGCACCCACAGGCACAGGCACAGGCACACACTCACGCCGGCCTGGGGTAGGGTGGTGGCTGCAGGGTGGATGAGGCACGTGTCCTGGGAGGGGGTACCATTTCCCAGGAAAGAAGCTGAGCCTCACACAGCACTAAAGGCCCTAACCCCCACCTCCATCCAGGAGGGACATTTTGCCCTTCGAGGGGCTCAGGACTGTGCTGTGGCAGGGTCAGGGAAGCACAGATGGGCATGGATGAGGGGAAGGTGCAGGTGGGGGCCGAGGGGCTACTTACACTGGGATCTCATTGGTCAGTTCGCTTGGAAACAAAGAGACAGAGAGGTGAGAAGGAAGGAGGGGGAGGAGGGGTGGACACTGGGGCTTCCCGCCTGGTCAGAGCATGGTGTCCTGCCTTGTGTGGTGTGTACAGACAGGACCAGATAGACAGCGGAGGGTGCACCATGTGCTGGCTCCTGGGCGATGCATTACCTCTCGGTCACAGCATTGAGGTACTCGATGTAGGTCCTCCCATCGAAGGTCAGTGCCTCAAGGTCCCCTGCTGACTTCTCAACCAGCCCTGGGAGACAGGCAGGGTGAGGTGGGCTGCAGGTGCAGGTGCAGCCCCGGCCTAGCCACAGGTGCTCACCCTTCTCGCAGTGTAGCCCCGAGAAGCCATGGGGCACAGGCATGTGTAGGTGGCTTCCTTTGGGAGACACAAGGCGCCATGGAGGCAGGGGTGGCCTGAGGCCTGGGTACAAGGGTGGTCTGCAAAGGATGAGACGTCCACCGCCTGCACCACGTGCTCCTGGGCCAACAGCTGGCAGCCTCCCAAGGAGACCTGCAGGGCACAGGGTGAGAGCCTGTGTCTCAGCAGGTGCGCCCTCCCTGCCCTGCAGTCAGCCCGGGGCAGCCCCTCCTCCCCCACTGTGGAGAGCCCTGGCAGGAGGGCCCCACCCCATGCCTCGCACCAGCTGAATGGCACCGTCGAAGCCAGAGGATGCTGCAGCTGCCCGGGCAAGCTTGCTGAAGTCGGGGGCACCCCCGATGTAGAGTGGTTCCTTCAAATTGAGCATGGTATGCGGCACCTGCAGAAGGCGCTGGATGAGGGTGTGCAGGGCCTACCCACTAGGCAGGGGCAGGTCTGAGTCCCAGACCAGGGTGCCCAACTGCCTGACACCCACACCCCAGCCCCTAGCTAACCAGCAGGCAGCATTAACCACACAGAAATGGTGGACAGGGGCCTTAATGGGGAGGAGCTACTCTAGGGTGGTGTCAGACAATGAGCGGTATGAGCAGCAGACAATACCTTGTGGGATTTCTGACATCCGGAGAGCATGGGGGTGTAGAGTAAGAGCCAGAGAGCAGGGCAGAGAGGAGACAGACCAGGCCCAGGACAGACGAGAGAAAAGAGTTTTGTAAGAACTGGCATGGGGGCTGCCAAGCCCCCAGGAGGAGGAGGAGGAGGAGGAGGCGGAGGAGCAGGGCAGGGTGGGGGGACACTTGGGCCCTCCGCACACCTCGAACACTTACGGGGGACTCTCCCAGCACGCGGGGCCCATCACCCACACGCAGGGCACCCTTACGGCCATTTCTCTCCACCAAGACCCTAATCCAAGAGCCCAGGGCTATGGGTTCCTTGCTCCTGTGAGGAAGAGGCTGAGTGAGCCGGCTGTGGGCTCTGCCTACCCACTGAGTGACAGTGTCAGGAGCCCCAGCCTTACCCCTGTCCAGTCCCAGGCCTCCAGGCCCTCCCCGTGGGCAGCCCAGGACAGAGCCTCCAGCCCTCATGCTTGCCCACCTGATGACTGCTGCCCCTTTGCCCAGGTCATAGCGGAATTCCAGGTGCTGGTCATGTAGGGCCAGTGACACGAAGTCCCCTTTGCCATCGGTCTTTTGCCCATTGTACAGGAGCAGACCACTGGGTCCTCGGGCCAAGAACACCACTTCGAGGGCCATCTTCTCCCTGGGTCACGTGGGTCAGGGTGTCTCACTGCCCCTTCCCTAAAGGCTGCCTCCCCTCCTCTGCCTCACCTACCCTACTGACCCCAGGTCTCTTTCAAAGGTGTGCAAGCCTCTCATCTCCAGGTAGGAAAAGCCATGGAAGTCCGCCAGGAAGGGCTGGGCACTACCGTCCATCTCAGACACTGCAGAGGGAGGACAGGGCTCACTCATGCCGTGTACCCCACTGTCCTGCCTAACTCGACCGAAACCCACAGGACCCGAATCCCAGCTCTTCCTGGACACGAAGACTGGGCCACAATTCAAACTGAACATTTGACCCTGACTTCTTGTCCCCTCCCGACAGCCTGGTGCCCCTACCTGTCTGGCAGAGCATGCCTCTACGTCCTGCGGGGCACTCGCACTTGGCCCCGCCCTTGGGTAGCATGCGGCAGGGGTTCGGCTGGCAGAGGCTCTTCTCTTCTGCACAGGTTGGGCCTGGAGGGAGATGGAGATGAGTTCCAAGAAGGCAGGCCCCCTGACACCCGGTTCCTAGCCCTCACCCGGATCCCAACCTGCCCTCACCAAAGCGGCCAGGTGGACACTGGCAGTGAAACATGTCGTCTCCCAGGGCCTGGCATGGTGCCCCACCATGGCAGGGGCTGGGCACGCAGGGGTGCTCTCCACACTCTCCCACACCGGAGCTGTGGGACACAACCCCCTGCCAGGGGCCCAGCTCCAGGCGCTGATTGTTGACATCCAGCAGGTGGATGCAGCCCTTCAGGCCCACGCCAACGGAGGTCCGCTCAGGGCCCTGCCACAGGAAGGGGTCAGAGTAAGCTCAGGCAGAGGCCTCCTTCTCGCGGCCAGAGTCACAGGGTTACAGTTAGGGTCAGAAGTCAGAGCTGCTCCATCCCATCACCCTTTAGACAAAGCGGCCAGTCCCACAAAGAGGACCAACCAGAGGGTGGGGCCGAGGTTAAGGGTTAGGAATGGAGGTAAGGGTCAGCCCAGGCCCTCCTCACTCTGGCACCAAAGGTAAGCCACCCAGATGAGACAGGGAAGGGCCAGGAGCCCCAGCTGAGCTCAGGGTCCTAGCCACACCCACACCATTCTTCTGATCCTATTTGCTATCCAATGGAGGTTGCTCTGGTGGAGTCCCAGGCAAGATCAAGGTCAGAGACCCAGTTTGATGCATGCTCCACCCTCTTGCTTACACATCAGCCTGGTCCTCTGGGACTCCGCCCACAAAGAGGTCGGTATCTAGGTTGAGGCCATCTGTGCCACTGGGGCTCTCACCCAGAACTGGGGTCCCGCCATCCACAGACAGTGTGCCTTGGCGCCAATGCCGTGATAGTTCTAGGCGGTGCCACCGGCCTGGTTCCACAGGTACTGAGCTTGTCAGTATTGCTGGTCCAGAACCTGTGTCAAACCTGGAGACCCAAGCAGGTGCTTAGAGCACTGGCCTGGCTCCATCCACAGTCTGGTCAGGAACCACCCACAAATTCCTCCCTGGAAGGCCCTGGCCCCACCCACTGAGCATTAGCCCTGCCCACCCACCAGCCAGTCAGGAGGCCCCACCCTCTCTGCACCTGAGCAGCAGCACCAGTGCCAGGAAGTCCTTGTCATGTGCGTTGCCATTGTATAGCAGCAGTCCCTGAGGCTACAGGGATCAGAATTCCAGCGCCAGGTGCAGTGTGTGATATGCACGGAGGGTGGGGAAGGCCAGAAAGGAGGTATCCCCAAAGGCAGGAACAGAGACAGAGGGGCGTAGCACTGCAGGGGATAGGGAGGGTGAGCTGGAACAGTACCCAGGACCCTGCCCCTACCACCTCCTGCTGGTGGCTTATCTCTGCCCTCCCTCCTTGCCCCCATCAGCCTCCCTGTCCTTCCAGAGAGGTGGACAGAAGCGCCTACCTTCCTCACAGAAGGTGCCTCCCCTGCCTGCCGGGCAGCTGCAGGTGAAGCCCCTGCCAGAGTCCTGGTCCTGGCAGGTCCCCCCATGCAGGCAGGGCTGAGAATCACAGGACCTTGGGTGCTGCTTGGGACTGGGGAGCAAAGGCTGGTGTCCAGCCACATGGCCGGGAGCTGTGGTGGGGGGCCGGTGTGTGTGTTGGGGGGCCGTGGTCCTTCCAATGGGCCTGCTGGTGTGACTGGGGTGGACCCGAGGGGTCACGGAGGAAGGTGGTTGGCCCACAGTGGTAGCTCTGGCTGTGGCCATTGCAGCGGTGGCTCCTATGGTGGCTCCCATGAAGAATGCAGGAAACCAGTCTGTGGGGCAGGGAGTGGTCAGGGTCTGCAAGGAGCAGGGGGCGGGGCAGTGGAGGATGGGAACAGACAAGGAGGCCCGGCCTGGTGCTCACCAAAGTCCATGAACTGCACGTGCTCTTGCAGAGGCCTCCTCACCACCAGGGCCCGGGGCCTGGAGGCCTGGATCTTCCAAAGCAGGGCCCGGCCCACGTCAGGTGCCCTGAAGGCTGTGGCTGGGGAAGAGGGGGTACTGAGCATGGCCTGGCCCTGTGCAGCCCCTACCCATCACCTCCTGGGAGAGACTTAGCGTGGGGATCTCACTGGGGTCAAAGTGCACATCCACAGTGGCACGGACTGATCTGCCAGGCCCCAGGTCCCGCAGGTGGACACTCCGGAAGTCCTTTTTGACGTCTGAGTTCCGGAAAAGGTTGTCCAGCTGTGGGCAGGGAGTGAGTGAGGATACTGGGCACTGCTCAACGCACTGAAATCAGTCCCCTTACACTGTGGGGTTCCTGCCCTGGCCCCCTCTGGGTCTGACCTGGGGGGACGCCCCCACTTACAGTGCTCTCGATGCTCCTGGCTGTCTCCCCAAACAGCTCTGTCTTGGGGTCGGCCATTTTGGGTGTGTAGAACAGCTCTTGCCCCTCGACCCCCTCCAGCTCCAGCACGCCCTGGTACGCCTTGGTGGCTGTGGGAGAAGGGGCGGTGAGGCCCTGCCTGGTACCGGCCTGGTGCAGGCCCCTGGAGCAAGCCACATAGGGTACAGGGGCAGGTGGATGTTAGTCAGATGGTCATGAGGTTAGTGACCAGGGCTGGCGTCAGTTACCAGGCAGACTCCTCAGAGCAGTTGCCCCAGGCTTGCTTGCAAGGAGAGAGACGGGTTAGGTACACGGTCCTGGGCACGCACAAGTGTTAGGGCTGAGACCACACGTGTGCACATGGGTGCCGGATCCCCAAGATCTCATACACATTTGAGACCAAAGACCATAAAACCTGGACCCACCTGCTGCCAGCGGGTAGGAGCAGCACCCATGGCTGCCCAGGCTGCTCCTCAAGCTCCACCTGCCCTGCCACCCACTCACCAGGACAGTTGGAGCCCTCTGCGTCCAGTGAAGGTGTCTTGCCATCCGAATAGCAGCCCAAAGGTGAGTTGTAGCAGGAGGCTCTCTCAATGGGTGGTCCAGGTGTCACCACACTGCTGTCCATGGAGAGTTCCAGTCCTAGGGATGCGAAGACTGAGTCCAGCCACAGGTGGGAGCCTCTCTGGGCCGTGCGCCAACAAGCCCCTGCTCACTCCCCAGGCCTGTCCCATGTCCCAGAGCACCTGCTCACTCCCCAGGCCTATCCCATGTCCCTGAGCCCCTACTCACCTCCCAGGCCTGCCCCACACCCCAGAGCCCTGCTCACCCCAGGCCCACCCACGTCCCCGAGCCCCTGCTCACCCCAGGCCCACCCATGTCCCCGAGCCCCTGCTCACCCCAGGCCCACCCATGTCCCCGAGCCCCTGCTCACCCCCAGAGCCCCACCACTGGCCTCCTGGTCCCCACTTAGTTCCTCATCGCCACTCCCATCAGTGCTGCCAGATTCTCCAAAGGCAGACACGGAGAGACTGGTTGCAGTGGAGGTTTCTATGAGGGGCATGGTCAGCGCAGGCCGAGCTGTGGTCTTGGGGAGGCTGGCTGTGGTCCGAGGTCGTAAGGTGGGTGGAGGGGTGGGCCGGCTCTGGGGGGTACTGCTGGGAGCCAGGGGGAGGGCACTGGGTGGAGGCAGCAGAGGCTCACTTGGCAAGTGCCCCGGGGCTGTCGTGGCCCTGGGGGTTGGGTGAGCGCCAGGAACAGCAGCCTCTGTAAGGAGAGGGAAGCTGGGGCTGGAGTCGGGGAGGGCAAGGCCCTCCTGTCAGTGCTGGGTGGTGGCTCCCAGACCCTACCCTGGCACGGGCCGAGGCTCTGGGTGAAGATGTCCAAGCCCTGGCGGCAGGCGATGGTCTTCAGTTGGCACTCGCTGCCGTAGGTGATGCCATCTGATCCACAGACCTGAGGCGCAAGGCAAGGGCACTCAGGCGGTTCCCCCACCCACTGCCCTTCACACTCTCCACCCACACCTTGCTCACCTTGGTGGCACTGGCCTCTGGGCAGGTGAGGGCTGGGCAGATGCAGTGGGCAGAACCTGGCTCTTCCACACAGGAAGCGCCAAACTCACAGTGCATCTCCGCACAGGTCACCAGTGCTGAGGGATCTGGGGTGGACACAGAATCTCCACCAGCTCAGGCTGTCCCTCTGCACAGCAAACCCCAGGCCAGCCCAGATCTTGTCCTCACCTGCCTCACAGTCGGTGGGGCCCAGGGTGTGGCCATCAGGACACTGCCCACACTTAGGACCAGCAACGCCTGGCTTACAGGAGCACAGCCCAGTCATCTGCTCACAGTCATCCTGCACAGCGCCCCGGGGGTCACAGCTGCAGGCTGCGGGGAGGGGAGCCTGAGTCTGTACCTAGACAGTCTTCTCCACCTGCTGCAGAGCCTGCCAGGTGCAGTGCAGGCCAGGGCCTGAGCACAGGGATGGGGGTGGACAGGCAGGAGGACTTGACTGGCAGCCAGCCCTGGGGCCCTGTCACTCACAAGTACAGCCGCTCCGGCTGTCAGTGACAATGCCACGGAAGTTCCAGAAACCAAGCTCACATCGGTCGCACTTGAGGCCACCCACGCCTGGCCGGCAAGAGCACTGGCCTGTGGCTGGGTCACAGGTGCCTCCGTAGGAGCCGTGCGGGTTGCACTGGCAAGTGCCTGCAAGGGAAGGGGAGAGACAGGGTCAGCACAGTCACACAGCTGTGCCAGGCCAGGGGTGAGGGTACTCAGGTACTCACTGGGGCAACCGGCCAGGCCCACACCCCGGGCAGCAGTGACATTATCCTGGCAGCATCCGTAGGGGGTCTGGGCACAGTGAGCAGGGGCTGCAGGCAGCAGTGGGGCCAAGGTGAGGCCTGCAGAGAGGGGTGTGGGGTCAGACTTGAGGCAGTGCTTATGCCCACCCCTCTGCCTCAACCTCCTCCACACCACCACTCAGCCTGACACCATGCCCCTCAGGTCTGGAATCTGAGGCTAAGGCCCTGGGTGAGGCCACCATAATCATACAAGGACATGCAAGTGCCACATGTAGGACCCAGCACACAGGAAACATACAGGTCCACATACACACAGAATACCCAAAGTCACGGACACAGCCTTGTGTGTACACAGAGCTATGGACACACAGATAAGTGTAAAGGCAGCACACACACATGAAGACGGACATGCACTCACATTCCTCCAAACCATGCACATTTATATACAACTGTACAGACACATCTGTGAACGTGCATGAGCATACCGTGAGCACTCGTGTGTGACATGTGGCATTTACAGACCACTGTCAGTTCCTGCCCAGAAGAGCAAAAGGGCCCAGAAGGTGCCCTGTGGTTTCCTGCTGCCTCCTGCATAGAAGCCTGGCCTGACCTGCAGTAGGAAGTTGGCATACACTTGCTTTTATGAGGCAGGATCTCACTGCATGGCTCAGGCTGGGCTCAAACTCACAATCCTCCTGCCCACCCTCCTGAGTGTGGTGCATACTTTGACAGACGGGCTTGTGTCCACAGTGCACGTATCAGTGCTTTATACTCAGAAGAACACACAAGACCACAAGCCTACCACAGCACACATGGATGCCCATGTGCCCACACCAGTGCAGGCATACACCTTTGAATATGCACACACAGAAGTGCAGAGGCTGTTGCACATGCCTACAAGAATGTGCCCCGGCCCACTCACCACGGCAGGGTCCCTGAGCTGCGACGTACAACTCTCCTTGAGACTCGAACCTGGCCCTCTTCAGGTCACACTCACTGCCATAGGTGACCCCATCTGAGCCGCACACCTGGAGGGGTGGGGTCAGCGTGGGCAGCCTTGGCCCCTTCCTCACTGCCCCCCTACAGCTGGGGGAGGTGGGGGCTCACCGGTCTCCTGAGAACACCCTGGCAGCTGAAATCGCAGGCGCGTGGTCCATCCTCTGAGTCCTCATCCCACACCCCGCCACGCTGCCGGCAGAGTTCCTGCTCACACTCGCTGTCCTCCCCAGAGCCGGAGCCTCCTGAGCCACACTCAGCTGTGGGGAAGAAGGGCAGTTCACCCACAGGTTCTCCCCTGAGGCTGGTGCCCCACAGCTCAGGCAGCTGCCCAAGCCTACCCTGCTCACAGGGCCCTGCCCGGGCTTCCTCAAGCTGTATCTGCTACTGGCAGGCAGCCTCCCGTAGCTCACACGCACTGCAGTAGGTGACACCATCGCTGCCACACATGGGGCCAGGCGGGGGGCACTCACAACGAGGACACAAACACTGGCCGGCTGAGCACACAGCCCCAAAGGCACACACTGTGTCTCCACAGGTCTCTGAAACATATGGAGCCAGCAGGGGTCAGCAGACCCAGCCGGAGAGTGGTGGGACCCTAGCCCGCTGGCCCCCATGGCCCCACTCACGACAGTGTCCAGCTGATGCCACATGCAGGCTTATCTGGTGCGTGCAGGCGTGGACATGCAGCTCACACTCGCTGGCATACGTGTACCCATCAGAACCGCACACGGGTTGGGCTGAGGCCACACACTCAGAGGGGCACACACAGCGCCAGGTCTCGGCCTCACACAGGGCTCCAAAACGGCACTGCCCGCATCGGTCTGGGGAGGGGGCTCTGTCACCACTGTGTCAGGAAGGCCATACCCCCCAGGCCTGCTTGTCCACTACTGACCACAGGGTCCTCTGCGGGCCACCCGGATATCCCACCCAAGGGCACAGGCCATGGCCTCCAGCTCGCAGGTGCTGCCATAGGTGACGCCGTCACTGCCGCACACGGGGTCGTAGGCGCCTGCACACGCCTGCTGGCACTCGCACGCAGCCTCCCCGTTCTTCACCGCACACGTTGCCTCGAATGCGCACTGCACCCCACGGCACAGGGACGGAGCCTGGTCTGGGAAGGACAGGGCACTCAGCCCACCTGCTACCCCCCATACTGGGCAGAGCCCCCAGCCCCACGCAGCAGGCCCTCTCCCAGGGTGGGGTGGTCAAGGAAGAGCTAGATGTGCAGGACATAGCAAAGAAAGGGACAGACACACGACAGAGGCAGATGGGGACACAGGTGCCTCCTGACTGCCCACAACAGGCCACTGACCCCGACCACTAGCAGCCCTGGGACACCCATGCATGTGGGGGCTCTCTCCAGGCTAAGAGGAGTCTGCACCCCAGAGTCACACCCAGGGCTGCACGGGGAGGAGTTGTCTGTCCACTTGCTCTGAGAACCACAAGGCCAGGCAGTAGCGAGCCATCCCCCCCAGCCGCACCAGGGGCAGACCTCGGGCTGTGTGCTCCTGGTGGGCAGGCGCGGCACCTCATCCTGCCAGCAGGTCAGGCTGGAAGACACAAGAGGAGGAGCCGAGAGGGAAGGACCGAGGAGAAGACAGACGCAGAAAGACAGACCAGAGAGATGGACAGAGGATTGACCCAGGTGGTCACAGGGTCACTGCAGCCCTGGTCACCATGGGACATGCTGGCCACTTCCCAGCTGCCTCCACCCTCCAATGGCTCCTTGAAATCAACTGAGATCCTGCCTCTGAAGGGGCTGGTGACAGTCATGTCCCAAGAGTGAGGGACCCCGCCGCTGTATCCACTTCCTGCCCACCCAAGCTATCTGTACCCTCAGGCAGAACAGAGACGGGTGGGCAGACAGACTAGAGGACCTGCAGCCTGGACTTGCACAGCCAAGTGCAGGCCCATCTCTGACCGCCTCCCCACATATCCAGGCACCCTCTCGCAGCCTCTACCCTCCACACCCTGCACCCTCCCAGGGGACCCACCCTGGCCCAAGACCCTGGGAGGTGGGTGCCAAGGAATGAAGATGGCATGTGATGGTGGGCAAGGACTGATGGCGGGGACCACAGGGTGCTCACCACACGAGCCCTGGTGCCTGGGAGGGATGGCTCACTGCTGCTGGCACTCAGCCTGCTGGCACCAACAGTCGTTGTCATACGTGTGCCCATCCTGGGCACACACCGGTCTGTAGGCCCCATCACAGGTGACACGGTCATAGGAACAGCGGGGTCGGCCACGGCGGGACAGGCAAATGGCACTGAACTGGCAGGTCCCGGAGCACTGGTCTGGGGGTGGGCAAGGAGATCAGAGAGGCCAGAACCACACCAGCACCTCCACAGCAGGGACCCGACGGACACGAAGGCAGGGGATACACTGTGTGCAGGGGAAGCAGCCCACCTCCAGGCTGGCACTGGCCAGAGCGCACTTTCTGGAGGAGCAGACCGCGGATAGCCCCTGAGCGGCCCATAACGCAGTCGTTTGCATAGGTGACCCCATCATCCCCACACACAGGCAAATGCCAGGGAGGGCAGGTCTCTGGGCGCAGGAGCATCTCTGGACGGCGAGTGCGTGGGTTCACAAGGCAGACGCGGTTCGTGTCAGCATGGGCTCCCTGGCAGGGGTCTGGGGGTGGACAGGCAAGAGTCAGGGTTATTGCCTGCATGCCCAAGGAGAGGAGCCCCACATGGGGCGGACACTCACCACAGGGGCCGTCGAACTTCCTAAAGATGTTCTCCTGGCATGCACATGCCTGGCGCAGCAGCTGGCATTCACCGGGGTAGTCCATACCATCACTGCCACACACGGTGCCCTCCGGGGCCCCGCGGCAGGTCGTGGGACACAGGCAGGAGGCGGTCTGCCCATTGGTGGAGGGTACACAGGTACTGCCAAAGCTGCAGGTCACATTGGAGCAGGGGTCCCGGGAACCTGTGGATGGCAGGGTGGGGTCACCCTGGCTGTCTGTCCACCTCCAACACCTGGCCCACCCCCCCGCCCACGCTGGGCACACTCCCTTACCACAGGGTCCGCGGCGGAGCAGGCGGATTCGCCGCTGCAGGCGGCACTGTGCACGCTGCAGCTCGCACTCGTTGCTATAGGTGGAGGCATCTGAGCCACACACTGGCGCCACGACAGCAGGACAGGCGCTCTTCTTGCACACGCAGGAGGCCTGGCCTGGATCCTCTGCACTGGGCTCACAGACCGCGCCAAAGCCACACAGCATTCCCCTGCAAACTGAGGTCGGGCACAGGGAGGGGTTGTTGAAGCCAGGTCCCAGGGCTGGGCACTGCTGCAGCCCTCACAGGCACATCCACACCCGGGTGTGCAAGCATGTTCAAGCCCACGCATGGCCACAAGTGTCACGGACACTCTATTGTGCATGTTCACCAGGCCTGGCCCCCTGGATGGATCCCCTGCCAACCCAGGGACCTTTCCTCACTGGAGAACACTCTCTATACCCTCTACCAGGGGAGAGGGGCCTCCTGTCCCCACAACAGGACAAGCCACCCACTCCCATCCCACCTCAGCAGATTCCCCAATACACAACAGGAGAGGACCCCAGGCCAAGTCCAAAGCAAGCAGTCAGGCCCCACTCTGCCCAAAGCCCTCTCCCACATCAGCCCCAGAGTCCATCTGGTTACCCCCACGCAGGCCAGGCTCATCCCAACTCAGGCCGTAAGTTTCTGGGGCCTCATCTGGGAGTGCCTGGGTGTTCCCCATGCCTGACCCGGCCTCTTGCCAGCTCCTAGCCTTCTCCCACAGCCCCTCCCAGGGCAGCTGCTCTGCAGAGCCTCACACAGCTGTTGGCACAGCTGGGCCTGTCATCGGAGTCTGCCATTTCAGCCCTTAGTTCTGCAGACAGCAGGGTGCAGCACACGCCCCATCACCATTAGGCCTCCACTGCGTCCCACCGTGTGGGCACAGGGAAAGGCTGGCCCTCTGTCACAGTGTACAAACGAAGAGAGCACGGGGACACTGAAACCCAGAGTCATTAGGGATAGCCCCAAGTAGCCACCCTGAGCCCAGCACTGGGACTGGGGATAGGTTGGCTCCTTAGGTCAGTGTACCCATGGGGGAGGTGGGTCCATTAGGGGTTGTAGCTGCCTGGATCTAATAAATGTTTAATCTGGCTCAATTATCATTAATAAGTCATGGTGTCAGGGCTCCCATCAACTCCCGCAGGTGGTGGAAATGTAGCAGAAGACCCCTCCCCATCTCCTAGGAGAGGTGCATAGCCCAGGAGCTAGAGCCAGCTGTTGCCATTCCAACAGCCCACCCCAGGCTTCCACCTGCCTGACCCAACCCTGAAAAGCTGAAAAAACAGAGGCCACAGCCTGCCTTCCCTGCCCCCACCCATGTTCCCATTCCCCCCACCTCACTATGCCTCAGTGTCCCTTTCTGTGAATGGGACAGTAGGACCTGCTTCCAAATGACTGCAAAGCTCAAGAGGCACCGGGCACAAGCACCAAGTGGAGGATGAGCTACACCTACAATAATGGATGGTCACCACCAGTGGCCTCCTCTCTGTCCTGGCTCAATCTGGCTCAATCTATGTCTGCCAGTGTCCCCTCTTCATGCCAGGATGTAAGCTCCCTCCATTTCCCCTTCTCTCTCCTAGTGGCACATCCCTCTTTCTTGCCCAGGTTCCTTGTGACTCCCAAGCCAAGTCCAATAGGCCCATGCTAATGCCCAGCGGTGCTCTTGGGCTCCAGCTGGACCTGCTGATCAAGGTCTCCAGGGTTGAACCCCAGGGTCAAGGGCCCAGTCACCTCCCTGCCCCTGGGCTCCTTAGCTTCTGCTATCTGTGCCCTGGGCTTTCCCTCTCTCTGCACCGGGTCACCTAAGCCACCAGCTCTCTCCCAAGCTCCTGACCCCACAGCGGGGAAGAGCTGTTCTTGGGGAGCAGCACACTCCTCCCCACCACCACCTGGTTCTCACTCCACAGTCCATCAATGTTTCCACTATAAAGCCACAGTTAAGAGCACACCATGCTGGTTCCTACTTCTGTCCCCTGCCAGGACAAAGTAACTTCTCTTTTTCCTTGGTTTAAGGTACTGGGGATGGAACCCAGAGATACTTAGGCATTTTCACATTTCTTATTTTTGAGACAGTCTTGGTGAGCTGCCCAGGCTAGCCTTGAACTTGTGACCCTACCAAACTCCCCATAGCAGCTGGATCACATGTGTGACCAGCAGCTGGTCAGAGCAAAGTACCTTCTCAAGTTAATTCAGGAATCCCCACTTTCAGGATGGGCCCCACTTTGTCCCATGCTTAGCCTGGGAGAGGGGCTGCTCCCTGGTCCCCTGTTGGTACCTATAGCATGACTGCCCCTTTATGTGTCTCCCTGGCCCATGGGACCAGGAGATCAGGAGGGCTGAAGATAAGTTCCTTGATTGAACTTTCTTGAATCATAAACACAGAGACGACCCACCCCCCCACAGGCCCACCAGCAAGCACACACACAGGCACACCTGCGCACAGGTGCAGGCAAGGCCTGCCACAGCAGCCAGGCCCTCCTAGATGACCCACCCCTCCACAGGCTCACCAGCAAGCACACACACAGCAGCCAGGCCCTCCTAGATGACCCACCCTCCACAGGCTCACCAGCAAGCACACACAGCAGCCAGGCCCCCTTAGACGACCCACCCTCCACAGGCTCACCAGCAAGCACACACACAGGCACACCTGTGCACAGGTGCAGGCAGGGCCTGCCACAGCAGTCAGGCCCTCCTAGACGACCCACCCCCCCACAGGTCCACCAGCAAGCACACACACAGGCACACCTGCGCACAGGTGCAGGCAGGGCCTGCCACAGCAGCCAGGCCCTCCTAGGCATACTCCTTCACACACATAATGCCCCTCCTCAAGCCCACTCAGCAGAAGAGGAAACTGAGGGCAGAGGTCTCCTGAAAGTCACTACTAAGGAATGGAAGAGCTGGACGCAAGACACACCTGCTGCCCGTGACCCCTCATAAATTCAGGTGACATGGTTCCCTAGTGGGTCACCTCTGGGGGCCCCACCATGCATGCCCTGCTCAGTCCCCAGTGGAAGCCTCTCCCTGGCCACTGAGCGTCCCACCGGAGCCCCCTCTCGCTGCAGTGCGGAGGTGGAAGGACTTTTTATAGCCACAGATGCCGCTGATATATTTAAATCTCCTCCTGGTCTAGGGTGGGTTGGGGGATGGAACCACCGCCCAGAGCCCTGCTTGTGGCCACATGTGTGTCCTGATGGCTAGGGTGTGCACAGGGACTCAAGTGGGCAGCTGCGGGGAGGGTGGGTTAAATCGAGGGACTCAGAAGAGAGGCTGTAGACACTCAGGGCTCAGCCCCAGCCCAGTGCAGATTGGCTTCCTCCTTAGTCACCCCACTGGAGGACATGGACCCCTTCCTGGAAGATGTGGGACCTGTCTGGGTCACAGCCTCCTGCCCCAGACCAGAAGGGGGACAGTGATCTGAGACAAATGGGATGTACCCACATCCACTTACCCCATCAGCCACTGGTCCCCACATTACATGCAAATACCAAGGGTCACATACCATGAAGGGGTGCTGCATTGCTCTGACCCCAAGGCTCCTGTGTCTCAGGAGAAGGACTGCAATCCCCCAGAAAGAGATACCTCAGAGGCCACAGACTCCCCTCCCACAGCTCAGGTGGGGCTTGGACCTCTGAGGGGCCTTCAGGTCTGGTGGGAGCAGTGTGAGGAGGGGCATTGCTGTCAGAGACATGGGTTGCCCAGCAGAGCCCAGGTCCAGGATGTGTGTCCCCACAGCCACTATCACCCATTCCTACTGTCCCACCCTAAATGCTGTCCAGCCCTGGGACTCTGGTACATTTGAAAATACGCCTGTGATACCAGCTACTTGGGAGGCTGAGGCAGGAGGATTGCAAGTTCAAAGCCAGTCTCAGAAATTTAGTGAGACCCTGTCTCAAAATAAAAAGTAAAAAGAGGGTGGAGCAAGGGCTGGGACTCAGTGGTAGGGCCTTGGGTTTGATCCCCAGCATCACAAGGGAAAAAAAAAAGAAAGCAGTCAATAACCCTGCAGCTTCCAGGAATAAAGAACAGCTGGTCACCTGGACTAAGTGACAGCACCCAGGTCTGGCCCCGAGTGAGCACTGTGTTTACCGAGATAAAACACCAGCACGGAAACAGGGTCCCCTTGCATGTGACAGAGAGCTCAAGAATGAAGGGGACTGACAACACGTCATTGGGTTCCACGAGAGCTGGGTGAGGAATGCAGGGTGCTGCCCTTCGGGGAAGTAGGTAAGGAGACCAGGGACCTCGGCTTCCCGGGGCTGGTCCAGCAGCTGCGGAGAGGCTGCCGTCTGTCCTTCCGCCCAGGTCTCCCCAGGAGGCCCCAGGCATTCGGCACCCAAGATGGCAGTCCATGTCTGGCACCTCAGGTCCCCAGCAGGAGGAGCAATGGCGGCTGGCCATTTGGAGCTACTGGGCTGGTGGCTCCTGAGGCATACCCAGGTTTCCAGAACATTCTTGAGGTTTCTAGAACCTGTCATGCTCCCTCCTCCAGGTGCTACGGGGGTCCTGCTGTTTCCTGTTTGACCCCCACCTCCTCTTCTCCAGGCCCTCCCCTGACTCCCCCTCTCTCCAGGACCCCAGGCCCCTTCCCAAGGGCCTGGTTGGGAAGGGCCCCCAGGCTAACCCCGCCCAGAGCCCGATCTGTTTGGGCTTCCTTGACCCACGGGCTGTGGGGCCCCCCAGGGAAGTCTGCGTGTCCCCAGAGCTTGAGGGACAGACGGGAGCGAGCTCAGGAGCAGCTCGGGGATCCAAGTCCCTGTACCCTTACCTCCTCCAGGCTCCTGCGGATGTCACCCAGCATGGAGAGGACATCTTGAGTGGGCACCACCCCTGGGAGGAGAAAGGCCCCCATCAGCATGGCCATGACCCCTGCGGCCCCTCCAGGGGTCACGAGACCTACACCCCCTCTGGGACCACTGGCCTGAGCCCCTTCAGCCCCACTTTTGGGCTCTAATGACACCCAGATCCTCGGGGCGCACAGGTGCAAGCGCGCACCACCAGCTCCTGCAGAAAGGGTCGCGCCCTCTCTGCGTCCTCGGCTCCCTGTCGGCCCAGCTGACCCGGTGGGTGACCAGGTAACAGGTGTGGCCGGACGTCACCTCTGCAGCCCCTCCTGCCCCTCCCTCCCGCCACACCTGGGAGTCCCCACCTGGGCTGGAACGGGTGTCCTTGCGCCCTGCCCCTGCGCCCTCCACCTTTGCCCCCAAACCCAAGCTGATGGGGTGGCCTGGAGCCTGCGACCAGGAGGGGTGCTGTCCTGGGGACCCAGGGCCCAGGCCGCCCGCCCGCCATCCTCACCCTGCTCTCCCACCAGCGCCATGAGCAGGTGCTGCTGCTTGTCGCTGGGCTTGCTCAGGGAGATGTGCCAGTCCCCGTGACGGCCGCTGCGGTGGTGGGGCAGCACCTCCTCCACCAGGGCCACCAGCTGGAGCCCTCGGTGGCGCCGAAACACCTCCTGCAAGGTCAGAGGCTCGCTCAGGGAGGGACAGACCCATGTCACCCTGCACTCCGTGGCCAAAGGCTGAGAAAGACCCTCAGGCTCCTCTGGGGACCACCTGTGAGCCAGAGCCGGGCTGCGGGGTGGGACAGGAGGACACTGTCCCTTCTGCTCTGGCCACTCTAGGTGAGGAAGGGGTGGGGCCGCCTCTCTAGCCCCCAGTGGAGCTGGGAGAACAGGGGACAGGTGGCTACTCCTCGGGCCTGGGGTCAAAGCATAATGGGGTCTGGCATGGGGTACAGAGAGGGTTGGGGACCGTAAGGATGCACATCAGTACAGCCACTGGAGGAGCGGTGACAGGGCTCGTCTCCTGCCCACCACAGCAGCAATGCGGCCCCCAGGATCTGGGGAGAGGTGGCCTGTCTCCCCTCTGCCACGAGAGATCTGGCCCGCGGTGGAAATGAAAAGAGCCACCACATGCTCTTATGCTGGTGTCTTCAAGAGAGAGGGCCCAGTGGCCCCTGGAACTGGGGACAGGGCGGAGATGCTGGAGGTTGGACTTCTGCCCACTGGGCGCTCTGCACAGCTGTCCCTGTCCTTGACCAGGCCCAGGCACGGTCATGCCATGTGAAATGAAAACTAGGGTCTGGTCCTAAAGAGGAACCCGGTGGCAGGGGCCCAGGCTGGGGCTGGAGGCCTCTTGGCACACAGATCACCAAGTCACATCGGGGAAGAGACCCTTCTTTGGTCCCAGGGCCACTAGGCCCTCCAGCTCCTCTTCTTTCTGGATGTGCAAAGTAGCTACATCCACGTTCCCAACCTCTAAAGTCGGCTGCCCCCCTCGGGTCGCTCAGCTCGCCCTTGGGTGCCCTCCCACGGACAGGTCAGCCAGGGCTGCTGGCGAGGCAGAGCCACTCCCCCGGCCACCCAAAGGGAGCCCCGGTCAGCCCTCGACTCTAAGCCACCAAAGGTGACAGAAGTGCTGCCTTTCAAGAGTGGGACAACTCCCTTCTCAATATGGGTGCCCAGAGCCAATGGTAAGGAAGCCTTTGGGTGCAGTAGCTGTCATCCCAGCGACTCAGGAGGCTGAGGCAGGAGGATCGCAAGTTGGAGGCCAGCCTCTACAACTTAGCAAGGCCCTGAGCAACTCAGCGAGACCCTGTCTCTAAATAAGATATAAAAAGGGGCTGGG
The DNA here is from genome assembly GCF_048772815.1 of Callospermophilus lateralis. Lineage (NCBI taxonomy): Eukaryota > Metazoa > Chordata > Mammalia > Rodentia > Sciuridae > Callospermophilus > Callospermophilus lateralis. Next base: position 61,278 of record NW_027512473.1, on the reverse strand, counting down.
GACAGGGCTCAGGGGTCGAGGGCCCCTAAATTCAATCCCTGATATGTTTAAAAAAGGGAGAAAATGAAAGACCCCTTAGAAACCTTAAAATGCAAAAAGCATTCTGTCTCCCTCCCTCCCAGTCTGTTTTGTCCTTGTTTGTGGGTTTGTAGCGTTGACAGGGCTGATGGTCCTGGGGTCAGGCTGGCCCTGGGACCCCGCCCCGCTCTGCGCATGCGCTGGCCGGCCACTCACACAGTCCACGTTCTCGGTCATGTTCAGGATGATGTAGTTCTTCCTCGCCAGGTTGCTCCAGTCCTTGCAGATGACCTGGACCAGGAGACGGAAAGAGGGTGGCCGCAGTAAGAAGGTGTCCCGGGGGACAGAGACCTGACACCCTGTGGGAAGCCGGAAGACACCGGCTGCTGCGGGTCTGCGGAGCCAAGTGGGACGGGCGACCTCTACAAGGTGACAGGCCACTGGTTCTGCCCAGGAGCCACAAACCCAGGTGGCTTCAGGGACCCGCTGAGGGCGCCTCAGAGAAAAGGGGAACTGTCCCTGGGGCCAGGCTGCAGAGCCCTGTTCAGAGACTGGGGGCAGGTTGCCGGGTCTGTGGGTCACAGGCAGACCCTATCCTGGTGTGGCTGTGACATGTCCCCAGAGCCCCCGTGGGGACGATGTAGGAAGGTCCAGAGGAGGAGTGAGGGGTGTGAGGCCTGAACCCCAGCAATGAATGGCTCCCTGGGGGTCCCCTGGTGGCCCCTGGTGGGGTGTGGGGAGGAGGTGGCCCTGGGGCCGTGGCTTGGGGTCTCTATTTGTCCCTGGAGAGTAGAGTCCCTGCTCCCTGGTCCCCATGGGAGCTGCTCCCTCCCCACACTCCTCCTCCATGATGTCCTGCCTCCCCTCGGCCCAGGAGTGGGGCCGCCATCTGTGGACTAGGACCTGGGACATCCTGGGCCCCACGTCCACTGTCCTGCTCTACAGTTGTGCTGGAGGGATCTTAAGTCACAGCAGCAAAAAAGCTGCCTACAACAGACCCCTGCTGGGCATGCCTGTCATCCCAGTGACTCAGGAGGCTGAGGCATGAGGATTACAGTTAGAGGCCAGCCTCAGCCAAAGTGAGGCTCTAAGCAACTCAGGAAAACCCTGTCTCTAAATAAAATGCAAAACAGGGCTGGAGAGGGGCTCAGGGGTCCTGGGCCCTGGGTTCAATCCCTGGTCCCCCCACCACAAACCTGGCCCCTTCCTTCCCTTCTGGAAACTGTGGGTGTGTGTTGGAGGCCGGGGGTGGAGGGGCGCAGGCCAGCCACCTGCTGCACTTCTCCTAGGAGCAACACCAGAAGCCACGGCGCAGCAGTAGCCTCCTGAACAGTGGAAACCAGGAGGGGCCACCAAGCCTCTCCCAAGGTCTTTGCACTCGAGTGTGGCACACGCCCCAGGCTGGGCCGTGAGGAGTGGCGATGTCCCAGGCTTCCCTGGGGCTCTGGGGACAGCCCCACCTGACAGGCCCTGCCCCACTGCACCAGCCAGGGTGACGGGGAGGCCCACAGGGTGCGGCCGAGGCCCATGCGCCCCTCACCTGTGTGGAGTCCCAGGGGGTCCTGGAGGGCGCTGTGGCCACCGGGCCCTCCTGTGACTGCTGGCTGGGTGTGTCTGGCCCCAGGGTGGCAGGGGAAGGGGTCGGCTCCGAAGTCTTGGGGGGCTGGTGGGAAAGAGGCTGAGGTCCTAGGGTCGAGGTGACCCTCGCCTGGGGCTCTGGTTGCAGGGGACGGAGCCAGGGGCGGCAGGTCCCCGGGCCGACCAGCCAAGTTGGGGGCCCCCACAGTGGCGTCTTCACGGGGTCCTGGAGGGACCTCGAACTCTACCCCGAGTCCCGCCGCTGGCAGCATGGTGGCCGTGTCCCCCTGGCTGGGCAAGTCCTGGTCCCCGAGGGTCACCATGCGTGGGGTGACAGAGGGTGGCGACAGGCTGGGCTCCGCACTGCTCTCCGCGTCCACGCCCGATGACGCCTGGTCCCCAGAGTCCTCCTGCCGGGGTCTGGTGGCCCCCGGAGCCTGGCTGCTGCTGCCCCTGGGAGGAGAGTCTGGTGCCTGCGTGGTGGCCTCCGCCTGGGGTCCGCTCACAGGAAGCAGCTGTTCTTCCTCCTCCTTCTCCTCCTCCTCCTTCTCCCTCTCCTCCTCCTCTTCCTCCTCTTCCTCCTCCTCCTCCTCCTCTTCCTCCTCCAGGGGCATGTGCCAGGGAGGCTCCACCAGGTTCACCTTGGGCAAGGACGAGGGGAGTCTCAGAAGGTCCTGGGGCTGGTCAGCGTCCTCCAGGGAACCCGACTGCCCCGTTAAGTCCGGGAAGACGTAGTCTAGAGACAGGAAAAGTGCGTTGGCTTCTTCAAACCCGGACTTACTGGGATCCACTGGGCAGGGCTGAGCGACAGGAAAGAGCTATCACCTGCCTACAGGGACAGGGACGCATCAGTCTTGGTCATGTGGGGCGAGAGTGGGAAATGAGGCTGGGGAGGAGGGCAGGGTGAACACAGAACACAGGGGTCTGGTTCTTGGTTTTTTTAGTCCCAGGGATTGAATCCAGGGGCCCTCGACCCCTGAGCCATGTCCCCAGCCATTTTTACATTTTATTGAGAGACAGGGTCTCCCTGAGTTGCTCGGGGTCTTGCTAAGCTGCTGAGGCTGGCCTCCACCTTGTGATCCTCCTGCCCCAGCCTCCCAAGCAGCTAAGTGATATCCTGACTCTAAATAAAACATAAAAAAGGTATGGAGACGTGGCTCAGTGGTTAAGTACCCCTGAGTTCAATCTCTGGTACCAAAAAAAAAAAAAAAAAAAAAAAGAAAGAAAAGGAAAACATCTTAATATTTTCAGATTCAATATGAAATTACACCCATAAAACAAATACATAAAAGGATAAAAATTCTTTACTTCAATATAAGTAAGAACTTTATAATAGATCGATTCAAAAATAAAATTCAGTGCATAGCTGGGTGCTGTGGTGCACACCTGTGACTTGGGAGGCTGAGGCAGGAGGATCACAAGGTAGAGGCCAGCCTCAGCAACTTAGCAAGGCCCTGAGCAACTCAGTGAGACCCTGTCTCTAAATAAAATATAACAAGGGCTGGGGACAGGGCTCAGGGGTAGGGTGGTGGCCAGGCATGTGGAAGGCCCTAGGATCCATCCTTAGCACTGGGGGAGAGACAGACAGCCAGCCAGCCAGCCACACAGACTGACACGAAGGGAGGGATGAAGGGAGGGAGGAGGAGGAAGGAAGGGTCCGTTACACTGTGAGATCTCATGTCTGAAGGTCCCTGGGACAGCAATGTAGGTGACAGCAATCGCGATGACCAGAAAAACCTCAGGAGAGGCCCCTGCGGGAGAATCGGGGCCCCTGTTGGGGGCTGGTGACAGAAGCAGCCAGCCCTGGCTCGTGGGGGGCACGCGGGCACTGACAGAGTTGGGGACCTTCCAGAAGAGCCCGGCTCAGTCGACAGACTGGACCAGGCGTGTGGAGGGTGCGCTCCCCGCTGACCCCACGAAGCTGGGGAGATCCTGGAGGCCAGCACCCCCCACAGCTCAGTTGGAGGCCGAGTTTTCCGAAGCTGGACGCCCCCACCCCCGGCCACCTTCCAGTGTCTGGCTCCTCCTCTAACCCCGTTGGTGGCACTGGTCATGCTATTGACAACAGTACCTGGCCATGGGGGGACTCAGCCACTAACTGACCTGTCCACACTTCTTTAAGCCCCTTAACCCCTCTGGCTTGGGGTTTGGGGCAAATCACATGGGAATGTCGCAATCCATGACTCCTAAGGTCCTAACGCCTGTATCTTAAGTGTTGGAGGGTCCTGGTAAGTGTGTTCTCTCCATTGGTGACACTAAACCCCTAGCTCTGCAGCTGGGAGGCTGAGGCAGGAGGATCGCAAGTTGGAGGCCAGCCTCAGCCATTTAGCAAGACCCTGTCTCAAAACACAAAATGAAAGAGCTAAGGACGTGGGCTGGTGGCAAAGTGCCCCTTGGTTCAGTTCACGTCACCATAAGAAGAAAAGGCCAGAATTGTCCTGGATGTGGAACAGAGAGTCCCACTACTGTGATGCACTGATAAAGAAGACAAATATACACCCCAAAGGTGCTGCCTCCAGGAACCCACTTCCTCCAGCCACAGCCTGCCTCCAGCTGCTGAGGCTGGCCTCCAACCTACAATCCTCCTGCCTCAGCCTCCAGATTGCTGGGATGAGAGGCGTGCCCTGTGCTGGCGAGGCAGGATGCAGAGCGGGCTCCCGGACTCCAGGATGGCCACTCTCTCACAGATGACCTTTGGCACCAGCTGAAATATTAATGAACCGACTCCTCCATTCAACTCAGGAATTTAAACAGGCATCTGGGGGCCGGAGTCCTTGGATGGTCACTTTAAACGTCCTTTTAGTTTAATGTCAAATCGCTGGAAATTGTCCCCTGAGTGTGACTCTCAGGCCAGTTATTCAAGCAAGCGATAATGCAAAACCACTCAAAAGTCAAAGGAGATTTGTGAGAAACGGAGGATCATGGGAAGATCTTTTCAGTACGGTTAAAACTACTTTTTAATGGCCAACCTCAGTCGGCATCCAAGAAATACAGATCAAGGGTGGAGGACTAACTGGGTGGCAGAGCACCTGCCTGGCATGCGAGAGGCCCTGGGTTCCATGCCCAGCGCTGCCCAAAAGAGAAAAGAAAAAAAGAAATATAAATGAAAAAAGAGAGGGCAAGTCAGGAGGGGTGGCCCACGCCTGTGATCCCAGCAGCTCAGGAGGCTGAGGCAGGAGGATCGCAAGGTGGAGGCCAGCCTCAGCAGCTCAGCGAGGCCCTGAGCAACTCAGGGAGACCCTGTCTCTCAATGAAATGTAAAAATGGCTGGGGACGGGGCTCAGGGGTTGAGGACCCCTGGGTTGAATCCCGGTACCAAAAAAGAAAAAAAAATCAGACATTCAGAAAATAGAATTTCCCTTCTGCCCCAAGGCAACGATTAAAGAAGCAGCAGATCAGCTCAGCCTCTGTGCTGCGAGAAGGGACAAGACGACAGGTTCCTCTTGCCCTGGATATTTCTGTGACAATTCTGGGGCTGGAGAGGTGTGTTTGCCGGCTTGGGAGGAGGATGTAGGAGAACCATCGAGACGTGCACACAGCAGCCCTCGTATCTAAGGGCCTATTTTATAGACATGTTTGCCACAAGGGACAGAAACCCTCAGAGAGACGCCAACATGCAGCATTCATGACTCTGTGAGATGGGATTATGGGTAAATTTATTTTCTTCTTTTATTTGCACTTAATTTTTTGGGGGGCACCAGGGATTGAACCCAGGGGTGCTTAACCCCTGAGGCCCGTCCCCAGCCCTTTTTATATTCTATTTGGAGACAGGGTCTCGCTGAGTTGCTTAGGGCCTCGCTAAGTGGCTGAGGCTGGCCTCCACCTTGCGATCCTCCTGCCTCAGCCTCCCGAGCTCCTGGGATCACAGGGGTGCACCACCCCATGCCTGGCTGCGTTTAATTTTTTTTATCTGCTCTGTATTACCAGCATAAAATAAAAATTGTAGGGCTTGCTTTTTCTCCAGTGTGTGGGTAAAAGGGATTCCTTGGATGCTCCTGTCACTTGGCTCTACAGGTATCTGCCCATCGCTCCTGGTGATTGTCCCCAGTAAGTGTGCGATGGCCCAGAGCTGGGGACCATCCCTCACAGACACAGTCCAAAGAGGGTCTGCTGTGCCCAGAGCATCTCCAGGTCTGGCAGACGGCCGTCCTGATGATCTGGTGCCTCCAGACTTCACTACAGAGGGGGAGGACTGAAGCCCTCTGAAGCCAATGACTTCACACAGAAGAAAGGGCAGCCGACCTTGAAGCGGAAACCTCAGGCTTGGGACTTCGCTCTGCCTGTGTGTGATTCAGTGTCACTTTAAAATCTCTGTAACCCAGTGTCCTTAGCTACAACCGAGATATTAATCACGCCTGCTTTTACAGCTTTTGTAGATCTGCTCTGACATTTAAAAAAAGAAACATTCACTCCCAAATGATGTGCCAAGCAGGGCGCAGGGGCACATGCCTGTTTATCCCGGCAGCTCAGGAGGCTGAGGCAGGAGGATCGCTAGGTGGAGGCCAGCCTCAGCAACTCAGTGAGGCTGTAAGCAACTGAGCGAGAACCTGTCTCTAAATAAAATCCAAAATAGGACTGGGGATGGGGGTCAGGGGTTCAGCACCCCTGGAACCAAAAAAATAATTTAAAAAAGGGGGGCTCTGTCAGTTTTTCTGCAGGGTCGCATGGGGCTGGCGTGGAGGAGTGTGCAGACCTGAGATGAGGAACAGACCAGCCACGGGGAGGCCTCCAGATGGCGACATGGCTCAGATTCAAGGAGCGACAGTGACTCTCCTCAGGAGACCTGGGGCAACCCACGGAGATCAGCAGATCCAGGGAGGTAGCGGGGCTCCCGAGCGCCCCCCTGCAGCCTCATGAGGAAGGACGAGGCGCAGCGGCCTCTCCCACCGGGACTCCCAGACCCGGGAGGGAAACTGCTTAATAGTCCTTCCACACGGGTCCACGTGGAGACAGGTCTCAGTGGGAGAGGGCAATGAGATCCCACCTTACACCATGCGCCATAATCAATTACGGTAGATTAGAGGAAGAAGGAAGGGAGGAGTGCATATTTCAGTGACGCAAAGACTCGTCATAAAGTGAAGAAAAACAGGCAAAAATGTTTAGAAACATCTAGAAAGAAAGACACTGTCAAGCTTAAAATACGAGTGTGTCAAATATTACCCATAATGCAAATGAAAGTAGTTGGCTGGCGCAGTGGTGCACGCCTGTCATCCCAGCAGCCCGGGAGGCTGAGGCAGGAGGATCGCCAGGTGGAGGGCAGCCTCAGCAACTTAGCAAGGCCCTGAGCAACTCAGTGAGACCCTGTCTCTAAATAAAATCCAAAATAGGGCTGGGGATGGGGGTCAGGGGTTAAGCACCCCTGGGTTCAATCCCTGGTACCAGAAAAAAAAAAGTAGGGAACACAGAATAGGGCCTCACTAAATAAAGAGTGGTTAGTATTAAAGAAGCACAGACTCCTGCGGACTGGGCTTTGGTGTCCCGCGGACGACACTGTGGTGAACCTCGGTGGGGGTCACAGGGGGTGCTGGCAGGGGCCCGCCCCCGCCCCTGCGGCCGCCCCACGCTCGCGCATGCGCAGGGTGGGAAGCGCTACCTGCGGTGGGCCCCAGGTCGAGGCTGGAGGTGTTGAGCTCCTCCTCCTCCCAGAAGTACTGAGGCGGTTGCAGGATCCGGGACTCCTCGCTCTCGTCGCTGGGGAAGCCCGAGCCGGGGCCCCCCAGGCCGGCTCCCAGGCCCATGGACTCACTGGGCTCCTCCCCGTCCAGCGGCTCCAGGCCGGTGGGCAGCAGCAGGTCCAGCAGAGAGGTGGACGTGAGGCCCTCGGGGCCAGGCTCATCGGTCACGGCTGCACGGGAACCTAGGGACACTCCTGTGCGGACACAAAGGCCGGACGTTAGGAGAGGCCAAGGGCGGCCCTGGGGCGCTTGACCCCTCAGCCACCGCGCAGCCCTTTTTGTTTTTTATTTAAAGTCAGAGTCTCGCTGAGTTGCTTGGGGCCTCGCTAAGGTGCTGAGGCTGGCCTCCACTCGCGATCCTCCTGCCTCAGCCTCCCAGGCCACTGGGATTAGATTTTGTCTCTAACCATCACCTGTCACAAAGAAGATGCCAGAGGCCGGGGATTTCGATGACATCTCTGAATACCCAAGGGCTGCTCGAGGATTCTAAGATGCCATCTTCATTTCAAAAAAGGACCAATTGCTCAGACCTCCATGTGACAGTGGCTAAGGGGGGATAGAGGGAAATGGTAGGGGACAGAGGACTCAGTTGACTTGGCCCCCTCCGGGCTGGGCATGGTGGCACACGCCTGTATACCCAGCTGATCTGGAGGCTGAGGCAAGAGGATTGCAAGTTGGAGGCCAGCCTCAGCCACTCAGCAAGACCCTGTCTCAAAATAATAATTAAAAAGGTCGGGGATGTGGCTCAGTGGTAAAGTGCCTCTGGGTTCAATCCTCAGTACAAGAAAAAAAAAATCTAATATTATTGGGATCATGTGCTAAATGCTTTGCAAACAGTGTCTGAATTTTGACCTCCACCGCCACCTTATGGGGTGGTAGATCCTGAGACCGCGACTGGCCCCAAAAGAAACAGGACCATTCAGACTGTTCTACCAGAAACTAGGGAGCCCGGGGGTTGAGGGGTCTCTGCACCTTGCAGACCCATCACAGCACCAAGAAGGACCCCCCCCCAAGGGCAGCGCCTGGCCCCGCGGTGGGAGAGATGCCAGGGGAGGAGTCAGGAGCAGAGTTTCCAAGACAGAAAACGACAGGTTGACTGAGTAAAGAAGGTCACTGAGAACCCACGTGGCTTCAGAGCAAGCGCCGGGGTGACAGGTAGAAACGTGGGACAGAGGCCACATGCAGTGGTGCACACCTGTCATCCTGGTGGCTCAGGAGGCTGAGGCAGGAGGATCCCAAGGTGGAGGCCAGCCTCAGCAACTAAGTGAGGCCCTAAGCACCTCAGTGAGACCCTGTCTTTAAGTGAATAATAAAAAGGGCTGGGGACGGGGCTCAGGGATTAAAGGCCCCTGGGTTCCATCCCTGGGACCAAATCATCATCATCGTCATCGTCATCCACGGGCCTTGAGCTCCAGGAGGCCAAGTCACAGCTGCAGGGAGGCCCTGGGTCGAGGCTGGGAGTTGGGGAGGCAGTGACCTTGCTCCCCCAGTGCCTGCTCTGTGGCCGTTCCCTGCCCAGAAGGCTTCCGGTGCTCGGGGATACCACGGTCAAGGTCTACGGTGCCACTTCCAGGTGGGCTTGGCTCCGAGCACCGGACCCCGCGTCCACACCAGGGACTCAGATGCAGAGCCAGGCGCCTGGGTGGGGTGGTTCCCAGAGCCGAGGTCCTCAGAGCCCCAGAGCTACGGCCACCGATGTGGGTCCACCTTCCTTGGACAGTCCTCTGTCCCTAGGTATGGGTGGCACTGTGGCTGAGACCAGAGGTGCCCCCAGGGGTCCATGTGTGAGATGGTGCAGGAAGGCTGAGAGGTGACTGGGTTCCGTGGCCAGAGGTGGGGACGAGTCAGTGGGTTCATCTGGGGATGAGCCAGGAACAGCTGCAGGCTGGGGGGAAGCTGGGGAAGGAGGCCAGGCCGGGGCGAGGCTGGGGAAGGAGGCCCCCAGGAACGTGCGTCTGAGGTCTGTTTTCTCCCTGGGGAGCAGGGCTCTCTCTGCCTCCTGGTGGCCATGTCCTGAGCTGCTGTCCTCCTCCACCCCCTTCTGCCATGATGTCCTGCGTCACCTGAGGCCCAGGGCTGTGGAGTCCACCGACCACAAACTGAACCTCTAAAACCAGACTCCAAGTAAGCTCTTCTCCCCGCAGTGGGTCTGGCCAGGGCTTTTGGTGACGTGAGGACGGAGCAGCCTGACGCACGTGGACTTCGGCCCTCTGATCCTTTCTACCCAGGCCTCTCAGGACCTTCCCTTCCGACCCCCTCCGCCATCGCTGGGGGCCCTGGCTGCTGTCGTGGGGCTCCCCAGCCCTGGAAAGACCACAACAGGCAGACGGGAGAGGGACAGGGTGTCACCTGCCACCACAAAACCTGCCTCATTAGAGTCCCCCCATTCCTGTGGTAGACACAGTGCCCAGCCCTGGCCCCCCGATGACCTCTGGGGACACGGCTCCCCAGCACGACCTGAAGCCACCCTTGAACTTGACCTGTGGCCTCTCTGAGCCCCTGGCCGAGGGGAGGGAGGTGGCCTTTCCAAGGGCAGACTCAGAGGGTTCTGTGACACTCCATGGTCCCAGGGCTTTGGGCCGGGCTAGCGGGGCTGGCGCTGCAGAGTGACCTCCCACGGAAAACACGGCCACTGGTCCCAGCTTCCCAGCTAAGGCAAGGACGAGCCACTGCCCAACTAAAACTGGAAGGAGTCCCCCAAATCCCAAGAACCCCTGGCCGAGGGCCACCTGCACTGCCCTCCTGCAGACGCAAGGGTGGACACAGGTGTTGTCCTGTGCCGGGGCCTTTGGAACCACAGGGCACGGGGGCACTTGGGGGGCTTGTTAAACAGAAGGGCGAGACCCCACCCTGGAGCCGGAGTCCAGGGGTCACACCTAGGAACAGCTGCGCTGAGCCACTAAATTTGGGGGTGATTTGTTACGCAGAACTAGCTGACGGATACAGCCAGAGAATCATAATAATCACTCGGATCTCCTTGCAGATCCGAGTGAGGCCTGAGTGGTGACTGCCTTCTGTCATCCACCCACCCTCCTATCTGTCCCCCACCCATCCATGCACCCACTCGTCCATTGACAGAGACCTCACAGCAACAGGGTCGCAGCAGGTGCTGACGTGCCCTGGACATTAGGGATGGAGCAAAGTTCAAAGGCACCTAGTGGATGTTTGATGATGGTCTCTTGAGCTCAGACAGGCATCCTCTGGCTTTGCCCCACCTGAACGCAAAAGCCAAGCTGTCAAGAGGACCATGGCAGCAGGGCGTAGTGGCACATGCTGTCATCCCAGCAGCTTGGGAGGCTGAGGCAGGAGGATTGCAAAGTGGAGGCCAGCCTCAACCAAACCGAGGCCCTGAGCAACTCAGTGAGACCCTCTGTCTAAATAAAATAGAAAACAGGGCTGAGGACGGGGCTCCAGGGTCAAGTGCCCCTGTTAGGAAAAGAGGAAGAAGGAAGAGGAGGAGGAGGAGAGGCTTTGGACACATTTCCGGCCTCCTGGCCTCTACAGGAGTTCTTTTAGCACCTCCCCAAAAAACTCACGGCTCCTCCAACCCCCCTCGGCTTTGGTGGTGGGTATGAATCACCTGCCACTCTGGGCTTGGGCTCTGGGCTGTGGATGGGGTCTGCAGGCCTCGCCTGTCCCTAGACCGCACTTTGAGTAACAAAGCTCAGAGAAATCTAAAATGCAAATGAGGCTCCAAGACCCGTCACCACGACAACGCAGGCCAGACTCTTTAAAGTGGCAGGGACTCCTCACCCTGGGTCTCCCTCCCTCCCTCTGCTCTCCGCAGCCCCTCTCTGAGCTGCAGATGAGCCGAGCTTCTAGCAATTTCCTGGACCCCACAGTCTGGGAGCCTCCTGGATCTTGATACACGCTGCCCGCCACCTTTCTCCTGGCAAATCCGGCCTTCTGCCTGCAGCCTCAGCGCCTGACAGCCTTCGCTGGAGGCTCCCCTGGGTGGGTGGCCCGCCTCAGTCCACACACCACCCTGAACAAGGTCCTGTCCTCCAGGTGTCCCTTGGCACTTGGAATTCCAGGGCCTGCCACAGTTCCTGGCACAGGATAGGGCTGAGTCCAGAGATAAGGACCAGACCCAACCTCTGGGTTCACAGTCGAAACCACTAAGGCCTCCTGGGGTCCAGGTCAAATGGCAAGTGAACAGGAGACCTGTTATTAGCACGTTTTCCCCACAAAAATGTCTTACAGGAGCTGGGCCTGGTGGCACTCGCCTGTAATCCTGGAGGCTCAGGAGGCTGAGGCCAGAGGATCACAAGTTGGGGAGGCTGAGGCTGGAGGATCGCAAGTTGGGGAGGCTGAGGCCGGAGGATCGCAAGTTGGATGCCAGCCAACTTGTATTAGACGGTCAGCTACACAGAGCCACCTGTCATTCTGAGCTTCTATGATTCTGGGCCAAGCAGCGTGCGAGGCCCTCTCAGGAGACAAAAGATGACAACGATCTCTGTCCTCAGTTAAATTACCAGATTTTTTTGTTTTTGGTATCGGGGATTGAATCCAGGGGCCCTCGACCCCTGAGCCCCGTCCCCAGCCCTATTTTGTATTTTATTTAGAGACAGGGTCTCCCTGAGTGGCTTGAGCCTCGCTTTTGCTGAGACTGGCCTCTAACTCATGATCCTCCTGCCTCAGCCTCCGGAGCTGCTGGGATGACAGGGTGGGTCACAAGTCACCAGCTGTGATAATAACCCTCTTTTGCAGGGGATACATCTCCACGGTTGAGTAACATGGATGGCAAGGAACGAAACTATAAGAGACAGATCAGGAAAATCTCATTAGTGCATTTGGGGAACAACAAAAAAAGTCATTTAATGAGAAATGTTGGTGATGATTAAACAATGCACATTTTGCATGTTCCCGGTGGCCCTGAGCGACCAAAGGTGGAGAGGCTGCAGTTCATCTTTAGCTACGCGCTCCAGCATGTCGGAAAAGCTCACTTCAGCCTTGTTTAAATAAAAGGTAACTTCTTCTTTTTAAAATTTTTTTTTTCAAATATTGTTTAGTTGTGGATGGACACAATACCTTTATTTATCTTCATGTGGTGCTGAGGATCAAACCCAGGGCCTCCCACATGCTAGGCAAACGCTCTACCCCTGAGCCCCCGCCCCAACCCCAACTTATTCTTCTCAAGCATCCTGGAATTCACCCGCTAAAACAACCTCTGAGTTCAGGTTCAGTGGCACACACCTGTCATCCCCAGCAACGAGGGAGGCCAAGGCAGGAGGATCACAATTGGAGGCCAGCCTCAGCCACTTAGCGAGGCCCTGAGCAATTCAGGGAGACCCTGTCTCTAAATAAAATGCAAAATAGGGCTGGGGATGGGGCTCAGGGGTCGAGGATCCCCCAGATCAATCCCCAGTACCCCCCAAATATTAATTTAAAATATTAAAAAACCACGGAAGGTTGGGATATGAGTTGCCTCCTGAAATCTCCAAGTGTCTCTGTAACATGTCAATGAAGTGTGGTGGAGAGGACGCTGATCCCATTTAGGCTGTGGTCCGGCTGCGCAGAAGCACCTACAACTCCCCCAAACTCCTCCTGTCCTGAGCAGAGGAACCCTGTTTACCACCTCTCAGGTGACAGCCTCCATTCTCTGACCCTCTTTCAGCCAGTCAAGCCCCAAGTTCCTCTCCTGATGGTCTGATAGGAATTATTATTATTTAGTTTTTTGCAGTATTATCAATTGAACCCAGGTGTCCTCGACCACTGAGCTTCATCCCCAGCCCTATTTTTTTTTTTAAATTTTGAGACAGGGTCTTGCTAAGTGGCTGAGGCTGGCCTCCAATTTGCGATCCTCCTGCCTCAGCCTCCTGAGTCACTGGGATTGCAGATATGTGACACCACACCCAGGTGGCACTGTGAAATACTGTTGAAAAAAGGAACCTGGTATTCTCCTGGTCTTTCATCCCTTTTTCAGTAAACAGTTCCATTTTCTTTTTTTTTTATTATTATTATTTTTTAGTTGTAGTTGGACACAATACCTTTATTTTATATATTTATTTTTGTGTGATGCTGAGGATCAAACCCAGGGCCTTGCACATGCCAGGCGAGCGCTCTACAGCTGAGCCACAACCCCAGCCCAGTTTCATTTTCTTGAACTTATTTTTCCTTACAATGACTGTTTCATCTTTATATCGACCTTGATATTTTCAAAAGCTTTGGCAATCCGTAATTATTTAGGTAATTACTAGAGGCTCCTCCTTTTTCAAACTCGCCTACCATGAGATGACACCAAAATAGCGGCAGAGAACACCATTCTGCTGTTCATTTTGTGCCTAATAATTAATCTGCCTTGTTGGGAACAAGGGCACACATCTGTAATCCCCGCAACTTAGTTGGGAGGCTGAGGCAGGAGGATTGCAAATTGGAGGCCAGCCTCAGCTACTTAGCAAGACCCTAAGCAGCTCAGTGAGACCCTGTCTCTAAACAAAACATAAAAAAGGCTGAGGACGGGGCTCAGGGGTTAAGCACGCCCTGGGTTCAATCCCTGGTACTAAAATAATAATAATAATAACAATAGTCATAATAATATAATACCTGCTTTAGTTGAGATCGCACCTGACTTAAAATTGCAGAATCACACTCTTTGCGTGACTGATTAGTATTTCCCTCTAGCACCTGCGATGTGTCACTTCATCATTCCGGGGACAGAAGGTGAGAGAAGAAGGAAGACAGGGGTGGAGAATGGGGGTATTAACCCAAACTCAGAAACAAAAAAAAAGGCCCATAAGAGAGGCTGAGGAATTAGAGGCTGAAAACACAAAGACACCCACACCCCAGGGCCCAGGCTGCACAGTGGGGTCTCCCCTGTCCACCTCGGTGCCTGCAACCTTGCAGCCCGGCCCTGTGGGACTTCCACCGTCAGGGACACGCCCACCTCCCCGTGATTGGCAGCTTTGAAATCCAGATCCTCCCCAAGGCCTGGGCTCGCGCCAGCCTGGGAGGTGGCCAGCGGCATCTGTCACGCAGCCCCCACAGCCTGGCGTCAGCCACAACAGAGACGGTCGGGTACTATCACCCAGCCTCGCTCGCACACCTCCACGGCTGCCTGCAGGACCCACCACGGTGCCTGTCGGGCCCGGAGGACAGGGAGCATGCGACAGGGAGCAGGCGACAGGGGAGGAGGGGACAGGCTTTTTTTTTTCTTTTGGTCCCAAGGACTGAGCCCAGAGGCACCAGACCCCTGAGCCTTGTCCCCAGCCCTTTTTTAGACTTCATTGAGAGACAGGGTCTGGCTGAGTGGCTCAGGGCCTCGCTAAGGGGGCTGAGGCTGGCCTCCACCTGGCGATCCTCCTGCCTCAGCCTCCAGAGCCGCTGGGGGTCACAGGCGGCAGTGCCCACTGGAAGGAAGGCCCCTGGGGCCATCGAGGGAGCCCTGCCACCGTGCACACCCCCTGCCAGCACCTTCGCCTGGCCGCAGAGCAAGGAAGGTCCCCCCATCTGGGGCTGACCACGTGGCCTTTCAGACACGTCCTGATGTGACCCAGCTCTGCGGACCAGCTCCTGTCCCTTGCTGAACCGCTGGCCCCCGCCAGCTGCCAGCGCCTGGGCGTCCCTTCCTCACACCGCGCATCCGTGGTGTCCCGCCCCGCTGTCACCTGCCCACCCCGTCGTGCCCTGGGAGGCTGTGGATGGGGACCCCCGCGGTGGCCATGTCACTGTCACCCCTGCCCGTGGGCTGGAGGACGGCGCTCGTGGGGCCTGCAGCCCCCCCACGCCCGCCCTGGGGACCCTCGAGAGTGGCCCCCCGCGTCCCGGCGTGAATGTCGCCGCGCGCTCCCGCCGCCCGTGCACGCGCACACACGCCCCTCGGCCTTGACACGCGCACCTGTCACCTCCCGGGCGGGCGGCGCTCGGAGCGCTACGGGGGAGGGGGGGGGACCCAGGTTCCCGCGGCCCAGCCACCGCCCGCCGGCCCGCGCCACTGTCGCCGGAGGGGCCGGGACCCGGGGACACCGGCGCGTGTCACCGCACGCCCACTCCGCGCCGCCACCGCAGCCACCGCGCTCCGGGGGGGGGGGGGGTCGCCGTGGCCGCCCACGCCCTGTCCCCGGCGCGGGGAGGGCGGCCCGAGGGTACACGCGCGGCCTCGGCCCCGCCGCCCGCGCGGCGCCTTTGTTGGCGGCCCACGTCGCCGTCCCGCCCCGCCGCCCGCCCGCCCGCCCGCCGGCGCCCGCGCTTACCCGCGGCCAGCAGCAGCAGCAGCGGCGGCAGCAGCAGCGGCGGCGGCGGCAGCGGCGGCGGCGGCAGCGGCGGCGGCGGCAGCGGCGGCGGCGGCAGCGGCGGCGGCAGCCAGGCGGCCAGCAGCAGCCTGCCTATGGTGTAGCCGTCGCTGCCCGCAGCCGCAGCGGCGCGGCGCCCGGACCCGCGTCAGGGAACTGAGCTGGCGGCGGCGGCGGCGCGCGCTCTCCTCATTGGCCCGCGCGGCTGTCACTCACACCTGGCCCCGCCCGGCCGCGTGCCGCGGGCGCGCCCCCGCCGAGACGAGGTGGGCGCGCGGGCGGCCGCCCCCCCCTCTGCAGCGTCCCCGCGTCGGAGCGGCCAATCAGCGCGTCGGAGGCCAGGATGGGGAGGCCAGAGTCGTGGGGCACCTGGCACGCCACCCCACCTGAACGCCCTGGGGTCATGACACCGCCCTGGACCCCAGGGTCCCCTCCCAAAGTCACCTCAGGGAGCGCAGCTCCTCCACCAGGGGCAGGTGGGAAATGCGGACGTGGATGTGGCTGGCGATGCGGGCGTACATGGCTAGCACCACCTCCATGGCCGCCTCGTCGAAGATCTGCAGCAACTCTGCGGGCGCCTCAGGCAGCAAGTAGGCCAGGACGTGCTCGCGGGCCGCCAGGTCCTCGTAGTTGACCACCAGGCTCTCCTTGTTCTCTGCAGGTGACAAGGGGGACGCTCGGCTCACAGCCCAGGAAGGCCACCCCCCCCCCCCCCCCCCCGCGGAGGTGGCTGTGGGACCTGGATAAGTGACACCTCCCCCATTCCCAGCTCCCCAGAGGGTCGAGACCCACAGGGACCAAGGCTGGAAAGGAAACTAGTAGCTCGGGAGGCTGAGGCCAGGGATCGCTAAGGCTCCCGACCGGGAAGGCGGGGCGCGACGGGGGCGGGGCGTGCGGCGCCATTGCTAAGGCGAGCGGCAGCGAGGGCCCTTGGCAACGGGCTGGGGCGCGCGCGCCTGGGATTTCCGGGCGCAGGAGGAAGTGCCAGCGCGAGGCTGCGTGAGGCGGCGCGGTGCGGCGGCTGCGCGTGCGCCTGCCGGTCGCAGCGCAGCAACGACTTTCTAGCCAGCGGCAGCGGTGGCCGCCGGCCCTTCCCCGCTCCCCGCCATGGGGCTGCCCAGGGAGCAGGATGCTGTGGCCAGCGGCGGAGGACGCCCCGGCGCCACTGAGCGGCCAGTGGCGGCGCGCCACGGGGTAAGGGGCGGTGGCGGCGGCGGCGGCGGCGGCTGTCCCCGGCGGGCAGCGGGTCCCAAGCGGCGCAGGCCCTGCCCGCAGCCGCCGCCGCTCGCCGTCCCGGCGCCGCAACTTGGGGAAACTTTGTGCGGAGGCCGCGGCCGGGACGCGCCTCCGCCACCGCAGGGCAGCGGGCGCCAGGCCTCTCTGGCCGCTGCGAGGGAGGTGGGTTTCCTTTAAGCCGCCGCTGAAAAGTTAATGCTGAGTCATTCCTCTGCAGATGAATGATTCATAATCGGAGCTGCAGAGGCTGGCGGCGGGCGGTTCTGGGATCCGGTGCGGGCAGAATGCGCACACACCACCTTGGATTAACGCCAAAGGTCAGAGCGGGTCCCCGGCGGGGAGGGAGGAAGGCGAGCCTGCCAGCGCCCGCCCCGGGCGGTGAGCCACGTTGCGCACGGGCCAGCGGTGCCGACGCCCTCGCGTGGGGACCCGGAGAGCGGTTCCGAGTGGACCGCGCCTTGCCTGAGTCCGGAGCACGAGGGAATGGAGACGAAGTGTTGTGGACGTGCTCTGAAATTTAAGAAGCCGTGGGATAATGGTCCGCTGGGCGAGGAACCGATTTCGTTTCGCGTTTTTCCTTCTGAGCCCGGAATCGGTTTTCGGAGCGAGACAGGGGTGTGTGCGTGTGTGTGCACTGTTGTTGATGCGTGTGCTCGTGGAGTCGTGGAGGCGGTGTGGAGCCGCGCGAGGCCGCCTCTCATTTACATTCACGGCAGGCCGCTGAACCAGAGCCAGGGCTTTTTTCCTTAGCGTTATCTGTGAATCCCCTCCGGTTAGGGCTGTGGAAATGCCCCTTGCCGTGACCCGGCCAGTGTCTGTGGACACCGCGTTTGAGGGGCGAGCCGGGCCTCGCTGGGCTAGAACCCCTGGCGCCGGCGCCTGCAGAGGGCCTGGGAAATGCTACAGCGCCCGCAGGGCAGGCAGTCTGGCCCCTGGCGTGCGAGTCTTGACTCCAGCGAGAGGAAGTGCTTCTCCCCAGTGCTGGGACCTCACCATGGGGACACTTTAGCATTCGGTGAAAATTATTTGGCCAGAGGAAAATAAGCCTTATCAGTGTAAAAACCGGGAAATACCCGCGAGGCGGGAGAGCTCTGTGAGTACGGGCTCAGGACCGACCCTGCAGACCGCCGCGGATTCCAGCGTCACTAGCGAGAATCAGACCTTATGGTGGCTAAGGTTTAAGATGCAAGGTGTCTCACCCAGATGCCATTTGTTCCAGCTGTCACAGCTAGAAAGCCAGGGACTCAGGGAGAGCTGGCCAGAGAGAATTCCAGCGGTTTTTTTTTTTTTTTTTTTTTAAGGTATATGAGTTTTCCTATGACAGGAAAGAAGACCAGTTATTTTTCTTTGGATGGTATCTGTTCTTTTTGTAGTTAGTAAGATGGCCTCAGTGAAAGGCTGCAAAGACGTTCCCCTGGAAGCAGGCAGCAGCAGTGGCCAGTTGGTGCAGATACCATCGTGCCATTTCCTTCTCTGATTGTGCCTTGGAGAGAGTCCTTCCTGTAACTAAACATCTGAGCTGCTGCTGCTTTTCCCCTGAGTTTGGGCCTTCTCTAAGCATCCCTGCTAGACTTCCTTGGATTTTTGAGTGTGCAAATCAAGAAGGACGTTCTCAGGTATTGTCAGGATATGTATGCTAATGAGCTGAAAGATGAGAGTGATTTATCATTCTTTAAAACCCTTTTTTAAGATGTTGAAGCTCTGCTTCAAGAAAGATAAAACTGTCACTGTGGTGTTGTAAGCTGCAGCTAGCTCACATACACAAAGGAAATTGCATTAGATTTACCCATCTCTATTTTCTCATCTTGTATAGCAAGATTCTTCAAACAGCAAGTGATCTAACCTGTCAAATATTATGCAATAGATGAATTTCCTCTCATTGGTCAGTTCAGGAACTATTAACAGAGAAGTCCCATGACCAGGGACCTCTGCATTTATTCTATGGAATCAGGACCCCTTGCATTCTTTGCAAGTGTTCATAGAGGAAGAAGAATTTTTTTCAGGTATCTGTCTTCAGATACAGACAGAAACTGGCAAGAGAGCTATAGTAAGAAAGGAGGAGAGGCCAGAGGATTTGGAAGCTGACAAGGGAGAGGTAGCTGAGGCCTGAATGTGCAGGATGATGCTTAGACTTGGGTAGGAGGAATGGGAGTCAAAGGGTGAGAGATGCCCAGAGGCCAGCAGGCAAGAGGGCAGTAGAGAGAGGTAGAAGATGGTTTTTTTTTTTTGCGGGGGGGGGGGGCATCTGTGTAGTCTCTAAGGAGCTAGTGGAAAGAGAAGAAAATTCAGATTCACACAGAAAAAAAAAGTAGTGCCTGTGTTATTTCTGTTATTTATAATTAACAACAAATACAAGATGACTTTTTTTTTTAAAGAGAGAGGGAGAGAGAGAGAGAATTTTTAATATTTATTTTTTTCATTTTTGTTTTCGGCGGACACAACATCTTTGTATGTGGTGCTGAGGATCGAACCCAGGCCGCACGCATGCCAGGCAAGCGTGCTACTGCTTGAGCCACATCCCCAACCCAAGGTGACTTTTTTACTTTGGAAAGCTAGCTTTTATTGACTAAGGTCTGCACAACAGTGTTCCAGGAAAGGGTGTGGGAGGGGAGAAACCAGTGTAGAAAGGAGAAGGCAGGACTTCTAGCACTCAGGGTCAACCCTCCCCTTTTCTTGGTCTGTGGGTTAAGGTGGCAGGTAGTGTGGTGTCATGAATGTGGGCAACGGCTGGCTTCTGCCCTTTCAGGAGTCGGGTGGGATTCCTGTTGCATTCTGTGTTCCTTGAGATAAGTGGATCAGCTGGGTCTTGGGAGTCTTTTTTCATTTAATTATTGCTCAGTTAATGTGCCCAAGTTCCCATGATATTATGTTTACTATGCCAGGATGAGAGAGGCATGGCGTCTGCCTTCATGGGAGATCTGGGGCATTTTGGCCCCTGTGCATGATGATGGGAGTTGCTAGAGGTCAGCAGATACTGGATTGTGACCCTGGGACAGGAGCCTGGTAGGAAGAGTGAGGAAAAAGGAAATTTCACCATCCTGCATGGAAGAAGTTGTACCCACCAGGAGGAAACTAGAAGACAGCTGTGGTGGCACATGCCTGTAATTCTGATTACTCAGGAGGCTGAGGCTGGAGGATTGCAAGTTGGAGGCCAACCTTAGCTCAAAAAAAAAAAGACTGGGAAATGTAGCTCAGTGCCCCTGGGTTCAATCCCCAGTGCCAAAGAGGAAAAAAAAGAAAAAAATGGAAATCTCTTGACTGGTTAGGGTGGTCATAGGGTGGTACTTCTGCGAGTACCATGGAGCTGAGCCCAATGGTGGGAGGTCTCTGGCACAGTGGCTCCATCTGGGCTCACTTGGAGGACCCTGAGGATAGCAATAAGAATTTTGCCTCCCCAATTTCTTTTGGTAAGATGTGATCTGAGTGGTGTTGTCCTTTTCTTCTTTGCCAGTACATGTGGTGCTAGGGATGCTGTTGGTTATTGGGTTCCCATTTGAGATGCTTCCTGTGCTTCCCTATGGCTCTTGCAAGGCCCTTGACTACAGGAGCTCAAATGGGTCTGGTAGGCTGTTTTTGTGAAGAGCATGATCTGTAGAGGGGAATGGGCAGTGGGTCCCATTACACTGCTGTCCCTACTGTTTTTGTGGGTATAAAATCTCCAAAAGTGGTGGTGGTTTAAGGGGTGTAAAGGTTTAAAAACAAAAAAGACCCTTTTAGTGAGAACATTAGGGTAGAGAAAGGAAATTGGGAGGGAGAAGAGGAGGACAGAGGGAATCCTGGAGAGTGAAATTGATCAAATGATGTTCAGGTCAGAATTTGACACAATGAAAACCACTGTTCTGTATCAAACACACACACACACACACACACACACACACACACACACACACGGCCCCTTCTTCCAAACCTGTCTTCCTTGCTAATACAACCTAAAATCTTAATTCACAAAAAACGAGAAGTCAGGTCTTTAATTTTCTCTCTTGGTTTACTTTTTTCTAGGATTTATTCCATATTGATTTTATTAAAACAATTAAATAGAGGCTATTTGGTAGCTGTTTTTTTTTTTTTTTTTTTTTTTTGTACCAGGATTAAGCCCAGGGGCACTTAACTACTGAGCCTCATCCCCATCCCTTTTTGATATTTTATTTAGAGACTGGGTCTTGCTGAGTTCCTTAGGACCTTGCCAAGTTGTTGAAGCTGGCAAATGTACCACTGTACCCAGCTACTTGGTAATTTCTTATAAAGCCATTCTGTACAGAAAGATTTTAGGATTTGCTGTTTTGATATCCTAATTGGCTATTCAGTTGAAACAATTCTGTGGCAAAGCTCAAAAACATATTTATTAGAAACTTGATTTCTTTTTTTTAAGTTGTATTTTATTTATTCATTTATTTATCTTTATGTGGTGCTGAGGATCGAACCCAGGGCCTCACACTTGCTAGGCAAGTGCTCTACCACTGAGCCACAACCCTAGCCCATGGAAACTAGATTTCTTTAATTGGAGAGAAAAGATAAACCAAGTAACCAAATAGGATAACAGAATTTTTTTTTTTATATATATACTGGGGATTGAACCCAGGGGTGTTATACTACTGAGCCAAAATTTATTTTTGTCTTTTGAGACAGGGTCTTACTAAGTTGCTGAGGGCTTTGATTTTGAATTCAGCCTCCTGAGTTGCTGGGATGACAGATGTACACCACCATGTCTGGCTCTTTTTCTTTCTCATTTAGGGACAGCATCTTGCTAAGTTGCCCAAGCTAGCCTGGAACTTGCCATCTTCCTGCCTCAATTCCCAAATAACTGGGATTACAGGCATGCACCACTGTACCCGGCAGGTAATAGAATCTTGAGGACAGCAGTGGAGTCTGAGGTGAAATGCGAGTGCCTATAAAGTCAGTGTTCCTTAGGCCTGCATACATGTGAGGTGCCATGGTTCTTGTTAGGCCTCCCCTCTTTCTGACTTCTAGGCACTTAGTAAGTAAGGCTTTTTTAGTGTTTGCATCTATATGCTGCAAGTTGGGTGTTCCCTGTGCCTTGGGGTCTGTGTCTGCAGTTGGGAAGACCTTGAGGGCCTCCTTTGACTGTTTTCCTGGTGGGGGCGGGCAAACCTGTCCTGATGTTCTGTTACATGGGGAGGCATGATGGGAAGCTCATTTGCCACTGTAACCCTTAGCTTTCCTGGGTGCTTTTCATGACTTAAAAGCTGAAAGAACAGGCACATTTAAGCCCTCCCTTGCCACTAATGCCCAGAAGTCATAACTATACTAGAAATTAGAAATTAAGTTCCCTCATTTTTGTATTACTGTAGCCTGCTGTTTTCAACCTTATTAAAGGGTAAATTAAGTTTATAGATTTCAGAAGGCCTTTCTATGTGACTTCTCCCTTAGTGGGAGTGGGGACAAGCCTGTTTTATCTTAAAATTTAATGTAAATTTTATCTTGTACTTGGTAATGTTTCCGACTCTCTTAACATAAGCACCTCTGTCTGCCAGTCGGTTAGTACAGTTGATTTTCCAGAAGCTGCCTGGTGCTTCTCCTGGGCATCCATGCATGGACATGGTGGAGGTGCCAGCTTGGAGGAGCTGAAGTCCTACCCTCTGTGCTGAACTGGAAGGCAGCTTGGGTGGGCCTCGTGGCCTCTGAATTGGTGTCCCCATCTCTAAGAAGAACATCATCTGTTATGAACAAGGTAGCCAGTGAGGCATCCTACAGATGTTAGTTTTCATAGCAATGGGCGAATGAGATGTAGCAGGGGAAGGATGTCACTGTCGTAGTGCAGACAGTGTGCCAGAGCTTGCTGGAAGGGGCACAGGTTTCCTGGGAGGCAGCTGGGGCTCAAAAGTGTTGGATAAGTGGCCCTCCCAGGTAGGGGCAAGGCAGGAGCTGTGGCCCAGGAGGTGTGTGTTTTCCCTGGCATTCTTCATGTCCCCAAGATTTTCCTAAGGATGCTGACTTCTAATTACAGAGAGCTGTAATTGAGAATTATAGGTTGAGTGTTCTTAATCCAGAAATTCACAACCTGAAATCTTCCAAAATCCCAAACTTTTTTTTCATACTGGAGATTGAGTCCAGGGGAGCTCTACCACTGAGCTTTATCCCAAGCCCAACTCCCCTTCTCTCTTTTTTTATTTTGAGACAGAGTCTTGCTGAGTAGCTCAGGCTGGCCTCAAACTTGGCAATCCTGAGTTCCTGGGGTTATAGGTGTGTGCCATTGTACCCAGCCAAATTCAAAACTTTTTGAGTACCAGTATGACTCTAAAAATGGAAAATTCCACTCCTGACTTGATGTCACTGGTCATAGGCAAGACAGGCATATTGTGTAGAATTATCTTCAAGTTATATGTAAAGGATGTGTATCAAACATAAATGAATTTCATGATTAAACTTAGGTCCCATCCCCAGGTATCTCATTATGCATATGCAAATATTCCAAAATCCAAAAATATCAGAAATTTAAAAGACTGATGGTATTTCGGAGAAAGGATATTCAACCTGTATTTAATCAAAACTTTTTTTTGAGAACTTCCTATATACTAGGGGTTATATTATTGGTTGCTAAAGCTAAAAAAGTCAAGGAAGATGCTATCCTTCCTCCAGGTGCTTTCATGTTATGACTGAGCCAGAAAAGTGATTTGATTATAGCGTGGTGCAGGGGGTGACATGACAGGAGGATGGGTATGGTGGGGTTTCAGGGTGCCACACAGTCTGGACCATAGGTACTCATTAAGGATGAGCCTGAGCAAGCCTGTGGAGGGGAGTGTGGCTGGCAGAGTCCGGGTCTTAGGGACCACAGGTGGCTGTTGTTCAGGGGTATGAGCAATGGAGCAGGGAGCTGGTCCCCTTGGGGTGCTGTCTTTGTGCTGGCCTGCCTTTTGGGATGGGAATTGCCTCCCCCCCCATGCACCAGGTAGAGTGGGGGGCAGGCCTGTTGCATGTGGATCACATTTCTCCATAGCTCTGGATAGTTGAGGCTGCATTACAACCAGTTTCAATTTTTTTGTTTTGATTCAAGACTTTTGGTTTTGCTTTCTGAGGCTAAACTTCAGTTTTGTTCTCATGTCTCCAGCAGACATGTTTCATGTAGTGTTTCTCTTTCTTCCCATGTCTTTTTTGTTTTGCCTATATTGGCTTATTTTTCTAGTCAGTAGTACATTTCTTCTCTTTGGGTTATTATTTTTTTTTAATTTTTATTTTTTATTAGTTGCTCGAGACAATACAATGAACTTGACATATCATATTGGGTTATTTTCTTATAGTAGCACCCTTGTGTTTAGTGTGCTTGAACAAGTCCAGTTGGGGGTTGGGTAGCTAAGTGGTGAGTGCTTGCCTGACCTATGACACCAACCACTGAGGAAAGTCAGGAAAATTTTACCCTGTGGCTCAGCTTTGCTTGCTTCTTGCTGAAGAGCGATCCCTAAACTGATTTGCTAATGTGTTTTCTTTCCCCTTTCTCTCTCCTGATTTACATTTAGAGTGGAGTCTAGTAATAATGTAGTATTTAGTCCTTGTGTCTTTACAAGCATTAGTTCATTAGTGGTGAACATGTCCCTGAGGCCTGGCCACTCTGTGGAGAACATAATGGTTAGCCCAGCACCCATTTCATCTTGACTGTAAGTACAGCTACAGACTGCTTAGGGAATGCAAGCCCTTGCCACAGTTACCAGGAAATGATGTCGTTGGCTGCTCTGGAGGAGACTTTATGTAGCTCCTCTCCTAGAACCACTGTAAAGCTTTTGAGTGTGAAGCCAGGAATGGCCAGTGGCTATTTAACAGGTGTGTGTGGGGGGCTTGTTTCATCTGTATATGCTCCGGGAAGGGCTGTGAATCCTGGGATGCAGTCAGCCCCTGTGGTGGCACAGGTGGACTCTGTTCTTGATGGGTTGCCCCTGATAGAATGGGAGCAGTGGTAAAGTCACAGGTCCTCCCTATGATTTCCATGTTACAGGATATTCTGGTGCTCCTCAGACAGGTCTCTGGTGTTGGGGTGACAAGCTTCTTGAGGGTAGAGTCACTTTTAATCTTCATATTTCATACTCTGCCCAAGATGTGCCTAGTTAAAATGAGATGATTTCATGTACAGAAGGGATGAGACCTGGTTTGAATTCTGGTTCTTCTCTTAGCTGACTGTGATTTTAAGTTACTTATTTTCCTTAAATCTTAGGTTCTCAGCTGTGAAAGGATGAAGGTGGAATTCTGAAGATGGACGGGGATGGAGGCCTGCAGCACCTATGAAAAGCTCTGGGTTTAAAGAGGAGGGCTCTGCCATAAGCCAGCATTCCTCTCCCCTTCCTGAGCATGGTTTCACACAGGGAAAACATGGCTTGTTAGCAAGGTGACTGCTGGACACTGATGGGAGATCAACCTAGTTCTGGAAGGATATCTTGTGGGTGGACAGAGTCTTAACACAGGGTAAGATCTGAAAGCCAAACTCACAGTATGTATGCAAAGTAAGCTAAACTAGACATCCCCTCTGTAGCTAAATGCATTCTCCTGTGTGATTTTGTGTGTGTGTGTGTGCGCGTGTGCGTGCGCACGTGCGTGCGTGCGTGCATGCGTGCGTGTGCATGTGTGCGTATGTGTTGCTGGGAACTGAACCCAGGGGTGCTGTATTTCTGAGCTACAACCCTAACCTGTTTGATTTCTAATTAAAAAAAAATTTTTTTAGTTGTAGATGGACACAATAATTTTATTTATTTATTTATTTTTACATGGTGCTGAGGATTGAGCCCAGTGCCTCACACATGCGAGGCAAGCACTCTGCCACTGAGCCACAGTCCCAAACCTTGATTTCTAATTTTTAGATACAGGGTCTTACTAAATTGCTGAGGCTGGTCTCAAACTTGTGATCCTTCTGCTTTAAACTCCTGAGTTGCTGGGAGGACAAGTGTGTGCTTCTACACCTGGCTAGATATCCCCACCTTTTTTTTTAATTAGTTATACATGACAGTAGAATGGACTTATATACTTTAATGTATCATACATAGATGGGATATAATTTCTCATTTTTCTGAGTATACATATTGTAGAATCACATTTTTTAAAAATAAAGCAACTTTGCATTTGAAAAAATTAAATTTGGAGCTGGGGATGTGGCTCAAGTGGTAGTGTGCTCGCCCAGCGTGTGTGAGGCACTGGGTTCGATTCTTGGCACCACAGAAAAATAAAATAAAGATGTTGTGTCCACCTAAAACTGAAAAATAAGTAAAAAAGAAAAAGAAAGAAAAAAATTCTTTCTTTTCTTTTTCTTTTTTCTTTTTGATAGTGGGGATCAAATCCAGGGGTGTTCTACCACCAAGATGTGTTCCCACCAGCCCTTTTAATTTTTATTTTGAGAAAAGGCCGTGCTAAATTACCTAAGCTAGCCTTGAACTTGTGATCCTCCTGTCTCATTCTCCTGAGTTGTTGGGATTACAGGTGTGTATCACTGCACCTGACTTAAGTCCTTTGTTTTCTTTCATTATTTAGCAGGAATAATATTCTCCAATTTATTCAGGTCTCTATTCAGATTTCACCTCTTTGCAGGGGTCTCCTCTAAACACCACTGATTAAAAAGTCAATGCCATCATTCTCTGATCCCTTACCTTGCTTTTCCTTTAATCTGCTGTCTGTCTCAATAGGTTTGTCTGTTTTCAGAATATCATACAACGTTTGACCTTTGTAGTATCTTGGTATCTGCTTCCTTCACTTAGCATAACGTTTTTGAGGTATATCCATGTTGTAGCATTTTTGCTGCTGATAATCCATGTGTATGTATTTCACAGTTTATCCATTTTCTGTTCATAGGCATTTGGATTGTTTTCATCTTTTTTTGCTATTGTGAATAATGCTACCATAGATATTTGTGTACCAGTTTCTGTATAGACATGTTTTCCTTTTTCTTGAGTATATACATAGGAGTGAAATTGCTAATCATATGTAATTCTCTTTTAATTTATTTTGGCCAGCAGTTTTCTAATTTCTTTACATCTTTGCTACCACTTATTTTGGGTTTTCTGATTAAAACTATCCTAGTGGGTGTGCAGTGGTATCTCATTGTGGTTTTGGTTTGAATTTCCTTGATGACCAGTGATACTGAATGTCTTTTCATGTTTTTGTTATGCATTCGTGTATGTATGTATGTGTGTGTGTGTGTATATATGTGTGTGTGTGTGTGTGTGTATGCAAATATATATATATATATATATATATATATATATATATATATGATGTTTTAATTGTGTTGTTTATTTTTTTGTTGTTGAGTTTTAAGAGTTCTTTTTTTTTTTTTGAATAGTAAAGCCTTTCATCTTTTTTTTTTTGTACTGGGGTTTGAACCCATGGTTGCTTTATCACTGTGTTTCACAGTGTTGGAGCACTGTGGGGTAGGGCTCAGATTTTACAGCAGAAAGAACTGTGGATGACTAACCTTGCAGTTGCTCTGGCCTCTGCACCCATGACTCTTGTGCATTTCCTGTGAAAATTTCACCCCACCCCCACCCCCATCTTCTAAAGCCCGGGAGATCTTTCTACACCTAGCCACAGGCTTTACCTGGTACCTGGACAAGGGAATGATGAGAAAGGGGATTTGGGATTTTTTAGGGGAAAATTACTTGGCTTTGAGAAACTTAATGGAAAATATGTATTCAGTGCAGCTAGGTTTCAGGCACACACTGGAATAAAAAATTAAGCATTGTTTCATCTCTAAAGAAGTTGTCTAGTGTGAACCATCTGTGTGCAAATAAATGGTTTCAATTACTGTGGAAACAGCAGCAATGAAAGGTGCCACAAAGAATGGTGGTAGTATAGAACATGCAGTGGTAGTGTAGATCATGCAGCCAGTGGAAGTGTTCAGGAGGACGTTGATCAAGGTGGGTTTGGAAGACAATGAGAAGCTTGCCAAATAAACAAGAAGGGAGATCACCAGGGCAGAAGAACAATGAATGGTCTGTCTCTTAAGAAGATTTGGAGCTAAGAACCAAATCCAGAGACTGGGTGTATTTTGCTTCAGTTCCACCTTATACCTGCCTGTCATGTGACCTGGTTTCTTTGCTTTTACTAAGGGAAAGAAATGGAAATCCCCATGTCTCCCTTTTGTTTGGCATAGAAAACTGAAATGTCTAAAATTGTGATCTTGGGCTAAGATTATTTAGTTATCATCTAATCATCAGTGATAGAGTATTGTCCACAATAAACAAGGCACTGAGTTCCATCCCTGGCAATAGGGGTGGGGTTAGGGAGAATTGTGATTGTGTCTAACTTGGATAATAAAACTTGTAGAGCCTGAGATAGATGTACACTATTAGTTTAGTGACAGATATAGGGTCAAATAAGACATTCACATTGTTCAGGTTCCATTTCAGTTGCTCTACATTTGAGTCATTACTTTTTTTGCCCCCTTGCTGGGTTCATTGCTTCTCATTCATTAATTCAGTGCTTACTGAGTTGGTTCTAAACAGCTGTGCAGTCTAACAGAAGTACAATTTTTTTCCTGTCTGGAGCTTAAAGCCTTAAAATGTGAATTAACTTTGGAAAATATAGGCTGGTATCAGTTTATGAAGAGCTAGTCTAAGAAGTTAGGACTTAATAATTTGCACCCCCAACCCAGGGAGAATGCCAATGAGTTCTTGGAATTTATAGCCTAAGGCAAATCCTTTTTGATTCCCCTGTTCCTTGACTTTATTTATTACAGGAGGATAATGCATTAATGTGTTTGAGTAAATTTTGAAAATGTATACATAAATGTAGTTTTATAAGCTTTGCATTGTGTGAGAGAGTAGTTTGTAAAAATGTGGACTCAGGGAGCAAAAGAGCATGGTATCTCCATTATTTATGAGCTGTGTGATCTTTGGCTATTAAACTAGGAGTATCTCCTTATATGAAAAATGATAATTTAAATCATTGTCACATAAAAATTACTATAAGGAATAATGAACAAATTCAAACAAAAGTATACAAGTAGGTCGCCTTACACATAGTATTATCCACAATTGGATTGTCTGGTGACCTCCTTTAGTGGGTCTGATTTTTCTAATGCCCTTGAACATTGCTGCTGTTTCTGTAAATTTGTGCATCAAAATCATTGAGAGGGCATCTTAAAAATATACATCTCTAAGGGTTCTAGTTCTGCAAAGAGTGTTAGCCTCATTCTTTCCTTTAAACTTTTTCCCCTTAAGGTCTTTTTCCTTAAACTAAAAACCTTGAACATGACACAACAAAAAAGCACATGAAAGGTAGAAAGAATACAGACTGTCTATGACTTAGGGACTTGAGAAAAGGCATGACGGTGAATCCTCTGGATTTCCTTAATGATGCCTAAGGACACAAAACTCATAAATTGTGTAGTTTTAGAATGGGTATTGTGGGAACTTCTGATCAGTAATGGCTACAGTTATAGGAACTCCCCTCCTGCCCTGCTTCCCTATCCAAAAAAAAAAAACAAAAAAAACTTAAATGTCTGTTTCCCTACTGTATCCAATACCAAGGGGAAAACCATATCCCATACACCTAAAGCTACAGCAGGGCAGAGCAAAAAAATTGATCTTCGCACTCTGCTTTTTGGAAGCAGGCAGTGTTCATCAATACCCCTGCCAGGTGGTGTCAACAGCGGGGTGCTGATCTTCCATTCCATGATTGACAGAACTAGGTGGTAGTCTAGAAGAGTACCAGGGAATATAAGTAGGGGTGGGGGTTGGGGA
The DNA here is from genome assembly GCF_048772815.1 of Callospermophilus lateralis. Classification (NCBI taxonomy): domain Eukaryota; kingdom Metazoa; phylum Chordata; class Mammalia; order Rodentia; family Sciuridae; genus Callospermophilus; species Callospermophilus lateralis. Next base: position 31,866 of record NW_027512473.1, on the reverse strand, counting down.
GTCCAGGCTGATACTGAGCTTCCATTCCCATCCTTCTGCAACAAAGTGGTAGAATCATCCCTCATCTCCCCTTCCCCTGGGTGCCAGTGGGGCTGAGAGGAACCTGATCTTACACCCTCAACTGGCAGAAATGAGGCAGTGCCAGTGAGTGCATATTTTCTTTGGAAAGGTGTAAGCAGGGAGGTGAACTTGCTCCTTGCCATCTGTAACAGGCAGTGAGACTCATGCATTCTTTTTCCACTCTAGCATTTGGTGGGTCCCAGAGGGAAACAGAATCTACACCCTGCCTCCCCATCCCCCATGCTACATTTCAACATGCCTACTAACTAAAGACATCTGGAATAAAATGAAAAGAATCAGGAAAATCAAACACGATGGAGAATAGCCAGTAGCACATGTCAGCACTGAGATGAATTAGATATTAGAATTATGAGAGGAATTTAATACTTCAACAAGGAATTTATTTAAATAATTAAAAAACATGAAATCTTAGGAAAAAGTCTTGTGGACGTAATAGGAGACCAGTTTTGATGTTCACAGCGTGATGGAGATGTTGTAGATCTTGGTTGTGGATACTACACCAAACAGTGTACTTACAATAGGTATTTTTTTCCTGGATCTAAAGTTTTAATTTTAAATAACCAAACTTTATATTTTTATATATGATCCAATACAATATTAATAAAATTAGCATTTCAGCCTCCAAGAATTGGTATGTGATGGAGATAGTCTTGAAACCAGAATGGGTGCTTTTATTTGAAGTAAATTATACCTTAATAAAGTTGATTTATAAAAAATGCATGGGGCCAGTAATTCAAATGTAGAGCTTCTGGTTCAGTAGTTCTACGACAGAGTCCAAGCATATATATATTTTTTATTTTAATAACTCATCACATGATTTGAAGGCAGCTGGAGGCTCTGAGGAATACAGATTTCTCCAGAGGAATCTAGGCTAGTTGTGAATTCATTAGAATATAAATCTGTTAGCAATCTGTACAAATAGAAACTTGTTCTGGTAAATTATGAATTACCGGATAAGTACCTGCAGAATAAACAGAAAACATAATTACAAACGGTTAAGTGTATTATCCCCATATGGAAGTTATTTTTGTCTGTTTCTTTTATTGGGCAATGTTGTGAAAAATGTTATGTGGTCACCGAATTGGACAGGGGTGGGGGGAGCCGGGGGAAGCAATTTGGGGTGGGAATGGGAAAGATAGTAGAATGAATTGGATATAACTTTCCTATGTTCAGATATGAATACATGACCAGTGTTACTCCACATCAAGTACAACCACAAGAATGGGAAGTTGTACTCCATGTATGTATGATATGTCAAAATACATTCTATTGTCACATATAACTAAAAAGAACAAATAAAAAAAAGTTATGTGGTATTCCTGGAAGCTGTCAATTATGGTGCTAGGTCATAAAAAAGCTGCATTGTGGTATGTCAGGTGACTAATTAGAGAGGAGATTAGATAGAGTTATATATTCTAATCCTATTGGCTTTGTGTTAGGGGAACTATTTGTGGGGGGAAAATAAACATTTGGAATTTTCAGCCTATATTATAGGTGATAACACTTAAAAATTTGTGTATGTATTTGTCTTCAAATCTGTATGATTTCTAAGATGGGGTAGCTTTTTTTTTCTTTCCTAATGTAGAACCATGACTGAATTAGAAGGCAAATACAGTATTATTCTGTTTTAGGAACAGCACTCTGGTAACATTTTGAAAAATGTAAATAAGTCTTATGTAAGTGAAGATATTCAAGAAGTTCTGGGTGTGGCACAGAAGGGATGGGTACTGGGGAACCTCTAAGAATATTTTAAAGTTTCATTTTCTGCTGTTCTTTAAAAGACAATAAGCCATGAATACAACTGTGGAACCATAAGAAATACTCATAAAAAGTGATTTCTGCTGGGTGTGGTGGTGCACACCTGTAATCCCAGCAGCTCAGGAATCTGAGGCAGGAGGATCGAGAATTCAAAGCCAGACTCAGCAAAAAGCAAGGCACTAAACAACTCAGTGAGACTTTGTCTCTAAATAAAATACAAAATAGGGCTGAGGATGTGGCTCAGCGGTTCAGTGCCCCTGAGTGCAATTCCAGTATCTCTCCTGTCTCCCAAAGTGATTTCTATATGTGCTGGTATCCCTGGCTATGGATCTAATGTGCTTGTTTGTTTAGCAAACCTAGGAGTTAATAATGAGGAGTCATTTTTGTTTCCTTAGGTGGCTCTGGGATCTATGAGATAACAAGAAATACCATGGTATGTGCTTATCTCTGTCTCTTGCCCTTTCTATGGAGATTCCTAACTTTTCAGGCTCCCTGTTACCTGTCTGTGTTTGACAGCATGATTTTTAACCATGTGTAGTATGTACAGCCACTTTCAGCATCACCATTCTTTGACCTGGGGAGGAACACAGCCAGTTTGCTAATCATTAATCCCTGACTGTGGAAAGCAGTTTACTCAAGAGTGCATCCTGATTCCTACTCGAGATGAAGCTTCTTTTATTGAGAGCAAAAATAAACTCAAAGTGGTTTTCTTTGGGGGTAGGGGTGGGAGTAGGGTTACCAGGGGTTGAACTCAGGGCCATTCGACCACTGAGTCATATCCCCAGTCCTATTTTGTATTTTTTAAATTTAAATTTTAAAGAAAGGGTCTCACTGATTTGTTTGGTGCCTTGCTTTTGCTAAGGCTAGCTTTGAACTCAAAAGTGGTTTTTGAAGTAACCATCATAACCACTTTTCCCGCTTGGTGCCTGTACTTGCCCTTCTATGGTGAGAACAACTTAATATGTTTGGAAAATAATAAAGGCATTGTATCTAAAGGGAACTTTAGAATTACATGACTTTCCTTAATTCTTGGGCAGTCTCAGGTAATCTCAGAAAGCGTGGTCACAATAAATCAGCGAAGGCTATCATAAATGGAGGAAATCTATCCCATTATGCCTGCCCCATGCCATTTTCTTATCTGTAACTTAGGATTTCTAGACTACTAAAGTTTTCTGGTTGTATTAATGGAATGGTTGTATTTATTTCAAGCTCTGTTACTGAAGCAACTTTCTAATAGTCATTTGTACACTTTGTAGTTCTGAGAACACACTTTGCTTTAATTGAAGGTCTTGCACCCATATTCTTATGGGAGCAACTAACATTTTTTGAGCAATTCCTGTGAATGCTTCCCTTTATGTAGATGATTCTCAGAAAGCTAGGTTTTAGAATAATTCCCTATAGGTGCTACTATTTTACTCTAAGGCCTTTGAGATTTGATTTTTTTAAGGTTTCAAGTATTGAACCCAGGGGTGCTTAACCACTGAGCCAGGTCCCCAGCTGTTTTATTTTTTGAGATAGGGTCTTACTAAGTTGCTGAGGCTGACTTTGAACTTGGAATCCTCCTATTTCAACGGCATGCACCATTGCATCTGGTCTGAGCTTTGATTTCTTAGAAATAGTGGAATCTTTAATGAAGTCCAATGAAGTGTTTTTTATTCAATAGATGATTGATTATTATTGATTTTAATATAAAATCATTCCCCAATAATTTTTCTTTCTTTCTTTTAAAAACAGACTTTGAAGAAAAATTTCTTCTTCAGGATAATTTTTTTCCAAATTTCTTCTTGTAACTCTTGATTAAAAGAAGAGGATTTTTGGATAGTATGGGAACAGCTGACTCCTGTAGGTTTAGAAGGAATTGGCATTTAATCAAGTTTCTGGGGACAGACCACTCATGCCAATTTATATTGGCATAGAGCCCTCCCTTTTTTCTGTGGAGCGTGTGGCTTATGATTCCACATATAGGCTGACTGAATGATAAGCCATTAAACATTAACAAAGCACCTACCTGTGTAAGGCACAGTACTGGGTATAGGGATATTTAGAAGGCTCATTTTCTCCTTTTGAGGACTTTATTTTTTTTAAAGAGAGAGTGAGAGAGAGAGAGAATTTTTTTTAATATTTATTTTTTTATTTTAGTTATCGGCGGACACAACATCTTTGTCTGTATGTGGTGCTAAGGATCGAACCCAGGCCACACGCATGCCAGGCGAGCACGCTACCGCTTGAGCCACATCCCCAGCCCTTTTGAGGACTTTATTATCTAATTGTAAAGGTAAGATGTAAATGCCTTAAAAATGAATCAACAGTACAGTAATTCTTAAATATTTTTAGGTTTTTTAGTGTAGTGGTTCTTGGATGTTAATGTGCCTCAGAATCACTTGGAAGCCTTGCTGAAATACCGATAGTTGCCATGTGCCGTAGCCGACACTGTAATTCCAGTTAATTAGGAGGCAGAGGCCAAGAGAATCTCAAATTTGAGGTCAGTTTGGACAACTTAGACCCTGTCCCCTCCCCTCATTATCTCTCCTTCCTTCTTTCTTATTCTTATCGTTTCTTCTCACCACCTCCCTTTTGTGGTTCTGGGGATCAAACCCAGGTCCTTTACTGATGAGCTACACCCTCAACTCTGAATTTCTAAGAAGTTCCCAGATGCCACTGGTGTTCCTGGTCCAGAGACCACACTTAATGAAGCGCTAGCCATGTGCATTAGAATCATCCAGGGACTTTAAAACACACACACACACACACACACACACACACACACACACACTCAAGACCAGGTAAACGAGGATTGCTGTATGATGGGACTTTCAATGTATTTTTCTTTTTTTAAAGCTCTCAGTTATTTGTAGTAAGCAGTCAGATTGGGGAGTTAGTCGTCTCACATGTAAGGGGCATAATTTTAGATTTAGAGTACATGATATTACTGAGAAGTTATTGATTCTGATCTTAAAGAATGGTAAGAGAAAAGAAAGGTATGTTTTATGTTCTTATAAAACTAACACTGAGAATAAGTCAACTAGTTTTCTAGTGGTTTCTTGGGGGTAGGCAGAGGGGCTTATGAGGCAGCAAGGGGCCAGTGGGTAGGATTGAGGTGCATGCTACCACTAGCAGTAAGGAGCATTTGCTAACTGCCTTCTGAACTTCCTCTTAAATAGGCTAGTACTTACCCTAACAGACTTTCTTGTAAGTGCATTTGGAGTGAGGCATGGCTGTGGACTATGAAATAGTGATAGGCTGAACTTTGAAAAATGACTGTCATTTTTACATTTCATTTAAACATTATTTATTCATGTATAAAATAAGGTACTGCATATAGTTGCTATAGTTCAGTGTGTGTGTGTTTGTGTGTGTGTGTGTGTGTGTGTGTGTGTGTATAACAATTTTAGAAACATTGTTTTTTACATGTTGATCCCTTAAGTTCTAGCTGTGGGTCTTACATGCAGTGTGTGCTCAATAAATCCATGTTTTTTAAATGAATTGGAAAGGCTATCTTTTCGCATTAAGTGCCCCTACATTTGGAAGGACAGAGAACACTTGTTTCTGAGCTTTACAAAACAAACAAGCCCCTGCCGTTTTAGGTTTCCTAACCTAGGCAAGAAGTCTCATAATTAAAGGAAATAATAAATAATGGAAATACATTTTCTCTATGTGTACCAGTCATAAGCTGCCTATCATCTTTAGAGTTCTTTTCCTTTTCAGTCCCCATTGATATTTAATCATGTAAAATTTAGGTAATATTTTTAGATTTTTGTTTTTGACTTTATTAAGTTAAATTGATTATAAAATAATAGAATATTTTGTGTTTAATTTCTTGGAAATAGAACTTTTGTTATAAATTTCGTAGGGCTCAAAACTTACAAAATAAATATTGGAGATTTGGTATTAAAATTTTGACCTTTTCTGTTTTAAGTCATTTGAAATGCTATGGTAAAGTGGCCATCCTGTGTTGGCATCAGGTCTTTTCTCCACCCATCAAGGGAAATGTGACGCACAGCAGCATCTGGATTTTGGGCCCAGGGCGAAGAGGAGGAGAGATAGTAAAGAAACCTGATCAGATCATTTGATGCTAATTTCACAGGTGGCTGGTCACTGTGTAGGGCCTGGCTGTTGCTATTTATAGAGCTGTAAGTGGATGTAGGTACACACTGGGACCTGAAAGGATGGTCTCACTCAGAGTGTAGTGGTAAAAGTGGGAAAGTAGAATCTAGGGATAAATGGTCATTGTTAAGTGCCATTGCTAGAGTTAAATGAAACTCAAGTGGCTGTCATGATTTCCACTCTGAATTCATTGCCATTCTTGAATACTTTTGAAAGCAAAAAACAAAACAGATCTAAGCAATCACTGATAGGCTCTGCTTTAAAAAAAATTTCGTTGATATTATAATCAGGTAGACTTGATTTCAATTTCAATTAAAAGAGCTATCTACAGAGCTATAAATTAATTCAATTTCAAAAGGACTTGATCATTTTCAATGCTTCCATCTCCGATTCCCTATCTTTCTGATGGGGAAACAAATCTAGCAGGGTCATATAACCAGCTTAGTTTCACAGCATTGAAACTGGAGCAGGAATCTGGATCTTGAACCTCTTAGTTAACTTTTTTGCTGTTTCATTCTCCTTCCCATCCTTTTTCTTCCCACTTCTTTTGCTGGATATTGAACCCAGGTGTGCTCTACCACTGATATACATCCCCAGCCCTTTTAGTTTATACTTTAAATTTTGAGATAGGTTCTAATTATGTGGCCCAGGCTGGCCTCCAACTTGGCAATTCTCCTATCCCACCTCAGCCTTCAGATTCATGCCTGGCTCAGTTTTTCTTTTTCTACTCTGTTAGTTCTATAAGATTATCCTTTTTTTGTGATATTTTCTCAGAATTATTTCATTAGTTGAAAAATGTCTCTGTTGTTTTTATTACTTAAAATGAAAAATACAAACTTCTTTAATTGATAATACATCTGCTTAATGCCAGCATTATTAGTAATAGTCACAGTACCTCTTGGGAGAAAAGGGGGGGTTGACTAGGTATGGGGGCCAGTGAGGAGCACACAGCATTAGTTAACTGTTGTCCATAGACTGGTGGTACCTGAGATAATGCCTGGAGGGGTAGTTACTTTGAATTACATCTTGGTCTTGACCTCAGATTTGGAGACCAGCTCTCCTAAGAAAACTCTTCTTCTGTTCTGCCTTCAGCAGCCTTGCAGAGAAGTAGAATAACTTATTGTTTAAATAATTGTTTGTTTAAAGTTTTACTAGCTAGTTCTTCTGCACAGAATTGACTGGCATCTCTGTGAGAATATTTCTAGTCTATTAAAGGCTCTTCACCACATTACTTGTAATCTAATTTCAGTGCAGAATGTAATGATAGGTTTCTGTTTATTTCTCCTTCCCTTTCCACTTGTTTCAAAGGCCACACATCAAGCTCTGGAGAGGGAGATGCCTGTGGGCTGGAAGTTGGCTGCCCTTACTCTGGCTGGCTATATGTCGCTGCTGAAACAAGTGCCTTTGGGTCATTCATTCTCAGGTCACAAAGTTCTAATGTGAAGGCCTGAACATGGACTCTCTCCTGAATGATTTATTAGTTCCCCATCTGTAATTGGAGGGAAAGAGATGAACTTAGTGTTTCTTGAACTTCAAAATAACCCCAGGGAACTAATTAACAGCACATGCTCCTGGATGCTACCTCTGGGAGATCAGGTTCAGGTCTAAGATTAGGGCCATATTTTAGAACCATGATTGCTCTGAGTGTGAGAATCTCATTTAGTCCTGATGATTTTTTTTCGTAACTACCAGTGGAAGAATGATTTTAGGCCACAGAAAATTTTTTTGTAGTTATAATCAATTCTCAAGGATTTACCTCATAGATGTCTTTAATCACATAAACCTTAGCTTGGGAAGGTCTCAGGTTATATTTTCAGGCAACCTTTTTGGTATGTACCCAGATACTGAAAGATATATATATATATATGTATTTTTTTTATTTTCAGAAGAACTAATTTGGATGGGAAATCTGCCATTTGAAAAAAGTTCTACCTTCTGTTACTGTAGTCAAGTACAACTGTTGGAATTCTCTATTGGAAAAGAGCAGTATGATATGTTGCCTTGTGTTTGGGCAGTTTATTAGGGTCAGCCCGTATAGTAGCTCTTAACATTTGGTCCATGTTAAGAGTAAATTTGATTTTTAACTGACTTTTTCTAACTCTACTGTAACTTTAAAAAACAAATTCTTAGGGACACATACATATGCAGCGTTTAATACAGCATAATATATGTAGATTTTGAAATGTCCTCTTAATAGTATATTTTAAATATTTCAGCATGTCATTATTTTAGGAGCTTTCTGTGGAGTAGGTATGTCTTTCTGTTTTCTCTCCAGACATCATTTTCCCTAACTCCTTTCCTCCCTGAATTCTTTCCCTTATTTCTCATGCTCACGGGAGAAAAATGAAAGCACACTGTTATCATTATATGGTTGGATCTGCTGAGGGAAATATATAGTTAAAAATAAATGAGATTTTGCCTTCCATTTAATAATAGGTGTTGATAATTAAGGTGCCTCTTTGGTTATACATCTGTCTACTGGTTTTTAAAATGTTCCTACTCAGAGCAATTTGCCAAGCTATATTAGTGAATTTTTCTGAACTATAAAGGAAAATTAAAGAGAGTGTAATGTAAAGGTAGGCTATGTTCTCCAACAGAAAAGCTAGTAGCCACATGTATTTCAATTTGAATTAATCCAAATGACATAAAATTAAAAATTCAGTTTCCCAAGTACATTAGTCCAGTTCAAGTGCTCAGTAGCCACGTTGCACAGTAGCTATAAAGCATTTCAGCCTCACAGCAAGTTTTGTTGGCTGGCCTTGAATGGTATCTATAGGTGATACCTGTTTATTTTTATTTATTTTATTAGAATTTTAAAATGATTTTATTCCCTGGATATTATAAATACTAATTTTTAGAAACAAGGAATAGCTCAAAATTATTTCACGTGTATATATCAATTTTTTAACTTTCCTCCCAACTTAATTTTTAAGATTTTAAGACTAGTGAAATAAAACATGTATCAACCTGGGATTGCCAGCATTTTGCAATTCTTGAAGAACATTTAGAAAATTCTTGATAATAGTACAAAGTCCAGGGATGGGGAGGTGAGGGTGTGGGCTATAATCTTACTTGGTGCTTACCCAGAAGATGATGGAGGAGGAACTGTTTGTTTTTATAAGACACTCAGAAGAAGCAGAGTCAGTTTCTTTGGAGAATATAATTTTAGGGTATAATTACAGTATTAATCCAGGAAAACTGGGAACCATCAGAAAGAAGAGATAAGGGAGAAGGATGGAGAGGAGCCAGCATAATCTTTTTAGTTGTTGGGGACCTTCACTATTCCTTGCCATCTCTCTCCTGAGTCCTTTCCGTTCCCTGTGTACAGGTCATGTTCACTCAGCACTGAAAGCACCCAGTGAGGAACACAGGCTCTCGACTTGTTGGTCTGAGAGGCAGGAAAGTGGGTGATTAAGAGCTCTGACGCGGAGCCAGATGGCTGGAGCTTGAGAGTTCAGTTCTGGCTTTTTTACTGTCTGCGAGAGTGTAGCAAGTTATTTAACTGTTTATCTGTAAAGTGAGACAATTTTACTATCTACCTCTTCATGTTCCCATAATGGATAAGGAATGAAGAGATAAAACTCATTAAAGACTATATTGTTAGTATTGCTAACAACTGTTATATAGGTAACTTACGTTGGTAAGTGCCCAATAAGTATACGCTTCTATATTTATTATATCAGGGAAGAAGACATTTAAACAAGTAATTGCAGTATAGCTGGATGAGTTTTATAATAGGCTAAGTTCAGTGTTCCATGATCATATATGTCAAAATGACCTAATTCTTGATAATTATTTAACCAAATTTAGCTTAGCTTTTAGTATGGCTGGTTTTTGTTTCAAACTATACTTTAATAGTTTCTTAAATCAGATCTTATTATTTTTATGGTTTTTGTTCTTTAAAATTTGTTTATTACCTCAATGTGATAAATGTTTGAAGGCTCCAAGATATTAAGTAAAAATGTTGTCCTGGTCATTCTGGTAATATCATAACTGTCACAGTTCTTGCCCGGATGCTTTACATTATATACCAGGTTGCCAAAAACGTAATAAAATCCTCTCTTAGCAATAGCCTCTGGCTAATCAAAATAAAATCTGTCTTCCAGACTTTTACAGGGGAGTTTGGTTAGCTTCGAGTATAATTAAAAAGCATATTATTTGATACCTATTAAAGACAGGAAATTGTGAGGTGCAACTGGTTTTCGTATATTGTGGGACACTTTCTTTAACTATATATAGAAGCTGCTAAAATGAGTTTTCAAGTAAAAAATATGAAGTACACCTATGTAAGAGCTGAAATAGATTAAACTTAAGTACCAACCAGGTACACCTTTATCGAAGCATCATTTACTTCTCAACTTTCTAGTATGAGATTTTCTTAAGGACTCAGTTTGCCTCATGAAGCATTAAAATAGATTCTTGCCTTTGTGTTTCTTGGGTCACAATGATAGGAAATGAAGGGCTAAATTCCTTTTAGTTAATATAAGTTACATGTTTTGTAATATGGAGAAATGTCTGTAGTTATGAGGAATCTCTTTGTTTCATTGAAATCTGAATTTGGGGTAAAGGTTAGGGAGTTCAAAAATAAATGAGCAATAGGTAACAGGAACAGAGTGCTTGGTAAGGTGTTTCTGGACTTGATACCCAGGTATTCATCACACCAATTGCTGATTCTTGGTGGCTCCTACGTGCCAACCTCTCATATAGTGTTGCTGCTGACTTATTGCTTTGTTTTACTTATGTTTTAAGGAAAATAAATTACAAATAATACGTGAGGTATCCAAGCTATATATTTTAGAAATTATAGAGCTTTAGAAACGTGACATGTTTATTCAGGAGGAAAACCTAAGGTTTAATTTCTATGTGGGTCGGTCCTATTTAATGACGATGCTTTTCTATTTCACTCCACATAGTAAATATTGGATCACAGTAATAGATGAATTTTGCATACATATGTGCCACCTTTAGGTTTATTTAAACACATGGCTATAGAAAAAAGTCCAAGGAATCCAATTCTATGTACAGTTGTAAAAATATTTAAATATCTGTGATTGTTTACTAGCAGGTAAGCTCACATTTGTTTGATTTTCTTCCAGATTCATGAAAAACTCCACTACTATGAGAAGCAGAGCCCGGTGCCCATTCTCCATGGTGCGGCGGCCTTGGCCAATGACGTAAGTGTGCCTTTCTGAGCTCACGGGACGTGTCTGCCGCAGGCCTGGCAGAGGTGGAACTCATCCTAGTGCAGACAGATGTGTGTGATCCTACGAGTGAAAACCAGAAGAAGTTGCAAATGTTTCCAAAAGCCCTGTCATCACTGAGCTTATGCTGATATTATGTTGATTTTCATTCACTTTCCTGTTCTAAAAATTGTGCATGCAGCTACCCCTGTGTTCTGCCTTAGTAATGACGTAATAGAAATTTTAGGCTTCAAACTCTATGGAGAGAAAGAAACTGTCAGGCATTGTGTTCTGAGAAAGTCACAGACAAGGGGAAAGCTTTGGAGAAATAAAGACAAATGAGATAGTTATATTGCTCACAGTACTAAAAAATGGCAGGTACTAGGATAGGAGTGAGGCATATGAAATACATAAAAAGACAGAATTGTTTTTAAAATGGATTATAAAGCACAGTGATGATTTATGGATATTAGACCTTTCCAAATTACCTTCATAACCAAAAAATAAATTTTAGAAGCAGTTGGCATTGATGGAGTAGTTAATTTCCTGTAGCTATAATTTTATTTTAAGCCTGGGGGAGGGGAAACAAACTTGCTGATTCCTACTGTTAACTTTAGGATTCGGATGAATTGAGAGCACACCTGGATAAACTATAAAGGACACTCAGCTAGACGAGAAATGTGTTTAGTGTGTGGTAGTGATATCCTGTAACTTATTTGTTGCTCTTAATTTTTTTCCTGTATCACCGTAAGGCAAACTGTAATTCAGTTTAGTAAAATGCCAGGACCATAATATAGTAAGAAAAAAAGAATTGAACATCTTCAGAAGTTCATTTTCTTTGATGTTTTGTATCCTAATTTAGAAATTAAAACATATGTAATAACAATCCAGTTATGTGTATTGGTTTAGTCCTCAAATATTTTCCATTCTATATTTTTATCTCCAGACATATGTTTCAATACATGTGTTTAATGAGGAAGCTTACTTCTGCATTGTAAAACTAAAACTTTTGAAACAAAGGTGAATAAAAGTATATATATATATATATATATATGGTTACATAATTAAGCTGCAGCTAACATTTGAAAAAGGCTTTAAAACCAGTTTTCAAACAACTACTGCTGAGGGTTTTAGGAAAAAATTGTGTAGAGACCTATGTAATTGAGCCCCAAGCATAGTACATAGTAATTTTTTTTTTAAATTAGAATATGAGATTGAGAATAGAACTCAGGGGTAGAGCACTTGCCTAACATACGGGAGGCCCTAGAGTTGATTCCCAGCACTGCAGAAAAAGTAAAATAAAATAAAATAGTAGACCTTACTATTAAATATGATCAACACAGTATTTTAATTCACTATGCATTGCAATTTATATAACATATATAGAGCATGTTTTTTTCATATCTCTGGTTGTTTACACAGTATATTCACACCATTCATGTCTTCATATGTGTACTTTGGATAATAGTGTCCATCACATTCTATCATCATTTCTAACCCCATGCCCCCTCCCTTCCCCTCCCATCCCTCTCCCCTATCTAGAGTTCGTCTATTCCTCCAATGCTCTCCCTCCCTACCCCAGCCTCCTTATATCAAAGAAAACATTCAGTATTTGGATTTTTGGGATTAGCTAACTTCACTTAGCATTATTCTCCAGCTCCATCCATTTATCTGCAAATGCCATGATTTTATTCTCTTTTATTGCTGAGTAATATTTCATTGTGTATGTTTGCCACATTTTTTAATCCATTCATCTACTGAAGGGCATCTAGTTGGCTCCACAGTTTAACTATTGTGAATTGTGCTGCTATAAACATTGATGTGGCTGTGTTCCTGTAGTATGCTGTTTTTAAGTCCTTTGAGTATAGACTGAGGCGTGGGATAGCTGGGTCGGATGGTAGTTCCATTCCCAGCTTTCCAAGGAATCTCCATACTGCTTTCCATATTGGCTACACCAATTGCAGTCCCACCAGCAGTGTACCTTTTCCCCCACATCCTCACCAGCACTTATTGTTGTTTGTATCCATAATAGCTGCCATTCTGATTGGAGTGAGATGAAATCTTAGAGTACTTTTGGTTTTTATGTCTCTAATTGCTAGCGATGATGAACATTTTTTTTCATATATTTGTTGACTGATTGTATATCATCTTCTGAGAAGTGTCTGTTCAGGTCCTTGGCCTATTTATTGATTGGGTTGGTTATCTATTTATTTATTTATTTATTTTAGTGTTTAGCTTTTTGAGTTCTTTATATACCCTGAAGATTAGTGCTCTGTCTGATATGTGAGGGGTAAAGATTTGCTCCCAAGATGTACACTCTCACAAATTGTTTCTTTTGCTGAGAAGAAACATTTTAGTTTGAATATGCCCCATTTATTGATTCTTGATTTTAATTCTGGCACCAAAGGAGTCTTATTAAGGAAGTTAGGGCCTACTTTTTCTTCTATTAGATCAGGGTCTCTGGTTTTATTCCCAGATCCTTGATCCATTTTGACTCGAGTTTTGTGCACGGTGAGAGATAGGGGTTTATTTCATTTTGCACGTGGATTTTCAGTTTTACCAGCACCATTTGTTGAAGAGTTTATCTTTTCTCCAGTGTGTGTTTTTGGCAACTTTGTCTAATATCAGATAATTGCAATTTTGTGGCTTAGTCTCTGTGCCCTCTATTCTGGTCTACCAGTCTGTTTTGGTGCCAATACCATGTTGTTTTTGTTACTATTGCTCTGCAGTATAGTTTAAGGTCTGGTATAGTGATGCCCCCTCCTTCCCTCTTCCTGCTAAGGATTGCTTTAGCTATTCTGGGTCTCTTATCTTAGCAGATGAATTTCATGATTGCTTTTTTGTTTCTATGAAGAATGCCATTGGGATTTTGATTGGAATTTCATTAAATCTGTATACTGCTTTTGGTAGTATGGTCATTTTGATAAAATATTAATTCTGCCTATCCTAGAGTGAGGTAGATCTTTCCATCTTCTAAGGCCTTCTTTGATTTCTTTCTTTAGGGTTCTATAATTTTCTTTATACAGATCTTTTACCTCTTTCCTTAAGTGGATTCCCAAGTTTTTTTGTGTGTGTTCTGGGGTTTTTGTTTTATTTTTGTTGTTCAGGTTTTGAGGTTATTGTGAATGAGATAGTTTTTCTCATTTCTTTCCAGAGGCTTTGTCACTGATATACAGAAATGCTTTTGACTTATGGGTGTTGATTTTGTATCCTGCTACATTCATTTATTTACTAGTTCTGGAAGTTTTCTGGTGGAACTTTTAGGGTCTTCTAGGTGTTGAATGGTATCATCATCAAATAATGCCAATTTGAGTTGTTTTCCTATATGTATCCCTTTTGTTTCTTTCGTCTAATTGCTCTGGCCAGTGTTTCATGTACTGTGTTAAATAGAAGTGGTAAAAGGGGGCATCCCTGTCTTGTTCCAGCTTTTAGAGGCAATGCCTTCAATTTTTCTTCATTTAGAATGATGTTGGCCTGGGGCTTAGCGTAGAGAGCCTTTATGATTTTGAGATATGTTCCTGTTATCTTTAGTTTTTCTAGTGTTTTGAACATGAAGGAGTGCTGTATTTTGTCATATGCTTTTTCTGCATCTATTGAGATGATCATATGATTCTTATCTTTAAGTCTATTGATGTGATGACTTACATTTATTGATTTCTGTTATGTTGAACCAACCTTGCATCCCTGGGATGAATCCCACTTGATCATGGTGCACAATCTTTTTGATGTTTTTGTATTCCATTTGCCAGAATTTTATGAGAATTTTTGTATCTTGTTCATTAGAGATACTGGTCTGAAGTTTTCTTTTTTTTTGATATGTCTTTGCCTGGTTTTGGAATCAGGGTGATATTGGCCTCATAAAATGAGTTTGGAAGTGCTCCTTCTTTTTCTGTTTCCTGAAATAAATTAAGAGTATTGGTATTAGTTCTTCTTTAAAGGTCTTGTAGAACTTGGATGTGTGTTCATCCAGTCCTTGGCTTTTCTTGGTTGGTAGACTTCTGATAGTATCTTCTATTTCGTCATTTGAATTTTTTTTTTTTTAAAGAGAGAGGGAGAGAATTTTAATATTTATTTTTCAGTTCTCGGCAGACACAACATCTTTGTTTGTATATGGTGCTGAGGATCGAACCCGGGCCACATGAAAGCCAGGCGAGCGCGATACCACTTGAGCCACATCTCCAGCCCATCATCATTTGAAATTGATCTGTTTAAATTGTGTATTTCATCCTGATTCAATTTAGGCAAATCATATGACTATAGAAATTTGTCGATGCCTTTGAGGTTTTCAATTTTATTGGAGTACAAGTTTTCAACATCATTTCTGATTATCTTCCTGTATGTCTGTAGTGTCTGTCGTGGTATTGGAAAGAAGACTTCCTTTTTGTAGGCCAGCCTTTACACAGACGTTTGTTTTAATTTTTCAAGTATTGTCCTTCCTTACCCACTTTTTTGTTTGACACACTTAGTTTTACAAGTTCAAAAATAATGCAGTGGGATTCCATAATGTTTACCAATAAAATTAAAAACTTAAAAGTGTTAAAACGCCCACTTTATTATCTTTTGCATGATTTTCACATTTTTAAAAGGATATTCAATATTTATACCTTTTTCATTATTGTATTTTGCAGCTACTATTTATCATTTTATCACCTATTATTAGTTAGTTTATTTTCATTTTTTGCTATTTTAAGTTAATGCATCTAGAAAATCATCCAATCTTTTTCCATATTTTGGATTTTTTAACTGCTTTCCACCAGTAGCATCTGTAAAAAATATGATTCTAGGACTGAAACTTCTTGAGAAATTGCTCTCATGACATACTATACTATAAACATGCTGTGGCAGCAGCCCCCAGTGACCTCCACGTTAACAAGTCCAGTGACTGCATCATCGTGGACATCTCCGTGATCCTGTTCACCACTCTCCTATTATAAAGTCCTACTCCTTTAGCTGTGACATCACTGTCTCTTGATTTTTCTTATGGGTTTGAATATCTGCTCTGCCCTTATGATCTTGACCTAGTTACCTAGCCTTTCAGAGTTTTAGTGTCCTTGTTGGCACTTGTTGGCATGAATGGTACTCTGCAATTGTTCTTCAAGATATTGGGCTCTCTTTCTGTAGGTCTCCAGCTCTTTTATTGTATGGCTCATCTTTTCTTCGACTTTGGAAAGTTTCTCCTTTTGCTCCACACGGCAGTTTTCCTCCACTCTTAATTTCCTGTGCAGTTTCATCATATTTTCTTGATAGCGTTCCATCATGACTTTAAAGTTCTTCTGTAGGGTCTCATTCTCACTTTGCAGCTGTGCATTTTCGGACTGCAAGGATGCCTGTTCAGTCTGCAGACTTTTAAGGTGTTCTGTAAGGTCTTCCGTGGTTTTCTCCACTTCAGATGAGAAAGTACATTTTTGATTTCTTCCTCCTTCCAAGATTTCTAAGGAGGCCTTTAGCTTATCACCATAAACCAGGTTCCTCAAAGCTCCTTTGGACTCATCCTCCAAGTGAGCACCAATTTCGGGTTCACTCGTCTTTCCCAGTTCCAGGTGACCACCATCCCTTTGGGCTCCCAGGCTTGGAGAAGATCTATCCTTCATCTTCAGCAAGCATTCACTCAGAGACTCCATGTGATTTTCTGTGTCCCTTAGAACTTGTTCTCCAGCTACTTTAGAGTCCTCTAATATGATTTTTGCTTTATATTGGACACCTCCTTGTTGCCTCTGTGCTTCAGCTTCTCCTTGTATTGTTGGTCTCTGCGTTGGCGGAAGTAGGGATCCTTCATTCAAAACCTCTTTGATTGCCAGCTTCAGTTCTTCCTCATTCACTTGAAAGAGTCTCCAGTTTGTTTTAGCTTCAGCTATTTGTGATCTGAGGGATTCAGATTCACCTTGGAGGGACTGTATCCATCTTGATAGATGCGCCATCGTTTCATCCTGTTGACCATGTTGAGCCTTCTGTGCTTTGAGCTCTTCTTCTAGAAAGAGCATTTCAACGCCATGGCTGGATTCGGGCCTATGCAGCTTTTCGTCGGTTGCCTCCAGCTGTTGTGCTTCTCTTGAACCCTTCTCAAACCTGCAATCCTTTAAAGATGATTCTAAGCCTTCATGTTCTTTTTCAACAAGGCTCACTTTTTCAAGAAGTCCACATTTTGCCTCAATAAGTCCAGCAAGATTTAGAGCCAGCCTTTTTTCTCTTCCCACGTAAAGCCTGCTACGAACCGACTGAAAACCTCTCCAGAAAAGTGAGAGAACAGCAAAAAATCCAAGAGCTGTACACATCACCAACTCCCAAGGAAAGCCATAAGGAAGATGGCCTGGCTTCATGTCTTCGGACAATGCTGCCACAACCCTGGGTGCTTCTTCCAGAACCACCCACTAGGATGGCTGAGAGGCAGCCCTTGGCTCCTCCATCACGCCAAGACAGCTTTGGCTCTTGCCACCACAACCACAGCCTGCCCAGGCAGGCCAACACAGGCTGTGGACACTCAGGTGTTTGGTCAGGAACTCCAACCTGCACCAGGCAACGGAGCAGACCACTGTGATCCCCTTCAGGGGCTGAGCGTATGGTGGGTGGTGGGCGTATGGCGGTGGGAGCCATGATCAAAGGCTCCCAGGAGCCTTGTTGTGCTCAACTGCCCATCAGGGGAGTCTTGTCCGCTTCCCTACCCAGTGCATCCTCATGTGCCACAGGTTTCGGTCCCTCCCACTCCAGCCAGAGAGAATTCCTCTCCATGCCACCCACCCCTTGATTTGGTTTAGGCCAGGCCAAGGCGGGGTTAGTAGGAAGATTCCATCCAGTCATAATAACATTCAGTTTGATGTCACTCAAATTCTAAAGCTGACTAAAGTGTTCAAACAGCTTTTATGGCCTCTATTGGTCTTTGTGTCCCTTGCCTTTTGTTTGAGTGACTCAGTCCTTTCCCTGCCCTTGTGCTCTCCCTATTTCCTACCTTCCTTGCTTCCTTCCTCCCTTCCTGGGTTTTCCCCTTTTCTTCTTCCTTCTTTTCTACCTCCCTGCATCCCTCCAACTTTGCCTTCCTCCCTTCCAACTTTCTCTCTCCCTTCCCTCCCTTTTCTTTTCTTGCAAGTGTTTGGGGTGAAAGTCCATGGCAGGCCAGCCCCAAGCTAGGCAAGGTCACTGCCACTGAGCTACAACATCCCCAGACCTGCTGCCACTTCCTATGCAAGTAACTTGAATTATCTCTAAAGAGAAACTCTCACATTAGTCTACTTTCAAAGTAATTTCAGAAGAGTTGCTAACATGGGCATAAATCAGTTATGACAAGTCATTTTTGAAAAGCACGGCACAGCTAATGTTCCTCCAAAGAAGGAGTGGAAAACTTAATTGGTTTTCAGGTCAGCATTTCTAGACTAGTACAAACCCTCCTAATCCTGATCTCTCCTTAGTCCTATGATTTCTTTAAGTGTCCCCTTTGCTCCTGTTCATGGAGTCATGTGTAGAGAAATTATACCTGGTTCTATTGAACTCTACTTAATTCTTTCTCACCTCTGTGCTCCTTTGGCCAAGTCACTCCTCTACACTTACTGTAACCCTTTCAATTTTTTTGTCCATTTTCATTTAAAAAACTCTTTCAAAAATTGAACCATTTCGCATGCAGACACAGTCTTCTTGATCTGCTATTAATCCCCCACTACTGACATTGTAAGTTATTGAAATGTACACTTCCGGACCGTTTTCAGATTTTTGATTCCTGTATATCTATCTGTCTATCTATTTACAAGCATAACATGGTATTCTGAAAGAATCGTTCTGCTTTTGGAGCTCTACATTGTGTTTTCCAGAAGCAGGCCTATTACACAGAGATGAATCCATGTTACCTAGATTGAGTTCAAACCGGAATGTGCACTCTGATTCCCATTATATTGTTCTACCTACTGATGGACAGTTCAGTTATATCCAGACCTCACCACCTCCCCCATTGAGTAAAACCCTTGTGAAGAGACATGTAGATGCCTTTATGAACATATTGATAATTTTTCATGGCAGTGTTTTCCAAAAACCAGTTAGTAAAATCAATTGATTCCTTTGCAGCCTGAAATTACCTTCATTCCAGTTTACTGGTATAAGGACCGCAGTATATCAGCAACCATTCTCCAATAGTAGTTCAGGCAGAAGTCATTCTAGATAACAAGCAGTGCCGGATCCTCCATGTATTTTACACAGCCCATGACGGGGGACATCCGTCCATTCGTTTAGAACAACTGATGTTTTATGCTGGCAATTTAGGTTTATTTAAAGGAGTGATTAGAAAACAGGTGAGACAGACTGATTAGATTCAGTATGTATGTTGGCTTTGTTTTTCTAGGCCTGAAGTTTTCACATTTCAATTAATTGTAGGTTAAGTATCAGGCAGATTCTTCACTGGGCTTCAAATGTGATAAAGTTGCTTCTTATTTTTAAGAAGGCCGTTGCAATCCTGCATTTATTTTACACCTCAGTGCTTGTTTTACACACTAAGCACACACACCCACACACCACACACATCAACACACACACACACAAACACATAATTAGAGCACATTTAACACTCAAATAAAGCTTTACCTACTGATTCATAACTAGGGTATTTTTTAAATAAGTATTGTGTCTTGGTCTCTACTGGGGAAACATGGTTCAATGTGAGTTCTCTGGTTTGTTGTAGGGCAGTGAACGTTCACTTGTTGGCAATGATATAGAAATGGGGAGTAAGAGTTTAAAAGTTTTTACAGTAGGTAGGCAGAGTCAGAGTATGGAATCTAAGAATAAGAAATTGGGGAATTTCCTCTTTGTTTCTTCATTTCAACCTCCTAATAATTCATGTATATTTTCCAAAAGTCTCCCAGAAAACAAGGACTAGGTCAATCCACATATCAGTGAACCATAGCAGAATGCGACTCTGAATTTCATATAAACAGTCATAAAATCAAAAAGACAGGTGCTGGGGTTTTGGCTCAGCACTAGAGTGCTGGCTTCACACTTTCAAAGGTCCTGAGTTGGATCCCCAACACCATACGTGAAAGGAATGAATGAACCAATGCATGAGTGTATGATGAATGAATTAAAGGTATAAGGAGGAGGAGGCAGAGGAGGAGGAGGAGGAGAAATAGAAGAAGATGATGAGAAATTTGACAGAAGGGAAAAAGGGGAGGAGAGTGAGTTTAAAGTGTGGTTTCCAATTCCCAAACGTTAAATTACAGCAGACGGGATAGAGAGAGAAGATGGGAGGGCAGGAGAGGGGGGATAGTAGAGGCTAGAAAAGGTAGCAGAATACAACAGTTACTAACATGGCATTTTGTAAAAACGTGGATGTGTAAACAATGTGATTGTGCAATCTGTATATGGGGTCAAAATGGGAGTTCATAACTCACTTGAATCTAATGTAGGAAATATGGTATCTCAAGAGCTATGTAAGGTTTTAAGCAACCAATATAAAAAAGAGGTCTTCATTTTCCTTTGTAGTTGAGATCTCCTGTTTCCTTGACATGTTTAGTTGTGTTCTCTCCTTTAGTCCTCCCATGCTCTAGTTATTCTGATATGGAAAAACTAGCTGAAATGCCCAACCAGTCTCTAAATCAGTGACACTTTTTCATTAAGCCTAAAGTCACTTTACAATTGCTACAGTCATACTAAATACACTTCTTTGTTTGGAGTTTAAAAGATATTTCCAACAGCTAGATTACAAGGACCTAGAACTCCCATTCTTGTTTATGTAAGAGTGGCTTCATCAGATTAAATGCCGTTCTCTGGAATAACATAAAATAGGAATAATTTACTCATAAGATTCTTACGTAAACCATCTTTATTTACAAAATACTATCTTAAGAATTATTGTTTCATTGAGCTTCAATTGGAGCCAAAGTATAGTCAATTACTGAACTAAAAGCAGTTACTTAAAAACTAAAAATGAGAGATAAGTCAAATTACATTTGAAGAGAGAGCAACAGCATGAGGTTTCTTGTTTGGTTCTGGATGTTGAGTAACAGGCTCATTTGCAGGTGGAAGGAACCCTTCAGGCAACTCACTTGTACTTTCAGAATGGGGGTGAAGAGGGCTGAATTCCAGCTCTTGGGGGAAGATTTTGTGAGGAAAACCCCCTCCCTGCATAGACACTTCGCATTGGAAATGGAGTGGGTGGCGGGTCAGGTGGAAAATAATCTCCAGGTTCCCAGACAAGTTTCCTGGGAGAGGTGGAGGAAAAAAAAGGTCCTCTTCTCATGAACTGACTCCTTGGGTCAACTGGAAACAAGGCACCTCTGACTGGAGGGAAAGGTGCCAACACAGAGCCAGAGCCAGTTGCTTGGTTTTCAGCATGGAGAGGTGAATCAGGCACATCAGAGTCCAAAGGAGGCATATTAGGAATTCTGTGTTCTGCTGGTCCCGATGCTCTACCACAATTTGAGTAAAACCTATCTTGCCTTTGTAGAGGAAGACGTGCATCAGAAGAATATGGTTGGCCTGGCGGAGGGATCATCAGCCTGCTGGCCTGTTCCCCTGGAGGAGAGAGGGGCCCAGTCTGAGAAGGTGCTCTCTGAAAATCAGTGAACTTATGACAGCTGGATTCTCTTCCTTTACTGCTAGTCGCATGGTCCAGAGGATTCTCCAGGGCCCCTTGACCCTCTTCCTCCTCCCACTGGAGTGAAAGGTGAGAGTGTGAGTGGACCACTCTTTTCAAAATGAGGAGGTCTCCTTTCAGATGAAGGGTGACCTATTGGTGAGGGCCCATTTGGAGAAGGCTTTCTGCCCATTGCTGAGTTGGAAACATCCAGTGCATCATAGGGATCTTTTTCTACAAGTTCAAATCTAAGCTCCTTCTCAGTTAATTTCTGTCTGTTGCGTGCATTTTGTTTCCTGAAATAACTGAGGTTTCTTTCAGCAATCCGAGCTGCCAACTCACTAGCATCTGCTTCTTTCTCGGAGGAAGTAATCTTCCCCAGACAGGAACGAATGGTACTCTGCAATTGTTCTTCAAGATATTGGGCTCTCTTTCTGTAGGTCTCCAGCTCTTTTATTGTATGGCTCATCTTTTCTTCGACTTTGGAAAGTTTCTCCTTTTGCTCCACACGGCAGTTTTCCTCCACTCTTAATTTCCTGTGCAGTTTCATCATATTTTCTTGACAGCGTTCCATCATGACTTTAAAGTTCTTCTGTAGGGTCTCATTCTCACTTTGCAGCTGTGCATTTTCGGACTGCATGGATGCCTGTTCAGTCTGCAGACTTTTAAGGTGTTCTGTAAGGTCTTCCGTGGTTTTCTCCACTTCAGATGAGAAAGTACATTTTTGATTTCTTCCTCCTTCCAAGATTTCTAAGGAGGCCTTTAGCTTATCACCATAAACCAGGTTCCTCAAAGCTCCTTTGGACTCATCCTCCAAGTGAGCACCAATTTCGGGTTCACTCGTCTTTCCCAGTTCCAGGTGACCACCATCCCTTTGGGCTCCCAGGCTTGGAGAAGATCTATCCTTCATCTTCAGCAAGCATTCACTCAGAGACTCCATGTGATTTTCTGTGTCCCTTAGAACTTGTTCTCCAGCTACTTTAGAGTCCTCTAATATGATTTTTGCTTTATATTGGACACCTCCTTGTTGCCTCTGTGCTTCAGCTTCTCCTTGTATTGTTGGTCTCTGCGTTGGCGGAAGTAGGGATCCTTCATTCAAAACCTCTTTGATTGCCAGCTTCAGTTCTTCCTCATTCACTTGAAAGAGTCTCCAGTTTGTTTTAGCTTCAGCTATTTGTGATCTGAGGGATTCAGATTCACCTTGGAGGGACTGTATCCATCTTGATAGATGCGCCATCGTTTCATCCTGTTGACCATGTTGAGCCTTCTGTGCTTTGAGCTCTTCTTCTAGAAAGAGCATTTCAACGCCATGGCTGGATTCGGGCCTATGCAGCTTTTCGTCGGTTGCCTCCAGCTGTTGTGCTTCTCTTGAACCCTTCTCAAACCTGCAATCCTTTAAAGATGATTCTAAGCCTTCATGTTCTTTTTCAACAAGGCTCACTTTTTCAAGAAGTCCACATTTTGCCTCAATAAGTCCAGCAAGATTTAGAGCCAGCCTTTTTTCTCTTCCCACGTAAAGCCTGCTACGAACCGACTGAAAACCTCTCCAGAAAAGTGAGAGAACAGCAAAAAATCCAAGAGCTGTACACATCACCAACTCCCAAGGAAAGCCATAAGGAAGATGGCCTGGCTTCATGTCTTCGGACAATGCTGCCACAACCCTGGGTGCTTCTTCCAGAACCACCCACTAGGATGGCTGAGAGGCAGCCCTTGGCTCCTCCATCACGCCAAGACAGCTTTGGCTCTTGCCACCACAACCACAGCCTGCCCAGGCAGGCCAACACAGGCTGTGGACACTCAGGTGTTTGGTCAGGAACTCCAACCTGCACCAGGCAACGGAGCAGACCACTGTGATCCCCTTCAGGGGCTGAGCGTATGGTGGGTGGTGGGCGTATGGCGGTGGGAGCCATGATCAAAGGCTCCCAGGAGCCTTGTTGTGCTCAACTGCCCATCAGGGGAGTCTTGTCCGCTTCCCTACCCAGTGCATCCTCATGTGCCACAGGTTTCGGTCCCTCCCACTCCAGCCAGAGAGAATTCCTCTCCATGCCACCCACCCCTTGATTTGGTTTAGGCCAGGCCAAGGCGGGGTTAGTAGGAAGATTCCATCCAGTCATAATAACATTCAGTTTGATGTCACTCAAATTCTAAAGCTGACTAAAGTGTTCAAACAGCTTTTATGGCCTCTATTGGTCTTTGTGTCCCTTGCCTTTTGTTTGAGTGACTCAGTCCTTTCCCTGCCCTTGTGCTCTCCCTATTTCCTACCTTCCTTGCTTCCTTCCTCCCTTCCTGGGTTTTCCCCTTTTCTTCTTCCTTCTTTTCTACCTCCCTGCATCCCTCCAACTTTGCCTTCCTCCCTTCCAACTTTCTCTCTCCCTTCCCTCCCTTTTCTTTTCTTGCAAGTGTTTGGGGTGAAAGTCCATGGCAGGCCAGCCCCAAGCTAGGCAAGGTCACTGCCACTGAGCTACAACATCCCCAGACCTGCTGCCACTTCCTATGCAAGTAACTTGAATTATCTCTAAAGAGAAACTCTCACATTAGTCTACTTTCAAAGTAATTTCAGAAGAGTTGCTAACATGGGCATAAATCAGTTATGACAAGTCATTTTTGAAAAGCACGGCACAGCTAATGTTCCTCCAAAGAAGGAGTGGAAAACTTAATTGGTTTTCAGGTCAGCATTTCTAGACTAGTACAAACCCTCCTAATCCTGATCTCTCCTTAGTCCTATGATTTCTTTAAGTGTCCCCTTTGCTCCTGTTCATGGAGTCATGTGTAGAGAAATTATACCTGGTTCTATTGAACTCTACTTAATTCTTTCTCACCTCTGTGCTCCTTTGGCCAAGTCACTCCTCTACACTTACTGTAACCCTTTCAATTTTTTTGTCCATTTTCATTTAAAAAACTCTTTCAAAAATTGAACCATTTCGCATGCAGACACAGTCTTCTTGATCTGCTATTAATCCCCCACTACTGACATTGTAAGTTATTGAAATGTACACTTCCGGACCGTTTTCAGATTTTTGATTCCTGTATATCTATCTGTCTATCTATTTACAAGCATAACATGGTATTCTGAAAGAATCGTTCTGCTTTTGGAGCTCTACATTGTGTTTTCCAGAAGCAGGCCTATTACACAGAGATGAATCCATGTTACCTAGATTGAGTTCAAACCGGAATGTGCACTCTGATTCCCATTATATTGTTCTACCTACTGATGGACAGTTCAGTTATATCCAGACCTCACCACCTCCCCCATTGAGTAAAACCCTTGTGAAGAGACATGTAGATGCCTTTATGAACATATTGATAATTTTTCATGGCAGTGTTTTCCAAAAACCAGTTAGTAAAATCAATTGATTCCTTTGCAGCCTGAAATTACCTTCATTCCAGTTTACTGGTATAAGGACCGCAGTATATCAGCAACCATTCTCCAATAGTAGTTCAGGCAGAAGTCATTCTAGATAACAAGCAGTGCCGGATCCTCCATGTATTTTACACAGCCCATGACGGGGGACATCCGTCCATTCGTTTAGAACAACTGATGTTTTATGCTGGCAATTTAGGTTTATTTAAAGGAGTGATTAGAAAACAGGTGAGACAGACTGATTAGATTCAGTATGTATGTTGGCTTTGTTTTTCTAGGCCTGAAGTTTTCACATTTCAATTAATTGTAGGTTAAGTATCAGGCAGATTCTTCACTGGGCTTCAAATGTGATAAAGTTGCTTCTTATTTTTAAGAAGGCCGTTGCAATCCTGCATTTATTTTACACCTCAGTGCTTGTTTTACACACTAAGCACACACACCCACACACCACACACATCAACACACACACACACAAACACATAATTAGAGCACATTTAACACTCAAATAAAGCTTTACCTACTGATTCATAACTAGGGTATTTTTTAAATAAGTATTGTGTCTTGGTCTCTACTGGGGAAACATGGTTCAATGTGAGTTCTCTGGTTTGTTGTAGGGCAGTGAACGTTCACTTGTTGGCAATGATATAGAAATGGGGAGTAAGAGTTTAAAAGTTTTTACAGTAGGTAGGCAGAGTCAGAGTATGGAATCTAAGAATAAGAAATTGGGGAATTTCCTCTTTGTTTCTTCATTTCAACCTCCTAATAATTCATGTATATTTTCCAAAAGTCTCCCAGAAAACAAGGACTAGGTCAATCCACATATCAGTGAACCATAGCAGAATGCGACTCTGAATTTCATATAAACAGTCATAAAATCAAAAAGACAGGTGCTGGGGTTTTGGCTCAGCACTAGAGTGCTGGCTTCACACTTTCAAAGGTCCTGAGTTGGATCCCCAACACCATACGTGAAAGGAATGAATGAACCAATGCATGAGTGTATGATGAATGAATTAAAGGTATAAGGAGGAGGAGGCAGAGGAGGAGGAGGAGGAGAAATAGAAGAAGATGATGAGAAATTTGACAGAAGGGAAAAAGGGGAGGAGAGTGAGTTTAAAGTGTGGTTTCCAATTCCCAAACGTTAAATTACAGCAGACGGGATAGAGAGAGAAGATGGGAGGGCAGGAGAGGGGGGATAGTAGAGGCTAGAAAAGGTAGCAGAATACAACAGTTACTAACATGGCATTTTGTAAAAACGTGGATGTGTAAACAATGTGATTGTGCAATCTGTATATGGGGTCAAAATGGGAGTTCATAACTCACTTGAATCTAATGTAGGAAATATGGTATCTCAAGAGCTATGTAAGGTTTTAAGCAACCAATATAAAAAAGAGGTCTTCATTTTCCTTTGTAGTTGAGATCTCCTGTTTCCTTGACATGTTTAGTTGTGTTCTCTCCTTTAGTCCTCCCATGCTCTAGTTATTCTGATATGGAAAAACTAGCTGAAATGCCCAACCAGTCTCTAAATCAGTGACACTTTTTCATTAAGCCTAAAGTCACTTTACAATTGCTACAGTCATACTAAATACACTTCTTTGTTTGGAGTTTAAAAGATATTTCCAACAGCTAGATTACAAGGACCTAGAACTCCCATTCTTGTTTATGTAAGAGTGGCTTCATCAGATTAAATGCCGTTCTCTGGAATAACATAAAATAGGAATAATTTACTCATAAGATTCTTACGTAAACCATCTTTATTTACAAAATACTATCTTAAGAATTATTGTTTCATTGAGCTTCAATTGGAGCCAAAGTATAGTCAATTACTGAACTAAAAGCAGTTACTTAAAAACTAAAAATGAGAGATAAGTCAAATTACATTTGAAGAGAGAGCAACAGCATGAGGTTTCTTGTTTGGTTCTGGATGTTGAGTAACAGGCTCATTTGCAGGTGGAAGGAACCCTTCAGGCAACTCACTTGTACTTTCAGAATGGGGGTGAAGAGGGCTGAATTCCAGCTCTTGGGGGAAGATTTTGTGAGGAAAACCCCCTCCCTGCATAGACACTTCGCATTGGAAATGGAGTGGGTGGCGGGTCAGGTGGAAAATAATCTCCAGGTTCCCAGACAAGTTTCCTGGGAGAGGTGGAGGAAAAAAAAGGTCCTCTTCTCATGAACTGACTCCTTGGGTCAACTGGAAACAAGGCACCTCTGACTGGAGGGAAAGGTGCCAACACAGAGCCAGAGCCAGTTGCTTGGTTTTCAGCATGGAGAGGTGAATCAGGCACATCAGAGTCCAAAGGAGGCATATTAGGAATTCTGTGTTCTGCTGGTCCCGATGCTCTACCACAATTTGAGTAAAACCTATCTTGCCTTTGTAGAGGAAGACGTGCATCAGAAGAATATGGTTGGCCTGGCGGAGGGATCATCAGCCTGCTGGCCTGTTCCCCTGGAGGAGAGAGGGGCCCAGTCTGAGAAGGTGCTCTCTGAAAATCAGTGAACTTATGACAGCTGGATTCTCTTCCTTTACTGCTAGTCGCATGGTCCAGAGGATTCTCCAGGGCCCCTTGACCCTCTTCCTCCTCCCACTGGAGTGAAAGGTGAGAGTGTGAGTGGACCACTCTTTTCAAAATGAGGAGGTCTCCTTTCAGATGAAGGGTGACCTATTGGTGAGGGCCCATTTGGAGAAGGCTTTCTGCCCATTGCTGAGTTGGAAACATCCAGTGCATCATAGGGATCTTTTTCTACAAGTTCAAATCTAAGCTCCTTCTCAGTTAATTTCTGTCTGTTGCGTGCATTTTGTTTCCTGAAATAACTGAGGTTTCTTTCAGCAATCCGAGCTGCCAACTCACTAGCATCTGCTTCTTTCTCGGAGGAAGTAATCTTCCCCAGACAGGAACGAATGGTACTCTGCAATTGTTCTTCAAGATATTGGGCTCTCTTTCTGTAGGTCTCCAGCTCTTTTATTGTATGGCTCATCTTTTCTTCGACTTTGGAAAGTTTCTCCTTTTGCTCCACACGGCAGTTTTCCTCCACTCTTAATTTCCTGTGCAGTTTCATCATATTTTCTTGACAGCGTTCCATCATGACTTTAAAGTTCTTCTGTAGGGTCTCATTCTCACTTTGCAGCTGTGCATTTTCGGACTGCATGGATGCCTGTTCAGTCTGCAGACTTTTAAGGTGTTCTGTAAGGTCTTCCGTGGTTTTCTCCACTTCAGATGAGAAAGTACATTTTTGATTTCTTCCTCCTTCCAAGATTTCTAAGGAGGCCTTTAGCTTATCACCATAAACCAGGTTCCTCAAAGCTCCTTTGGACTCATCCTCCAAGTGAGCACCAATTTCGGGTTCACTCGTCTTTCCCAGTTCCAGGTGACCACCATCCCTTTGGGCTCCCAGGCTTGGAGAAGATCTATCCTTCATCTTCAGCAAGCATTCACTCAGAGACTCCATGTGATTTTCTGTGTCCCTTAGAACTTGTTCTCCAGCTACTTTAGAGTCCTCTAATATGATTTTTGCTTTATATTGGACACCTCCTTGTTGCCTCTGTGCTTCAGCTTCTCCTTGTATTGTTGGTCTCTGCGTTGGCGGAAGTAGGGATCCTTCATTCAAAACCTCTTTGATTGCCAGCTTCAGTTCTTCCTCATTCACTTGAAAGAGTCTCCAGTTTGTTTTAGCTTCAGCTATTTGTGATCTGAGGGATTCAGATTCACCTTGGAGGGACTGTATCCATCTTGATAGATGCGCCATCGTTTCATCCTGTTGACCATGTTGAGCCTTCTGTGCTTTGAGCTCTTCTTCTAGAAAGAGCATTTCAACGCCATGGCTGGATTCGGGCCTATGCAGCTTTTCGTCGGTTGCCTCCAGCTGTTGTGCTTCTCTTGAACCCTTCTCAAACCTGCAATCCTTTAAAGATGATTCTAAGCCTTCATGTTCTTTTTCAACAAGGCTCACTTTTTCAAGAAGTCCACATTTTGCCTCAATAAGTCCAGCAAGATTTAGAGCCAGCCTTTTTTCTCTTCCCACGTAAAGCCTGCTACGAACCGACTGAAAACCTCTCCAGAAAAGTGAGAGAACAGCAAAAAATCCAAGAGCTGTACACATCACCAACTCCCAAGGAAAGCCATAAGGAAGATGGCCTGGCTTCATGTCTTCGGACAATGCTGCCACAACCCTGGGTGCTTCTTCCAGAACCACCCACTAGGATGGCTGAGAGGCAGCCCTTGGCTCCTCCATCACGCCAAGACAGCTTTGGCTCTTGCCACCACAACCACAGCCTGCCCAGGCAGGCCAACACAGGCTGTGGACACTCAGGTGTTTGGTCAGGAACTCCAACCTGCACCAGGCAACGGAGCAGACCACTGTGATCCCCTTCAGGGGCTGAGCGTATGGTGGGTGGTGGGCGTATGGCGGTGGGAGCCATGATCAAAGGCTCCCAGGAGCCTTGTTGTGCTCAACTGCCCATCAGGGGAGTCTTGTCCGCTTCCCTACCCAGTGCATCCTCATGTGCCACAGGTTTAGGTCCCTCCCACTCCAGCCAGAGAGAATTCCTCTCCATGCCACCCACCCCTTGATTTGGTTTAGGCCAGGCCAAGGCGGGGTTAGTAGGAAGATTCCATCCAGTCATAATAACATTCAGTTTGATGTCACTCAAATTCTAAAGCTGACTAAAGTGTTCAAACAGCTTTTATGGCCTCTATTGGTCTTTGTGTCCCTTGCCTTTTGTTTGAGTGACTCAGTCCTTTCCCTGCCCTTGTGCTCTCCCTATTTCCTACCTTCCTTGCTTCCTTCCTCCCTTCCTGGGTTTTCCCCTTTCTTCTTCCTTCTTTTCTACCTCCCTGCATCCTCCAACTTTGCCTTCCTCCCTTCCAACTTTCTCTCTCCCTTCCCTCCCTTTTCTTTTCTTTGCAAGTGTTTGGGGTGAAAGTCCAAGTGCAGGCCAGCCCAAGCTAGGCAAGGTCACTGCCACTGAGCTACAACATCCCCAGACCTGCTGCCACTTCCTATGCAAGTAACTTGAATTATCTCTAAAGAGAAACTCTCAACATTAGTCTAACTTTCAAAGTAATTTCAGAAGAGTTGCTAACATGGGCATAAATCAGTTATGACAAGTCATTTTTGAAAAGCACGGCACAGCTAATGTTCCTCCAAAGAAGGAGTGGAAAACTTAATTGGTTTTCAGGTCAGCATTTCTAGACTAGTACAAACCCTCCTAATCCTGATCTCTCCTTAGTCCTATGATTTCTTTAAGTGTCCCCTTTGCTCCTGTTCATGGAGTCATGTGTAGAGAATTATACCTGGTTCTATTGAACTCTACTTAATTCTTTCTCACCTCTGTGCTCCTTTGGCCAAGTCACTCCTCTACACTTACTGTAACCCTTTCAATTTTTTTGTCCATTTCATTTAAAAACTCTTTCAAAAATTGAACCATTTCGCATGCAGACACAGTCTTCTTGATCTGCTATTAATCCCCCACTACTGACATTGTAAGTTATTGAAATGTACACTTCCGGACCGTTTTCAGATTTTTGATTCCTGTATATCTATCTGTCTATCTATTTACAAACATAACATGGTATTCTGAAAGAATCGTTCTGCTTTTGGAGCTCTACATGTGTTTTCCAGAAGCAGGCCTATTACACAGAGATGAATCCATGTTACCTAGATTGAGTTCAAACCGGAATGTGCACTCTGATTCCCATTATATTGTTCTACCTACTGATGGACAGTTCAGTTATATCCAGACCTCACCACCTCCCCCATTGAGTAAACCCTTGTGAAGAGACATGTAGATGCCTTTATGAACATATTGATAATTTTTCATGGCAGTGTTTTCCAAAAACCAGTTAGTAAAATCAATTGATTCCTTTGCAGCCTGAAATTACCTTCATTCCAGTTTACTGGTATAAGGACCGCAGTATATCAGCAACCATTCTCCAATAGTAGTTCAGGCAGAAGTCATCTAGATACACAAGCAGTGCCGGATCCTCCATGTATTTTACACAGCCCATGACGGGGGACATCCGTCCATTCGTTTAGAACAACTGATGTTTTATGCTGGCAATTTAGGTTTATTTAAAGGAGTGATTAGAAAACAGGTGAGACAGACTGATTAGATTCGTATGTATGTTGGCTTGTTTTTCTAGGCCTGAAGTTTTCACATTTCAATTAATTGTAGGTTAAGTATCAGGCAGATTCTTCACTGGGCTTCAAATGTGATAAAGTTGCTTCTTATTTTTAATGAAGGCCGTTGAAACCTGCAATTTATTTTACACCTCAGTGCTTGTTTTACACACTAAGCACACACACCCACACACCACACACATCAACACACACACACACAAACACATAATTAGAGCACATTTAACACTCAAATAAAGCTTTACCTACTGATTCATAACTAGGGTATTTTTTAAATAAGTATTGTGTCTTGGTCTCTACTGGGGAAACATGGTTCAATGTGAGTTCTCTGGTTTGTTGTAGGGCAGTGAACGTTCACTTGTTGGCAATGATATAGAAATGGGGAGTAAGAGTTTAAAAGTTTTTACAGTAGGTAGGCAGAGTCAGAGTATGGAATCTAAGAATAAGAAATTGGGGAATTTCCTCTTTGTTTCTTCATTTCAACCTCCTAATAATTCATGTATATTTTCAAAAGTCTCCCAGAAAACAAGGACTAGGTCAATCCACATATCAGTGAACCATAGCAGAATGCGACTCTGAATTTCATATAAACAGTCACTAAAATCAAAAAGACAGGTGCTGGGGTTTTGGCTCAGCACTAGAGTGCTGGCTTCACACTTTCAAAGGGCCTGAGTTGGATCCCCAACACCATACGTGAAAGGAAT